>NC_134870.1:57006549-57674882 GCF_049852395.1 Peromyscus maniculatus bairdii
AGCTCTTGCCACGTGCTCAGCTTCTCCATCTACACAAAGTCTCCTCCCCAGCAAGAGTCAGGCAGAGGCGCGGTGACCCTCTGAGAAAGGACGAGGCTATTTGTATCTCTAACCACAAGGAAATGACTACTGACAGCCCCAACTAAAGTAAGAATGGCCAGCGAAGTTCCTGTTCCAGAAGAAAGATAGACTATTAATAAAAAAAAATTTTAGAGGTCAGAACGCAGTTAGCTATAAATTGTAGATTTCAAACAAATTCTCAGAGTCTACATGGAAGCCAGCTGTCTTCCAATCTAGGAATTTGAATCTAGCAACAGTGTATTCGGTCTCCACTGGCTCTTTCAGAGTTTGTTCTTTTTTTTTTTTTTTTTAATGCTAGCTTTATCATATTACCCATCTAATTTCCTTATCTGATTGTCTTCCGGAAACACCAGCTCGATGCCGGTCCTTAAATTCTGAACGAAGACAGGTAAGGAGCAAAGCAAGGGGCTGATGTCTGTTTGTTAGTGCTACAGACATTTGAGTTTCCATGCCGACAGCTTCTGGCTGACCTGTGCAGAAGAAGGGACATGAAGGGAGACTAAATACAACTTAGTATATTTTGTACTTATTCATTAAACGTCTTGATGGAAAGGACGAGATTGGCCAGGAATACCAGGGATGTTTCTATTGCTACTTAACCTGAAGTTCTTGGCTTGCCTGGTGACCTAAGTTCTGCCCTTTGGCGCTGCGGGGCGAGGTCTGTGACGTGCATATATGCTATTAATTCGATGTTGCCAAAGGCCACTTAGGAAAACAACAATAGTCAATGTCATAGTTTTAATTAAAAATAAATCCACCCATCATGTCCTATTTTTACCATCTGCGCAAAGAGCCCTTTGATGGAGTTCGTGTGGGCTTGTGAATTAATTAGGGGTCAGCACTCAGCAAGACCTAGCCTCATCTTGGCCATGTGTGAAAATGAACCCTCTATGTAGGAATATGACCCATGGCTGCAGAGGCAACCACTTTCATAAATATCTGATTTCTACTTTAGGACCAATGAATATTCTAAAAAAAAAAAAAATCTAAATGAGTCATTATCTAATGATTGCATTCCCAAAGTCTTTATTTTTCCCAAGACAAACTACACACAGCTTTAATCAAAATACTTTGCGAGAACAGTCCTGGCACTTCAGACAGAGCATGGAAGGCAATCATGAACAGAACACAGGAACTTTGGAACTCTCTTCTTATATGAACTACCTAAATCAGAGAGCCATTTAGAAACCGGCAGAGCCTTTATGTGGGGTGCTGAGCCGTTTAGAATAAGGGCTTACATTTCACATAAGCATTCTGATTAACATATTTTCACAAACTGATCCTGACTCACAGGGATGAAATGAAAATGGCAGCCTCAGCAGCCTGAATACCCCCAATCTATTAGAAAAGGAGCTGCTGTTCTTCCCGGATCACATTTCATGACTGTAAAGTCCACATCACATGCCACACTGAGACCACCAACCGAGGTCACTGTGAAGTCCACACCGAGAACACCAATTTTAGATGAGGCCCCAAGAGATTTCTGGTTGTAAGGGAATGAAGTCTATGTGGATGATGGAGGGCATGGGCCGAAAAATGAATTTTGGGGTTTCCTACACCACAGGGTGTTTTGTGCCAGAGTGACCAGATGTGTCAACTTCAGAGAATCCCCCTGGGAGCCAAGAGGAGTCTTTTAAACCTATCGAGGAAGGCATTACCGTCACGTCAATCCAGCTTGGGAGATGTTCTGGAAGCAACACATATTCCTTCCTCCAAACCATGAAGTTCTCTCTGTGTTAACATCAACTCAGCTTAAAAAAAAATGTAAAATAAAGTCCTGCATTTTCATAAAACCTTCCAAAAATAATATTTCAAACTGTACATCTACCAGAAGTACAGTTCTCAAAAATGCACATTTCACTAGCCATCTCCAGTATCTCCATTTGTGGTGATATATTGTGTCCCCCAATGTATTATGCACCCTAATAAAGCTTATCTGAGGATCAGAGGAAAAAGTCAGCCACTATAGTAAACATAGAAGTCAGGCAGTGGTAGCACATGCCTTTAATCCTAACATTCAGGAAGCAGAGACCCATCCAGATCTCTGCGAGTTCAAGGCCACACTGGGAACAGAGCCAGGCATGGTGGCACATGCCTTGACTTCCAACACTAGCTAACCATAAAGGTCTGGAGGTCTGTACAGACAGGAAGTGACAGAGCTGGGCAGGAAGAGGAAGTGAAGTAACTGGACGGAGAGAGGAAGTGAGATTGCGGGGACAGAAAGGCATATAGGCATGGGTATACAGGAAGTAGGTCTCTTTGGAGACTGAGGTGTCAGTGAGGTGAGGTTGGCTGTGGCTTGTCCTGTTCCTCTGATCTCTCAGTTTTAACCCCAATATCTGGCTCCAGGTTTTTAGTAAGACCGTTTAGTGATTCATCATTCACCATCTTTCTGTGCCCTGTCTGTTTGGGCATCTCCGTGGCCTGCAGGATCGACCCCATCCTTCCAGCTTCAGCTTTCCCCTTTGGCCTTTTGGGTATCTCCCCTCCCTTCTTCGCAGGGGTCTCTTTAGGCTTGGTCTCTGGCTTCGGAGGATCAGGCCCAGCAGACAGCCTTGCAGATCTTCATGGCCCATTGGTCACCTTGGCTTTAGCTCCCTTAGCATTCTTTTTGCTCCTCTTTTGGGCACGGTGGTGGTGGTGGTAGGGGGCTGCAGGTGCCGGGTGTTGGGGTACAGCTGCACCAGGTTTTGTTTGGTTCAGGGAGTTGTGTTTGATTCTTGAGACAGCTCCTAATTTCTTAAAGCCTTTAGTCATAAAGTCTTAAACAAAATGGAAACAGCAGTCTGTGGAGTACTACACTGAAGAGGGCAGCAGATCCCTGTGTCATTGGGTAGAGTCGGGTTCTAAGAACAGTCTCCTTTATCTTTCTCTCGGAATGCCACCTGCAGACATGAAATGATAGCCAGGCATGGTGGCACACAGAGGGAACACTGGCAGTTGAGAGGCCAGGAGGATGGAGGGTTTGAGGCTAGCCTGGACTACATAGCCAGTTTCAGGCCAGAATGGGGTATATTGAGAGACTGTGTCTCAAAAAAATCAAAGTGAACAACAATAATAAAAACCCATAGAAATCACACTTGTGGCTGCCCATCCATTAAATGTAACTTCCCAGCTGTAGTGTGGGTGGAGTCAGGAAGTCGGGTACCTTTGTGTGGTAGGAAAGTTAAGGGCCGAGGAAAGGCTGTGCACAAAGGGTATGTTCTAATGGGAACCTGTGGTCCGGTAAGAAGTGCCGTCTGGAGCTGCCGAGGCAGCAACCAAGCATCTCGGAAGAGTCTGCCAATGAGAAGCTAGATGGACGTGGTGTCACTGATAGTTGATGCTTTGAAGACATCCGTCTCATTAGCGATGCCTGTGTAACGGACACTCACAGATGCGGGTCTGTGGGGATCTTGGCCAAAGCAGGCAAGGTTGACTAACATGTTGCTGGAGGGCTTCTCTTCAGGTTCCACCAAGCCCCACAGTCCCAAAATCCACATATAAAATAATCACTCAGACGCTTATATCACTTATAAACTGTATGGCCGTGGCAGGCTTCTTGCTAACTGTTCTTATATCTTAAATTAACCCATTTTTATAAATCTATACCTTGCCACGTGGCTGGTGGCTTACCGGCGTCTTTACATGTTGCTCGTCCTGGTGGTGGCTGCAGTGTCTCTCCCTCCTTCTTCCTGTTTTCCCAATTCTCCTCTCTCCTTGTCCCGCCTATACTTCCTGTCTGGTCACTGGCCATCAGTGTTTTATTTATATAGAGGGATATCCACAGCACTAACACACGATACCTGGGGGCACACAAGGATGAGGAATTTTAGATGGTGGGGGATGGAAGCATGGTCTCTGTCTGAAAGCAGACCTGGGTGGGTCTTGCTGAGCGTGAGAAGGTGAAAAAGAAGCCTGGGAGAAACAGTGGCAACAGTCGATCGGTTCATTGCTGTGTGCTTGGAAGGAAGGCAGGACGGTGTGGACGCCTGCTTTCGGGCAGGCCCTAGACAGAAGCTGTGTCTGCGGCTGGCTCCGTGGGCTGGCTCTTCAGGGCCGGGGTAGCTCTCGTGTTCTCGTTAGAGCTGGTTCTGGACTGCAGGTTTGGTGGGGTTGGTAGAAAAGAAGAAGAAGCAGAGAGGGAGAGAGAATCCCAGAAAGGATAGCCTTAAAGCAAACGAAAACACTCACAAAAATGAGCAAACCACGATAAAACACAAACCAGAGACGAATAAAGAAAGGGGGTTCATGAGCAATAGAAATCTTATAAAGACTACAGTCACTATAATTAAAAATAGGCTGGATAGGATAAATTCTGGACTAGACTGAGGCAACCAGATAATGCAAGCCCAGGTCCCACCGTGTAATGTATATGACAGAAGACAGAAACAAACTGCTTCAGAGAGAAGAGAGGCACGTGGACAGGGCAGCCAATTGGAGGCCCTGCAATAAACACCAGCAAAGATGTGAGGAAATGCAGAAGAAACCCCAGAGAAGCATCACCTGGAGAGTTACAGATAAAGATAGTCCAGTATTTGACGAAGTCACAAGTTCTCATAATGAAGGCATTACTGGGGTACTAGGAGAAATATAGAGAATGCGTTCTGTACCTGGGCATGTCTTGGCGAAACTCAAGAACGTTAGTGAGGAAGGCAAGAAGTTTCCGCGCTACTCAGCAGCATGCACTGGGTTTACAGGCTGGTGAGCACACAGCTCTAACAAACACAACAGAGATAAAAGGTGACGTGTACGTGGGGAAAGAGTGTGTGTGTGAGAGAGTGTGTGCAAGTGTGTGAATGTGCATATGTGTGTGTGAGTGTGAGAATGAGAGTGAGTGTGTGAATGTGTATGTGTGTGAGTGTGTATGTGAGTATGCATGGATGTGTGCTTATGTTTGTGTATGTGTGTGAGTGTGAATAAGTGTCTCAGTGTGTGTGTGTGTGTGTGTGTGAGAGAGAGAGAGTGTGGTATATGTGTGTGTTTGTGAGTGTGTATGTGTATGACTCAGTGTGAGTGTATGTATGTGTATGTGAGTGTATATGTTTGTATATGTGCACGTGGATGTGTATACATGTTTGTGTATGTGTATGTGAATGAGTGTCTGTGTATGAATATGTGTATGTATGTTTTGTATGTCTGTGTATATATTTGTGAGTGTGTATACAAGTGTGTTGTATGTGTGAGGGGAGAGAGCATGAGCAAGTGCATGGATGTGTGTGAAAGAAAATATGATCAAAATACATTATGTGCATGTATGAAAATGCCATAATGAAATCTGTTATTATGTGTAAGTAATATGTATTAGTAAAACATGCTAAAAACACGTCTTTAAAAGAAAAGAGAAAGATTCCTTGCCCACAGTTAGCAAAGAGGAGTTCAGGAATCAACTGCAAAGCAGAGCCATCCTGGAACAAAGGACATGTGGAGACTGTTTTCTGGTGGCCGTTATTCATTGACATGAGAAAACACTTCTGGGGCAGGCACATTCTCAAACCTGCTCAATTTGAAATGTTGAACTGTATACTATCCAACATGTTCAGTTTAAAGTTACTGTCATAGTTAGTTTGTTGTTTCTTTGTTTTTGTCAACTTGACACAATCTAGACACACCCAGGGAGAGGAAATCTCCGCTGAGGAATTGCCTCCATCAGATTGGCCTGTGGGTGTGTCTGTGAGGCATCTTCTTGCTTGCCAATCGACGTAGGAGGGACCAGCCCAGTATTGACAGTGCACATCTGGGCAGGAGGGCCTGGGCAGTGTGAAGGAGGTTGTGGAGCAGGCCACCCGAAAGCATGTCAGTAGGGAGCTTCCTCCATGGTTTCTGCTTTACTTCCTGCCTCGACTTCTCTCCATGATGGATTGTCACCTGGAAGCTGAGGGATCACTCCCCCCCTCAAGCTTCTTTTGATCATGATGTTAATCACGGCTACAGAAAGCAAGGTAGGAGAGAAATGATTTTAAAAACAACAACAAACCAAACCGAACTGAACCCAGACCAGACAGAAGCTTTCCTGGATACTCAGCTTGCGTCAGAGGTACCTGGTTTGCATCATAAGGATGGCTGCCGGGCCAGTGCCTAGTGCCAGGTGGGCGATGTGCTTTTGTGAGCTGTCTACCTAATGCTGTCTGTGAATAAAGTACAAGCAACACTGTCCCCTGGGACTTCTCAAATATGTTTAGCTGCACTCAAAGGAAAGAACACTTTGAAGGTGAGTTAATAGAGGCTCCACTCCCCAGGCTGGCTGCCTTCTTTAGCTGGTAAGGATATCAGAGAGAAATGACCCACAATCTACAAAGAAATGTTCTAGACAGAAAGGGAGCATTTCATCAGTGGCAGTTTATTCTAGAAGTCAGTGGAACCAAATCTTTAAAGGGCTGGAAGAACATCTGCTGAGCAGGAATTCCAGCCAGGTTCACCATCATGTAAGCAGGGGCCACTCTGATGATGGGTCACAGTCACGCAGAGTCCGGGGACAGTCAGCGACAAAGCCTCACTGACCCAGACAAACGACGACGAAGCCAGACAGAAAGGCAAATGCAATCCAGAAACAGCAGCCATCACAGAAATAAAAAGGGCATGGGCAAATTTAATTAATCATTGATTGCTGAAAGGAGAAAAGACCGGGAGCATGTTTCTGTGCATTTTAGTTTTTTAAATATGAAGCTCTGGGCAATAACAAGAAGACATAGGCATGAGGGTGTCCGTCCCCCCACTGAGTATAGGTTCGCAAGAGTGTCTGCTGTTGATCCTTAGCTGGGCGAACTCATGGGAGATGTGTAATAAACGCTTGTTGGAGAAGAAATGAATAGGGATGTAGGAACAGACCTTAAACAGATAAATGTACTCAAGCTTCTGCCTCGTTCTGGAAAGGACGGGATGCCGATGAGTCCTGCTCAGTGTTGGAAAAACAAAACCAGGTTCGTGCTAAAATAAGGGAAATACCTTCCAGAAGAGGGCAGGGGGTGGGGGGCTGGAGGGTTGGGGGCACCCACATGCCAGCTTTAATTAAGGGGGGCTGAGAGTGAGAAAAATAGTCCTCCCCAGGGGTGAGTTCTCTAATTGGTTATCCAATAGTAAGTGATCAAACCTGAGATCATATACATACAAGTAACACTAAATTGACTGAGTAGATTATACACACACACACACACACACACACACACACACACACACACACGAGTAACAGCTAAAGAAAGCTAAAGAAAAAGAAGCCATGATTTTGAGAGAGAGTGAGGAGGATGTACATGGTGAAGTTTGAGAGAGAGAGGAAAGGGAAGGGTTAATCATATTTTAATGAATAGAAGGTTTGCCAGCCTATTAGAAAACAGAGGAGGAAAAGAAGAAAAGCAGGAAGTCAGTAAAGAGAAACTAGAAGATAGAAATAAATTCAAATATATCAAGACGTAAATCAAATCACATTGCCTTTTAAAGGGCAGAGACCACCAAGCTGGATTAGAACAAACCAATTCAGAAATTTCTAAAACAAACTTACCAGTGAAGGGTTTAAAAAGGTTTGGGAAATAACCCTGCAGCATACATTAGTCAAAGGAAGAATAACATGAACAACAAATCCATAGCATTTAACTGAAAAGTGAATTCCAAAAGATGAAGACCCTTCATTATAGCAAGAACGATTCTCCCAAGGGACACAGTCAGCATAATCTTGTATGTATCTAAAAACACAACCAGAGGCACATAAAGTAAAAGCCAGTAGAACCAGATGTGAACAAAGCCAGAAGAGAATCTTTGAAATGATCAGATTCAAATAAACTTAGGTCTGTGGAAGATGACTTTTGTACAGTAAACAATTTTGACATAAGATTTATAGATACAGAAGTCTGTGTCCGATAAAAAGACACAATATTTAGTTTTTTGTTTTTTTTTTTTGTTTTTTGTTTTTTTTTTTTTTTTTGGTTTTTCGAGACAGGGTTTCTCTGTGTAGCTTTGCGCCTTTCCTGGAGCTCACTTGGTAGCCCAGGCTGGCCTCGAACTCACAGAGATCCGCCTGGCTCTGCCTCCCGAGTGCTGGGATTAAAGGCGTGCGCCACCAACGCCCGGCTTCAATATTTAGTTTTTTTAAAGAACACTTGGACTATCACAAAAAAAAGAATGCTGTGTCAGTTAGATGGATGCTGTTCATAGTTGTGACTGAGGCATGCTGGGGCGGAGGCAGAGAAGGTAAAATACTTGAGAAAAGCTGGACGAATCCTTGCCCTAAGGGATTCAATGACAGCGTGCTGAGAACTCAGTGTTCGCTCTGCTGTTGGAAGACTGGGCATTCACCAATAGCGTGAGCCAGGCTGGCCTCGGCGGGGAAGATCCTTGCTGCTGAACCCCTGCCCAACCTCAGTACTGATCACCGAGGGGGGCCCTCTGAAGAAGCACAGAAAGGCACAGTGAAGGAGGTGAGATGATGTCCCCAGGACACAAGAGTTTATCGATCACTTCGCAAAGCCTCCTCGGCAGTGAATGCCTTTTGGTCAAGATTCATGAGACGCAGGTATTTTCACAATATGTGCCCATATCCTGACCATCCAACTTCCCTGCCACCCACATCGCAACCCTCTTTCCTGGTCGTGATTAGCCAGCTAAAGCATTAGCAACTTCTCATGAATTAATACCTGTCTGGCTGTCTCTCCTTCCGGTCTATTAAACAACAGAACACACTGCTACAAGTTTCCCCACTGGATTTCCCTCCACCGCTGCTGCCGCTACACGAAAGTCCTGCTGCTAACCATGCTGACAGGCCAATTAAGCCCAAGGCAAGGTGTTGATACAAGGAAGTTGACTTTATTAAAACGTCGGCTCAGCCGGAAGAAGGGGACTCTTGTTGCCTACTCAGGAGATGCTCTCTGCTTCTGAAAATTAGAAAATGAAGACCACGGGCCATTCTCATCACTGATTCATTTGCCCATGGGTACTTAAATTAGTTATATGATACAGTACACAGGCGTAGCTGCCCCAAGTCCTTCTTACTGATTGCCAGATTCTTCATAGTCATCCTCTCTTCGCCCTCGCTATGAGGACAGCTGTTAGATAACCCATGTATCCTCTCTAACAACCTAAGGGGCAGGGTCACGTGAAGAGAAACAGAATCTCTCTACGAACGGGAACACCAGCTTCTCAGCCTTGTGAACAGCCTGCCTGGAAGGTAGGCTCTCAGCCCAGCCATGCCCATAGATGACTGAAACCCTCCAGTAGAGTCTGCTTATGCTCATAGGAGAGACCCCAAGCCAGAAAGTCTCAATCTAACTGCTCTAGCTCCCAGCCAACAAAAAGCATGAGAAAATAAATTCACAGTTTTAAGCTACTGGGTAGTTGTTCAGAGGACTTGCATCTACATTATTTATGGATACACACTTCTGCATCTGTTCACAGATGCTGGTATTTCAGGGTAGTCAAGGACTTCTAGAGACAGAAGAATTGGAAAGGAGCTGAAAGGAAGTTTCAGAAGTATCAGTGATACTTTATTTTTTTTAAAAAGAGAAGGGCTGGGGAGATGGCTCAGTGGTTAAGGACACTTGCTGCTCTTCCAGAGGACCCGGGTTCAGTTCCCAGCATCCACATGGCAGCTCACAACCACTTGTAATTTTAGTCTGAGGGCATCCAGTGCCCTCTTCTGGCATCTGCAGCCATACATTCAGTATCATTATATACATATAGGCGAAACACTCATACCATACATTAAAAATAAACCTTAAAAACAAAGAGAGATATGAAGCAAATGTGATACTTTTTATTTTCTTTTCCAGTGCTGGGATGGAACCTAGGGCCCCACACATACATGCTAGACAAGTGCTAAACTTCTGAGCCACATCCCCACCCTTAGCCTGTGCCATCATACATACTTAAAAGCTACCTTAAGATGTTGCATTACACTAAACTCATTGAACATGGAGAGATTAAGCTGGTGTCTACATAGAATCTTCATGCCTACATTCTAGTGTCCTTGGTGAGGGAAGGTACTCTGCAGGTCACTAAAAGAGAAATGTAAACACCAACCCAGCCACAAAATCTTTGATCTGCAATCTGTCTTGCTTGCAAAATATGCTAGGGTAATGGTGGCACAAAGTTTGTGGGAGTAACCAACCAAGATCTGATTTGATTTAAGCCTACTCCATGAGACGGAATCCATACCTGACACTGCTTTGGGGACTAAGAACCTGAGACTAGATAGGCCAAAGGTCTAGGGAAAAACCAAATACTATTGTTCCACAAAAGGAACACAGCAATAAAATGACTCCTAATGATATTCTACTAGACTCACAGATCAGTGCCTTGTTCAGCCATCATCGGAGAAGCTTCCTCCTAGAGCAAATGGGAACAAATACAGAGACCCACAGCCAGACACTATGCAGAAAGAAAGACCTTGGAACACACAGCTCTAAATGGGATGTCTCCACCAAATCCTGCCCCTCCCAGCTCAGGGAACCCCACAGAAGAGGAGGTGGAAAGACTATAAGAGCCAGAGGGGATGGAGGATGCCAGGAGAACAAGACCTTCTAAATCAATTGAGCAAAGCTCATATGAACTCACTGAGACTCAGAACTCCAGCATGCACAGGGCCCACACGGGTCTGCACTGGCCTTCGGCATATATATTATAGTTTTTGGTTTAGTGCTTTTATGGGACTCCTGAGTGTGAGAATGAGTGGGTCTCTCAATTTTACGCTTTCCTTCTCTTGGGGCCCCTTTCCTTATGTTGGTTTGCCATATCCGACTTCGATGGGATGGCTTTTGTTTTATCTTATTATATTTGATTTTGTCATGTCTTCTTGTTATCTCTTAGAAGCCTGTTCTTTTCTAATGAGAGGCAGAGAGTGGATGCGAATGGGGGTGGGGGGTGGGAAGTGACTGAGAGGCATAGAGAGGGGGAAAACTGTAATCAGGATATATTATATGAGAAAATAATCTATTTTTAGTAAAAGAGAAAAAAGAATTTACTACAAAAAATTACTGGGTTAAGGAGACTAAAATTACTTTTGTCTAGGTTATCTTTCTTCCTTCCTTCCTTCCTTCCTTCCTTCCTTCCTTCCTTCCTTCCTTCTTTCCTTCCTTTCTTTCTTTCTCTCTCTCTTTCTTTCTTTCTTTCTTCTGTCAGGAATTAAGCCTAGGATGTCATGCTTGCTGGTCAGGCACTCCACCCCTGAGCTACATTTCCCGGTAGTAAGTACATGATTTTGCCTACCATCAAGTATACAACAGAAGACATTCATAAATCTCTAAGGGATTGCGTTTATATTTTTTATTTCTGTGAGTGAAATGTATATGAAGGAATTAAAAGAACAATATGCTACGGATCAAAGCGTTTTGAAGTGGAGAGGGAAATCCTGTCCACCCACCCACAGCAGGGATGTCTTTTATAGTGTCCCTGACAGGAGGCTGACAGGTGTGCTCAGTCTTTCATGGAGCACTGCGTTCTGTGGAACAGCGTGGAAAGTGCCCACCTCCTGCTGAGCGGAAGTCCCCGTGACTCCCACCCACGGAACTCTGCTTCCAAAGCAATACATAAAAAGTTTACTCACTTTCTACATGACAGCCCTTCAAGTGTTTGAAAACAGCAATCTGGTCTCTTTTTAGACTCTCTTTTCCTGGGAACACATCCTCAATTCCTTGAGGAAGGGAAGAATCTGCAGCTCTCAACAGTGTGCTGTGAACACCAGGTGCTTGTCTGCATCTGATTTTCTGTCATCTCCAAGCTTCCTGCCATTATCCACTTCACAACCAGGAGAGTGGGGGCTCCTGGGACTGAAGTCATCCATCCTAAGCAACCTGGGCTGGGAAAGCAGAAAAGCTTGTGACAAAGTCCATGCTGTCCTTGGTGTGGAGTCTACAGGACACCAAAGCCCTCCTGTTTTCCAACTCTCCCTGTGTGATTTACTCTGATTCTGAGACATGATGTGATGTGATGATTTATTAGCACTCTTTGGGATATTCCTGTGTCTGTGATTCTCTCTTTTTCAGATACGCAAGGAATGCATGAGAACGAGCCTTCTTTGCTACATATTACAGACTAGGAAACCGAGGCTTAGGAGGGTGGAGACGTGGACAAGCCAGTCAATCAATCACTCAATGGAACCACAAATCTTCACATGCCTTCAAGATGTCTTTCCAAGACCCAGCATCTTATCAGTCCCATTAGAGTTCTCTTGGACATGGCTATCAGGGATCACAACATCAGCTGGCTTTAGCTTGTTTGGTGGCCCTAGTTTATTTAACTAAGACATTATTACATTACATAGATTCTTTTAGTGAGTTCTGTCCCAAGCTCTCTTTTTTTTCATAAAAAATTTTGCCATAGGGCCAGCAAAATGGCTCAGTGGGTCCCTTCTCCAGGTCAAAGGACCCAAGTTTGATTCCCAGGATCCTCATCATGGAAGGAGGGAACCAACATCCGAAAGTTAGCTTCTGATCACACACACACACACACACACACACACACACACACACACACCACACACACACACACACACACACACACACACACACACACACCATGGCATACATGAATGCCCACACATACAAATAGACAAATAAATGTCATGCAATTAATTTAAAACAAGCAAATAAAAACTTGCGGCATGGGGCTGGGCAGATGGTCCCGCGGGTGGGCAAAGGCACCTGCTGCCTAGCCCGACATGCTTTGTCCCAGGGATCCATGAAGTGAAAGGAGAGAACCGACTTTCTCAAGGTGTCCTCTGACCTCCACATGAAGGTTATGTCAAATAAATCAAAATGTAATAAAGCACAATTTCATAAAAACACCTTGTGAGACATCCCGTGTTCTCCTGTACAGCCAAATTCACACTGGCCCTTGCAAACTCCTTTCTCCCACCTTCCATGCTGGCTCCCCAAGGTGCCAGTGCATGAAGGTCACTGGAACGATTACTTTTTCAACAATGGTTGGTGACTCTTTCTGTTAGAACTGGTCACCATAACCCTTGCTATGTGTGGGCTTGAGCTATCATGCTGTTATTGCTAATGGCTGGATTCGTGGGCTACAGACTGAGCACTGTGGCGTAGATTTCAAGTCCTATGTCCCGAGGCAGTCTTATGGTGGAGAGGGAAGCCAACAGATGCTCAGATGCCAGAACTGCGCCATTCGATAGCCATAGGCATGGGAAGTGGAGCAATATGCATCCCACTCTCCTGGAGGTAACGGCTTCCAAACAGTAAGGGGAGGCTGACGGCTTTGGAAGGAATGAGTCATGTATGAGGACATTCCCCCATTTCTATCTGTCATAAACTGCTATTCAAATCCATTACAAACTGCATAACATTCCAGTGAATGTTATTCAAAGCCATTGATCTTTCCTATCTCTACCTCAGTGATGCGATTCAAGCTGCATGGAAAAAAATCCCATTGCCTTGTTCTTTATTGTGAAGCTCTCTCTTCACTGAAGCAGATCTTTCTTCCGAATGAATACACACACACACACACACACACACACACACACACACACACACACACACACACGTTCACACATACATAGAGAGGGACACACATACATAGAGAGGGACACACACACAGAAAAAGAGAGAGGGACAGACAGAGACTACACAGATGCACATACGTGGCTTGCTTCTCTCTAATTGCTTAGCACCCTCTCCTTATCCTGTTACCATTTTCTCCCAAACAGATGGTGTTTGTAGACAGGAAAGAAATTTGAGTTATTCAGCTGTAAGTCTGATAATCAATACCCAGAAACCTCTGAAGACGTTAGCCCACAGAGGCACCAAGGATTGCAGCAATTGAGAAATACCCAAGCAGAGGTCAATGTGCTTGGCCTGACCCAGTCCCAGGACAGGGTGACACCTTGGATATTATAACTGTCTGTTCAATGTCACGCATCTATATGCCCAGACAGTTGCCCTCTTCCCTGTGGACTTCAGGCCTGTGTGTGAGTTCTGTGTCCCCACAGTAGCCAGTAGCAAGCAGAGACCTGCTTTCCCTGAACCATGACAGTTCTCGTTGCTGAGAGGAATTATGGAGCACTTGCTAAGATTTCCCCCATTCTTCTCTCTACTTGCTGCTGTGGGAGACCCAGGGACAGGTGCTGAGGCCCCGAGGCTTGCTCTGTCATGGTTCATGCCCCTCTGGAAGTGTCCTGGCAAAGGTAAGTGTAACATAGTTCTCACAGATGGCCACGTCCTTCAGTATCTGGGGCTAGTATGTGCCAGGCATCTCAACCCATGCCTTTGGAAATGGTCACAGCTAGCCACCCTGTTGTAAGCTGAACAATGACAAATAGGTGGCAGTTTTAGTCTTATTTTCGCCATTTTCATAATTCTACTTTCACGGCAAAGCAATGGACTCCTGGTTTCAATGCTTTCCTGCCCCCAGTCTCCACTGGATCATTTTGTCTGAGGCTGGAAATGGATTGGAATAAATCAGCAAGCCCTCCTCTTCCCTTGAAATAGGTCTTCCTATTTTAAAGGTCAATTTAAATTAGTTTATCTGGTTTCTTTAGAAGACAAGAAAGTTAAAACATGATGAGGATGACCCAAATGAAAGAATTCACTCATGATTCAACCTGCTTAGTTAGGATATTTAAGTCCTTGGATAAAAAAATAAAATCCAGATACTAAGGGGGGATTAGTGGCTGATTTGTGATTAAACCCACACCTGTGTTCATAAATTATAGATGGTAATTGGGATCCCTTCGTGCCACACCAAAAACCAATTTGATCCCTCCCACTCTGCTCATAGAGACTAACAGTTAATTTGCTCCAGAAATTTCAATACAGCCAGGTACTGTGGAGGTGCCCCAGGGAGCCCCCCAGCCACACTACAACCTCCACACTAATTTGCTAGAAGCCATTAACCAGCTTAGCCTGAGACCTCGGGTAAAAGTAAATCAAGCTAGGCCTCACCAGCCCCTAGGCACACCACAACATTTAAAATTGTCCCATGGGTCATTTTAAAATGACCAGCGAAAGTCTAAATGCACACGTGTTTCTGTACAGTGATTCCAGCTTCAGCATCAGACCATGTAGAGATATGGACAAATATGCACAAAAATCACACCATGTGGATGCTCTTGTCACAACCCCATTTGCAATATCAAGAAGTACGAAGTAACTTCCCTAAATTGCCATCATTAAGGAACAGGTTGAAAAAGTCTGTCTTTGCAAAGGGGTAAAGTTCCTTTGAAACAATGAGGGGGGTTTATGTATGGGTAAGAAAACATCCTTGGCTTATTGTTTAGTAGATAAAACAAGCTGGCTCCCTAGTCTCCTCCCCCTGGAAAAAAACATGAAAATGAAAACGAAAGCATTCAAGTGGTTTACATTGGTCGCTTTTTTTTCCTTTTGTGACAGAGTTCCCAAGAAAAATAGCTCCCAAAATGGCTGGGACAAAGTACTTAGAGCACAGGAGTGAGACCTAATTTTGAATCTATCTGTGATCCTACAGGTGTGATGGGACCCATCTGTGATCCTTTAGGTGTGGTTTGTGCCCATCTGTGATCCTACAGGTGTGGTGGTGCCCATCTGTGATCCTACAGGTGTGATGGGACCCATCTGTGATCCTTTAGGTGTGGTTTGTGCCCATCTGTGATCCTACAGGTGTGATGGTGCCCATCTGTGATCCTACAGGTGTGATGGGACCCATCTGTGATCCTACAGGTGTGGTTTGTGCCCATCTGTGATCCTACAGGTGTGGTGGTGCCCATCTGTGATCCTACAGGTGTGGTGGTGCCCATCTGTGATCCTACAGGTGTGATGGTTCCCATCTGTGATCCTACAGGTGTGAAGGTTCCCATCTGTGATCCTACAGGTGTGGTTTGTGCCCATCTGTGGTCCTACAGGTGTGGTGGTGCCCATCTGTGATCCTACATGTGTGGTTTGTGCCCATTTGTGATCCTACAGGTGTGGTTTGTGACTATCTGTAATCCTACAGGTGTGAAGGTTCCCATCTGTGATCCTCTAGATGTGGTGGTGCCCATCTGTGATCCTACAGGTGTGGTTTGTACCTATCTGTGATCCTACTCCTTGCTTCTGTGGAGAGATGGGAGATGGGGATCAGAAAATCAGAAGCTTATTGGCTAGCTAGCCTGGTACCCTCAGTGGTAAATGATGAGATCCTGTTTCAAATGAGGTAGGTGGGGACCAATTTCCACTGATGCACACACAAGTGCCGTGGCATGAGAATACAAGATGCCAAAATGGTTTTTAAAAGGTAGAAAGATTCTGGCTTTCAGTTTCAGAGATTTAGGTTCCCCTGTATGCTGGCTCCATGTTTCTGGGCCAGTGACGAAGAAGAACTTCCGGGAGTGCTGGAGGTCAGCAGCTTGCCTCCCTGCAGTCAGGAAGCAGAGGCTGGCAGGCCTGAGTTAGGCTCCATCTTTCCTTTTGTTATATCCTGGCCTCTGGCCATGGGATGGTGCATTCAGGGCAGGTCTTTTTCCCAGAGCCCACCTTCTCTGCAAATGCCTTCTCCGATATACCCTGAAGTGTTATTCACCAATCTCCCAGGCCCTTCTCAAGACAGAGGAGTTGACAATCAAGCTTAACTGTCACATGCCTTGATGCATCAGAACATGTATTCTTCAGGCAGACTGCCCCGGTTCTGGGTCAGGCTATAGTACCTACTAGTCGGTTACCATAGGAATATGAAGGAGGCCTTAGATTCCCATTCTGTAAAATGAGACTAATGAGAACCTTCTCAGAGGCACATCATGAATTCTCATAAAATCAGACAAACCATTAAGTGTCAACCCTGGAGAGCTGGGCTTGAAGGAAAAAAAGAGAACTTTAATTTTATAATAGTTCCTTCCCGACTACTTTGTATTTTTGATGAGACCACTTAGATGGACTTAAAAAATCTTTTCATCCATGTGTGTCTGGATGGATCTGTATGAATGCCCCATGGCCTTCCTGGGATTCTCCTGCTTCTGCCTCTTATCTCCTTATAGGAGCACCAAGACAACAGATCAGTGAGTTGCCACAGCTGACTTTCTCATGGGTTCTAGGGATACAGACCTGGGTCCTTGCTGAGTCCCAACTAAACTATATCCCCAGGCTCTGAGTGGATATTTTAAAAAGGTGTTTTCTGACCGGGCAGTGGTGGCACATGCCTTTAATCCCAGCACTCAGGAAGCAGAGACAGTCAGATCTCTGTGAGTTCACGGCCAGCCTGGGCTATAGAGTGAGTTCCAGGGCAGGCTCCAAAGCTACACAGAGAAACCCCATCTGGAACAACAAAAACAAAACAAAACAAAAGCAAGCAAACAAAAAAACCAAAAACCAAGAAACAAAACAAGAACAAAAAAGATGTTTTCTGGGCTGGGGTTGTAGCTGAGTGGAAAATCCCTTGCCCAGAATGCTCAATGCACAGCACTATAAAAACAATATAACATTTCCCCCTCTGAACAAGAATTTGTGTTTTAGTAGATGATAACCATTGCCATTCCCTTAGTAGATGGGGATTATCAGTAAACTCAGGCACCCAATAAAAACCAGATACTTCCTTCCAGGGGAGGGAGGACCACAAAAAGATGATTCCTGCCTGGAAAGAGAACTCTATCCATAGGAGGCCAAGCCTACCCACAAACGGCAAAACCCTTGGCCCACATGAAGACTTCCAATGAACCCACACTTAGAGACTTGACAAAGCACCATGGCTTTTGTCAGCCGGAAACTGTGTCCCTGGAATGATGGAGACCGTGTCCCCGGAATGATCCTTTCAAAGCTTGAGCATTGTCAAAAGAAACATTGTTTGTTCCGGTTGAAACCTGATTACCGGTCCCTGGTCTCCTTTTCTCACAATGGTTATTTCACAAAGTTCAAGTCTGAGACCTTGCTCTGCCTGCTTTGAAAAGCAGGTCTTTCTCCAACAACAATGTTTCATGGCAGCCATCTCTTTTCAAAGCAAACAAGCACAGGCTAGCTCCCTGACTTCCTCGTCTCTATGGGAAAAGTCTAACCTGGGTTAGCTACCTTACTTCAAGTTTGAAAAAAAAACAAAAAAACAAAAAAAACCTCTTAGCAAAACCATAGGAGAAGGAAGACGCAGTGATAAATGCCTAAATTCCTACCAGGGATGGAGGCAGGAGGATTGCAGTTCAAGATCTGCCTATGCTAGGTGCTGCACTGTGTATTGTCAGGTGACCTGTCTGTTCCTCCCTGCTCGATGCTGGTAGTATTGCCATTGGACATTCCAGGGGTGACAACCAAAATATCTCTAGACATTGTCAAATGTCCCTTAGGAGTGGGGAGTGAGTGGGCAAACTTGTTGAAGATGGAGGAAATTTTGATTAGAAGATAATGTTATAGTTGGCCACTAACTAGTTAAGGGGTATCTAGAATTCAGTTCTCACACAGAGGTAGGGCGTTTCAGGCTCTCATCACTCAAAGCCATGATGGAACTTGCTGAAGACACAATAGGACCCTAGGGCCTGGCATACTTCCGAACTTGAGGCACAGGAGAAGATTAATAAATACAGGGACTCAGGAAATGAATGTTGTCTTGGTCAGCCTGCTATTCCAGGTAAGAAGTTAAGAAATTTAATAAGAAAATTGATCTCTACGCACATGGCGAAAGAGAATCTAATGAGCAACAAGCCAGGCAGATTCAAAAGCCTCCAATTATTCTCCCTAATATAGGCTCGACCATTTTTGAACACAATTATAGACTTGAAACCCCACAGGGGAATTCAGTGGAAATCATTTAAACATTTATTTGATGTGAAACCTCTGACCCAAGCAATTCATAGAGCAATTAAAAAAGTGGAGCCTGGAAGATTTGACAGTAGCATCATTTTGGGTTTTGTTGACAAATGGTCAATATAAATAATCACCGGCGGCATCTTAAATTAGATCCGAATACGAATAAGAACGGAGAAAGCTCCCAGAGGGCACAAGACCGGAAACTGTATTATCCAATATACAGTGCTCATTACCAACCTGAAAGTGAATTTGACTTTGATTAAATTTGTAGATAAGACAAGAGCAAGTGAGAAATGGAAAATACAGGATGTAAATTAAAGTTAAAATGATTGAGTCCAAAATATTTGAGAACTTTGATCAGAATTCAGTCGGGTGAATTTTAATGTGAGAAGAGCGAAGGATTCCATAGTTAGGGTTGGTTACTCGTCAGCGCCTTAGTAATCGGATAGCGCACACTGGGGGAAGCTGGGTGGAGGTGGATAAGCACCAGGGAGCCTTGCTATTCCACCCATGCACCTGCACCTTGGGAGGTGGATTAATAAACACAGCAGATCGTGTTGAAGGAGGTTTTGTAGCAGAGGAAGTAAGAAGTGGCAGATCAAATCCGCTATTTCTGAAATCCTCATTGAGAGCCAAGTTTTGCTTCAAGAAAATGGAAACGCTGGTGACGCCGGTGTCCTAGTGTGGCTACAAGACCACACAATGCTTTGCCAACTACCCTTTCTTCCTCCCCACCTCCCCCACCCCACCATCAACTTCACCTACTGAGTTTCCACACACAGGCAAAAAAAAACACACACACACACAAAAAAAAAAAAAACAAAAAAACCACTATTTTGCTTTTAAATTTCCCCTTTAGCTCTTCGTAGCAACTATTTTCGCCCACCCTTTCCACGCGAAGAAACTGGAATGCAAAGAGGTTGAGAACTTTGTCCAAGATCCCACAGTCAGTGGCAGAGGATTACCAACTGTATTCTTTGGGAAACAGCCCACAGCATAAGGAACTTGAAGGAAAACCTCGGAGATTTTAAGAGATTTGAGAAGTGGTGAATTCTATTTGTAGACAACGCCGTCCGAGTCAAAGGAGGAGGGTATTTGTTTTCCATCTGCTCCAACCTTAGTTTTCAGAGCCTCCCTGCATAATCTAGGGACCTATTTAGCGGCAACAAAGACCTTTTAAACAGCGGCTTAGACGCATAGGGGTTTATTTGTCTGTGTACCAAGAGAACCGAGTGGGACAGAAACCAGGGGCGCTCTTGCGTGTCTGCAAAGCCAAGCCTCTGCACGTTTCCAGCTGCGTCTTCTGCCAGAGCTCCTTTGGAACACTCACATTCAAGGGAGTGAGCAAATTGAAAGAGAATGTATTTTGTATCTCATCCCTTAGGCCAGTAGTTCTCAACCTTCCTAATGCTGCGACCCTTTAATACAGTTTCTCAAGTTGTGGTGACCCCCAACCATAGAAGCATTTTTGTTGCTATGTCATAACTGTAATTTTGCTAGTTATGAATCGTAATGTAAATA
Organism: Peromyscus maniculatus bairdii; assembly: GCF_049852395.1. Lineage (NCBI taxonomy): Eukaryota > Metazoa > Chordata > Mammalia > Rodentia > Cricetidae > Peromyscus > Peromyscus maniculatus. The sequence continues at coordinate 57,026,802 of NC_134870.1, forward strand.
TCTGTTTTCTGATGGTCTTAGGTGACCCCTGTAAAAGATCATTCACCCCCCAAAGGAAAACAACCCACAGGTTGAGGACCATTGTCTCAGTCAGAAAGGCAAAGGCTTTCCCAGGAGGCACTGCGGTCTTACTTAAGTTCTCATTGGGGAGCCACAGACAGCAGGAAGTGGGATGTTGCCATTGAGCACAGGCTTTTTCGCTACCTGAGCCTGGGTTTCAGGGTTTCCTTACAAGGATGAAAGAAGTGGAATATGTGGGTGTTTGGTAAGCTCATGATATCAACCACAGCTTCTTAATCCCCCACTTTAGCTGGGAAAGCTGAGTCCTTGATCTGAGCCCCAGCTGAAGCACGGTCCACGGAGAGCTGACTAGAACCATCTTTGTGGTTGACACTCAGTAGAGTGCAGTATAAAAAACCGAAGCCACAACTCCGGAGAATCAAGGCCGCCCCTTTCTGGGGCAGGAGTTTGAGTATTTACTGGAATAAGGACCTATCAACCACTGCTATTTTATAAGCAATGCCAGAATCAGAAGTCTCCCCCAATATATGGGACTAAAAGGATGGATTTTTAAGGCAGAGAGATCAAACTTGTGTACCAGGAAGAGACTCTGGTCAATGATGACAAACAAACAAACAAACAAACAAACAAAAAACAAAAACAAAATCCAAATTTGAAAAAGTCTGGAAACATCCCGGCTATCCATCAACTGGTGAATGAGTAGACACATTGAGGGAGAGCCACACCAGGGAATAGGACTTCGGAGGAAGGAACAAGCATCTGACACATTCGACAGTGTGTCTGAGTCTCCAAAGCATATGGCAAATGAAAGACGCCAGATGGGAAGGATTGTATACTGTAGAACACTGCTAATGTGGAATTCAAAACCCCAACTGGTCCTCTGTAGCACAAGCTGAAGCTGGAGGAACTATCTGAGGTGACAGGGAAGTTCAATGTCAACTGTGGTGATCATATACATTTGCAAAACTCAATGGGCGTGCTTTAAGATGCAAACCATACCTCAGCAATGTTGATCTGTATTTTTTTGTTACTGCTGTTTTTGAGAGTTGTATTTAAAAATTTTTTTCATACAATATGTTTTGGTCATGTTCTTTTCCCTCCTCCAACTACTCCTGGATCCTCCCTACCTCATCAACTTCATATTCCTTTTCTCTCAACAAAACAAAACAGCAACAAAAAATCTCCAAAGGAAATAAAACTAAAAAATTATCAATAAGACAAAAAGCCATGCTCACACATGCACTCATACACACACAACCATGGAGTCTATTTTGTGTTGTCCAACTATTGGGCATGAAGCCTGCCCTAGAGTATGGTTGATGTACTCAATGACGATCCATTGGTGAAAACTGATTTGCCCTTTCTCACCAGGTATCAATTGCGAATAGCTTCTTGGTTTGGGGTGAGACTTTGTGTCTACTTCCTCTTCGTAGTGCTGGGATTTTTCTGGTTTGAACCTGCATAGATCTTGTGCATACTGTCAGTCTCTGTGGGTTCCTATGTGTATTCATCCTGTTGTGTCTGGAAGACACTGTTTCCTTGGAGTCATCTGCCACCTCTGGCTCTTAGGAGTCTTTCTATCTCCTCTTCTCCTGATGAGCCTTGAGAGGAGGGGTTTGAGGAAGACATCCATTTAGGACCGAGTGTTCCACAGTCTCTCACTCTCTGTACATTGTCCTGTTGTGTATCTCCTTTATAATTATCATCTGCTGCAAGAAGAAGCTTCTCTGATGGGGGTTGAGCAACGCTCTGCTTTGTGAGTATAACAATACATAAATAAGCATCGTGCCAGTGATATTGTTCCTTTAGCAGAACAATAGAAGTAGATTTCCCCTAAGCCCGAAGTAGATTTCCCCTAAGCCCATGACTATCTAGTCTCAGGTTCTTGGTCACTTTTGCAGAATCATGTATGGGTTCCATATCATAGAGCGAGCCTTAAATCTGATTTTAAAATGGATGGTTACTTCTATAACTTTTGTGACACTATTGAACCAGTAAATCTTGCAGGCAGGTCACTGTTGAAGGTCTCAGGGTTTGTAGCTGGGTGATATTGATGATTGGTGTTCTCCTCTAGTAGCATGCGGAGTGCCTCCCTGCACCATGAACACTAGTCAGTAGAGGTGAAGCTTCACTTGGGCACCAGCTTGATTTCCCCATGTTTGATGACATAAGGAAGTTGTGCTTTCAGCAATATGACCTTAGATCAGGTTATGGAGAATAACCAATGGTCTTGGCAATAGCCTGTGATGTTTGTGGGGTGGGAGTGGGGTCCATGGGACTCATTTGACCAATGACTCAACAAGTTGTAACCTATTCCTGGAACTGAAGGTTTTACCTGGTGACATAAGATGTCTGGTTGGGACATTCTCTCCCCTATTGTATGGTAACTCCATCTAAATTCCTTGCAGATATGTAGATATTTAGGTTTTTTAAAGTCCTTCAGTGCTAGTATTCCTTCTCATGCCCCTTTCTTTATATGGCCTTTCCTCCCTGTAGATGTAACCAACCGTCTTATTAAATAAAAAACACAGAACCAATGTAAAAGAGAAAGCCAAGAGGTCAGAGGTCAGAGCTCAGAGCTAAAACCTTACCCTTCCTCCTGCGGTGCTCCTACCTCTCCAAAAGAGAGCTACTTCCTGTGTGTTTGTCTTTAATATAGTCTTTCTGTTCTGCCTTCTCATTGGTTGTAAACCCAAACACGTGACTGCCTCGTCACTGCCTGTAAGTACAGCCCTCCAGGTCTTAAAGGCGTATGTCTCCAATGCTGGCTGTATCCCTGAACACACAGAGATCTACCTAGCTCTGTCTACCAAGCTCTGGGATTAAAGGTGTACGCCACCACCACCACACTCTTGCTATGGCTCTAATAGCTCTGACCCTCGGGCAACTTTATTTATTAACATTCAATTAAAATCACATTTCAGTACAAATAAAATACCACCAAACCTCCCCCTCACTGCTTAGCCCTATTCTACTTTCCTCTTGATCACTTTATAACACCATACTGTATTTCCTTTTCTATTGAAGATTTTCCCCCTCCCCGACTGATGCCTTAACCTCTGTGGTTATTTGTTTTGAAACTCATAAACCTAAACCTTGAAAGCTGACATCCACATAGAAGAGAATCCATGCAATGCTTGTCTTTTTGGGTTACCTCACCCAGGATGATTGTTTCTTGCTCCGCCCATTTACCCGTGGATTTCATCACTTTGTGTTATTGATTTTTAAACAGATGAGTAATATTCCATTGTGTAAATGCACTACATTTTAATTATCCATTCATAGTTGAAGGACATTTAGCCTATTTCTAATTCTGGCTATTGTGAATGGAGCAGCAATAGACACGAAAGAACAAGTATCTCTGATGTAAGATGTGGAGTCATTTGGGTGTATGCCCAAGAGAGGTACAGCTGGATCTTGTGGTGGATCAACTTTCAGCCTTTTGAGGATGCCCCAGAATGACTTCCATAGTGGCTATGCCAGTTTGCACTCCCACCAGCAATGAATATGTGTTTCCCTCTCCCAGCATATTCAACAGAATGAGCTATCATTGGTTTCATTGGTCTTGGCCATTCTGACTGGGTGAGATGAAATCTCAAAGTAGTTTTGATTTGTATTTTCCTGATGGATAAGGATGTTGAAAAACTTGAAAGTGTTTCTGAGGCATTTGTGTTTCGTCTTTTGAGAACTCTGTTTAGTTTTATATGCCATTTTTCAGTTGGGTTATTTGTCTTCTTGATGCTCAATTTTTTTTTAGTATTTTATATTTACTTACTCTCTATCAGATGTGTAGTTTTTTTTCCCATTCTGTAGGCTGCTCCCTTTGCTCAAATGATGGTGAATTTTTCTGTCCAAAGCTTTTTAGCTTCAGGAGATCCTGTTTACTAATTGTTGGTCTTAATGCCTGTGCTCTTTAGTGTCCTGTTCAGAAAGTCCTTTCCTGTGTCTCTGAGTGCAAGCCTGTTCCCTACTTTATCTTCTCTAATGTTCAGAGTATCTAGTCTTCTGTTGAGGTCCTTGACTCACTTGGAGTTGAGTTTTGTGCAGGATGATAAGTATGGATATATTTGCATTCTTCTACATGCAGCCATCCAGTCTGACCAGTACCATGTGTTGAAGATGCTGTCTTTTTTCCCCCAGCATTCATTTCTGGCTTATTTGTGAAAAATCAGGTGTCCATAGGTGTGTGGAGTTATGTCTGTGTTTTTAATTCCATTCCCTTGACCAACGTGTCCATTTTTATACTGATACCATATTGTTTTTAATTACAGTAGACCTGCAATATAACTTGAAATCTGGGATGGTGATACCTCCATCAGTTCTTTCATTATTCAGGATTACTTTAGCTATTCTGTTTTAGTTGCTGTTGTTTGTGTTTCCATATGAAGTTGAAGATTGTTTTTATTTCCCATTTCTGTGAAGAATTGTGCTGGATTTTTGAAGGGAATTACACTGGATCTGTAGATTGCCTTTGGTAAGATGACATTTTCACATTATTCTTATCAATCCATGAGCATGGGAGATCTTTTCATAATCTGGTGTCTTCTTCCATTTCTTTCTTTACTTTCTTAAAGTTCTTTATTATACAAGCTTACACTTGCTTGATTAGATTTATCCCAAGATATTTCTTTTTTTTTTTTTTTAATTTTATTGCGGGTAGTCTTGATTTCTTTCCCAATCCATTTGTCGTTCCTATAGAGGAAAGCTGCTGATCTCTACGTGTTTAGTTTGTCTTCTGCTGTTTTGCTAAAGTGTTTGTCAGCTGTAGAAGAGTCCTGGTGGAGTCTTTAGAGTCTCCTATGTATAAAACCATAGAATCTGAAAATAAAGATACTTTGGCCCCCTCCACTCCTATCGTGTCCCTTTGGTCTTGTTCAGTTGTCTGATTGCTCTGGCTAGGACTTCAGGTACTGTGTTGAATAGGTATGGAGAGAATGCACATCCTGTCTTGTTCCTGATTTTAGTGGAAATACTTGAGTTTTTCTCTGTTTAAGATTATTTTGACTGAGCTTTCTGGAAACTGCCTTTATTGTGTTGAGGTATGTCCCTTGTATCCCTAGATACTTTAAGACTTTATCATGAAGGGATGTTGAGTTTTATCAAAGGCTCCCCCCCTTTTTTGCATTTGATGAGATGATCACATGGTTTTTGACTTCTAGTCTGTTTATATGATGGATTATATTTATTGACTTAAATATGTCAAGCCATCTCTGTATATCTGGGATGAAGCCCACTTAACCATGGGGTAATCTTTTTGATATGTTCTTAAGTCCAATTTGCAAGCATTTTATTGAAAATGTTTGCATCTGTGTTCATAAGGGATATTGATTTGCAATTTTCTTTTTTGGATGGGTCTTTGTGTAGTTTTGGCACCAGGGTAATTGTGGCTTCAAAAAAATAATTGGGAAATGATCCTCCAGTATCTACTATGGGAAATAGTTTGAGGAATATAGGATTAATTCTTCTTTGAAAGTCTCCTAGGATTCTTTGATGAATCATTTGGTGCTGGACATTCCTTGGTTAGGAGATTTTTAATTACTGCTTCTTCACTAGGGCTTATAGATCTTCTTAGGTTGTTTATTTCATCTTGATTTAACTTTGGTAGGCTGTATAGGTCAAGAAATTCATCCATTTCTTTGGAGTTTGCTAGTTTTGTTTAACAGAGATTTTTAAAATATGTCTTTATGGTTCTCCAACTTTCCTCAGTGTCTGTTATAATATCTGTCTTTTCATCTGTAATTTATTAATTTGGATCTCCTCTTTTTGTCTTTTTGTTAATTTGGCTAGAAGCTTGCCAATCTTATTGATTGGCTCAAAGAATGAACTCTTCATTGATTCTTTTGTTTATTTGTTTTTTGGTTTGTTTCTATTTCATCCCCAATTTTCACTATTTCTTCCCATATACTCTTTGTAGGTATTATTTCTTCTTGTTTTTTAGAACTTTCAAGTGTATCATTAAGTTATTAATATCTGATTTCACCAGGTTCTTGTTTTATTTTGTATGTGTAGGCACCTAGTACTATGAATTTGCCTCTTAGAACTGCCTTCACTGTGTCCCAAAGGTTTGGGGATGCTGTTTTTTCATTTTCATCCACTTCTAACAAAGTTTTAAATTTCCTTCTTGACCCAACTTCCATTTAGTAGTGAGTTGCTCAGCTTCCAATGAATTTCTACAATTTTTGTTGTTTCTATTGTTGTTGATATCCAGTTTTAATCCATAGTTATCAGATAGGGTGCAGGATGTTATTTCATTTTTTTTTTATATCTGTTGAAACCTGCTTTGTGTCCTAATATGTGATCAATTCTGGAGAGACTTCCATGGGCTGCTGAAAAGAAAATGTACCATTTAGTGTTTGGGTGTAATTTTCTGTAGATTCTGTTATGTTCATTTGATTTATAATATAATTTACCTCCAGAATATCTCTGTTTAGTTCATGTCTGGATAACTCGTCTATTGGTGAAAGTGGGGTATTGAAGTCACCCACTATCACTGTGTCAGGATTAACATGTGATTTTAGCTGTAGTGGTGTTTCTTTTATGAACATGGGTGCCCTTCTGTTTGGTGCATAAATGCTTAGAATTGTGATATCCTCTGGGATTCCTCCTTTGATGAGTATGTAGTATTCTTCCCTGTCTCTCCTGATTTATACTCCTTTAAGAATCCCTGTCAATTTACAGAACAGCTCTCTACTAGGAACCCACATCGGCCACATCTGGCTGGGACCCAGAACTACTCTTTACTGGGGACCCCACGTCACCACACTTAACTGGGATTTGAGGACACTATAGCTGTTACACTTGACTCAGACCCAGCTTGAGCAACAGCAGCCAAAGAACAGAACACCCACCTAATGAAGGATGAGACGAACTACCTACACCAAGAAGCACCTTAAAAATCGTGACTCCAGATGTCTTCATCCACTTTCCATGTCTGACCAGTTGAGGGCTGAACAAAGACTAACCTGTCCAAATGGGAGTGTATTTGGAAGCCTGATGTTGGATTTAAACTGCAAATTAACTCTTCCCCAGCCTCTGCTGCTGCTGTGCATTTTGTTGGGCCTGGTGTCTTAGTTAGGTTTCCATTGCTGTGATAAAACACCATGACCACAACTAGGGGAGGAAAAGGTTTATTTCAGCTTATGTTTCCAGGTAACAGTCCATCACTGAAGGAGGTTGCAGTAGGGAATCAAGGCAGGCGCATGGAATCAGGACCTGAAGTGAAGGCCACAGAGAAGTGCTGCTTGCTGCCTCCTCCCTCACGGCTTGCTCAGACTGCTTGCTCATATACCCCAGCACCACCTACCCAATGGTGGCACCACCCACAATGAAGTAGACCTTTTCATGTCAACTGTCAATCAAGAAAATACCTTACAGGCTTGCTTACAGGTCATTCAGATGGGGGCATTTTCTCTGCTGAGATTCCCTCGTCCCGGATAACTCGTCATTTGTGTCAACAAAACACTAGCCAACACACTTGTCAAGTTTCAAAAAAATCACTTGGGTCAGTTCCTTAAAATAAACCTTCCTCAAAACAGATATATGGACGAATAGATTATAGATAGATGGATGGTAGATAAAGATAGATACATATGGACATATAGACAGAGAGACAGAAAATAGACATTCATTTCCTGTTGATTCTCTTCCTTTTAAAAAAGATTTATTTATTTTATTTGTGTGGATGTTTTCCTTGCATACATGTCTGTATACCATGCATATGCTCAAATTGGATTCCCTGGATATGGAATTACACACAGTTGTTAGTCATTATCTGAGTGCTGGGAATTGAACCCAGGTCCTCTGGAAGAGCAGCCAGTGCTCTCAATCACTGAGCACCTCTCTAGACCCCACCATTGATTCTTTTTCTCTTGGGAACCTGGAATAATTTAGAGAGGTTGAGACTAGACAGAGTAGTGAAGCTTGGACAAATAGTTCTCAACCTGTGGGTCGTGACCCTTTGGGGAGTCGAATGTCCTTTCACAGGGGTTGCCTAAGTCCATCAGAAAACACAGATATTTGCATTATGACTCACCACAGTAGCAAAATTACAGTTATGAAGTAGCAACAAAAATAATTTTGTGGTTGGGGGGTCCCCACAGCATGAGGAAGGTCAAGAACTGCTGCTCTACACCTTGCATGTGTAAGTTGTCTCTCCAAAGTTTAGTATCGAAGAGGAGTGGGTTGCACCTATAGGAGAGTCCAGTGGCCCTACCATTAACACACATCTGAGAAAGGAACTATATCCCTCATGATTAAAAAATTAAATTAGGCACCAAAGCAATTCCGATTCCACCGTAAATGATACTTGCCATCGGAAAGTGACTTATTCCAAGTTCCAGAGAGTTCATTAAACCTCCCTACTTCTAAACAATGCTTTGGATACCTACAGGTACCTCTGTTTTGTCTCAAATGATGACTGAAGTGGGTCACACTACTGTGAGCCTCAGAGGGCCAACACCAGTTTGAACTTGAGTTAAAGTCCTGATGTTGGGGTTGAGGGGATAGATTTATTGGTGACGTGCATACTGTGCAAGCTTGAGGACCTGAGTTTGATCCCCAGAACCCTTGGGGAAAAAAAAGCCAGGTATGCTGGGGCTTATAATCCCAGCACTGGGGAAGGGGAGATGGGAGGAGCCATGTAGCCTGCTGAGCAGCCCCCCCCCCCACTTGGGGAGCTGCTGGCTAATAATAGACCTTGTCTCCAAAAGGGGGAGGGGAGGTGGATCATACCTGAGTAACGACACCTAAGATTGTCCCCTGGCCTACACACACACACACACACACACACACACACCTATGTACACACATAAATAAAGATTCTGGTGTTGATGGGATGGACTGTTGAGCCGTTGCCAGATCGCGTGGGCTAAAGGTGGTTTTAAGTTGTTTTCTAATAGGTTGCTTGCACTGACCTTATTTTCTCTATCACCACGGTAAGCAGGCTGGGAGAAAGCCTGTTCTTACAACCTGATGAGGCTTCAGCAGCTGGACCCAGTGCTTTTGGAACATCCCCAGGGGCCCTGTGTAGAGGTTTGCATATCCTTGGCCCTTCCAGATACCCTCATTTCTGCTATAATACAATATACTGGTCTGAACTCCTGGGTGCCATCAAGTGCTAGGCGCCATCAAGAAGGAGGGCAAGAGAGATGGATAGATGTCTTCTTGATTTAATAAGTCAAATCAGATTCAACTAATAGCATTTCAGAGATTTTTTCTGAATAATTTTGTCATTGGGAACTTGCTATAAAACTTGCTTGGCAACTTAGCCTGGCCTCAGTTGAGAGACCACAGTGGGAGAAGCTGGCCATTGGGAGGGTGAGCCTCCGAGGATAATCATGTTTTGTGGTTGTGTGGTCAGTTCTTAACACAGAGTCTGTGAAGTGGTTTCAGAGCCTTCTCTGCAGAAGAGGCCTTAGCAAAAAGAACCAGAGTTGCTCAGTCCTGGCGTGGTCCCATCCATGTTCTTCAAATTATTACCTACCCCACTCAACCTCAAGGTCACCTGAATAATGATTACCTTAGTTAGCTGAGGTGTGTTCATTACTTTTGAGACCTCTCAGCCTTCCAGGCAAGGTTGACTCGGAGTACACAATGATTCCCAGGCCTGAGTCCTTTGGCCAGAGGTTTACTGACATCAGTAGTGGAAAGTTCTGGAAAGGCAGTTTTTTTGTTTTTTTTTGTTCACCATATCCCTAGGTCACTGATCATTTCCTTTTGGGAATGAAAGAGGGGATCATGAGTTTGTAGTCATTCACAATGCTCCCTCACCTTCCCGATTTTAAAGAGAAAAGAAACCATCCTGGGAAGGTGCTCAGCATAGACGGGATAGAGATCATTCCATGTGAGGGGCTGTTGATGGGTACAGTGTCTCTAGCCCACAGAAGAACTGAGCCGTACAACATTTTTAAGTATTCAAGACCCTGCCATAAGGGCAGGAGGGAAGGGCAGAATAGGCCTGCGAATTAGAGGAGTATGGAGAGACACAGAGGTCTCTAGAAGATTCCCTCTAGGGAAGAGCGTTCTTGATTTAGGCTTGTCCAACTGTGAGAGAGTGCATTCCCTAACCCTGGACAAGTCCAAGGATGGACAGGAGGAGAACTCAGTAAAGATGGAGTTACAGAGGATGGCTGGCTAGAGAGTAATAGGTTTCAACTGGAGACGCCTGATAATACTTGAAGACCTTTCGACGGTTACAACCTCAGGGGGGCTGTTGGCATTTAGTGAGTAGAGGCTGGGCCAATGCTCAAATCCTACAATGCACAGACAACTCCCACCACAAAGAACCATCCAGCTCTAATTATGCACAATGTCAAGGCAGGGAAAGCTGGCTTGGGCAAACTATAAGCATGGTTCCAGGTCATCACCCCTTCCCATCTGTCTGGTACTCCAGAAGACTGTGGAAGTTAATTAATGATATGCGAGGACCATCCAGAACTCGAGGAGCTTGTGTGGTAAGATTCTGAAGTTGGTGAAGCTCAGAAATGTGTTTTCCCCTTTGGACTATATTTTGGGATTCTGGCCATCTTTACTGTCGCCAAAACTATGAATCTGTTATTCTCTAAAAAGCAAAATTTCTGTTCCCACCACTTCCACCTACTACTGCATACAAGTTGGGAGGTGAGGCTCACAAACCGAGGGAGGGATTGTGTGTGTGCATGCGCGTGTGTTTGGAACAGTGCAAAATAAGCAAACTGAGGGGTTTGTGGCAACATTTACCTCAATGGCTTCTAAAAATTACCCCCATATCACCTCTAAAATTATCTTTCGTAAATCTTTTTATGTCTTCTGGGTGGTGAAATTCACCAACTCCCAAACAAGCTACAAAGGAGCTTGTTCCTGCCACAGCACTCATGCTCAGAGTCCAGGGAGCAGATGGAGCTGAGGTTGGCTCTTGGATCTGCTGATTGCCATCTAGGCAATGGACAAGTGAGTTATTTAGCTTTTCTGGGCCTTGGGTTCCTCATTTATAAGATGGGATGAATAACCCTGGCCTCAAAGGATAGCTGTAAAGATTACATAAGCACATCCATAGAACCACAATAGCCCCTGCTACTATCTAGACACAAATGGCAATTATCACTTGTAGAGTCACTTCCTCGGGAGACTTAGATAACATTTAACAATGGGATAGATACTGAAAAAGGGATTACGTCATTGTGAAACACACGCTAACACAGAAATCAGCTTGCCCTAGAGATGATACTCTTCTGTTAATTACAGAAACAAAGCAACCGTTAGTAGCTACATGGGCTGTCCGCTAACTCCCTGATAGCACAGGGAGGGAGGTATTACTTGCTCATTCGCAGATAGAGACCCTGAAACTGCAGCTCAGTGACTGGACTGAGCTCATGCCATACCTCCTAAACAGCAAAGGTGAATAAGATTCCAGGTGAGACTGAGCCACGAGCCCCCACCCTACTGCTTCTGATCCCACTGTCCCTGCTTCTCAGCTTCATACTCTGCTGTGGCTTGAGCCTGCAGAATCTTGGAGCATCTTTGTGTAGTAAGACTGAATGATAAACTCTTTATTAGTAACTAGTATGTATACCGACTGGTACCAGCTTATGGTCATCCTCCTCAGTAGGCTCCATTGATTTAGCAAAACTAGCCCCTTAAGGTCCCGGCACTGAGAGGGGAAGTGGACACAAGCTTTCATCCCTAACCCAGGGGTTATCTCCCATTGATGACTGGTCTCAATACACTTAAGGGCAGGCCTCATGCCCAGAAGTAGATGACCAACACAAAAGGAACTCAAAGGTATTTTTGGAGGTTTTCTTCCTTCCTTCCTTCCTTCCTTCCTTCCTTCCTTCCTTCCTTCCTTCCTTCCTTCCTTCCTTCCTTTCTTTCTTTCTTTCTTTCTTTCTTTCTTTCTTTCCTTCTTTCTTTCTTCTTTCTCCTTCTCTCCTTCTCTCCTCTCTCTTTTCCTCTCCCTCCCTCCATCCCTCCATCCTTTCCTTTCCTTTCCTTTCCTTTCCTTTCCTTTCCTTTCCTTTCCTTTCCTTTCCTTTCCTTTCCTTTCCTTTCCTTTTCCTTCTTCCTCTTCTTCTTCTCCTCCTCCTCTTCCTCCTTTACAAACCTTTTCTTATATATTACAGTTTTTGGTTTTGTGTTTTTGTGGGATTGTTGTGCATATGTTTCTGTGTCTGTATGTATTTCTTGTGCTTTTTCCTTGGCTTTTTTTTCTGTTTATTTGTTTGTCCTATTATGGTTTGTTTGTGTTTCATCTTATAATTATTATTAAGCTTTTTTAATGTCTGTTTTCTAATAAAAAAGAGAAACAAATAGTATGGATTTTCGTGGGTGGGGAGGTGGGGAAGATCTGGGGGGTTGGGGGAGGGGAAATCATAATCAGGATATATTGTATGAAAAAACGATTTTCAATAAAAAAGGGGAAACAAACAAACAAAACCAGAAACTAGTTGCTTAAACTTACACAGAAACTCCCAGCCTGGCATCTTCCACAGGCAGAGTGGTACAGATACATGGAGACCCCCAGCCTGGCATCTTCCACAGGCAGTGGTATAGATACATGAGTTATTTTTCTCTGTTTGAAGAAGTCCATCTGAAAACATTCATTTACCCCAAAGTGGCTAAAAAGGCTAATTAAAATCTGCTTTTTTGTTGAATTGGCCTGAGACACACTGATTCTCTGTGAGGATGCAAGTTATTCAACTGGTTAGACACTCTTAACAGTTAATTCTAGTGTCCTGGGTGAATTAAAGTAGGGAGTTGCAATAAACAGTAAAAAGTTTCACAGTAAAAAGTTCACCAAAATTCAAGGTTCGTAAGAGAAAATAATACCCATGGAGAAGAACTAACTGAGACTCACCACACCAAAAGTCATGGAATACCAGACCCAAGACAACATGCCTCAGCGTCTAGGCGGGGAGAAACATGTGTATGAGATCCCTGGGTTCCTGCCACACCCTTGCACAGGAATACAGCTCCACCCAGAGCCTGCAAGGGAGACACTGCCCCACATGCATGTATTCCTAAGCCCTGAGCAGGTATCAGAGCTGTGTAGTGGAATGAAGAGCAGTATATAAGGTCTTGAGGAACCTATAACCTATGTGATGAGACCAATGAAGACTGATGACATTTCTCTAGGAGACTGGGAGTTTAGGAGCTGAGGAACAGGCAGTTTGCAGCAGAGGCAGATGTTAGAGGTGATGTGAAAGCTGCCCTCTGAGAGAAGGAGCTGGCGTAGCTACAGTGGCCTGGGAAGCAGATTAACATTCCATGGGGATGGGGATGCATAGTGGACACAGACTTCAGTCACAGAGAGGAGACTGGAACAGCCAGGCAGAGGAGGAGGCTCTTCATGTGGCATGTGTGTGGGAGGCAAGGTGCCACCACAGTCACCATGATGCTTAGATGAATGACATAGTTTCTCTCTTTGAGTTTCTCCATATGTCCACTGTGGTCTCACAACACATCACATCCTACTTGATTGAGCTAGCTTATGCTGATGTTTCTTCCCAGCATACAGATGAGCCTGATTAGGTTATACCTTCTAAACCTTTGGGCAATTCTCCCTTCAAATCATGTCACCCAGCCATGCTTTCTTGAACCAGAACATTACAAGGCATAAACTGGCCTGAAATCTTATGTATGTTAAAAGACATATATCATATGCTTTACCGGGAGTAGCAGTCTAGTGCAGGACACAGCTGTTAAAGTCCCCAGAAAATGTCACCTGGTAGTAGAGAGAAAGTTCTGCAGGGCTGTGGCCCTAGTCATCTCCCACAGGGATGCCGAGATGTCCCCAACAGTAATGCTAGATGTTCTCTAAGGTGATGTCACGTCCATGAGCTGGCTTCTTGTGCTGTGTATTACTCTGTCTGTCTTTCTCTGCACTGCCATCGAATGGAGGAGCATTAGCCCCATTCTTGACTTCTCCGCATGATGAGTGGTCTGTACTTTCCCATACCTTGACTGGGGCTCACACATGTGGCTTGCACGTGACTCCCAGTGACACAGGGTATACATGTCAGTGCATGGTCTTCAGCAGCCCTGGCTGGTTCTATCTCTGTCCCGCCATGAGACACGGCTCTTGCTGGTCTGGTGATTACAACAGAGTGACGCTCAGAGCCACCTAAACCAACCCACAGTCAGGATCCAAGACCACAGGGCCCCCACAAAACTGGCAGAGCTCCCCCAGCCTTGCTGAAGCACAGAAAAGCTGTTAAAGGCTGTGTTGTTTCTTACATAGCCCACTTGTAGATAATAGCTAAAGATAAAATTCCTGTTAAGAGATTTAATTACCGGCCTGGAGGCTCATGCTTTTCATACCAGCTATGCATGAGGTGGAGGAAGGTGGATCACGAGTTCGAGGTCAGCCTGTCTTGAAAATTTTTAAAAGGACGGTGGGATATAGTTCAGTGGTAGAGTATTTGACTAGTACAAGTGAGACTCTGATGTCAACCCCTCATACTGAAGGGACTACAGTAATGCCATCTTGTCCTGATTCCTCATTCCATATGTTCAGACACTTCTCAGCCTTCTACAGCCATGTCTGCCCTGGCAGCACCCTTGGGATTTTTCATGACCCTGACCATGGTCCAGGTGTATTAACTGAAATAAATAATGTTTATATAAACTAAATACAAATAAAATAGCTGATAAAGGTATAAATCAAAATAAATTGTCATGCTGTGACTGAAATAACTACCATGTTTTGTCAAAACAAATGTCAAAAGGTTATTCTAGACTTCCTCTAACACTGATGACATTGTGGGTTTTGCCTGTAAGAAATGCTGTACCCTTGGAGCTTGAGTACCAGGAGTCTTTCTGAGAAGCTAGCCCACTCTCAGCCACTATCAAAAATGAAGGACACATAGTACTCTTCATTGGTTTAATAAGTATAGTGATCTGTCATTTTCTTCTATGAATCCTTTCAGGACCACCCACCCAAACAAACATCAAATGAAATGTTCTCGGATGGAATGAAAATTCAAGAAAAAGTGTCCTAGTCTGGCCCACAGCAGTCCTAACCATGAGGGGTGCTGTCCATGGTGGTACCAGGAGAGTCCCCAAGGGACAGGAGCTATTGGGAAGAGGAGATAGTCCAGAAGTGCACTGTGTCTCTCCAGGAGAGTCCCCTGCTGGCCAGTTCTGCATATTCAGCTGTATTTTATAAAATAAAGTTTGCAACACTCTCCAAGTACCCCAGCCGTTCCAAACACTCAAGTTCTTAGCTGCCTATCACACTTCATCTGCCCCCTCTGCGTCGGAGCTGGTACATGACCATCAAGACTGCGACCTCCAGCCTCCCTGTGACTACGGAGCTGACTGACCAAAGGGACATGAGCAGAAGAGCACGGTGACATCTCAGCTGGCGTGAGGAAGAAAAGCAGGCGCATCTGCTTCATTTTCTCTTTTCTGCCAACTGCCACCCAGGCCGTGCCGACTGGGACGGTGCGCCTCGTGTATGGTTCGGTGATCAGGACTTGTTATCCGTCTGCAATGGGATAAGCAGCTAGTGCCTGAGCACAAGTCCCTACTAGCAGTAAATAGTATCTAGTTCAGTGAACATTTTTCTTTTAGATGAGAGTTAGTTTTCACCGTCACCGTGAATAGCAAAGAGTGCCTGTGAGCGTGCCTGGGAGGACCTTACTGGAGAGGAGCGACAAGAAGGAAGAGTACTATGAAGATGAGTGGTACTGCTCATGGTCTGGAGACCTGGATAGAATGAAAGGGGAGCTAGGAAAAGCCAATTAAAAGCCAGGATCCGACATCTCTATGCTTTCTGGCCCACTAGGACAGGGATGAGCTGCTTTTCCCATGATGGCAGACAGAAACCTGTAAAACTCTGAGTCAAGCAAAGCTCTCCTCCTTCAGGTTGTTGCTGTTGTGTATTTTGTCTAAGAGATGCAAAAGTCACTTAAGACACAAGATGTTCTCCATAAAGGGTATGCTGCATTAATGTATGCTGAGGCAAGCTTCCAAGCTCTTCCACGCCCTTTAGGTCTCCCTGCATTAGAGAGAATGGAGGAGGTACGAAACGACAGGGATCCTGACTCCTAAATACCCATATGGAACAACTTTATTAGACAAAACAAAAACAAAAAACAAAACAAAACAAGAAGTTATATTTCACATGGACCATTGCCTGGTGAGCACTTTCTCACGGGAGTTTAGTTTCCCCCTTAGTCAGTGGGGTTAATTATTCCTAAAAGGCAGACCATGGGGATGGCTTTAAAGGGCACCTAGGAAGTCACACAGTCAGGATCTACTGGGGCTCATTCATATGTCTGAACCAAAGACACAATGGCCTCACCCTCCACCTGGCCATAAGCCAGTCTCTTTCTGGTGCGGAGACCGACTCATCTCTTGTACCGGCAGGATGTTGTATCCACTCACCTCTTCTGCATCTCTTCTTTGCCGGCTGAACAACAAGATACAGCCATGAACAGGACGGACACCGGGGCTGCCTGAGTAGGATGCAAACATAACCACATGGCTCTCTGCGCTCGGTGGCAGAAAGTGTGTGGGCTGGGGTCTGCAGAGAACAAGCCCTGGGCAGGAGACACAAGAAGCGAGGTGTCCTTGGGCACAGAAGGAAGAGCTGTGCTTTTTGTGCACCAATGTTTTGACTGTGGTTTCCCCTTGGAGTTGTAAGGAAAACGTCATTTAAAAGGATTGGATTGGCTAATTGTGTGTTGCTGGGGCCAGCATACTCAATAGACATAACTTAGGGGGCTCATATTTTCAGAGGCTCTCCCAGGGAAGGCATACGTGTTGGGGTTCACAATGGTGAGAACAGGAGTGGATGTGAGTAAGACATGGACTGTGAGACAGAAGAAACAAGCTGAGATCAGTATCACACCTGACCTTCAAAAGCCATCCAGGCCTCCTCTCTTCTTAATGGCTACATAATCTCCAAATGCAGTGCCCCTGGAACAAGCGTTCAAAACACAAGGAAGGTTCTCAAAAAAAAAAAAAAAAAAAAAAAGGACCTTCCTCTAGCATTTAATCTGCAGAGGATAGGGTTTAATGCTCCTCCACAGGTGTAGAAGGCATTAGACCCGCCGTTTCTTGGACAAGTCATTCACTCATCAAACATGATGAGCAGCCTGTGATCCAGAGCTCTACAGGTGCATAAGGAAGCAAGACCAGGTCTCTGACAAGTCCCAAGGGTGCTGCTTGGGAGGATGACAGTCTAGGTATGCTCAAGGTATAATGCATGCTCACAGACAGCCTGGGGATGGGCTGCAGAGGCTGGGAACTCAGGAGAGATCGAGTCCAGACCCACTATAGATTCTTCTGTCTGTGTGTGTGTGTGTGTGTGTGCCTGCCACCCCACCCTTCCCTCTTTTGATTTTCCCTTGGATCACTCCCTCAGGATAGTATTACTGTATTTCCTTGGCTTCTAAAAACAATCTTAAAATCAGCATTTTCTCCTTAGAACCAGACACATGCACAAAAATACGTTTCCAGTCCAAGAAAACTGCCATGCAATGTGTTGTGTGTGGCCACTTAAGAGAGGCACACACGTAGTATGCTGCCAGAAGCTCCGACCAGAGACGCTACCAACATGTTCACAGGGAACAACCAGGCCCCAAAGAGGGAGGCAGTTCACCAGCCCTCGGTGAGCAACAGGCCTCACCTATTACAAGCATAACCACAGAATCAGTTCGGGCAGCCAAACCGTGGGCAATTACTTCCTACAAGCTTCTATTTATTGTCACATTGCTATGGTGCACGTCCCCTCAGCATCGATGGAATTGCGCGGGGTGCGTGACCAGTCTTCAGAAGTGAGAACAGACGGGGCAGGAGGAAACTGAGCAATTTTGCAGAAGCCTTGCATGTGTGAAGCAGCTAAGGGACACTGAGTTATTGGTTAGGTGCTGGCAAGGGAAATTGGCAGGAGAGCGGTCCGTCCCCCCCCCCCGCCTCCCCTCCCCGCTCCCCGTTTCTTGGAAGCAGTATTGTCTGCCAGAGGGCCAGTGTTTAATCGAACTAGCTTAGTTCTGTACACAGAGCGTGTCTTCCTTCTTGTTCTATTCTGCATCTGGCAGAGCAAGTGAGGCTGGTGGTGGTGGTGGGAATGGACGGGGGCAAAGCAGGGGTTCACCGTACCGTGTTGGAGAAGACATCTGGGGAAGCAGAAATTAATCGGATGGGACTAGTAGAGAAAGGGGGATGGGTCAAGGTATACTCAGCCTTTCATCCCTCGCCATAGATGGATGGTTTCCCGGACAGGCATCCTGGAGCCTGGTTCGCTATAGGGAGACGTCAGTGCGCTCCGGTCCCGGGTGGAAGAGCCCCCGGCCCCTCCCGCGCAGGCTTCCTTTATATAAAGTCCGGGGCCGCGTGGAGTCAGCAGCAGTGGCGCTCGAGCTCCTTGGAATCATCCCTCCTGTCGCTGCTCCGCCCGGGACAGCGCGCTCTCAGCTTCACCGAGAGCTCCGAGGGCTTCCCGCCGGGACCATGCGAGGCTTCGAGCTCCCACTCTTGCTGTTGGCGCTGGTCCTCTGCCAGGCGCCCCGGGGGCCAGCTGCCCCAGTGTCGGCAGGCACGGGCGGAGGGACTGTCCTAGCCAAGATGTACCCGCGCGGCAGCCACTGGGCTGTGGGTAAGTGTCCTGACAGTGAGATCCCCGCTGCTCCTGTCCTCAGAGGGAGGGAACATCAGCCGGAGGGAACCTCTCTCCCCAACTCTTCATTTGGCTTGGGAGTTTAGCTTGGTTCCTTTCCTTCTACTGAAACACGCAGATCATCCCCAAACTCCATGCCACCGTCTCTTGTTCTGGGAAACCTGATAGGTCCCTTGCCAGTGGCAGACTGGTCCCCAGGTCCCTTCCTTCCAGCTTCCCACCTGTGAGCATTTCTCTTCCGCGGGGCGTCTGGGGCACCCAAGCCAGCTCAAAGCTCTCTGCCCGCACCGCCCAACCTCATCTGCAGCTCACTTTCCCTCTACACCTGCCCCCTGCCTCCTATTGTTGACCTATTCTCAAACAACTTTGGGGAGAGCAAGGTCCCTTATTGAATCCCGGATTCTGATAGAATGGACTCCCATTCCTGTGGGCTGGAACCCAGGCTGCGGTGGTGCACCGAGCAGAACCACAGGGTGTGGGGACCTGGGTGCAGCGTCCCCCACCTTGGCTTCAAGGACTCTCCTGAGTTTTCTCGCCCCTTCCACTCTCTCAGAAGCCATGCGCTCTTTTCCTGGTCCTTATTGCCACCTCCCCCACCCTGACTCCCTGCCTTGGCTGATTTCAGAGATCATGCCTGCTCTCCACGCTTACCTGGCCCCTGCTGCCCGAACCCCAGGCTTTTGTCCTCTCTTAGATCCACAACATCACTCTCTTCCATCTCTTCTTTCTGACTTCTGCCAACAAGTCCTGTTTTCTAGGCGCGGGCTTCTGGGCTTCCTGATTCCAGCCTAGGTGGAGAGGTCTGTTGTACAGTGAGGTGAGGAGTGAGGCCGGGTCCAGGCTGTGAGGAACACGGGCACCCAGAGCTTTCCTGAAACTGGGAGGCCAGTAGCAGCTAACACCTTGGCACCAGCATTCCCAGCATTACCTGGAGGGGTTATGCCTCCCTCCCCAAGTAAACACAGCCTCCATGAAATGCTGAGTCCAAGGTCTCCTGATCTGCACTCCAGTCAATTGTGACTACCTCACATTTCCTGAGCAATGGGTCCTTTCCCTAAAGAGTGTGAAGGTCTCTCTCTCTCTCTCTCTCTCTCTCTCTCTCTCTCTCTCTCTCTCTCTCTCTCTCTCTCTCTCTCTCTCTCTCTCTCTCTCTCCCCCCCCCGTGTGTGTGTGTGTATGTGTGTGTGTGTGTGTGTGTGTGTGTGCAGTGTGTGTGTCTCTAGTCAGGTACTTAGGAGCAGGAACAGTGTATAGGAAAGGAAATTACTCAAGCGAGTCTCAGATACTAGGTACCAAAACGAGGCTGGGTTTGGGGGAAGGAAGGAGGCAGGCTGGAAACTCTGCCTCTGGGCTTTCATGTTGTGTTTTGCCAGAGAGGTCAAGAGCACTGGGTTGCCATCTTATAGTTTTGGAAGGTCTTGCTAAAAGTCCCAGGGATGAAAGAATTTGTGGCCTCGGAGGGCCACTAGAATTCCAGGAGTCCAGACAGAGAGTGGAGTGCAGGTGAGAAAGGGGTGATTCCCGAATGAAGAACACTGAAAAGGTGCTGAGGAACCCAGCGTTAGAGCTGGTCATTCTCAGAAAGGGATTCTCAGGGCTTAGATGCAAAGGCCATTGTCTCATCCAGCCACCAGTCAGTGGGCAGGGAGGGAGAATGGGTACTCCCAACTCCATCATTTTTCTCTCTTTATCATCACACAAGAAGACCGTGAACTACCAGCTGAGCCTTGAGGACCAAAAGCACCACAGGTGGGTGGGAATCTAGTGTCACATCTGTGGTGCATGCCCAGCTGAGGCTGACCCACGGTCATCAGGGGGCACACCTGCCCTGGAAAATTTAGGGTCCTTCCCTCAGTCAGCCTCCACGGTGGTCCCACAAACATCTTTTACAATTTTATTCTCAAATGCACTCTTCTCAATTCAGTATTCTTAAGTGTGGGGGATGGGATGCAGGGCTTATTCACATAAGCAAGACCTCTCCACTGAGCTACAATCCCAGCCCCCCACTGAGATTCTATATAGTTTAGGCAAGAGTTGGCCCAAGATGCCCAGCCTACCCTCCAACTTGCTACAAAGCCCAGTCAGGTCTCACACTTGTGTGTGGGGGGAAAAAAACAACTGCATTTTGGATAGGTACTGTTGAGAGAAGAGCATCAACAGGATGCAGTGATGTGAGATTTAATTTTAGTTTTAAAATATCCTAAAACAATGCCCTTCCTCCCCAATCCCCAAAGACAGATAGCTCAGGGGTTTTTTGTTTGTTTGTTTGGTTTTTCTGTTTTGTTTGAATTTTGGTGATGCTAAGAGTGAACCCATGCCAGCAAGTGCCCTATCACTGGGCTTTGCCACCCATTCTTATCTTTTCTGAGACAGGCCTTACGATGTAGCCCAGCCTAGCCTTGAATTTGTGATCCTCCTGCCTCAGCTTTTGTAGTGCTGGGATCACAGGCATTTGCTGTCCTTCCTGGCTTAGTTCCACCCTAGGACTAAACCTCTAGTACTGTCCACAAGGAAACTGTCAGGGCAGCTCCCTCAGGGAGTTACTCTTCCTGGCTGAGAGAAGCAATGGAGAACTTGGAGACTGCCCACACTTCTCCTTCAGGGCTTTGTGTTCATGGGAATATTTTGTGTGTGTGGTGAACATACAGTCAACACAAAAACTAGTGACTATTCTCTGTGCTTCCCCAAAAGGCTCCCAGTTTTGGCTCTAACTTTGATGTGGAGCAGGACTTGGGAAGCTGAATTGGGTGACATCACTGTTTGGATGCAGAGCAGATTCACACTCACCACAGGGCTACATCAAGGACTGAAATTTACAGTATGTGCTTATAAAGACTATTTTTCCATCTTCCATTTCCGTGTGTGTGTGTGTGTGTGTGTGTGTGTGTGTGTGTGTGTGTGTAGGGGGAATGCCTAGAATCATCCTTGATTGCTCTTCCATCTTATTGAGGCAGGGGCTCTCGATCAGATCCAGAGATCTTGAATGTGGCTTGTCTAGCTAGCCAGCTTGCTTCTACCTTCTGAGGCTGGAGTTACTGGCAGGCCACCAGGGCCACTCATCATTTGCACGGGCTCTGAGGATCTGGAGTCTGGTCCCAACGCTTGCACTGGCAAGTGTTTTAATCACTGACTCATCTCCTCTACCCCATAAATACTATTTCTTGGAAGTACACAATACTTTATATCTTAATGATGTTTTCTCAAATTAGGATAGTTTTTTAGTTTCAACTCCGAAGAAATTAATTTATGTTTCAAACCCACCCTTTGGTGGTATATTATACAATTTAAAGGCACAAAAGCGTCTCTCTTTTTTTCCATTCAGAGCAAAGCTTTATTATTATAAATACTTGTCTTTTTCTCTATTATTATTATTTTAAATACTTTTCTCTATATTGAGATCTTCATTATCTTGATATGGATGTGTGACAGACGATAGGAGATGAAGTGGAAGTGGGTATGGTGTCCATGTTGCCATGGAGATGATGATTTGGTTGACAGTAGCAAGCTCAAAAATGAAATAGGACCCAGGGAATGTGTGCTTCTCTGGGACGTTATAGACGGCACTTCCTGTAATAACTGTGTGTGTGTGTGTGTGTGTGTGTGTGTGTGTGTGTGTGTGTGTTGAGAAGTGGGCAGTTGAACAGCACATCGCTGGCAGGCAACGACTAACATTCAGTCTGGTGTCATCAGATCTATGTTAGATCAATAATGAGATGGGCAGTGGCTCTATTTTCCCATTAGAGAAAAGTCCACAAATGTATTCCGGCGTAGCAGAGTGGAGGTCTTCATAAAATTATCTCCATCACCCCACTGCTTTATTGGCAATGACTTGTTTCTCATTTTCAGCATCCTAACTAGATGACGGGCAATCAGAGATTCCAAGAGTGACTGAAGTAATTACTGTGAGCATCAGGGTTCCAATGCTGTCTTCTAGTCATCATGATTCAATTTCCTCTATGTAACTAACGCTGACGGCACATCAGCTTCCTGGGAAGTTGTACAACATAATCACCATGAGGGCCGAATGCATGGCTATTTTGTGGACAGCTGGGCCACAGTTGACCCAGCAGATGATTGAAACAATGTAAGAGTCTAAGCCTTCACTTGGGACAGTGTCCTTAATAAGCTCTTCAAGCGGCATGGTCTCTTCTCCTGAGTGGCGAAGTCCTCACTCAAAATCTCATTTGAAGACTGCCTAATACTAACAGAATTCTTTTTATTTTTTTTCCAATTCATAAGATATACTGATATACGGTCCTTGTTCCTCTTTAGGACATTAGCTATTTGTAAATCATATTCTTATTTGCAGATCCAAGGATGATCTTTGCTTTGCTGTTTTAAAACCCCAGGAACTTAAAAGACACTTCAAAACAGTGTAATGTATTAGAACTTGGACCCTAGCCTTGTTATAATCCTGGAGCCTCTGCTTACGTCTCGAAGGTTTCAGTAAATCCCCTTTCACCACCCGACTATGGTGTCAATCAAATGAAAGTATCCATGCTCATGCATTCTGCGATCCACCAATTGCAGCTCATGTGACAGACAGAGAGAAGGTGGACAGTGCCACTGCAAAGGGTCTCTTTCCACTTTAAGCCATAGACCATCATTCAAGTTTTATTCCTGCAATGTTTCCCTGGACGGTGTCTAATGTCAGTTAGTGCTGGAACCACGAGACCTTTATTTTCCTGTCCACTTTAAATCAAAAGCACCAAAGGCTTATTAATAGAATAAAGCTCTGTGTCCGAGAAACTGAGAACAGAGAAGTACCAAGTGTGTCCATCCAAAGGGTGAAAGGGTTAAGAACTCAGACCTGGCTGGGTGTGGTGATGTACCTCTTCATCCCAGACCCCAGTCGGCAGAGGGAGGCAGATCTTAGGGAGTTTGAGGCCAGCTGGGACTACATGGTGAGACTCAGTCTCAAAAACAAACAAACGAACAGAAACAGAAAACAAATGAATGAATGAACAAACAAAACAGAAATATGTGCATTTGGGGTTTGCAAATTCCACCAAGTTAGACAAGCTGAGTTCAAACCCTGGAATCCACAAAAGAAGAGAACCTCCTCCTACAAGTTATCCTCTGACTTCACACACACACACACACACACACACACTAAATGTAGAAAAAAAAGTGCAGACCTGGGATTGGCCACCAACTGCTTAGATAAGTGAATATCCCTGTTTGTAGTACTTTGGCCTCCTTTGTAGGGTTAACTAATTAAGTCATTTATAAGGTGGGCACATGTGCCTAGAACTACTGAGAGATTCTCAGAGACCCGAAAGAAACCTCTAAATTGATGTGGCAGCTGAACATCAGTCAGGGCTTGTTTTTCATTACTCTCTGTTAACCCACCATCCCTTCCAGGTGAGGTTTTCTAGATTCAATTTCAGCTAAAATTCAGAGAAAGTTTAAATGAAAGATTCCTTTGGTACAATTGTATTACAGATAAGAGAAAGGCAACATTTAAAAAAATCATACAAAGGAACACATCAAGACTTTGATTTTCAGCAGAAACTTGAAATTGGTGGTGGGAGACGTCGGGAGTCTGCCTTTCAGTTGGACACACAAAATTGATAGGACTTCACATTTGGAAGCTTTTTAGGTGTGATTTGGCTTGCCCCCTTCCTTTCATAGTTGACAATACTGAAGGCTAGGTGCTACAGTGCTTGTCTGAGGTCACCCCACTAGTCAGCAGAGGTGCTGGAGCCAAATCCAGGGCTCCTGAGTCACACACAGGTCTGAATTTTGTTCAGTTTACTCCCCATTTTGAGCAGAAAGTAAAGTTTGTGTGTTGTGTATAGACTAACTCCTAATAAACAATGCCGTTTATTTTGCCTTTACTGGGAAGCAGAATCCACTCTACGGGCATCCATTTCAGTGGCTCCTTCTTTCATTCCCCTTGGTCGAATTTGTGGCATCCTGGTTTTCTTCTGTTTTCGCAGGACACTTAATGGGGAAAAAGAGCACGGATGAATTCCCGTCCCTGTATGTGTCTGAGGGAGATGGCCTGAAGGAGCAGCTGAGGGAATACATTCGCTGGGAGGAAGTGGCTAGGAATTTGCTGGGTCTCCTAGAAGCCGTGGGGAACAGAAGCCCTCAGCCACCTCAGCACCAGCCTACTTGGGATTCCCAGGAAGGCAGCTACCCTAAAGATGTTCCAAACGCAAAGGTGAGACAGACACACTTCGGACGTGGGGTGGGAGGTATTTAGGGAGAGTTGTGGGGGCGGGAGGCGGGATCTGATGGGGGACCATAAACTGCTTATTATTATTACGTTCCCCATTGTTGTACAAGATACCTGACAGAAAGCGATTTGGGAAAAGCTGGCTTTGCTGTGGCTCACAGTCGAGGTATGGTCCACCAGAGTGGGGGAGGTGTGGCAGCAGGAACGTGAGGTTGGTGAAAGGGGATTTACTGAAACCTTCCAGACGTAAGCAAAGGCTCGAGGATTATAACAAGACTAGGGTCCAGGTTCTAGTACATTGCACTGTCTTTCGATAGAATAGTTTTTCTCTTAGAAGAAAAAGCTAAGGTCCAAAGTCCAGATTAGGACATTTTTATTAGTAATTATGCTCATTTGAAACAGTGATTATGGTTTTCATGAGGATTTTTGTTTATTTGTAGCCCAGGCTAGCCTCACACTGGAGATTATCCTGCCTCAGCCTCCGAGCATTTAGGATTACAGGCATATGCACCACCCCTCCTTCTTACCAGGATATTTTGACAGTAAGCTCACAGACAGTATTCGAATAAATTCTTGTGGGTTTATAGATATGTTAATTTTTGATAAGCACTAGAGAAAGAATGGTCCTGTTTGCAGATGTTTTCTTTTCAGAGGAGAGAGTTCTTGTTTGTGTACAAAGCTGTATTTTTTTCCCTACTTATTCCAAGATTGAATAATTCGAGTTCCATTCTAATATTCAAAACTCAGTGTGCATATCTGAAGCCAACTGACTTATTGGTATACAATAACACTAACGTGGTAATGTTCAGATACAAAGACAGCAAACAAGGGAGGCTGGAGTTCATGGGAAGTAAGGCAGCTGAAAGTGAGGTAATCATCACCAGCTTTGAACACACACACAGTAGAAGGTAAACGTAAACAACAACAACAACAGGGTGCAGGCATCCTTTCTCTCTACTTCCTGGTCCACTGCTGCTCTGCCACGTGCTCCCATGATGGACTGAAGCTGTTGAAACCGTGAACCAAAGTCAGTATTTCCTCCGTTAAACATGATGAGGTGAGGGGAGAGAGATGGCGTGGTGATTAAGAATACATAGTACTTTTGCAAAGGACACAAGTTCGGTTCTCAGTACCCACACCTGGCAGCTTGCAATTGCCTTTAACTCAGCTCCAACGGACGCCCTCTTGTGGTCTTCGTTCACCGGACCAAACTCACACACTGTAATCCAACTCCTAGGATAAGTAATTGACCTCATTAGACATTCACACTCTTAGGGATTCTATTTAGTTATAGTTTTTGATGCTAGAAATGAATCCGGTGCATCGTACATGCTAAGAGTATGCTCTACTACTCAGTGTAGCCCCAGCCCCTGGATTTTGAGGGTGAGGAAACTAAGTCACACTACTTTTCATTGATGATACCAATAACCTGAGTTCCATCTGCTTCGGACAGTATTGCCCTGCAGGCCCTCTTCCAGGGAATGGCATCCGCTCATCTTAACACATGGGATGCAGGAGGGAGAAGGGGGCCTTACTTTGCTCTGTTCTGAAAATGGATAATGCTTGCTTGTCGTTCACAGAGCTCGGAGACCTCTCTGCTTCACTCTGTCACGCTGGTTAGCTCTTTGATGGCCTTTTCCAGGGGCTCAGGGCTAACCATTTTGGAGGGGTGCTTTCTGTCTCACTTCCTGCCCAGCCGATGGGGCAGTTTTGATGTTAAGGGCAAAGTAAAATCTCTTTTGTTGCATGAAACACCTGGAGAGAAAGCCTTTAGTAGCTTGAGGGAGACCAGCTCCCACTTTTTCCCCCAGGGTACTCTTGAGGAGGGAGAAGTGAGAAATATATAGATAGAAATATAGAGGAGAGAGACAGTTAGAAACATAGGATAGCTCCGGAGGGCCTGGGTCAAAACCCACCAGCCCCTTCTGTCTCTACTAAAAGGCTTTTAAAGGAATGCCAAGGGGTGGAGCAAAAGACCTCCCCCAGCACAGCCAAGTGCCGACCATCCCAGACACCTGGAGACCATGCACATGGTCAAGCCATCCCCTAATGCAGCCCTGCTGTGTAAAGCAAGCTCAGCTCTCATTAGGAAACCTCTGTGGGCTCCCACAGTAGTTTTTATTCAGAAGAAAAAAATCTAGATCAAATCAACCAATACAGAAATCAGTACCAAAATTACGAAGACCTCTGTCTGAGTCAATCTCTTGTTGCAATGGGGTTACAGGTGGTCAGCTTCCTTTTCTGTCAAAGGCTCATTGGCTCCGAGGGGGCTGTGAACTTGTAACTGACTGCTCAGCCTCTACCCGGCTATGCTTCTTCTTGGTCAAATGATTTCCTGGAGTGGATATTTAATAACAGCACAGTTCTTATTTATTTGAGGAATACCAAACTCACTGACAGCCCTCAAAGATAACTTTCTACAAGGATGAAAACGCACATGCTCTTGTAGCTCATTCATAAAACACTCTGGACACACGCAACTGTGTTGTTCTTCTCCAGCACTTAGTTTTCTTTAGAAATTAAAGATATATTTATATTTTAGGTGTACGGGTGTTTTGCCTGCCCGTTTGCCTGTCCACCATGTGTGTGCCTGGCCTTGCAGGTCAGAAGAGGGTGTTGGATCCCCTGGAACTGGATGTACAGCTGGTGGTTGTAAGCCTCCATATGGGTGCTGGGACTCAAACCCTTGTGTCCCTAACTGCTTAGCCATCGCTCCGGCTCCAACCATGCCTCATTGTCCTGAGCAAACAGCAGAATCCAGTTGGAGTTGTCCTGTCCCCTGAACTTGCCTCTGCCAATCATCGGACTCCTGAAAAATTCAGTAATTTCTCCAGGGCCCTCAATGTCCCATATTCAGCAGAATATTCAAAGCTTTGAGGAATTATGAAAGGATAACTTCGCAGAGGTCTCCGTGTGGCACTATATAGGCTGGATTGAGGGGACAGTCCTGGAAAGTGGCTGTTACTTCTCCCAACACTACACAGGCTCTTTTTTAGTTAGCCAGGCCTTGCTTTCTGAGCTTTTTTATGCACTGTTTTTCTTTCCCCAAGTCTTAAAGCCCATCCCGTTCAACTCTACCTCAAGCTGAATAATTAGCTATCCGAACACATCAGTCCTATTCTCTTGGATGCATTTCCCAGAACCTTGAAAAACAAATTTAACAGTGACTTTAGAGAGCAAACCAGTTTATTGTTTCTCTTGCTTTGGACATTTTTGCCTCAGTGAAAATATGTTGTTGTGAAAATTGAAACCGTTTTATAATTATCTTACTCAAAAAGGAAGGAGTGCCGAGAGAACTGGTCTATTAGAAATCCATAGATCTCCCAGTGTCAGAGAGAAGTTTAATAATCTAGCTGAGAACCACCAGAATGAGCTGCAGGAGCTTTCAGAAGCTGAAGGACTCTGCTTAAAGATGAAAACCTCTCTACACATGCTCTGCTCTCTCCCGGCAGCCATAAAACACCAAGTCCCGTTGCCAGCTCACCCAGAGCTGTAGTTAGAAACTGAGAATTTCCTATGTTTTGATGGCAAAGAGATTTACTTAATTCAGAGTGGTGTGTGGGAATGTGCGCTGACTGCAGACACTGCTCGGAGCAGACGGGCCCCAGAGCTTTGCCAGCAAGAGTGGCCAGGCATGTTCGCGTTAATGTTCATCTCTCTTTTACCCGTTCTCCTTTCCCCGGTCCTTTAGTGCTATCCTGAAAATAGTGGAATTTCTACTCCATGGTTTCTACAGCGTGGGATAGGGTTCAGGTCAGATCCAGGGCCTAACCCATAATCTTGGACATGATTGT
Source organism: Peromyscus maniculatus bairdii (assembly GCF_049852395.1). Classification (NCBI taxonomy): domain Eukaryota; kingdom Metazoa; phylum Chordata; class Mammalia; order Rodentia; family Cricetidae; genus Peromyscus; species Peromyscus maniculatus. The sequence continues at coordinate 57,055,399 of NC_134870.1, forward strand.
GGAATGTTCTGATAATCAAGGAAGGATTTCTTTGTAATGTAGAGCCTGGCTACTGCTCTTTGCAGCCTTGAGCTTTTCTTTTTATCTGTGGACATGAACACAGGGGTTGGGGATGAACTTGCAGAGGCTGATGGCGGGAAGATATGTAGGTTTACCCTCACTTTTTTTTTTTTTTTTTTTTTTTTGAGGCAGAGTCTTTGCTATACAGTCTAAGCAGTCCTGCATTGGTGAACTTCCTGCCATCAGCTTTCAATGTAGCTGAGATTACAGGCATGTACCACCATGCCCAGGTTTTGTCCTCGTTTTAAAGGGACCCCTCATAAAAATCAGTCTAAGGCATAGGAAGTGGTTTTGTTTTTTTTCTTAATGTTTGAAAGGTCCCTGTGATGGCTAACTTTAATTGTCAACTTGACACAATCCAGAATTACTTGGGAAAAGAGTCTTAATGAGGGATCCTCTACACTGGGTTGGCCTGTGGGCATGTCCGCAAAAGGCTGTATTGAGTAGGTTAACAGATGTGGAATGACCCCGCCCACTGTGGGTGTCACTGTTACAGATGTGGGAAGACCCCGCCCACTGTGGGTGTCACTATTCCATAGGAAGGAGTTCCTGAACTGTATAAGAGTGGAGGAATCAAGCCGAACACATGCAAGCAGACATTTATGTCTCTCTGCTCTCGATTGTGGGTGTGATGTGACTGAGTTCCTGCCTTGTCTTCTCTCCTATGATGGACTGTAACCCAGAATTGTGAGCTGAAATACACATTTTCTCCCCAAGTTGCCTTTTTAATTTTTTTCAGTATCCTAGTTTGATTTCTGTTGCTGTGATAAATATCATGACCAAAAGCAACATGGAAAAGGGAAAGGAAGGGCTTATTTGACTTCCAGGTCATAGTCCATCACTGGGGGAAGCCAAGGCGGAACCCTGCAGGTGGAAATTGAAGGAGAGACCTTGGAGGAGGCACACAGCTTTACTGGCTTGCTTCCAGGCTCATGTTCAGTACCTTCTCTTCTACAGCCCAGGCTCACTTGCCCAGGCTTGCATTGCCAACAGTGAGTTGTCCCCCCTACAAAAACTAGCAAACAAGAATATGTCCTCTCCCACATGCACACAGGTCATTCTGATGAAGGCAATTCCTCAGTTGAGGGTTCCTCTCCCCAGGTGTGTGTGCCAAGTTGACAACCAAGATTAGCCATCACACTCGGGACATTATATCATAGTAACAGAAACGCAAGTTGAGCAGTTCCCAAGGAAGTTTCACATAGAAAGCAACATAAATCAAGAATAACCAATAATCCTCCAATGACCCCAACAACTTCTGTGCAGGAGGAATGATACCTCCCTCAGCATCTCTGTCTGCTGGATCCTGATCCTCAGTATACTCTGCTTTCTTCTTCCTTTTCTCTCTACTCCTTTTTGAGTTGGACTAAAACTTTCAGTTCAACATTTTGAAGGGGTGGGATGGGGTGGGATGATGGGGTGGGATCGGGTGGGATGGGGTGGGGTTCCTCATCCTCAGCTGGCTCCTTCCATGGCCATTGGGTCATTTGGCAGGAGAGATGGTAGAATCTAAAAAGGATGGCAGTCAGGTGGTTGCAGTCTTGGTTCTGAGGCAGGAAGGCAAAGCTAATTGGCTTGTGTGGGAATCCATCCTCAGCACAGGGCTCATTAACATCTGCTGCACACAGCCCAGCTGCCGGCAGGTACCATTTGCCTAAGAATAGCAGTACTTCCTTCCCTTATTAGAAATGGGTGACCAGTCTGGAAGCAGGGGAACTAAACTGCCTGAGAATCTTGGGAAGAGTAATAAACTCTTGTCTGGGTTAAAAATAATAAGCTCTAGTTTCTCATCTCTTTGGGTAAAAGTTGCTGAAGGGGAATAAAGTTTTTTAAAACTGTAATGATTTTTTCCTTTATTCTCAGTGAAATTGAGCAGAAGCCACAGCAAGCAAATGGCAATAAATTTAGAATTTGGGCGGAGACCCAGAGGAACTCCTCTTCCTGAGTTGCCCACACTGCTATCATTTCCTGGTTCAGTTTGTAGATTCAGAAACAAGCTTTGACTAGTGTAGCGCAGTGGGGGGAAATAGCATTCCATAGTGCCCTTGTCTCCTTCTCCAGCTCTATTCTAACACTGAATAAAACCTTTAACTTTCAACACTGGTCAAAACACACCCGAGGAACTAGATCAGAAGACAAGTTTAGCAGGTGTAATGCGAGGACCCCCAGGTGCGCAGTTCCGAGGTGGTGGGAGGAGCTGCTTCATTTCTCAGAAGTATGAGTCCTTCTCTAGCACTGTATTTGAATCCCCAAGAAGACTTGTGAAGGCAGAGCAGAGGGCTCCTCACCAGAATTTCCAAGTCAGAAGATTTGGGAGTTGACCCAAGAATTTGCCTTTCTACCAAGTGATGTTGATGGTCTACCGGAAATGGGTACCACTAGACTCCTCGTCACTCATGTGTGTGTGCATAACTATTTCTATTTTTTTTTTTTAGATGGTAGACTCTCTGCTCCAAGTTCTCAAGGGGAAGGAAGGAACCTCCAGCTGAAGGGACAATGACAAGGACAGCTTCCAAGGAGCAAAACAAAACCCTTCAGAGACTTCTGCAAACATCAATTCCGCTGGCCCATCAACCAGATTTTCTTTGTGCAATTTACTTAACGGTTCTTGTACGTTTCAACCATGACTAAACTCATGATTTTCAAGCAGCATCTTCTGGTTTGAACTTGTTTCTGTGAACAACTGCCTAGAAGGCTTTCCAATGAATGCTTTTTTTTTCCAGCTAGGCTTCTTGTTGATTGGATTCAGGGCTCCAATCTGCTACCATTCACAATAAAAGCTTACTTAATCACATTGCCCAAAGGGCAACTTGTCCTCCTATTTCAACTCCAAATGAAAAGATAGCATGGCAGAACTCAAAAAAAAACACCTTGACCATACACTTTGGTGCTCACTGATTAAGGTAGGAGGAATCACCAGCTGTCATCTCTGAGGGCTACTTAGTGAATTCTTGTAGTGAGTAATGTCATCAGTTGGGCTGGGCTGGTGATGGAAGCTGGCCTTCTCCATCACTTAGTGATTTCCTTATCTTTAGTCCTTACCATGTACAACCCCATGTGTGACTGATGTTATGATATATTCTTTAGGATGGCCCCAGGAGCTGAAAATGCTCATCCTCCTTTAACAGATGAGGAGACAAAAGATCACAGAGGTCAGGTGACTTTCCCAAGGTTGTGTGGTAGATGGAACTAGAATCCAAGCATGTTTTCTGCCTCACTCCATCTTAAAACCTTCTTTCAGCATATGTAGCGAGCAATACTGCTTTTGTTTTTTGTTTTTGTTTTGTTTTGTTTTTGAGAGGAGTTGTGCCTCACCAGGCCAGATCCACTCAGGCTCCCCATATAACGAAAAGAAAGAATTCAGGAAATTTCCTTCCTGTTTTCAAAGAATGTGGCCTGGCTGTCCATGAACACTCCCTGGCCCCATTTTTATCGTGACATTTGCACATGAACAGATTTTGAAACTTGTTGCCATATGGTTCAGACTTTCTTCGTTTAGGAAAAATTGCATTTGAATTTTTAAAAAGATTTATCTCGCCCCAGTTGTATCAGAGAAACATTAAAGAGCTGATGTGTTCTAGTGTCTTTAAATTACCTTGTTGATTGAAAACTTACCCAAACTGAGAGCTGTAAGACACATCTTCTCTCTGTCATGACTGCTTTAGGCCCCCCACCCTCTGCCTTTGGGCTCTCTGGGCCCTCTTTCACAAGAACCTCACAGGGCTGGGGACGTGGCTCAGTGCGTATTTATGCGTGCTTGTTGCACAAGCGTAAATACCTGAGTTTTGTCCAAACACCCACATAAAAAGGCAGGTGTGGTGGTGCCCACTCTGTAACCTCAGCAGTGTGGGGCACGGGGACAGGAGGATTGTTGGGGTTTGCCAGCCTAGCTCCAGTTTCAGTGAGAGATGTTGTCTCAAGGGAACGAGGCAGAACATGGCCAAGCAGGGCACTGAGTACCCTCCTTTGGCCTCTGAGTGTGCCCTCACACACTCATACACATGTGTGGTCCCCACAACCATTTAAACTAAACAAACTTGATCATGAGTTGTGTTGGCTAAAACCTCATATATTGCTAATAAAAGAGGGTAAACTTAGAAGACTCCACCTTCTAACAGGAAGAGGAAAACACTCCTAGCAGACCCAAGAGGGGCTTTCCCTAACAGTGGCATTGCAGGCAGGCAAGGAGCCAATGGTTGAACAAGCCCAGTGAGGTTACCATGTGCTTGCTAGTCTCCTGAGAGCAGATGTATATCCCATGTTGGCAGAGGTCACTTTGCTTCATGGGTTCTGGCAGAGATGTAAGAATAGTTCTCTCCACTCTGCTGTTCCTCTCAGAGCCCCTCAATGTGGAGCTCACTGAGCATTCAAATCCCATGATTTGGGGAGTCAGGTTCCTCCCATCCAGTAGGCACTGCCTCTCATCACCTGCCCGACAGCCCAGCACACGGAACCCCGAAAGCCTCTTCCTCTGGAGCTCACCCACAAATCAATCATAACTGAATGTGTCCGATTGGTGAGGCCCCCCCCCCCCAGCACATAACTGTATCTAGCTGCAAGGGCCACTGGGAAGTGTAGTCTTCAGGCTTCTACTTTGAGAATGTGGCATTAAAATCATGGGATTCTACCAAATAGGAAAAGGGTAAAGCCAAAGATGTGGTCAACCGCACGTATAACAGATGTCTCAACCGCGCATAACAGATGCTTCTCTCTCTCTCCCTTTTTCCAAAAAGAAAAGAAAAAGGAACTTCCCTAGTTGGCTTCTGCACTGTTATGCTGAAGACATGTTAGGATCCAGCCTGAGGTTCTGGAAAAGTATGGGGTGGGGTGGGGGTGGAGCCACACTATAGGACAACTGTCTATAGAGACCAGCTCTGTACATAGCCAAGACAATTGTGTCTAACAGGATGATACTGAAAAGTCCTCACAAAGCAGGATGATCAAGAAGATGCATCTGAAAGGGAAGAATGCAGCAACCTCCTTCAGGTTGGCCAAATGCTCTGGGTAATCGGTCACTCTTCACTTGGATTAGAGGTTCATCTGCTAAATAGGCTGCTCAGGCAGTGGGGTATAATTTGCAACCTCAAAACGCCCCTTTTCAGTTCGCGCTGGGGATGTTCCACCCTCACAGAGCATTTTGACCCAGCTCGGATGCATAGGGAATCATCCAAGCAGAGTGTGGGAACTGCATCGTTTACTCCTTCCCACTGACCCGCTCACAGGAGGTCCACAGCCATGAACTCTGCCCCCACCCCACCCACAACCCCTCACCCCTGCATACCCACAATGAGGCGGCTTATGCCTCACCTCTCCAGCTGGTATCTTCCGGTTAATCCACTTAAATAAGAACCAGTTAAACTATCTCTCCACTTACCCCAGTCTCCTTCTGTATGGGCTGGTTTTGCGTGTCAACTTGACACAAGCTAGAGTCATCACAGGAAGGAGCCTCAGTTGAGGCAATGCCTCCTTGAGATCCAGCTGTAAGGCATTTTCTCAATTAATGATCAATGGGGGAGGACCCAGCCCATGGTGGGTGGTGCCATCCCTGGGCTGGAGGTCCTAGAGCAAGCCATGGGGAGCAAGCTAGTAAGCAGCTCCTCTCCATGGCCTCTGTCAGCTCCTGCCTCCAGGTTCCTGCCCTGTTTGAATTCCTGTCCTGACTTCCTTCGGTGATGAACAGCAATGCTGAAGTATGAGCCCAATAAACATGTAGAATGAATCTTAAAGAGTCTTATTAATAAAATCAAGCCTGAGCCATGTATTGGGGTGAACGCTGGAAGGTCAGAGAACCAGAACAAGCCATAGTCACCTCACCTCACCAGTTCCTCAGCTGGTCCTATTTCCTCAGACTGGAAGCCTCTTTTCCTCATATCCGAATGGCTCTCAGCCGAACTGTGCTGCTCAAAACCTAAAAGCTTAACCAGCCAAACGCTTCTAGTTTCTGGTCCTCACACCTTATATACCTTTCTGCTATCTACCACCACTCCCTGGGATTAAAGGCTCGCTTTCTGGGATTAAAGGCATGAGTCACCATGCTTGTCTGTATCCTTGAACACATGGATTACTGCCTCTGGAATGCTAGGATTAAAGGCGTGTGCTACCACTGCCTATCCTCTATGTTTAATATTGTAGCTGTTCTGTCTCTGACCCCAGATAAGTTTATTAGCCTGCACAATATTTTGGGGAACACAATACCACCACATTTAAACCATTTCCTCCCCAACTTGCATTTTGGTCATGGTGTTTCATTGCAGCAATAAGAACCCTGACTAAGACACCTTGCCACTAAACATGTCCACAAACATTATATGACGTATGGCCTATTGGAAAGAAGCAGACCATATTGTTAACACAAAGGACCTGGGAGGCCATAGATCAACGCCCAACAAGGTGTCATAGTCTGAAGGGACCTCTCGTGGCCTTCAGAAAGACGATGATAGTAACTGATGCTGTCATCATGTCTTAGTTTTCCTGAGTGGTGTCTGGTTGTGTGTTTAAATATTAAAAAAAAAAAAATCCTTCCAGATCAAGTTGAGGAAAATGTCTCAGCCATGCAAGCATGAGGTCCCCTGTACCCATGTAGGGAGATGCAGAGACCAGAGGATCCCTGGAGCTTACTGGCCAGCCAATCTAGCTTCCAACTGAAGTGAGAAGACCTCGTATGAAAAAATAAGCTGTATAGCAATTGAGGAAGAGTCCTGATGTCAATCAATCTTGGTTTCCACATTCATGCAGACATACATGCACACACGGACATAAACATGTACACATACATGGACATAAACATGTACACATATACCACACATCACCGTCATCTCAGGGGTTTACAATTTTATTTTCATATAAGGGATCTTGATTAGTGCCATATGCTGCTGGTTAACAATGAACGGTCCTCTCTGGAAATTGGTGGTAATTTGCTTGTCAGTTATGTCTATACAACAGAGATGGTTGTTAAATGAATGCAACAAAACTAAACCAAACAATATCTGTGGTTTAAAGAGAAGGGAGGTTGGGGCCTGGAGGGATGGCTCATTAGTTAAGAGCAGTGCCTACTCTTCCAGAAGACCAGGGTTTGAGTCCCAAAACTCACATTGCATCTTACAACTATCTGTAACTCCAGTCATAGGGGATCCAATACCCTCTTCTGGTTTCCATGTGCATGTGATCTACAGACATGTATGCAGACGGAACACCTATACACATGAAATAAATAAAGCTTAAAAATTAAAAATAATTCTTCACATGAATATTTTTTAGAAAAAGGATGGAGGTTTAATTTTCTCTCATATCACAGGCAGTGGGGGCCAAGTGATCCCAGGACTCAGAATGCTTTATGATTTTAGTCCCAGCATTGCGGCTATGGCTCTAGACAACAGAACCCACTTTCAAGAAGAGAACCAGAAAAGACTGGGTCTATATTATAAAATCAAAGCTTTCTCAGAAATCTAGTAATTATGTTTTCATAAGCCTTCTGTGCCATGACACTCCTGGCAGCCAGTGAAACATAAATGTCACTTTCTAGAAAGAGGTATTGCTACTGTACCACGGCCTCAAAAAACAGTGAAAGCAAACCCCTTTCTCTTAATAAGTAAGAGGATGTATGTTGGTTAGGCAACTAACAAGTGTTTTCCATGTCAGCTGTTACGACACCGGATCCTGGGAATGATCCAAGTTGGTAGTAGAGAGTGTTGAGTCCACGGTGAGCAGGAGGCCCTCAGACAATGAGTTTCTGGGTCTGCATTGGCCTGGCCGCACGATTCATACTGCGTACAGTATGCCAGACACTCACAGCTTCCAGCTTGCTGTCTTTATGACCTGGCCCTTCCGTCCCTTTGTGTACCCTCTTTTATATTTTTTTCTTCATTTTAATTTTAGGTGTATAGACGTTGTGCCTAGGTGTGCACACAGTGCAGGAAGAGGGCAGAGGACCTTGGATCCCCTGGGACTGCAGTTACAGATGGTTGGGAGCTGCCCTGTGAGTGCTGGGAATTGAATCTCAGTTCTCTGGAAGAGCAGCCAGTGTTCTTAACCACTGAGTCATCTCTCCAGCCCCATATGCCATCTTTAAAATCTTGTATTACGTGTGTGTGTGTGTGTGTGTGTGTGTGTGTGTGTGTGTGTGTGTGTGTGTGTGTACTCCGCAGTACACAAGCAGAGATCAGGGGACAACTTGCTGTATTGATTCTCTCCGTCATGTGGATGCCAAGGATTGAACTCAAGTCATTAGGCCTGGCCCAGACATTTTACCTGCTGGCATCTCCCCAACCCTCATCTCAACTTCTGAAATGAAATCCAAGAAGTGACTCCTTTTTTTTTTTAAATGTTGAGACCTTTATTTAAACAACTGAGAAAACATTGTTTCATGTAACTGTCATTTACTTCTCTGCTATAGCGCCACGTAACTAACCCTCAGCGTTAGGAGGAAAAGATTTGATAAATCCCGAGATAACAGAAACAGTACAACCAACCGTAAGGGAACACTACAGAGGAAAAAAAAAAAAGCCCTTTAGGGTTTTTGGTTGTTTATACATCATAAATCATGTTTCCTAAGCTCTTTGATTAAGATTATCCCAAGAAGGAGCCACTAATTATTTTCCACTCATAGTTTTCACACCAGATTATGTTTACAGTTTGGAAGCTTAAACCCAAATTTCCTCCCCCAGAATAATACCAAGATAATGCTGAGTCTTTTGAGAGATTTGATCTGAACATGGGCACAGCAATAAATCAGACAAGGGCACCGTGGAAAGGTTATGGTGCAGGAAGTGATGGAGCTCTCCATATGGGACAGAGGATAAAGATCTAGGCATCAAGAAATAGTGTGTACCCTTGTCTCCAGGAAGTATCTGGCTTCTAGGTTTGAAATCCCCAAGGCTGTCTTTTCCTGGCTTTCCATAAAAAAACAAAACAAAACAAACAAACAAACAAAAAACAAAAACAAAAACAAAAAACAACTGTCCAAAGAAATTACATTCCTATTCTCCAACTCACTTCGCTTTTGATCTTATATATTCTTACTTTATTCAAGTTATCTTCATGGCATTGAAAGATCTTTTCAACTTCATTTAAGTTTGAAAGACAGGTCAAGGTTCTAGGCCACTGGAGCAGGGAATCATAGCAGGCAGAATTTGAAGTAGCTGCTCATCTTGCATCCACAGTCAAGAAGCAGAGAGAGGAAGCATCTACTCACATGGGAAAACCAGTCTGCTCTGTCACGCCCACCTGTCCACATGGATACATGAGCTTATGAATATGTATGTATGGGAGGAGGCACATTTGCATGCCTCTTCCACTTCCCCTCAAGGTAAGCCAAATGCACCCAGGAGAGTAGTCTGGACTCTGCAGAATGTACTTGCAACACTGGTTTTGTTTCCCTGTAATCAGATTCTTTAATTAGTGGGAAATTAATGAACGATTCCATGAACTTTACATGGAAAACAGACTACTGTGGACCTTCAGAAATAACCATTGTATCAGAAAGCTGTTAATCAGTGGTTCTCAACCTGTGGGTCAAAACCCCTTTGGTGGTTGAATATCAGATATCCTGCATATCAGATACATTATTATTATAATGGTAGCAATTTACAGTTGTGGGGTTGGTGAAATCTGTTCCCATTCTGTGGGCTGCCTTTCTATCCTATTGATGGTGGTGTCCTTTGCTTTACAGAAGTTTTTCAGTTTCATGAGGCCCCATGTAATTGTTGATCTTGGTCCCTGTGCTCTTGGTGTTCTGTTCAGGAACTTGTCTCCTGTGCCATTGCATTCAAGGCTATCCTCCACTTTCTCTTCTATCAGGTTTAATGTACCTGGTTTTATGTTGAAGTCTTTGATCTACTTGGACTTGAGTTTTGTGCAGGGTGATTGATATGGATCTATTTGCATTCTTCTATGTGCTGACATCCAGTTATGCCAGCACCATTTGTTGAGGATGCTTTCTTTTTCCATTGTATATTTCTGGTTTATTTATCAAAAATCAAATGTCCATAGGTGTGTAGATTTATGTCTGGTTCTTTGATTCAATTCCGTTGATCAACATGTCTATTTTTATGCCAATACCATTCTGTTTTTATTATTACAGCTCTGTAGTACAGCTTGAAATCAGGGATGATGATGCCTCCCAAAGTTCTTTTATTGTATAGGATTGTGTTAGCTATCCTGGGTTTTTTTTTTTCTGTATGAAGTTGAGCATTGTTCTTTCAAGGTCTGTAAAGAATTGTGTTGGAATTGTGAAGGTTGTAGTTGAATTTTCTTTTGAACTACCAGTTCCCAAATAACAACACAGAGACTTCTTATTAATTATGGAAGTTTGGCCTTAGCTTAGGCTTGTTCCCAACTAGCTCTTATAACTTAAATTAACCTGTTTATATTAATCTACATTCTGCCATGTGGCTCATTACCTCTCCTCCATATTGTATGTTCAACTTCCTGTGCATCTCACTGGCAAATCCCCCATGTCAGATTCTTTCCAGAATTCCTATCTCTGCCTGGAAGTCCCACCTGTTCTCTCCTGCCTAGCTATTGACCATTCAGCTCTTTATTAAACCAATCAGAAACTAGCTTAACTGGGCAATAAAGGACAGAGATGCATCTTCACACAGTGTGATCAAATATCCTGCAACAGAAGGTGATTGTATTGAATCTGTAGATTGCTTTGGGAGGATGGCCATTTTTTACTATGTTAATACTACCACTCCATGATTATGAGCAATCTACCCATCTTCTGATATCTTCTTCAATTTCCTTCTTCAGAGACTTGAAGTTTTTGTTATGCAGGTCTTTCACTGGTTGGTTAGAGTTACCCCAAGATATATTATTTGTGGCCATTGTGAAGAATGTTATTTCCATGATTTCTTTCTCAGCCTGTTTATCATTTGTATATAGAAGGGCTGCTGATTTTTTTTTTTGAGTTAATCTTGTATCCAGTCACTTCACTAAAAGTGTTTATCAGCTGTAGGAGTTCTCTGATGGAATTTTTTGGGGTCCCTTAAGCATACTATCATATCATCTGCAAATAGTGATACTTTGACTTTGTCGTCCTTTCCAATTTGTATCCTCTTGATCTCCTTCAGTTGTCTTATTGCTCTAGGTAGAACTTCAAGTCCTATATTGAATAGACATGGAGATAGTGAACAACCTTGTCTTGTTCTTGATTTTAGTGGAATTGCTTTGAGTTCCTCTCCATTTAATTTGATGTTGGCTATAGGCTTACTGTAAATTGCCTTTATTTTTAGGCATGTCCCCTTGTATCCCTGATCTCTCTAAGACTTTTATCATGAAGGGGTGTTGGATTTCTGTCAAAGGCTTTTTCAGCATCTAATGAGATGATCATGTGATTTTTTTTCCTTTCAGTTTATTTATATGGTGGATTACATTGATAGATTTTCATATGTTGAATCATCACTGCATCTTTGGGATGAAGCCCACTTGATTGTGGTGGTGGATGATCTTTTGGATGTGTTCTTGCACTTGGTGTATTTGAATATTTTTGTATCTATATTCATGAGGGAAATTGATCTGTAATTCTTTTTCTTTGTTGAAACTTTATGTGGTTTGGGTATTAGGGTGACTGTGGCCTCATAATATGAAGTTGGCAATGTTCCTTTTGTTTCTATTTTGTGAAATAATTTGAGGAATATTGGTATTAGGTCTTCTTTGAAAGTCTGGTGGAATTCTGCTCTAAAACCATCTGGTTCTGGGATTTTTTATATTTCTCTCTTTCTTTCTTTCTTTCTTTCTTTCTTTCTTTCTTTCTTTCTTTCTTTCTTTCTTTCTTTCTCTCTCTCTCTCTTTCCTTCCTTCCTTCCTTCCTTCCTTCCTTCCTTCCTTCCTTCCTTCCTTCCTTCCTTCATTCCTTCATTCCTTCCTTCTTTTTTCTTTCTTTCTTTTCTTTTGGCCGAGAGACTTTTAAATGCTTCTATTTCCTTGGGGGTTATATGTCTATTTAAATTGTTTATCTGATCTTGATTTGACTTTGGCAATTGGTATCTATTGAAAAAGTTCTCCACTTCATTTAGATTTGTAACTTTGTGAAGTACAGATTTTTGAAATATAACTTAATGATTCTTTGGATTTCTTCATTATCTGTTGTTATGTCTCCCTTTTCATTTCTGATTTTGTTTATTTGGATATTCTCTCTGTCTTTTAGCTAGATTGGATAAGGGTTTGTTTATTTTGTTGATTTCCTCAAAGAGTCAACTCTTTGTTTCACTGATTCTTTGTATTGTTCTCTTTGTTTTTATTTTATTGGTTTCAGCTGTCTTAGGGTTTTTATTGCTGGGAAGAGACACCAGGACCACAGCAACTCTTACAAGGAAAACACTTCATTGAGGTGGTTCGCTTACAGTTTCAGAGATTCAGTCCATTAGCATCATGGAGGGGAGCATGGTGGCATGCAGACAGACATGGTGCTGGCTCCATCTTGATATGCAGGCCACAGGAAGTCAACTGAGATACTGGGTGGTATCCTGAGCATAGGAAATCTCAAAGCCCACTCCCACAGTGACACACTTCCTCCAACAAGACCACACCCACTCCAACAAAGCCACACCTCCTACTACGCCACTCCATGTGTGATTATGGGGGCCATTTACATTCAAACAACCACATCAGCCCTGGATTTGACTATTTCTTGCCTTCTGCTCCTCTGGGTTGTGTTTGCTTCTTTTTGTTCTAGAGCTTTCAGCTATGCTGTTAAGTTGCTAATATGAGAACTCTGCAATGTCTTTATGGAGGCACTTAGTGCTATGAACTTTTCCTCTTAGCATCACTTATATGATGAGCCCCATAAGTTTGGGTATGTTGTGCATTCATTTTCATTGAATTCTTGGAAGTCTTTATTTTCTTTCTTTATTTTTGCCTCGACACAGTAGTCATTCATTAGGGAGTTGTTCAGTTTCTGTGAGTTTGTAGGCTTTCTGTTGTTTCTGTTGTTCTTAAAATCCCACTTTAACCCATGTTAAAGTGTTATGATAGGATTCAGGGGGTTAGTCTATTTTTTTTTTTCTGTATCTGTTAAGAATTGCTTTGTGACTGAGTATGTGGTCAATTTTGGAGAATGTTCTGTGAGGTGTTGAGAAGAAAGTATACTCTTGTGTTTGGGTGAAATGTTCTGTAGATATCTGTTAGATCCATTTGAGTCATAACATCTGTTAGCCCCATTATTTCTCTGTTTAGTTTCTGTCTGGATGACCTGGCCATTGGTGAGAGTGGGGTGTCAAAGTCTCCCACTATTAATGTGTGAGGTTTGATGTGTGATTTAAGCTTTAGTAATGTTTCTTTTACAAATGTGGGTGCTCTTGCATTTGGGACATAGATACTAAGAATTGAAACATCATCTTGGTGGACTTTTCCTTTGATGAGTATGAAATGTCCTTCTCCATCTCTTTTGGTTAATTTTGATTTGAATTCTATTTTGTTAGACATTAAAATAGCTATACCAGCTTGCTGCTTAGGGGCATTTGCTTGGAAAACCTTTTTCCAACCCTTTACTCTGAGGTAATGTCTGTCTTTGATATTGAGGTGTGTGTTGGATGGATCCTGTTTTTGTATCCATTCTGTTAGCCTGTTTTTATTGGGTAATCGAGTCCATTGATATTGAGAGATATTGATACCAATGATTGTTAATTCCTATTATTTTGTTGTTGATGGTAGTAGTAGTAGTAGCAGCAGCAGCAGCAGCAGCAGCTACAGCAGTAGTAATAGTAATAGCTCTGTGTGTGTGTGTGTGTGTGTGTGTGTGTGTGTGTGTGTGTGTCCCTTCTTTAGGTTTTGCTGGTGTGAGATTATTTATTGCCTGTGTTTTTGTGGTATACTTAACTTCCTTGGATTGGAGTTTTCCTTCTAGTACCTTCTACAGGGCTGGATTTGTGGATAGGTATCATTTAAATTTGACTTTGTCATGAAATATCTTGTTTTCTTCATCTATGGTGATTGAAAGTTGTGCTGAGTATAATAATCTGGACTGGTATCAGTGGTCTCTTAGAGTCTGCGGGACATCTTTCCAGGCCTGTCTAGCTTTTAGTCTCCTTTGAGAAGTTGGGTGTAATTCTAATAGGTCTGACTTTATATGTTACTTGGCCTTTTTCCCTTGTAGCTTTTAATATTCTTTCTTTGTTCTATATGTTTAATTTTTTGATTATTATGTAGTGGGGGGGGCTTTATTTTCTGATCCAATCTATTTGATGTTCTGTAAGTGTCTTGTACCTTTATAGGCAAGGCCTTCTTTAGATTAGGGAAATTTTCTTTTATAATTTTATTAAATATATTTTCTGGGTTTTTGAGCTGAGTTATTCTCCTTCTTCTATTCTTATTATTCTTAGGTTTTGGCCTTTTCATAGTGTCCCAGATTTCCTGGATTTTTTGTGTTAGTCTTTTAGACTTAACGCTTTCTTTGACTGATGAATCTATTTCTTTTATAGTATCTTCAATGCCTGAGATTCTTTCTTCCATCTCTGTATTCTGTTAGTGATGCTTGCATCTGTAGTTCCTATTTGCTTATCCAGATTTTCCATTTCTAAAACTCCCCCAGTCTTTTTTATTGCTTTTATTTCAATTTTCAGCTTTTGAATAGTTTCCTTCACTTGTTTTTTTTTTCTTGGTTTTCTTGGCATTCTTTAAGGGATTTATTAATTTCCTCCAATTTTTTGTTTGTCTTTTCTCGTATTTCTTTAAGGGACTTTTTTCATTTCCTCTTTAAGGACCTTTATAATCTTCATAAAATTGTTTTAAGATAATTTCCTTGTGCTTCAGCAACACTGGTGTATTCAGGTCTTGTTGTCATGGGATAGCTGGGCTCTAGTGTTGCCATATTGCCCTGACTGTTGGTAGTTGTATTTTTACACTGGCATTTAGGCATCTATGATTATAGGTCTAGGTGTTGATTTCTATTGAGTTTGTCTTTGTCAGGTGAGTATTTTGTTCCTTGGCTTCTGTGTTGTTTTGAAAGAAAATGGCCTCCCAAGGGAGTGGCACTATTAGAATGTGGCTTTGCTGGGGTGGGTGTGTCCTTGTTGGAGGAAGTGTGTCACTGTGGAGGTGGGCTTTGAGGTCTCATATGTGCACAAGCCACATCCAGTGTCCCAGACCACTTCCTGTTTCCTGCTGGTCAAGATGTAAGAACTCTCAGCTCCTTCTCCAGCACCATGTCTGCCTGCACGCTGTCTTGCATTCCACCATGATGATAATGGGCTGAACCTCTGAACTGTAAGTGAACCACCACAATTAAATGGTTTCCTTTATAGGAGTTACCATGATCATGGTGCCTCTTCATAGCAATAGAAACCCTAACTAAGACAGGAGTTGGTACCAGGGACTCAGGTAGTGCTGTGATAGGCCTGACCATGCTTTTGTTTGGAGAAATCTGAACTTTGGAAGTTTGCATTAGGGAAACAGTGGAATGCTTTAAACACTGCTTAATGGGCTATATACCAATAGGAGCAAGGAAGACCGTGGTACTAAGGGTGATTTGAACTGTGGGAGGCTGGTGAAAAGATAAAATGGCGCTGATTGGTTGGCAGAAGAGTCACAGCCACGGCAGAATCCAATATTAGTTTTAGAGCTTTAATGGAGGGAAGGGGGGGGGAGGCGGGAGCCAGGCCTGGCGGATAGGAAACACAAGAAGAGAGGCTCAGAGAGAGAGAGCGCACACGTGGGGGTGCACATCCGGCTTTAAGGACGCAGTCGCCATTGATGACGGAATAAGGCATCAGACAAGACCTCGAGCTACGCATGTACAGAATCTTAACAGCTGGCTCAAGAGATTTCAAAGGAGAAGAATTTAATATGTTGCCTAGAAATCATTCTTGTGATATTTTGGTGAAGAATGTGGCTGCTTTTTGTTCTTGTCCAAAAAGTTTGCCTGAGGCTAAAGTAATGTTTTTTGGATTAATTCTGTTGGTAGAGGAATCTCAAAAAATCCTACTATAGACTCTTTTTGTGGTTACTAGTGTTAACTCTAATGAAGATATATAATGAAAAGGAGCAAGCTGAGCAAGGAAAAATATTTGAGGAGGGAAGGAGCACCACAAGTGGTGTCCTGGGTTCAAGGAGATAAACAGATTAAGAACTGGAATAAAGGGAGTGGTGACCTCAGGGCAAGATCCCACCCAACTAAGTTTCCAATTCGTGAAAGGAATTAAAGAAAAGCTTAGAGCCAGTGTGGTGGCGCACACCTTTAATCCCAGCATTGGTAAGGCGGAGGCTGGGGGATCTCTGAGTCTGAGACCCTCCTGGTCTATAGAGCAAGTTTCAGGACAGCCAAGCTTAGGCAGTGAAGGAAACCATGGAAAACAGAAAGCGGGTGAGGGTGCAATTGAATGAAGGGGCCATGTTCTAGCCCCAGCAAATAGCAGAACTTGGCAGCTTTAGCCACATGGTTCTGGCTTTAGAGTTAAGGATAGAAGAATGGGGTTACAGAATTTGCCTCCTCGACTAAGGGAAGCTGCTGAGGCCAGCCGTGTATCAGGGGTGTCCCTGAATGGAGGCCCAGAGAGGCCATTGTGTGAAGCTGTGAAGGAAAAAGTCTGGATTGCTTTGGAGAACCCAAGATGTTAAAGATGCCAGAGCTATAGGATACGGGCCGAGGAGAGCTGCTAACAGGGAGTGGAACCAGCCCAAGAGAAGAAAGTATGCGGCAGTCAACAAATCTGAAAGGAGTTGAAGACCGAAGAGCATTTTGACATCAGATGTAGAGATTCGGGGTATGGGGTTTGCCCAGCTGGTTTTCAGTCTTGCTTTGGTCCTGTATTTCCTCACTATGCTCCCTTCCCTATGTTTTGGAGTGGTAAATGTATATCCTGTGCCGTTATATGTTGGAAGTATGTGATCTGCTTTTTTATTTTTATTTTGTAGATTATAGTTAAGAGTTTGCATGAATCTCAGAAGAGACTTTAACTTTTAAACATTGTTGAGACTGTAATAGACTATGGGGACTTTTAAGTTTGAACTGAATGCATTTTTTTTTTTTTTTTTGCATTAAGATATGACGACAAGACTCTGGGGGACAGGGAGTGGAATGTGGTCATTTGAAAGAAAATGGCCTTCAAAGGGAGTGGCATTGTTAGAATGTGTGGCCTTGTTGGAGGAAGTGTGTCACTGTGGAGGCGGGCTTTCAGGTCTCATATATGCTCAAGCCACACTCAGTGTCCTGTTGCCTGTGAGTCAAGATGTCAGGACTCTCAGCTCCTGCTCTAGCACCACTTCTCGGCCTGCATGCTGCCTTGCTTCCCACCATGGTGATAATGGACTAGACCTCTGAATTGTAAGCGAGCCACCACAACGAAATGTTTTCTTTATAAGAGTTGCCATGGTCATGGTGTCTCTTCACAGCAATAAAAACCCTACCTAAAACAGCTTCTGTTTCCTCTTTGTTTTTTTTTTTTTGGTCATTTTGGCCTGGATTTCTCATGGCCAGTGTGACTTCTGATCTAGGAGGGAGTCTCTGTCTACGTTGGGGGCTGGTCTCCTGGTGGCTAGCTTGGCCTTTGGTGTGGCAGGGGGTCTCTGTTCCTCTGACTGGTGTGGCCTGCACCTGAGCGGCAGAAGTCCACTGGGTTTGGGGGAAGGGTCCAGCACAGGTTGGGCGATGACCTGGGAGGTGTTCTCTCTCTCTCTCTCTCTCTCTCTCTCTCTCTCTCTCTCTCTCTCTCTCTCTTAACGAGGACTATGGGGGTCCAGCCCCTCGATAGTCCCCTCCCAGGGTCCGCAGAAGGCTCTATCAACCAGCAGAGAATCTTTAGGGTCGGTAAATCAGTCTACGCACGCAGAGTTCTTTGGTCCATTCGCTTTAATTCCTCTGGCATAACATCCTTTATACACAGCTACAGTTCTGTTCTTATGTCTAGCTCCTTTCTTGCCTGATTTCTCTCTATATTTATATACTGTCCCCTCTATGTTCTATCTTAATTCCTTCATATAGTTCTGCCCCTTCTAGGTTCTCATCCATCTTGTTCCTTCCCATATCATCTCCTCTCCCGTCTCCTTCTCCCTCATCTGGCTCTTCCTCATCTTCCATCTCGTTCCTGTCGTACTCTCCTGTAGCCCTTCAATCTACTTCCTCCCCATCTCAGTTCGTTCCTCTCCAGTTCTTACCCATCTCGTTCTTCCATTTTCTTCTCTCTTCCCTGTCCTCTCCTGCCCTGGGAGTTCTGGTATATATACACTTACAAGCAGTATTTCCTTAGCAGTGCAAAGCCAGGCTTCCAGGGTCAAATGAAGGGGTGATAAGAATAGGCTTAATTGACACATCTGCCAGGCCTTCTCAAACAGGTAACCTGGATGCTTAAGTCTGTTCTTAGAGAGTACAGAGGTATCTCTGATAAGGTACTTTCCTCCATCCGGTGATGGACCTGGCCGGATGCTACCAATAATGATAATTACAGGGAAGCTTGAACTGGGAGTTCTGGCTGAGCATAGCTGTTAGCACAGAAGGTTATCTAAATATTCCTAGAAGTGGTTAGGTAAGTAGTTAGAGGTCTATAAAGTTAGTAAGGCTGTAAGAAAGGAGGGCCTAAGCTAAATTGTGTAAAACTATTACTTAGTGTCCACCTGGCCTAGGCGGCATCCTCTTGTGAATTTACTGTAAGTCAGGAGACTTGTACGTGGGCTGCTATCACTTGTTAGTCCTTGGAAGTTGGGCGCCCCCCTGGGTGGTGTCTCCTTGTGGAATTTAAGTCAGGAGGCTTTCAGGTGGGCTGTTATCATTGTTAGTCTTTGGCAGTTGGGCGTCCACCTGGGTGGTGTTTCCTGTAGTCCTAGAAAGTGGCTAAGGGAGATAGCTGGTTCCAGAGAAAGCCTTTCCTGAGGCTGTTCTCCAAATACCTGGAATGTGTATGTCCAGAGAGTGATCAGTCTACACTGTTAGTCCTTCTTAGGGGAAAGTCAATTGGGAAAACTATGAAGGCACACATGATTTTCATAACAGAATACAGCTGATATATAACAAGCCAAGTAACACCAAAAACTCCTTGGGATTTGGCTTCCTCTGGAGGAATTCCCTGATCTCTCCAGGTAGTGACTTTGCCATAACCAGCTGAGTTCTTATGATATATTTCTGCGGCCCGCAAGACTCTCTCTCTCTCTCTCTCTCTCTGAGACAGGGTTTCTCTGTGTAGCTCTGGCTGTCCTGTAACTCACTCTGTAGCCCAGCTGACCTCAAATGCTAGATCCCCCTGCCTCTGCCTCCTGGGGGCTGGGATTAAAGGCATATACCACCATGCTCAGCTCTCTCCTCCATCTCTTATATGTTGTTGGTGAGGCTTGCCGCTTAGGTTCCTGTTTGAGTTCCTAAATGTTTACTTCCAGTTTTCCTTCACTTGGAGTTTTTTTGATTGATTCCATTTCCACTTTCGTGTCCTGAACTGTTTTTTTTTTTTGATTCATTTCATCCACTGTTTGTATTTTCATACATTTCATTAATGGATTTATCCATATCCTCTTAAGGGCCTCTAACATATTCATTAAGGCTATTCTGAAGTCCTTGTCTTGTGTTTCAGGTATGTTGCATTTCTCAGGACCCAGTAGTAGGGCTACTAGGCTCCAGTGGAGACACATCATCCTGGCTGTTATTGAGTTTGCACACTGCTGTCTAGGCATCTGGGTTCAGGGTGACTGTATTCTAGGTGCTGGCATCTGGTCTTGTCTTTGTTGGGTGGGTTTTCAGTTCATTGGTTTCTGTTGCCCTGTCTGGTTCTTAGGAGTGTGTGGTGGTTGTGGTAGGGAATGTTTCTGAGATCCTGCTAGGTGTGGTCACTGGGAGAATATATATATACCTGTGGTTCAGGTAGAATATGTCTTCAAGTATTAGAGTAGACATTTAGGAATAGGGATGGGCTATAAGGGGGTGTGAAGCTGTCCATAGGAGGGAGAAAAATCAGGGTGTGTCGTCAGAATCTGCTTAGTCTCCTGGGAATGGGGGCCTCCAGGTAGGTAGGAGGGACCACAGCAGGTTGTCTGCTCTGGAGCTGGGGATGAGACTGGAGGACTGGATTTGGAGGAGAGGAAGGAGAGTGGAGAGAGCTGTTGCAGGATATTGATAACACTGTGTGAAGATGTGTCTCTGTTCTACCTCACCTGCCTGAGGCATCTTCCGACTGGTTTAATAAAGAGCTGAACGGCCAATAGCTAGGAGGGAGAGGATAGGCAGGGCTTCTGGGGAGAGAGAGGAACTCGGGGGAAGAATGTGAGGCAGGGAATTCACCATTGAGAAAGAAACGCAGGAAGTCAGACGTATGGTGAGGAGGACAGGTAATGAGCCACATGGCAGCATGTAGATTAATATAAACAGGTTAATTTGAGTTACAAGAGCTAGTTGAGAGCAAGCCTAAGATAAGCCCAAAATTTCATACTTAATAAGTGTCCATGTCATCATTCAGGAGCTGGCAGTCCAAAGAAAGACGTTACAGATAGACTGTCTGCTTCTGGCCAGCATGGCCAGCAGGTTCCGAGGGAGTGGCAGTAGGATTTGTGGCTGAGACATAGGGAGGGGGTGGTGAGGAAGACTGTAGGAAAAGATCTGCATGATCCGCTGGAAATGGGGCAGAGAGGAAGCAGAGACCAGAGCAGGTGGTCTCCTATGAAGCTGGGGATGAGACTGGGGGATTGGATTTGGAGGAGAGGAAGGAGAGTGAAGTTGGCCCACCTGCTTGCCTGGCTGGCAGAGCTGGTGTTTTCCTAGGGAATCTGACACCTGGATCTTATAATTGGAACTCAAATGGCAGAAGGCTAGAACTCACTCCTGCAAGTTGTCCTCCATACACCATGGTGTGTGTGTTCATCTCCACACACAAACAGATGTAATTTTGCTGGGCGGTGGTGGCGCACGCCTTTAATCCCAGCACTCAGGAGGCAGAGGCAGGTAGATCTTTGTGAATTCGAGCCCAGCCTGGTCTACAGAGCACAAAGCTACACAGACAGAGAAACCATGTCCTGGAAAAAAAAAAAGATGTAATTTTAAAGTTTAAAGGTATCTTCAGAGATGGAAGTCTTTTGATCTTTTCACTCTGCTTAGTAGCATTTCAGATTTGTCACTTTAAAATGTTTTTAAAGATTCTTATCTTTAGTCACATGTATCTCAGTCTTAGCTATTTTCCTACTGCCATGATAAGATATTATGACCATGGAAACTTATAAAATAAAGTGTTGGTGTGGGACTTACTGTTTCAGAAGGCTAGAGCCCATAACCATCCTTGCAGAGAGCATGGCAACAGAGCAGCAGTTGAGAGGTCGCATCTTGAGACACAACCACAAGCTAGAGAGAGAGAGAGAGAGAGAGAGAGAGAGAGAGAGAGAGAGAGAGAGAGAGAGAGAGAGAGAGAGGAGAGGGGAGAGGAGACAGGGAGAGAGAAATTAGAAATGATCCATGTCTTTTGGAACCTCAAAGCCTGTCCTCCAACAAGGCCACACCTCCTAATTCTTCTCAAACATTTCTACCAATTGGGGACCAAGCATTCAGAAATGGGAGCCAATGGGATCCATTCTCATTTAAACCACTACAGCATCTGCATGTAGGTTTATGCATGCGGGAGTACTGTTGCTTGAAAAGTCCAGAAGAGGTGCTGGATTCTCCTGGACCCAGAGTTAGTCAATTGTGAACTACTGTGATTATGAGTTATGGATGCTGAGAACTGAACTCAGATCCTTTGCAAGAGTAATGTTTGGTATTAACTACTGAGCCATCTCTCCAGCCCCTCTTTACAATTTTTGAAAACTTCGCACAGGTACACAATGCATGGTGAAGATATTCACCCTGTTGCTTTCTCACCCCCCCCCCCCCGTCATGTCTGCAGACCCCCTTCTTCCCTATAGTCTCTTCTTAATTTCATGCCATCCCTGGCACTGGAGCTTTGTTTAAAGACCTATGACTCCTGGGAGCAGCATTGCCCATGCATGTGGGGTAACTTCATTCAGACTTTTAAAGTTAACTAAATCTTTAGTTACCTGATATATTACGGGGTTTCTATATGGTGTCCCCATGTCGTAGGTTTGGGTGGATGCTGTCCTCATACACACTTTCTCCCCATTGCACTGATCCCACATTTTTGTCATGAAGCTGACTTTCCTCATGGAGACAAGAAAGCTTCAGGGGCTCCAGGTGTCATATCTAGAGGAAACAACCAGAGGAAAAGGAGGGAACCGCCTCTCTTGAGGCATTTGTTCTTTTCCTGTTCTTCCATCTCCTTGGTTTTGTGGCAATGAGCGAGAACTTGGGTCTTCACACATGTTTGGGAAGTGCTCAGCCACTGAGCTACAACCACAGACAGACTTCACCTTCTTAATCCTAATAAACCCTTTCCCAAAGACCTCTCACCGCTCCCTACTCGGAGTCAGCTGGGTTACGAGTTGCTGTAGAACCACCCTGAAGGAAGGGGCCCACATGTTCAGCCTCCATCTGGGGTGGGTACCCAGCAGTGTGAGCTTCAAGTCTGGGGACCTCCCACAATCCTGCTTTAGAAATCCTGCATTAGAAATCCTGTAGCAATTTCTAATGGTAGCCGTTGCTCTTTGCTGCAAATAGGCTGAGCTGTGTATCACACTCGGATTCTCATAAAAAGACCTTCTGGACAGGGTTAAGGTCTTGAGACTTTAAGAGCAGGAAGCAGCTGGTTCTCCTTTGTCTGGGTTTTCCTCCTCCTTTTCCCTCCTCTGTCTTCCTTCCTCCCTCCTCCTTCCCTCCTCCCTTTCTTCTTCACCTTGCAAGATAAGTGGCCATTACTGTAACAACACAACAGTTGTTCTGACTCCACAGTGGAAATTAACAGAATGAAGAGGAAATGGGGAGCTTCAGACGGTGCTCCCCTGTGCCAGCCATGTTCTCAAGAAGCCTCTGCTACACACAGCCTAAAAGGACAGGCAAGGGTGCTAGCTTGTGAGTGGGGGTGCTTGGAATAGGGTAAATGTGAATTAAAAAAAAAAAACCAAGAAACATGAGTCTGGATTGCAGAGGGAGCGCCTTGGTCCTGCTTACCTCTAGGGGTGGAGGAGGAGGGAAAATAGCTTTCACTCATTAGGGAGGTATTTAGGAACATCTGCCTGTGCTCAGAGCTGCTCTGGGCTGGGCTGTTTGCCTGGGTAGTGTCTTAACAATTAGAACCAGACATGATGAGACCAGGGAATCAAGGTGCCCTCTTGGTGTGCTTCGTTTCATTAATAAAATAATTTAAGAATGGACTCGAACCAAAGCTTAAGGATATTTATTCTATTAGAGTTCAAAAGAAAAATGTTCAGGGCTGGCAAGCTATAAATAGAAGCTGCCTGGAGAAGAGAATGGAGAAGAGGGCAAAAAGCCATGTCCTTTAAGCCGGCGTAGGGATCAGAGAGTGGCAGATGAGAAGCCTTGTGGTAGGGTGGAGGGATTTCCTGGAAGAGTGGAGCCTAGTGTTGGGGAGAGCGTGCTTGGAGCACAGACTGAAGGAAATAAAGAAGAAATTAGGTTTTCCCAAAAGCAGGTGCTTCCTGAATCTTGGCTGTGGCCCTGCAAGCTACTTCCATAGGGGAAAGGATTCTGGGAAGGAAAAATACAGCATCTCATTAAAGGACTAATTATTCCGCCCATCTCCTTAGTGTGGTTTGCCCAACAATATTGCTCCAATTCCCCTGCTGTGGTTCTCTACTTGGCCTGCAGTGTTTGGGAGGGATGTGTCAGGTTGGCTCCTTGGGTGATTGTGCAGATTCAGTCTTTCCCAATGGATAAGGAAGAGTGTGGGATACAAAAGCAGAGAGCTTGACAGGGAGAGCATGCCAGCCACCCTGACCTGCTGCTACTGATAAGGTCTCAGCAGGCAGACAGAGCCAGGGAGGAAGTGTGGGAAATGGTGAGAACCAACAATCTGATTCCCAAGACCAAGACTGCTGTGTTAGGAGCATTCACAGGTTCTGTCAATTAACCTAAGAGCTGAATCTTGTGCTGTTCCTGGGCGGCGGTGTGTGTGTGTGTGTGTCTGTGTAAACCTCTGCCTGCACTGCTGCGCCTAACTTTGTGGCACTTCATGTGCCTGTGAGATGACTAGGATATGTGTTTTCAAAGACCCGCAATTGGTGTTCAGGGGTACAGCTTCCCACTGTTCCACTCTTGCGGCACTGGGGATAGAACCAAGAGCCTGGACAAGCTAGGCAAGCACTCACCATTGAGCTACATTTCTAGCCCTCAAATTTTGATGCTTGTGAGTATATAGGTCCAGTACTGGTCCACCTGGTATATTCATGTGTGGTAGCACACTGCTTTATCCTTGTGTGTTCCTGTCTAGTACTCGCATGCATGCTGATGGCCCATATCCACGAGTCTAGTTGTAGTATTACATTCCTTTGTGTTTCAGTAATAGTACATCTGTGTGTGGCTATAGGTTATGCATGCATGTATGCTGCTTTATGAGAACATGCGTGAGCACTCCTGCAAAACTGAATCCATGTGCACCCCTTTTGTTGCATTTCCACGTGTGCTGCTGTATTTTATTCCCATGTGGACTGCTGTTCACGCACATCTGTGTATTCTGTGTGCCAGTAAATAGGAGAACACATCAATCCTAGGGCATCGGTTTGCATTACTCTATCTCTGCCCTCGTACTTCAGTGCTGGTGTGCACTGTTATAATATATTCTCGTGTGCACTGCTTTCTAGTAAATGTTCAAATGGTGCTGCTTCAGCACATCTGTACGTGGTGCACTCCTCGAACAGCTGTTCTTGCTTCTGTGCTTTTGCTTCCATTTACACTGTGCACTTGTCCATCACGGGGCAATGCTCTGTTCCTCAAAATGTGTGCACTGCTGTTCTCTTTCGGGCCTAGTCAGAGCTGCACAAGGACATCCGCCTGCTTTGTTGTGAATGCACATCTGTTTATACTGCAGAAATAGTACATCCATTTTTGTAAGGATGCTGCCGCCGTTCAGCGCTTTAGTAACAGCTGCGTGGGCTGCTCTACCGGTACGTTCACGTTCAGTGATGCACAAATACATCCTCGTGTGGCGCTGTCCAGCACTTCATGAGGACCACACTTCCTCCAACAAGGCCACACCTCCTTCTAGTGCCACTCCCTATGAGCTTATGGGGCCAAATACATGCAAACGACCACACTGCGGTACTGTGACGTCTGTTTGCACTTTGTACGAGTTAAACCCAGCGTACTGCTCTACTGCAAAAAAAAAAAAAAAAAAAAAAAAAAAAAAAAAAAAAAAAAAAAAAAAAGTGTTCCCTGCTCTTCCAGTTCAGGTATGTTCAGAGTTGTGCAAACACACCTGTGTGCTTCGTTGTAAATGCACGTGAGTTTACACTGCCATAGTGGACTGGCTTTTTGCAAAGCCGGCATTGTGTAGTGCTTCAGTGTGCATTCTGCTAGTACATTCGTGTGTGGTGATGTACTAGCATATGCCCGTGTGCTCCTCTCTATTACCTCCCATGAGTACTGATGTCCCACATCCATGTGTCCTGATGTCCCATCACATACTCGTGCTGTTCTGTAATAGTACATCTCTGTACGGCTGTACTTGGACACCCATGTGCACCGCCTTAGGAGAATGTACATGATTACTTCTGTAATACTGAATCCACGTAAGCTCCTTCCCTTGTATCGCCAGGTGTGAACTGGCGGTTCATGAACAGCCAAGTGTGAGGATGTGCTAGTAAAGACACGGAGACACCGTTGTTAGACTTTAGTGTGAGTGTACACAGCTCTTCTTCTGAGCTCGCACTTCCACGTCTACCAGCACGGCTATCATTCTGTTCTCACAGATGCTTCTTTCTAGTAAAACTATGATCGTGTCTGCTACAGTGTAGCTGTGTGTGGTGCTTTAGGGATACAGCCATTCTGGCTTCTGTAATGCCCCTTCTTCCATTGATGCTGTGTCTTCGTCCATCTTGACTCCTAAAAACACGTGTGCTGTTGTTCTAAGGCACGTTCAGAGCTGTTCAAGAACATCTGTGTGCTTTGTTGTAAATCCACACCTGTTTAAGCAGAAGTAGTAATGCATCATTTTTTTATGTGTGACGATACCATTGTGTAGTGTTCTAGAAAGAGATGCCTGTGTGGGCTCTACTAGCAAATTCATGAGCAGTGATGTGTTAGTATATCTTTCTTTGCTCCTGTCTAGGATGTGTACAAGTGCTGATGTCTTATAGCCACAAGACCTGCTGTGGCATTACATTTGTGTTCATTTCTGTAATAGAACATCCATGTGTGCTGCTCTGTGGGAACGTGAGTGGTCACTCCTGCAATATTGAATCCATGTGTGCTCCTTTACTTCAATTGCCATGTGTGCTGCTGCTGTACAAGTGTTTCTGTGAGGACCGCTAACAACAGATGCCAGTGTGTCCTGATGTGCTTGTAAATACCTGTGCATTGCTCTAATTCTTCACCAAAATTTCAATGTTCAGGTGCACTTATGTAATAATACTCACACGTGTGGAAGCCTCTGTCCCACCCACCAGTTCCCAAATAACTGACATGGAGACTTAATATTAATTGTAAATGCTTGGCCAGTAGCTCAGGCTTGTTTCTAGCTAGCTCTTACATTTTAAATGAACCCATCATTTCTTATCTATGCTCTGCCACATGACTTGGTACCTTTTCTCAGTATGGCATACCCATTTTGCTTCTCCCTGCATCTGCTGGTTACTCTGAGACTCTACCCTTCTTTTTCCCAGTGTACCTAGTCTGGTTCTCCCATATAACCTCCACCTGTCCAGCTATAGACCAGTGAGCTTCTTTATTCAACCAGTCACAACAACATACATTCACACAGTGTAAAGGAATATCCCACAGTGCTGCTTTCTGGTACAGCCATGGTCACTTCTGTTACAGTACATCTCTGTACTGTGTTGCATTAGTGGTACAACCTCTCTTGCTGTTGCGTGGTTACTTCCATTTGGAGTGGGTAGTTGTCCATCCCAGTGCACCATGTGATGGTTTTGAGCAGCCTTTATAGAATCCCAGTTCTGTGGGAAAGAAAAAATCCGCCTTATCTGGCTGAAGACCCTTTTCAGCCAGTGACAGCTGTGCGGTGGGGTGGAGGTCCTGTGGGACCCCAGACCCCAAGTGAGGCCTCACTCATTCCTCACTTGTGCAGAGCCAGCCCTCCAGGAATGACAACCTTGGACCTTTTCCATATGGGCAAAAGATTCCTCTTGAGTATCTATTTGCAGTGCGAGCCCTCTGCTCCAGGGTCTCTGGGCTTGGGGAGGCAGGCTGTCCTCAGTCCGTGTTACAAGGCGATGCCCTGTTACACAGTTAGCAGACGTTTTTACCCACAGGAGACCTGCACAAGGTTAGACCAATTGACTACCCCTCATGGAGGGAGGACAGACTCACAAATCCCCATTCAAGTTAAGGTTTACTGCTGTGTGTGTGTGTGTGTGTGTGTGTGTGTGTGTGTGTGTGTGTGTAGGGTGGAAGTGACAGAGGGGACATTTATAGGCAGTTAAAGGTCGCTAGGAGGAAGGGCTCATGAGGCCCCGCCCCCTCCAGAATGTATGCACAGTGCTTGCTTGGATGAAGGGTTTTCCTTCAGTGGTGCAGCTGCGCATGCTTCTCCAAACAACACCGCTGAATTCGTCGGTCACTGTGCTGCGTCCGGGTGGAGTGGTTTGTTTCTGTCGTATCTATGGGTGAGTAGACCTTTGTTAGTATCTTGGATGTGTGTGGGTGTGAGGGTGTGTACAAGAGGACGTCCCTTCCCCTGCCCCACCTCCTCCTTCCTGTACCTTGGGTACTGTGATCTCCAGAAAGTTAGATGAAGTCTACTCAAGGATCAAGTTCTCAAACTGCTGGGCCCTTGGTGGCTTCTGCACCTAGCTTTGCTGCTCTTTGGTGACAGTACACGCTCTCGGGTTCCTAACTGAGAGATGAGCGGCAGCAATAGGGGGCGCTTCTCGGCTGCCCACCCCCAGGGCAGCTTTAAGCCCAGTGGTCTCTTAGGGGTGAGGCTCCTTTCCAGGACTCCAAGAGGACTCTGTCCACCAGGCTGCTGCATTTCAGCCTGGAATCAACTCCTTCAGTAACTTGGCCGCGCCTGCCCTCTGATGGTCAGCTTGAGAACTTCACCTGCGGCAAACGCATCTGGATCTGGTTTTATAAAGGCTCACCTAGCTGCAAGAGAAGGCAGGCAGGTGCTTAGCAGGATTGGTGTCTTTCTTGGGTGTCTCCCAACACTTGGGAGCTTTGCGATTCTCTTTGGAGGGACATCTCTCCCGTTACGCTCCGGTTCTCATCCTAGCCAAGTCAATCTAGCCTTTAAAAGAAACCACATTCAAAAGCTCCTGTATTTCTCTGCTCCAGAGGGAAATGGTTCTATGTTAATTTATTCAAAGTGGGAAGGACTCTTACAACCACGCAGGAGAAAATGTTTGCATCTTCAAAATGACTCCAGTGCTGAGGCTGGGCCGCCTGGGCCTCTTTTCAGATGCAAGCTCACAGCCCTGGACTTCAACTGCAAAATGAAACCAGAAAATCTAAAGCAATTGACTGGCTGCTTGGTTCAGCTGAGAGGTGTGACTATGGATATAATGTTGAAAATTAGGAGGGCTAAGTACCTGATTACACAAACTAATACTGCCAACTCAACAAAAACTCACAGCCATCGATCAACCTGGTTGTGATCATCCTGATTTTAAGGCTGGTGTAACGACTCTTGCTGACCTCCTTCAGATTCAGGGTCAGGATGGTTACCTGGTAATGCTGAAGGACCTTTGGGTTTTGGTGCAGGAGCATCTAACTTAGGATGCAGCTGCTAAAGCAGATCCAACAGAAGAGGGCTTTCCTGTCGCTTAGACAAGCACGTTCTTGGTTTTGACATGGAGCTGCGGCTCTCCATGAAACTGCTCAGATTCTGTACTTGCTGCCTGTGGAGATACAGACAGAACCTGAGGGAGACATCGGCACTGTTCAGGCAATTGCGGCTGAGCCAAAGACAGACCACAGGCTGGAGAGATGAATAGTGCAGGATTTCAGTTAGAAAATGTGCATCCTGGCGTGTGTTTAGAAGGCAAATGAGACATTTTTTATGGAGAAGTCCCAGGAAACTGACTCTGTACTAGAGATTTACTACCATTGCCTTTTTTTTCTCTAATAATGTTTGGGAAAATTAAAAATAAATAAATAAATAAGCCAATTCCAATTATTTTTTGAATTTTTTAAATTAATTGTTGCTGTTATAGCAATGGCAGCCACCGCTGCTACTGTTTCTGGGATTACCATTTCATAATTGCTTACTACAGCTAGCACAGTGGAGACCCTGGCAACAAAAGTAGCTACCACAGTTAATCTTCCATTCTATTGGGCATGATAAATTTAATTCAGTAGTTATATACATCTCGATTGGCTTTGAAAATTATAAATTTATAAACTCAAGTTCCAGTTGCTTTTGGGATACCATCTTACAAGGACTCCAATGTACAGTATGGCTCGTTAAGGAAGGGAATGGCTCAGTTGCCTTTAGCCTACTGGCTATGAGTGAGATAGGACCTCTCTGGGTCTTTTCTGTGTCCAACACACAGATTGCAAGCCCAGTGCCACTTTGAGATCTTTGGCATCAGTTAACTCTGCAGCTCACACACGAATGAGCCTGTATGATAATGAGTATTCAGTGACAGGTAATACCTGGGGGGTGCTCACCAACCTAAGACAGAGCATCTGTGTGGCCTGGACAGGCGTCTCCATGACGGGTAAGGTGACCTGCTGATGTCCCACACAACCCAAGTCAGAAGCTCATTTTTTAATAAAAGGGGGATCTGTAGGTCCCTGGTCCCTGTTTTGGGTAACTGTTGCCTTGCTTGTGGACCTTGACCTTGATATCCTCCCTATGCTAATTTCCTGCCAAGTTCCACCCTCCTGAATGCTTAAGGGAAGTTCCTTGTCTGTGTATCCTGCATAATGGGTGTTAACAGCTTAGATGCAAGATTGTAAAACATCTGTAGCGAACTTCTGCCCTCTGGGGTTCTTCCATTGTGCTGTAAGCCTTTATTTAAGACCTCCTCCCTCCTTCAAGAAATGACATTCGACATTTAAAATTAAATATATATATATATAATTGAATGAATACTGCGAATGTAATCTATGAATACCACAAATGTGACTAATATCATGAGTGTAATTAATGAATGTCATGAGTGTAATTTAAAAAATAAAAATAAAAAAAATGTTTTTTTCATACAATATATTCTTCTGTTCATGAGTTCCCCTCCCCCCCAAATCCTCCCAGATCCTACCCCTCATCCAAATCCACACACTTTCCTTCTCTCTCTCATTAGAAAACAAATGTGGTACATTTGTGGATTATTACTCAGATGTTAAAAACAATGACATCAGGAAAGGAAGGCAAATGGATGGACTGAGAAAAGATCATCCTGAGTGACATAACACAGACCCCGAAAGACAAACTTGGTATGTACTCAGGCGTAAATGGATATTAGCCAAAAGTAAAGGAGAACTGTGCCACAGCCCACAGATCCAGAGAAGCTAGGTAACAAGGAGGGCTGGGGGGGGGATGCATGAGCCTCACTGTGAAGGGGAGACAGAATAGACATTGCCAGTGGATGGGGAGGGATGGCAGGAAGGGAGTGGGGGAGGGGAACAGGAGGGATGAGGTCGGGGGAGGATGGAGGGAGAGAGTACTGGGAGAGACAACTGGAATCTGGGGCATCTCTGGGACAAGCTGGAAACGTAGAGCAATGGGAACTCCCGGGAATCTACAAGGGTGACCCTAGCTCAGACTCCTAGCAACAGGGGATACAGAGTCTGGAGGGACTGGGACACCAAACCAGTCACAAACCTTTTCACCTACATTTTGTCCTCCTTATAAAATGTGCTGGGGTAAAGATGGTACAGAAACTGTGCGAGTGGCCAGCTAATGACTGGCCCAGCTGGGGACCCATACCCTGGGAGGGAGCTCACCTCTGATACTGCCTGTAGGGACCCAGAGGCGGGATACTCCAGAGACCTAAGATATAACCAAACATGACTGGCAAAAGAAAAAAGAGGAAAAAAGTCAACGAAATGATTCCTAATGACATTCTGCTATTCTCATAGATGGGCGCCTAGCCCAGCTGTCATCAGAGGGGCTTCAGCCAGCAACTGATTGGAGCAGATGCAGAGACCCACAGCCAGACATTAGGCAGAGCTTGGGGAACCCTGAGAAAGAGGGGAGGAAGGACTGTAGGTGCGTGTGAAGGCATGCACTAGTAGAGCACTGCCCACACACCTACTCCTGATGCACTCACTACACAATGCGTCTTTGCAAAAACCAGTGTCCTACTGCGGCATGAACTGAGGTGCATTCGCAACAAAGCAGATGCAAGTACTTGTACTCTGCGTGTGCCTGAACCGCAACAGCCACATGTGTTTTAGGAGTAGTGTAGCCTGATGGTTTCTCTGGTCCTGCCCGGCTCTGTGGTCCTGCAGCCGCTTATAAAATAATCATTCCGATATGTTAGTGTCTTAGGCTTTTATTGCTGTGAAGAGACACCATGACCACAGCAACTCTTATAAAGGAAAACATTTAGCTGAGCCTGGTGTCGGGTCCCGCTCCACCTGTGGAATGGTTCTAAAGAAGGGAGTGTGGAATTGGGAAATGATAGCTATGAAATATAGACGTAGATGAAGAAAAAGAAAGAGACACAGGACAGCTTAGGGAGGGCTCTGGGTCAATGCCACAGACCCTGACTTTATTACTCACAGCCTTTATATACCCAAAGCAAAGGTGGAGGGCAAAAGACCTCCCCCTTTCAAGGACACTAGGGTTCAAGGTATAAAGTACAGTCAAGTGAAAACACCTCCTTAGTACTCAAGACATTTGGTGACCACACCTTACAGCAAAGCATCCTGTAATTAGGCCTTGAAGTATAAGACACCTGGTAACCATGCCTTTGGCCAAAACATCCTATTATGCAGCCTTGCGTTGGGAGGGGGGGTAGAGAACAAGCTCAGATTCTCTGACCTCGAGTCAAGATGAAAACAAGCCACAAGCTGGGGTCTCTGTGAATCCCCACAGTCTGGCTTCCAGTTGAGAGGTTTAGTCTGGTATCATCACGGCAGGAAGCAAGGCAGCATACAGGCAGACATGGTACTGGAGAAGGAGCTGAGAGTTCTACGTCTGGATCCACAGGCAGCAGGAAGTGACAGTGACACCCCGGCCAGGCTTGAGCTTCTGAGACCTCAAAGTCCATCCCCTAGTGACACACCTCCTCCAGCAAAGCCACACCTATTCCAACAAGGCCACACCTCCTAGTAGTGCCCTTCTGTATGGGCCTCTGGGGGCCATTTTTATTCAAACCACCACAGCTCTTAAGTTCATGGATATCCCAATGTTATGACATCAGTGCACACTGCACTATGTCTACACTTCAATGTCCAGATGGACTGCTGTAATAACACTCTCGTGTGCCCTGCATTCTAGTAACTCCGTGGTTATTTGTGCCCCAGTACATCTGTGTGTGGGAGATGTGTAACACAACTTTTTTGCCCCCATGCAGTTACTAACATTTGTACTCTGTACTTTTCCCTACAGGTAGATGCACTGCTGTTCTCCAAGCCTGTGTGCCCTTCTCATGCATGTTCAGAGCTGTACGATAACCATCCATCTGCTTCGTTGTAAGGACACATCCGTTTGTGATGCAGGAGTAGGACTTGGGATTTTGCAAGGACGCCCTTGTGCAGTGCTATAGAAATAGATGTGTGTGGGATGCTCTAGCAGTCCATTCATGTGCACTGATGGCCTACTCTGCGGCTAGCACTTCCATGTCCAGGTGCACTGCCGTAACAGTGACCCCCTGTGAGCTTCCTTCTAGCAAATATATGATCACTTCTGCTACAGAATGTTGGTGTGGTGCACCAACAGGGCAAGGTCCTTTCCTCCTGTACTGTTATTTCCATTTTCCCTGTGTACTTGTACACACTAGTGTACCTCTCTACTTCTACAAGTCTGTGAACGGATGTTCTAGTTCAAGCATGTGCAGAGCTTGTACAAGCACATGCCTCCGCTTTACCATCAATGCAGACCAGTTTATGCTGCTGTAGTAGAGCATCGGTTTTTGCAAAGACACAATGTATAGTGCTTTAGTTAATAGAGTTGTGTCTGCTGCTCTACTGGTACCTTCATGTACAGTGATGTACTAGTGTGCCCTTGTATGCTGATGCTGTGCATTCAGAAGCCCTACTTTTTTAAAGGTGTACACTGTCTGGGCGGTGGTGACACATGCCTTTAATCACAGCACTTGGGAGGCAGAGGCAGGCAGATCTCTGTGAGTTCAAGACCAGCCTGGTCTACAGAGTGAGTTCCAGGATTTATTTCATCCATGTGGGTTTGGGGGTAACTGTGCCTCGGTGTGGGGCTGTAGCTGTACATCCATGTGTGGTTTTACAAGAATGTGAGTGATCACTCCTGGAATATTTGAATACATATGTGCTCATTTAACTGTATTATAAAGTGTGTTGCTGTACTAGGACCATGGGGAGCGGGGCTGCTGCTCTCAGCTATACCTGTGTTCTGAGGCACTAGTAAATACATAGAAACACTGACTAGGTCATCAATATGTATTTCTCTACTTCTGCACTAGCAATGTCTAGGTACACCGCTGTAATAATGTTTTCATGCGTGCTGCTTTCTAGTAAATCTACAATCTCCTCTGCTATAGTGAGGTGTGATTACTTATGTGTGAGGTGTATTAGTGATCAACCATTCTTGCTGCTAGACCATTACTTCCATCTGACCTGTGAATTTGTCCATCCCAGCACACACTGTTCTACTTTTTTAAAGGTGTGCACTGGCTGGGCGGTGGTGGCACACGCCTTTAATCCCAGCACTTGGGAGGCAGAGGCAGGCAGATCTCTGTGAGTTCAAGGCCAGCCTGGTCTACAGAGTGAGTTCCAGGAAAGGAGCGAAGCTACACAGAGAAACCCTGTCTCTAAAAACTATTAGATAGATAGATAGATAGATAGATAGATAGATAGATAGATAGATAGATAGATAGATAGATAAATGGTGTGCACTGCTTTCATAGTCAAGGCATATGCTGAGCTGTACAGATGCGCATGTCTGCTTTGTTGTAAATGGACATAAGCTTGCCCTGAAGTGGTGGTACATTAAGTTTTGCAAGTACACCATATTCGTATAGGCTGCTCTCCTAGTACATTCCTATACAGTGATGCCCTTATGTATAGTGTATCCTTGTGTGCTCTTGTCTAGTTCTTCCATGAATGCTGATGTCACACACCCATGAGTCCTGCTGTGGTGTTACACTCATGTGAATTGTTGTACTAGCGCACCTGGGTATGGCTGCAACACCCATGTGTGAAGCTTCACCCTCATGATCACTCCTGATCACTCCTCTGATATCCAATCCATCCGTTCTCCTTAGCTTGGGTTTCCTGTGTGCTGCTATACTAGGACACCCATGTGGACTGGACCCTAGCACCTCCATGTGTTCTGACGTGCTAGTAAAAGCATGGACACAGAAATACTACGACACTAATGTGCATTGCTAATTCTTCACTGGTACGCCAATGTCCTGGTTCACTGCTGCAATGATATTCTCATGTGTGTTGTTTTCTAGTAAATCTGTGATGACTTCTGTTACAGTGAATCTGTGTGTGGTGCATTAGCAATACAACCGTTTGTTGTCAAGTTTTGTCCATATGCAGCAAGCACAGAATCTGAGCAGCTTCATGAAGAACCACAGCTCCATGGCAAAACTAAGAATGTGTTTGTCTAAGCAACAGGTAAGCCCTCTTTGTTTCGATTTGCTTAGGCAACAGCATCAATCCTAAGTTAGATGCTCCAGAACCAAAATGCAAATTGCCTTAAGCATTACCAGGTAACCATCTTGACCCTGAAACTGACGGAGTTTAGCTGGAGTCATTACACCAGCCTTAATATTGGGATTATATACATCCAAGTAGAATCGGAGCTTGAAGGGAGAGATGTCTCTCCAAAGAGAAGCTCAAACTCCAGAGTATTGGGAGACACAGAGGGAAGACACCAATCCTGCTAAGCACCTGCCTGCCTTCTCTTGCAGCTAGGTGAGCCTTGGTAAAAACAGATCCAGATGTTTGCCACAGGTGAAGTTCTCAAGCTGACCATTAGAGGGCAGGCGCGGCCAAGTTACTGAAGGAGTTGATTCCAGGCTGAAATGCAGCAGCCTGGTGGACAGAATCCTCTTGGAGTCCTGGAAAGGAGCCTCACCCCTAAGAGACCACTGGGCTTAAAGCTGCCCTGGGGGTGGGCAGCTGAGAAGCGCCCCCTATTGCTGCCGCTCATCTCCCAGTTAGGATCCCAAGAGTGTGTACTGTCACCATAGAGCAGCAAAGCTAGGTGCAGAAGCCACCAAGGGCCCAGCAGTTTGAGAACTTGATCCTTGAGTAGACTTCATCCAACTTTCTGGAGGTCACAGTACCCAAGGCACAGGAAGGAGGGGGTGGGGCAGGGGAAGGGACGTCCTCTTGTACACACCCTCACACCCACACACATCCAAGATACGAACAAAGGTCTACTCACCCATAGATACGACAGAAATAAACCACTGCACCCAGACGCAGCACGGTGACCGACGAATTCAGCGGTGTTGTTCAGAGAAGCATGCGCAGCTGCACCACTGAAGGAAAACCTTTCATCCAAGCAAGCACTGTGCATACATTCTGGAGGGGGCGGGGCCTCGTGAGCCCTTCCTCCTAGCGACCTTTAACTGCCTATAAATGTCCCCTCTGTCACTTCCACCCTACACACACACACACACACACACACACACACACACACACACACACACACACACACCAGTAAACCTTAACTTGAATGGGGATTTGTGAGTCTGTCCTCCCTCCACGAGGGATAGTCAATTGGTCTAACCTTATGCAGGTCTCCTGTGGGTAAAAACGTCTGCTAACTGTGTAACAGGGCATCGCCTTGTAACACGGACTGAGGACAGCCTGCCTCCACAAGCCCAGAGACCCTGGAGCAGAGGGCTTGCACTGCAAATAGATACTCAAGAGGAATCTTTTGCCCATATGGAAAAGGTCCAAGGTTGTCATTCCTGGAGGGCTGGCTCTGCACAAGTGAGGAATGAGTGAGGCCTCACTTGGGGTCTGGGGTCCCACAGGACCTCCACCCCACCGCACAGCTGTCACTGGCTGAAAAGGGTCTTCAGCCAGATAAAGCGGTTGTTTTATAAAGGCTGGTCTACAGTATTGGCTACAAAGACAATGTTCACATTTGGCCTTGCGGGGAGGGTAATGAAGGTCAGGCTGGGTAATGAATGTCAGGCTGTTTAGAGCAGAGTGTCTGTGGCTAAGGAGGCGACGGGACGGTGGTGGATTACCACACAGCTGAACCTGGGAGGCAGAGAAAAGGCTACAACGTGAAGGGCAGAAGAAGCCCTTGGACTGTCAGCCGCAGCTGTACTTCTTTCTCAACTGTCACAGGCCCAGAGGACAATGGGGAAGGTCAGGAAATGCATGTCAAAGCAGTTCTCCAATGTGAGTGCATGAAGGGCATGGAGGTAGCAAGGGTCAGCTTTACTGAGATAGCTTTCACAGAGCATGCACATCACCTGTTTAAACCCTCCATCCAATGCTCTAAGTATATCCACAGACGTAGGCTCCCATAGCCATCATCCATCTTGGGACATTTTCACTACCTCAAGAAGAAGTTCTTTTCTACTTCACCCTGTCTGTATCTCCATGCCCCTGCACCCCTACATATAACAACCATGTATCTACTTTCTTTCTCTGAAATTTTTTTTGTTCCGGACTACATATTGTTGCCATTTACATCATAATGGTCTTTTGTGAGAGGCTCTTTAGTAAGCATAATGTTTTCATGATCCACTCATGGTAAAGCACAGAATTTTGCTCTTTTAGTGGCAGAATAATATTCCACTACATGGACATACCACTTTTTGTTCATAAATTCATCCACTGATGAGCATTTGGATTTTTCCTCTCTTTGGACTATTATAAAAATGCTACCAACACAGACAGATGCCATTGTGAACATAACTCTCATTTTTCTTGATTAGCTCAGACTAGTCTAACTGGGTCATAGGGTGACTCCATGTTTACTCACTTGATGAACTGCCAGGATGTTTTCCAAAGTGGCTGATGGGAGCTAAAATTCTAAAAAGCAGCTGTTTCTGGCTGTGAACAAAAACCTCACAGAAGGAGTTTCTGTGTCTGCAGAGAATGGTGGACTGATGTGTGGTTTTGAACAAAATCTCAATCATTTAACTTTATCAATAAAGACTCAGGAGTCAGAATTTCTAAATGGTCATATTAAATAAAAAACATGGAGTCAGAAATTTGGTTGAAAGCCTTAGAGAGATCTGGGAAACAGGGAAAGCCACCAGCCAACCTTACCTCACCAACTCCACAGCTTCCAAAGAGCGCAACTTCTGGTCTACCCAGGCTTATATGCCTTGCTTTTCTGCCTTCTCATTGGCTCTTAGCCCAGGTACCTCACTTCCTCTTCCTCCATAGCTCTGTCACCGTCTGTCTGTCTGTACAGACCTCCAGGTCTCTATGGTACTGGGATTAAAGGCATGTGTCACCACGCTTAGCTCTGTTCCCTAGTATGGCCTTGAACACACAGAGATCCTGCCTGCTAAGTGATTGGATTAGGGGCGTGTGGTACTGAATTGGTTTACTTAAAATGGCTGGCCTTTTCCCCTTGATCTCCAGGCAAGCTTTATTTATCAAAGCACAAATAAAATATCACCACATTTCAGCATAAATAAAATATCACCACCCTAAATCAATACCCCACAACGATAAATAAAAAGTTCTAGAAGATATTAACTTAAAACTAACTTGTGATGATAAATAAGGACCCCTTAGAAGCTGTTACCTTAGCAGAACACTAGCTTCTGTCAATCTAAGAGCTACGGACACCACCAGATATCAGCATCTTGGGCCTACAGAAAAGCTTCTCCCATCTCGATGTATCTGCCTCTCAGATGAATCCATCACTCTATATTGAATTTGCCTGGATTTATGACTTTATTTGTTCTATAAATCTACAAAATCCCCCATAAAAGTGCTTCCATGTTTGAACATGGAATTTGGGGCAACCTAAATCTGTTTTCCAAGGCTGTGGTCACTCCAATAAACTAGCTGTGGTTCCCTTTAAGATGGGAGCTGTGGTTTTTACATTGCCCCGGCCCATTTCTCTTTCCCACCAGCATTCATGCTTTCCTACTTCTCCAAAGTCTCCACACCCCACCTTTTGATTCTGACCGTCCTGATATGTGTAAAATTTCCCTTGCTGGGAGTTTGATATGTGTTTTCTGGGTCATTATGACAAGCTTTTGTCATGAGCTTATTGATCATGTGTGGATCTTTTTTAATAAAAGTCTATTTAGATCTTTTGCCCACTAAAATATTGGATTCTCTGCTACTGAGTTGCATGTGATGTTTATATGCTGTTGACACAAATTCCTTGTCAGACATGATTTTCAAGGCTTTTCTTCCAATCTGAGGACTGTTCTTTCACCTTGCAGATGTCATTTTTTAATCACAGGGTGACGTTTTGGTGAAGGGACACTCACTGTTTGACTTTGTTGTTCAGTCACGTGGTCTAATATTTAAGACCCTACCAAGTCCATAGTCCTAAAGATCCCGGTGTCTTCTTGGGGTTGTGAAGTTTTCATTACATTTAGGTCTGTGTTGAGTTTCAGGTGTAGTTCCATATGTGCTGTTGGCTGACCCTCCAGGGCCTCTGTATTGGCCACTTTCTCTAACGTGGTCAGATTAAGGAAGGAAGGTCATTTTCCTTACAGTCTGAGAATACAGTCTGTTATGGTGGTGGTGGGAGCTGGGGGCAGCTGGGCACATGGTGCTGGCAGTCAGGAAGCAGAGAGGTGGATGCTGGAGAATGTCTTTCTGTACTCTGTGAATATATGTTGTTCCCACTGATTAATAAATAAGCTGCTATGACCTGTGGCAAGGCGGCTTAGGGATAGGTGGGAAATCCTAGAAGAGAGACAGGAAAGAGAAAGGCAGAGTCTGGAGAGACACCAGTTGTCACTAATAGAGGCATCAAGATGCCAGCAGTCTGGTAATGCCATGGCCATGTGACAAAACATAGATTAATAGAAATAATTTAAGATGAAAGAGATAGCTAGCAAGAGGCCTTCCACAGACCATACAGTTTGTAAATACTATTAAGCCTCTGAGTGATTATTTTATAAGCAGCTGTGGAACCGCAGGGCTGGGCAGGACCAGAGAAACCTAACTACAGGTGGATGCTGGTGTCAGCCCACTTTCCCCCTTTTCATTCAGTCCAGGGTCCATAGAAATGGGTGTGAACCATTCTTCCTCCTTCGGTTAAACCTTGAAAACTCCCCTGGACACACCCCAAAGTGCATTTCCAGGTGATTCTAAACCCAGTCAAGTTGGCAATGAAGATTCTTCATCACATCCTAAGGGCCCACGTGCTGAGGACCTGGTCCCCAGTGACACACTGCGGGAATCTTCCTGAGATGAGGACCAGGGCAAGGCCATGAGGTCTTGGAGACAAGCCCCGGAAGGGGATAGTGTAATCCTAGGTGTTCTTCATCCCTCAGCTTCTCTTTATGCTTCTGTCCTGATCACGACAACTGGTGATGGTCAGAAACCTCCAAAAGTGTGAGCCCAGATAAGCCCATTTCCTGTCTGAGTCATTGATCTCATGTGTTCAGCAACAGAAGCAGAAAACAGAGGGAGGTGAGGGTCCAGCTTCATTCTCCTCCTTATACAGACTGTGTCAGCGTGGCTTGCTGAAAACATGTTTCTCTCCATTGAATAAGCTTGGGTTCTTGTCTAAAATCATCTATAGAGAAATGGTTTGTCCCTGGACTCTGTTTTCATGATCTACATTTCTCTTATATTACATCATTTTCAGTTTTTATGGGTACATCAGGGGACAGCCTGCGAGAGTCTATTCTCTCCTTCCACCATGTGGGTCCTAGGGACCAAACTCAGATCATCAGGCCTGGAGTCAAGTGCCTTGTCCTGCTGAGCCCTCTTGCCAGCCCTTGATCCAGATTTCTATCCCTGTACTCACAGGACACTATCCCTGGTTCCTAGTAAGTTTCTCAGTCAGGAAGTGGAAGTCCCACATTCCTTCCCAGGGTTGTTTCTGGTTGTTCTTGGAATCCACGTGTATGGTTCAGGGTTTGCTTGTTGATTCGTACAAGCCAGCCAGCTGGACTCTATGGGAGCCCACACTGATCTCCATGTGGAGATGCGATCCTGCCGTCTCCACCATCCTGATCCCGGCATGTGCATTTCCATTTCCTATTTACCTAATTCTTCTTTCACTGATATTTATGGTTTTCAGAGGATAAATTCTGCTCATTGTTAATATCTTACTAAGTCTTTTATTCTTGATGCTGCTATTCTTGATAGATCTGCACACACACACACACCCCAATTTCTGTATTGGATTGTCCATTAGACATACATAGAAATTCAACTGGCTTCTGCAACCTTGTTGAACTCTGAGTCGTTCTCAAGTTCAAAGCCCCAAAGTGGAGGAATCACATGGTCATTTGGGGAAC
Organism: Peromyscus maniculatus bairdii; assembly: GCF_049852395.1. Classification (NCBI taxonomy): domain Eukaryota; kingdom Metazoa; phylum Chordata; class Mammalia; order Rodentia; family Cricetidae; genus Peromyscus; species Peromyscus maniculatus. The sequence goes on from NC_134870.1 coordinate 57,095,959, forward strand.
TTTGGAGTACACTGGCATCCTGCTAGAGCAAGGATGGAAAGGCTCAGGGGGGATTACCAAAGACGCCTGAAGAAATGGGTGTGACAGGATCCACAAGAACCCCAGAGGCTGTGCTCTGTACTTGGCTTTTGCCCCAGGGGCCAAAAGACTTTGTTTTCACTTTATTTGAAAATTTCCCACGTGCATATAATGAATTTTATTCGCGTTCACCCCCGTTACCCTCTTTACCACCCCAAAACACCTCTGGTGTGTGTGTGTGTGTGTGTGTGTGTGTGTGTGTGTGTGTGTGTGTGTGTGCTCAAGTGTGTCTCCGTGAGTTTAAAGGAATTGTTTCTGCAGAGAACTTGGGGATATCTAATTCTGACTACAGTGAGGAACAAGATCAACAGAGGACTGTGGACTGTGGAGAGTTTAGACAGAAGGAGGAGGTGAGAACTAGGGGAGGGGAGGGGAGAGGAGGAAGGGGAGAGAAGAGGGGAAGGGAGGGGGAGGGTAGGGTGGGGAAAAGAGGAGGGGAAGAGAGGAGAGGGGAGGAAGGGAGGAGAGGGGAGGGGAGGGGGATGAAAAGGCCAGCAGAGAAAGAGAGGAGAGAACTAATGAATGTAAGTAACTCAGTGAAGAAATGATCATTGTGTGAAGCCCTGTCTGCCGCGGGAGGCCAGGCAGTGTGGCAATGAGCGACAAAGCCCTGACCTAGAAAACCAATAGAAGGAAGGGATGCAGCTGCGGGTAGATTTTTTTGTTTGTTTGTTTTGTTGTTTTTTTTTTTTTCGAGACAGGGTTTCTCTGTGTAGCTTTGTGCCTTTCCTGGAGCTCGCTTTGGAGACCAGGCTGGCCTTGAACTCACAGAGATCCACCTGCCTCGTGGGTGGATTTAAGATACATTCCAATGCACAGTGAATTCGGGGCTTTTTCTAAGTAACTTAGGCTAAGTCATTAATTGCACGTAGGGGGAAGGAAAAAAATGAATGGGTTTAATTGTGGCTGATAGTGATGGAAGAAATTCAGAGCAAACTAGAGTCCAGGTTGCTGAGCACCCACAACACATGGCTTCATGGCAGGGCCCAAGATGGCTTCTCCAGCTCCAGCATCACACACCTCCATCATAGCAACAGACGGAAGAAATGCAAGTGCGAGAGAAGAGCACACCCCTGACTTGCCATCCTTAGCTTGTTGGAGCTATGTTGTGAAGTGTCTTCTCCAACAAACCATCTGGTCACATACAATGGGAAAGAGGTCGGGTGGTGTCCGTGTGCCAGGTAACCAGCTAGAGTGTAGGTATGTGGTTGAGAAGTCGGGTAGAGATCTGGAGATAATGATTCAAAGTGTCAAGACAGGCTTCTCATCACATCCACTGGGGACCATGAACATAGAAGGAGAGGAGGGCGGAGTCCATAAGGAACGGCACTTTGTCTGAACACATTTGTTTTGAGTGCTCAGTCGGATGCCCAGCTGGACAAATGAGTACGCATTCTGAAATCCGCACTGTTGGGTTCTAGTTCACCTCCTGAGGCCCATGTTCCTTGAGTGTTACAGAGACTCTTATCAATACATGCCCATTGTGCCTTGCAAAATCTCCACATTGTATACAACTGGCAGGTGGATAAAAATAAAAACAAGCAAGCAGGGCCAACCAATATAGTTAGTTGGAGAACTGAGAGCTTAGAATGCAGTAATGGTTACAGTTGGGGAAAGTCGTTCTCAGCCTCCTCTGTGCAGAGAGGATGCTGTATAGTTCTTTGAGTGCTCACTCACATGAGCACATCTTCTAAGACATGCATAGCAGAGGAGAGCTGCTTTTGTGTGACCTCCTACTTTTTACACGCCTATAGAGGAGTCACGACCAGGAGAGATGCTTGTACATGGAGCATTGAAGTGATGCTGAAATGTTCTGGATAAGGCCGCACAAGCAGATGGTGTTGCAGCCAAGACCTAAGCATGGGCCACTGGGGGCTCTCCGGCTTGAAAGCCACCAATGTTCCTGCTATTAAGAAGCTGTCCTGGTGTTAGCTATGTTGGAACGTGCCGGGAGGATTTACTGAAGGAGGATCATGAGTTTAAAGCCAACCTGGGCTACACATTTAAAGAGGAACCAAACATGATAGAAAAAAAAAGCAGTCCATGAAAGGATCCCTGATGATAACTCTGCTATACTCATAGATCGGTGCCCAGTCCAGTCGTCATTGGAGAGACTTCATCCAGCAACCGATGGGAGCAGATGCAGAGATCCACAGGCAAACATCAGGCAGAGAGCTCAGGGATCCCTACAGAAAAGAGGGAGGGAGGACAGCAGGAGCCGGAGGGGTCGAGGACACCAGGTGAACATGGCCCACAGAATCCAATAAGCAGGGCTCACAGGGGCTCACAGAGACTGAAGCGGCAATCCTGGAGCCTGTATGGGTCTGTATAGGCCCTCTGCACATACACTGTGGTTTTTAGCTTGGAGTTTTGTGGGACTCCTGGCAGTGGGAGTGGAGGTGTCTCGGACTCTTTTGCCTGCTTGTGGAACCCTTTTCCTCCTACTGGATTGCTTTGTCCAGCATTGATAGGAGGGTTTAAGCCTAGTCTTATTGCATATTGTTATGCCGTTTTTGGGTGATATCACTGGGACGCCTGCATTTCTTCTGAAGGGAAACAGAGGAGCAGGTGTATCTGGGGGAGAGGGGAGGTTTGGGGAGGCCTAGGAGGAGGGGAAGGAGAGGGGGCTGTGGACAAGATGTATTGTATGAGAGAAGAATAAAGGAGGGAAACACTGTCCTGCTATAGAAGCAGGGCACAAGCTGCTTCTATAGCCAAGTACCTACATGATTTAATCCAGTTTTAGGAAAGGGACTTTACAGTGAGCAGTTGAGTCTGGGTTAAGGAATTAACCACTAATAGGCCATAAATTCTACCCACTATTGTACAGTTAATAAGCTGAGCTCAGATTTTTTTTATTAAAGATTTATTTATTTATTTTGTATACAGCATGTATGACTACAGGTCAGAAGAGGACACCAGATCTCATTACAGATGGTTGTGAGCCACCATGTGGTTGCTGGGAATTGAACTCAGGACCTCTGGAAGAGCAGTCAGTGCTCTTAACCTCTGAGCCATCTCTCCAGCCCCACTGAGTTCAGATTTTTAAGAACCAGTCCCCAGTGGGGGTCAACAGTAGCTACAAAGCAAGCCATGGCTTCGCCTTTCCCAGGCCAGTTAGTTAGCACGCAGTCACTGTGAGCTGTGGATGAATAGCATATGCAGGGAACTCTTTCTCTGCACATCTCTGGAGGTGGGGGTTCCACACATAGCCTAAGAATCCGCTGTGGGTGGGGAGCTCTCAGAACAGAGCCAGAGAAGTGGGCTGGGGTGGGGCTAGACGTGAGGCCAGGCTCTGAGGGAGGGAAGATGGGCATAGCATTACCAAAGGAGGAGCCCCAGAGCTCTGGGGTCTGCAGCCCAGAGGGAGTGGCTGTACCCAGCTCACAGGAGGAGTGTGCTCCCTGGCAGCAGGGCTCTGGCAGTTTCTACACTTTCAATATCAGATCTGGGAAGGGACATTGGCATTGCCTCCATCCCTAGCCAGAGCCTAGATGAACTGGGATGGATGGAGGGCGGGACTTCCAGCTTGATGTTTCCCATTTCTGCAACTATTAAATATATGCTTTAAATAAATAGAGGATGCTCTCGGTTCGCTTGCCAACCTCTGCCTGACGCCCCATCCCTCTAATCCACCCCACTTATCCCAGATATGGCCACTCACTGTCCCAGGTTCAGATCTCTCTCAATAAGACTCAATACCAAGGGCCAGAAACTGAGGAGGGTACTGTCTGGGGACACAGCTCAGAATCACAGGACACTGAGCAATGGGGACGCTGCTCTGCCACTGCTCTCTGGACCCAGGATCTGAAGACTTTTGAGTGGAAGAGACTTCTCCCAGGACAGAAATTGGGTGGAGGGCACCACTGTCATAAGCCTAGAGCCTTGGCATGGTGAGAAGTCAAATCTCTGCTCGTAGAAACTGGACCTCCAAGACTGCTGTATGAGTGTTGGGGGCAGATGGGAAGGGGCGTGGCCACCTTGACTCCGCCCTCTTCTTTGCTGTCCATTCTGATGTTCCCTGCTCTACTCTCCTGGGGTCTGCACAGCAGCCAAACACATTCTCAGAAGCAGAAAAGAAACTGCAGACCTGCTTCCCTGCAACTTCTGGCCAGGGCAGACCTGGTGTTCATCTTCAGGGGAGGGGAGGGACTCTCCAAGGTCTTCCTCTTAGAATGACCAGCCCTAGCCCCAGTTAAAGCCTGCCTCCATCTGGGTTTCATCTCAGTCCTCAGAACGGCTTCCCCCCGCCCCCCTGAACTCTGTAAAACTATTCCCAACTGGCTCCTGCTTTCATTTTTACACTAATTGCTTTGCTTGAGCCAAACCTGCACTAGGTGACGTCATTTCTTGAGACAATGACGGAGGACGACTGGGGAAAACTTTGATTCAGGGTCATCAAAAACCTTCCTCCATCCCAAACCAGAACCATCCGTCTAATTTAGGAAGCCTACACTTCACCCTAGCCAGAGCCCCTTTGACCTACCGAGTTCTGTAAGTCTTGAACTTGAGCACTGGTCCAACTGTTCAAGGTCATTGGGATTTTAGTAATACTTTAGCAAGCTGCTGCTATCTCAAGTCTCTGTTGAGTACTAGATTCCTCCCTCCTACACACCTACATGGGTGGTGGCCGATGAGTCTTCCACTTTTAGAGCCAAGGGCCAACAAGAGATGGGGTACCTCTCAATTTCCTAGGAGGAGCCATAAAGCACTCACTCAGCTAGCATCCACCCTTCAGGATCTCAGTTTCTAATATGGCCAAAGAGCTCTCCTTAGGAACTAAAACAAAGAGAACCCAGGGCCTCCAGCTGCTTTGTTCCATTCTTCTTCCAGTATACGTCTTTGTATGATCAACCCTTCTTAGCTTACTAGTTTCACAGGAGAATGGATGCTGTCTTTCGTTATCTCTCTGGGACTAACAGTTAACCACACTCATATTTTTGAGAGAAGTCTTTGGAAATAACCATACCATTAGCTGGGCTTCAGATATTGCTCAATTGCAGAGTACTTGTTTGCCATTTTAATCCCCACAACACACCACACACACAGACACAGACACACAGACACACAGACACAGACACACACACACACACACACACACACACACACACACACACACACACACTGATGACCTCTTATACACAAGCATTCTTCTAAGAGATTTGCCTCTCCTCAAGCATCACAATAAGCCTGTCAGGAAGACACAGTTGGCCCCACATCACAAATGGGAAGACACAAAGACTTTGTCCCCATTTACACTGTGTTGTGTGGGAGCTGTCCCCTGGGTATGGCGTGGATGGCAGATGCCCTCTTGAAGCAGCTGTGACTACCTGCAGGACACCTGCATAAAGTGGCTGTCTGCCCTGGAGGGACAGGGGCTCACCAGGCTGGTCCCTTTCCAAGGTTTGTATTTATACAACTAATAGCTGCTAAGTGGGAGAAGCCACAAAAGGGGTGCCTTCCTAGGCAGTTACAGTTGTGGAGAGAAAAATTCTTCATTATTTATTGTATGTGTTTGAGTATCTTTGCCTTTGTGTATGTCTATGCACCATGCGCACCTGGTTTCAGGAGAGAGCATGGGATCCCCTGGAACTGGAGTTACAGATGGTCATGAGCTGCTGTGTGGGTGCTGGGAGTTGGACCCAGATCCTCTGGAAGAGCAGCCAGTTCTTCTAACCTATAAGCCATCTCTCCACCCCCCACGATTTTTTTTTAAGGGCTCAGCTTTGTCTATGTTGGTCCAGCCCCATAAGTAACCCAGTTAAACTCTTTGTTTAGCAAGCCACACAACAGTCTGTACGTGTTGGAGCTGGAATAAGCAGATGGGCCAGAAACTTCATGATCACAGTACATTGTCAAGAAACCTTACAGAGTAAACCCTCCTCGTTTCACTGAGTCTGGCCTGGCAGGGTGTGGAAATGATGGACAGGAGAAGGCAGGTGCTCATGGAGACATCTAAGGAAAGTGAGGAGGCTGGTGGCTGGTGGGCACGGTCCCAGGTTCCAGGAGTGGGGTAAGCAGACAGGGCTAAACAAGTGTACCCAGCCTGGACTGGAGAAGCTGGGAATAAGTTGTTCCTATTAAAACCAGGGCATAGGCCTGGGAGATGTGTCAGTGGGTCGGGATGCTGGCAGGAAGGTCTAATGATCTGAGTTCGTGCCTGGATCTCACAAGGGTGTCCTTTGGCCTCTACACAGACGTAGTGGCATGAGTGTAGCCGAGCTCACACGCACACACTCACACAAAATAGTAAATAAAATTTAAAACTTGGGCCTTAAAGGATAGAATAGGAGATGGGTTAAGCTGACAGAACCCGACACCCAATCCATTCTATAAGCTTATTTATTTATTTTTTCTTACTTAGAGATAATCACTTGTCATACTTCATTTTCCCAGAGACATCCTAGTAAGGAAAAAATGCAGGGGTTATTCCTTACACCCTGAGAAGGCAACTTAATTTCTTGCCAGCATACTCTGTGGATGTTTGGGGTACTGGTTATGTGTGTCAGAGGTCTCAGATCCCACAGGGCAAGGACTGGATCCTGGATCACTCCTGTGTCAGTCTCCAGGTAGTTAACTTGGAGTAGTTTCTGCACTCAAGAGCATTCCAGGAATAGAGCTGAGACAGAGGAGAGGCCATTGCCACAGATGTGGCTTTCTGCCTTGCTCTTGGTAAAGCCAAATCTTAATCACAGGAGATCCCATTTGCCTTCCAAGTCTCCCGGTGAAGTAAGGACCCTATCGAAGAGGAAAAGATACTGGAGACCCCCCACAATATGCTAAGGAGCCAGGGACAGCAGCTGGTGGGTGCTAAAGCCTCCAAGCTGCAAGGTCCCTTTGCAAACTGGGCCAGGACTGAAAAGGAAGACGCAGTCATGGGGCAGGGCGATGTAGTGGCTGCCCAGGAAGGGACTCCTGAACTCCCCTTATCCCAGGACTTAGATCTCAGGAGCAGCTGCACTTGGCTGAGACAGGGGCATTGCTTCGCTGCTCCACAGCCAGCTCCACCAATCCTAATGTTTAAAACATTCCAGTAAAGAATACATCTTTCCAGCGCCACAGGGAGCTCCCTGACTCCTTCTGCTACCCCGTACCCTGCTTCTGGTTTGGGGGACGCAGTGCTAGTTAGGGAGAAGAGAGGGTCCACAGTCAGGAGGAAAGAGTCTTTGCGCAAATCTTCGCGAATTAATACTACCCCTTTGGGTGAGGGCTGGCACCAGGCCGGTGATCTGAGAGAGTCTGAGGCCAAGGCCACCTAAAAGGGAAGGAGTTTGGGGGTGCTCTGGTCCCACCTTAGAAGGTGGTGTACCTGCTTCCTACTGGGTCAAAGTAGCAAGGGCCGCTGGCTATTAACGAATAAGTGGAGACCCAGGCAGCTGAACTTTAGGCCACTGACCTCACACAGCCTGGAAAGGCGATTCCCCCTGGCTGTGGTGTTCTCAGAATTTGCCCTTGTTCCCCTGTCCTCCATCCCCCACTCTCGGGTCCGCCAGGTCCAAGACAGTATCGTCCCCCAGATCCCTACCTTACCCCTCACGCTGTAGTCGGTGAGCACGCTTAGCCGAGCAATAAACCAATCTTTAATTTTCCTCCAAAATACTTTAAACTAAGTTTACAAACAGTTTCTTCAACTCTATATTTCTGACTCCCCTTTCTTTTCCGTCGACAACATCCTAGGTCAAGATCCTTGGTCCCTCCCGGGGGTAGGTGTTGATGCTCATGGGAGCAGCTAGGAGCAGTGTGTTCAGCGGGACCCGCAACTCGTCTCTCTGGTAGCCCGGTTGGGGTTCCGTTGGCCTTTCTTGGAGCGCCTGGAGAAGGCGCGAGTGTCCCCGCCCAAGGCTGGCACTTGGCTGGCGGCAGGAGGACTAGCAAAGAGAGCGTGGCCACCGGGCTGGGTGCGCCGGGCTCGCAGCACGCTCCGCAGCGCCTCTAGAGGGCTTGCCAGGGCTTCCCGATGGCCTGGATGTGCTCCTTGGCCTTCAGGCGCAGCGCGGCGATGCTGCTGTTGCGAGGGTACGCCTCTTCCAGCGAGAACTTGTCCCCGAATCCAGGCGCGCACGGGTACGCGGGCGGCGGCCCGAGCTGCTGCAGACCCGGGCCCAGGGGCGCCGAGTTCAGAAAGGGTGGCGGTGGCGTGTAGCTGGCCGGGAGGCCCTGCGCCGGGGGCCCGAAGCCCGGCAGGCTCTGCAGCGCTGTGGCGCCTCCCCCCGGCAGCGGCGGCCCGAGCCACGGCTCCAGCGGCAGGGCGCTCCCCGGTGGTCCGCTACCGCTGCCCGGGCCGGTCCCCAGCGGGGCCAGAGCAGAGGAAGGCGGGGAGCGGCTGAAGGAGAGGAGGGGCGAGTCCTGCAGCTTCATGGACGACACTTCCAGTTTCTCCTGCCGCCTCCACTTAGCCCGTCGGTTCTGGAACCACACCTGCCAGAAGAAGCGCAGAGCCTTTCAGGCTAGGGCGAAGCGAAGTCCCCACCCTGGGCAAGCCTGCCAGCCTGATCCCACCCGTACCCCCCAAATAATCCTGGGACTGGAGTTGTCCTCTGCTAGAAGGGCTCAGAAGTTCCTTTACCTCCTTGGTCTCTCCTCACTCTCGCCTGGTACTCCAAGCCTCTCTTTTACATATGCTCCCCTTTTTGTGGCCATTCTCTCCGGCCCCCAGCTCTCTCTTTGTCGCACCCCATTCCTCCAAAGCACCCCCCCCCGATCTCCTAGATCTCTCACTTTTGGTTGTGGTGGTTTCTGTGAATTTAACTCCGCAGCTAGACCGTAGGACTTTGAAACCAGGTTTCTGGGGGCCCCTTCGGTTGGCAGCCCCTTCTGACGCTTCAATTTGGGATCTCGCTTCTGCTCTGTATTGTGTAGCTCTCAATGGCTGCTTCAGCCTGCCTGTTTTTACCTATCCCCTTTCTCTACTACAAACACAGGCATACCACACACCCGCAGCTCCCATGTTAAAACGCAAGCGTATCCAGCAGGGGCAGGTTTCTTTTGACCGTGTGTGTATTTCCGTCGCTGCTCTGACAACTTCTCGGCTTTATTGAATTAGTGCCTCTTTAGTATGTCTGAGGTTCCTATGGATTACTCTCCAAGATTACATTTGTTCACGTGTATTATATCTGTGTTCATATTACAGAGTTTTTGCCATTCCCCCCCCCATACATTGGCTCACTGTTCTGTACAGAGACTTTTCTTTCTTTCTTTCTTTCTTTCTTTCTTTCTTTCTTTCTTTCTTTCTTTCTTTCTTTCTTTTTCACTTAGGGAAAAGTCACACTATGGTTCCTCGCACTGGATCCTCCACTACTGGGTTGATACGAGCATGAAGGATGCCATAGTAATGTTTTACCACCAAATTCCACTCGCCTACAAAACAGAATCTTTTTTTTTTTTTTAAGTGCAGACTGTGAGAGAACGTTGGACAAACTGGTGCACTCAGGATGGGGTTTGTGAAAAGAACGTAGCGGCCTGGGCCAGTGGGGAAAGTGGTATAAACAGGAGAGCAGAGAAGGTGAAAACCCAGCCCCTGAGTGGAAGAGGGCCAAGTGTGTGTGACCCTTGAATTAGGAAGAAAAAGAGAACAAAATATAAGTATCTCCACCCCAGGCACCAGCCACCAGGAAACGTTAGCGGTTTGCCTAGAGTAGAAAAAAAAGAGAAAGATTCTCCTGGGGGGAAGGTGGCCCTGCACATCTTGAACTTCCCTGCTCTATCCCTACAAAATTACTCACAGTCCTGGATCCAGTTTCTAAGGTTGTGTGGTGGAGACGCTCCTAGTCCCCATCACACCGTCTGATGATCTACGGATGTGGGGAGAGAAGTTATATGCTAGTCCCAGGAAAGCTACAGACCCTGCTCTCCAGAATCCCGTAAGTCAGTGGGATGGTAAAACCATTGAACAAGAGGGATCTAGGCAAGCTTGGAGCGAAGGGAGCCCAGGCAACTGTCCGTAGGACACTGGGACAGATGACTTTTTCTCTGTCTTCGTCTTCCCTGTCCTCTCTCTGTGTACCTATTCCCCTTCCCTGACATCAAGTGCTGACATTTCCAACGTTCAATGAAAACTATAGATTTACAGTGCAGAACTACGAGAAACCGAACTAAATGTCTTTGGTAGTTAATCCCAAATCACGTTAGGGAACTCACTGCCTTAGACACCCCTGGGCTCCGGGCAGCCTAACCACGGAAGTAACACACTTCTATGACTTTTGCTCCTTACTTTCAATTGAACCTAGGCAGAAAGACAAAAGGCAGGGCCCCCTTTACTTTAAAGACAGAGCTAAAAGTGTCCAAAGTCCAGAGAATCCCTATTGCCGGAAATCCTACCAGACAAAAAGCCCATCATGCATGGTTCCAGTCTCAGACGCAGAGAGTCTGTTCTCACTGTCTCCCTCTCTGGCCCCCTGTAAACTCTCTCAATTTGGAAGCCCTCCCAGATTTTTCACAGATGACTAGTAAATATTTAAGGCTTCCAAATATTTTAATGATTGGGGATTAGAGAAATTCAGTTTTAATGAAAGCGAAAACTCCCTCACGATAAAAAAAAAAAAAAAAGGAAAAGTCGGTGTAAAACCAAGGAAAAGTCAGTTTCTTAAATCCGTGAGAAGTTTTCACTGGCGACTTACAAGGAAAGGGGGTGTTCGTGTGGAACAGCCGTGCGCAGTTGGTGAGAAGGGTGGCGGTTGGGGGGGGTCTCAATCCAGTGACCCCCCTGGCCGTTGCTTTCATGCTCCATTCCCTTTGCGGTCAGCACACCCACAACTCATTTTCGACTGCATCTAATGCGCTGTCAAGACCTTCATCTCCCAAGCCATTGCCAAGTCCTTTTAGTTTAAAGTCGGGAGCCCCCTCCCCTAAAGGGGACATCTTACTGGACCAGATTGCTCAAAGGGTGGCACTTGAGGGAAAGGTCGAAGAATTTAGACACTCCTGGGCTCGGGGCTGCCTAACCGTGGAAGGAACTCACACTAAGTAATTGCCGTTTAGCCTTGGTCCTCCCAGATTCCTGTCTGTCAACCCTAGCGCTTACCTGGACCCGAACCTCGGGTAGGTTAACCTTGCCGGCCAGTTCCTCGCGGCTGTACACGTCCGGGTAGTGGGATTTCTCGAAGGCGCGCTCCAGCTCGTGCAGTTGGTACGTGGTGAACGTTGTGCGGTTACGGCGGTGCTTCTTCTTGGGAGGTTCCTCCTCTGGAAGCTTCGAGTCGCCTGCTGCTGGCCCAACCGGCAGCCCTGGGCTTGGCCGTGCCTCTCGCTGTTCCTTGGGGTAGCAGGGGCGAGAAGCTGGGACAACGAGGCCCCAGGGGGTCAGTGACACTGGTCCTGGAGGCACAGTCGCTTCCCTGCGGCCCTAGGCTTCCCAGTGGCGCCTGAACTAGCCTGAGGAGGTCCTTGATGGAAGCTATGTGGGATCCCTAAAAATTTCTCTGATCTCAAGTCGGGCAGACCCCAAACCCGCTGGCCTACAGAAAGGTCAAGGAAGGGGAGCTCTTGTTTTGCAGAGCGCTCCAAGGGTTTCACGGCGGTGTTGTGCACTCACCTTCGTACTCCGGGACCAGCCCGGGGGCTGGCGGCGGGGAAGACTCAGAGCCTCCGGCTGGCGCCTTGGGGCAGGCGGGCCGCGCGCTCAGCCTGGGATCCCGCTCCTTGGCGCCCCTGGAACCCCTCTCTGCAGGAAATGGGTCTAGGATCCCGTCGTCCTTGGTAAAGCCCAGGATGGCCTCGATGCTGTGCAAGCGCGAGGTACTCCCGCCCGGGCTACGGAGCAGGTGGCCAGCGAGAGAGAAGCTCCCGTCGGCCATGGCTGGCGCGCAGCCGGGCAGGTGCATGGGGAGGTGGGTGTGCACTTTGCAGACTGAAGCTCGGTGCCCGTGTTTTCCAAGGGTGCACTTCTAGAACGTGCGCAACCGGACGGGTCCGACCAAAGCCAAGCTCGGCGGGCACCCGGCTTGGGTAACCGCTCTGGAGATGGGCAAGCGCTGGGCCAGAAGTCAATCGGACCGCTGCAGCAGCTGGAAGTTTGGCCTCGGGGTAAAGTGGAGCTCTGGTGCAAAAGACCAGCAGCGCGCTGGTCTGGGACTCCTCCTCCTCCTCTCCAGACCCAGCCCTTTCTCTCGGCCCCTCCCTCTACAGAGGGCCGGTCTTCCCCCTGATCAGCTTGGGGTCCTAGGCATGCCACCCAGGCCTGCACCCGGAAAGTCCCTCCATCTGATATCTTGATCTATTTCAACTCCACAAACATTTTCCAGGTACCAGGACTAGGAAGTGTGATAGGAGGGACATCTCTCCACCCCTGCCTGTCTCAGAGGGGCAGACTTCCCGGATTCACCTCTCCCCTCTCCCTCTAGCCTACATCCTCTCAGAGCCTTACACCCTGGGCTGCCGCCTCCGTGTGGCACTTGGACGCTCCTAGAGCAGCTGAAGGCTTTCCAGCTGTACCTGGGCGTTGGAAGTTAGTTCACAGGCCTCCCGGTCTGAATCTTCCCCTCATTTCTACATCTATGCTCCAGTGATTTGATGCCCCAGACTACAGGCATCTTTGGTCTGCGTCTGTTTTGATTTCTTTCTGTACCCTCGGATCAGCTCCTTCATCCTAGCGTGAACCACAAATGGTAGTGGGACACTCTGTGCCCACAGAACCAATGACCTCAAATATAGGAGATCCCAGGACCCGCAGAAGACACACAAACGTTCCTCTCATGAGCTCTCTTGAAAGGGCAGGGTCCTTAACTGAGTTACAGTGACGAGCCACCCTGGTCTTCTCCCACTTCCACAGGCCAAGCAGATGGCGCAAAGCTCGTGGGTTGGGACATTCGCTGGGGAGGAGAAGGTCCTAGCGCTTCCCCGAGGGTTAGTGCCCTAATCCGCTTGAGTTCCTTCCCCCTTGGGGGCCCCTTGAGGCTTGCCTGACCTAGAGTGACTCAAAGCCTCAGCAGAAAGATGATTCCTAGGGGCCTCATCGCTGATGGGCAACGGTAAACAATGCACCCCTCAAAGCTTCTGCAGAAGACCCAAAGACTCCCCTCTCTCAGGAACTGGGGATCTCCATGCCCCAGTTCCACCTTTCTAGTCTCTCAGGTCTCCACCAAGACAGATTTCTTTATCCCTACCTTTCTAGATCCTTCAACAGGGCCAGCGTCATCCTGAGCGAGGTCACACACGTCACACAAACCCCCATGGCCCCCCATGGCCAGATTCGAGTTTAATTCCAGGCTGCGAGGCAAGGCAAAGGAACCAGCAAGGGGAAATTACAACCTCCCTGAGGCTTTGCATGTAAGTGGCTAATTTCCCTAATGGTTCTCTTTCTAGTAAAGTTGTTTAAAAAAGATAAAGAAATATAGCACGCAAATTCGTCGTCAGTCAGTGGGTTCAAACTGAAGTTCTGGCTCAGCTCAGAAAGTTTGAATTTTAAGAAAAACCTGTTAGGACTGAAGATGTCACTCAGGGTAAAGCACTTGCCTAATAATGTTCAGCCCCTGGCACCTGTTAAAAAATTACAATACAAGCATAAGCTAAATTAATGAAAATAAATAGCGCTTTAGAGCTTTCAAACCCTGCACATTTTTTCCTGCAACGGGATCCTAGCCACCCTGTGAGAGAACAGGGTAGGTCTTCCTGAAGAGGAAATGATGCTCTAGATGAGACATCCATCCAACGGAGGATGGGCAGCTGATTCCTCATCCTGGAGTTTCTGGCTCTGTCTAGCTTGTGGTTATTATTGCAGTGTGAAGTTTTTAATTGAATCAAAGTGCCTCCTGGCTTGCAGCCCATCTTTCATCCCTTGCCAGTCCCTCCCTCCACCCCCCAAGAATCTTACATCTCTGAGGCTGAGGGGGGAAACCATTTAGTTCAGAAAGAAATGAGATCCCAACCCCTTGAGAATGGCCTTTGAGCCGCCAGTCCTGTGAGACTGGAGCCTTGGGGAGGTTCCTGATGCTGAGGCACTGACCCTGGAAATGGCCCAGTGGCACCCCAGAGGGTCTCCCTAGCTGGTTAGGCAGAGCAGGTGACTGAGGTACTGAGACAGAGGGCAGCTGCCCGAATAATTCATTGGTATACATTGCAGAGGGCAGTCGCCGAATAATTCATTGGTATACGTTCTTTCCCTTGGAGAGAATGCGTTTTCTGTAAACTTCCCCCTAGTAAATCTACCTCTCCAATAGCAGCAGAGCCAAGCTGCAGCTTTCCTCAACCTGCCCCCAAGCTGCCCAGCGGCTTCTTGACCCTCTTTCCAAAGTTAACTCCTGCTGGAACTACCCAGCTCTACACACAGCTCCAGGTGAGGTGAGCTTTTATTTACTGTTTATTAGGGTCTCTGGAAAAAGGCAGGAAGGATTTTAAAGGTCCTGATGAGGCCCGAGGGCTGGGGCCTGCCTTTGTGTGGGATATAAAGAACCATTCAGGACCATTGTGGGCACAGTGGAGGGTACTCCAAGCAATCAGCTGGGGGTCATTGTTGGGAGCTAATCTACATGTGTATTTCCCAAGAACTCGATTAGAGAAAATGAATGGACAGACATGTCCCTAATTCTCCTCGCTGGAGCTGTGTTTTCTTCCAACAGTTAAGCTAGTTCATAATCAGCTCCGCTTCAGCAGAAGCGGGGAGCCTGGCTTCTGAACTCCCCCTCTGTTCAATTCATTGATTCATTAGATGGATCAGAGAAAGCTCCCTCTTCCCAGCCTCCACCTGTGGCTGACTTAGTTACACTGCTTTATTCCTCTTGATGGTGTTCAGAGAGAGCATTGGTAGATGTGGGGAGAGGCATGTGCAGTCTGGTGCCAAGTGGATGCTGTTATCTTGGGTATATACGTACAGGGTCCACTTTCTGGAAGTACCCAACATGCACCGTGTCTTAGTTAGGGTTTCCATCGCTGTGACGAGACACCATGAGCATGGCAACTCTTATCAAGAAAAACATTTAATGGGGCCTGGCTTATAGTTCAGAGGGTTAGTCCATTGCCATCATGGCAGGGACATGGTGGTGGGCAGGCAGACGTGGTGCTGGAGAGGGAGCTGAGAGTTCTATATCTTGAGCCAAAGGCAACAGGAAGTGAACTGGGACACTGGGCACGGCTTGAGCATATATGAAACCTCAAAGCCCACCCCCACAGTAACACACTTTCTCCAACAAGGCTGTACCCACTCCAACAAAGCCGCACCTCCTAATAGTGCCTCTCCTTATGAGCTTGTGGGGGCCAATTACATTAAAACTACCACACACTGTTTCAGCCACCACACTCGAGAGAGATGGGCATCTGTAGAGGGGCTTCTCTAGCCTGGAACAGGGAATCAAGGCCATTCTGCCCCATCTATAGTAACTTTTTTTTCTCGGCACCATTATGTGTTTGAGTTAAAAAAAAATAGTCATAGAGTGTGTATAGCCAACTCAATCACCTACATGTAGATTAGCCCTTCAGTAGATGCATTTAATCCTAGAACATTCCAACCTCTGTCATATAATACCCAGGAAACACCTTTACTCACTACCTAATGCATGTTCAGGGAAAGCAACTTCACTGTAGCATTAGCCAAAGCAAGGTACAACTTAGGCTGTCATTACACCACACACACACACACACACACACACACACACACACACACACACACACAGAAAGAGAGAGAGAGAGAGAAGTTCAACAAATTCAATTAAAGAGCTAAAATATATATGATAAGAGCTTTTGTTTACTGAATACTACATATGCCCGCAGACATATGCCATATTCCTTTGAGCACTTTACACGGATTGACTTAGTCCTGACAATAACGCCATGGGGTAGTCACTTTTTTTTTGTAACTGCTTTTACAGAGAAGGAAGCAGAGTTACAGTTGCAGTCATTTGTTCAATGTCACAGAACTAATTCCTGGTGGAGCAGAAACTTGATCTCAGGTGTCTTATTCAGTTGTGAGTCTAGCACCCATGT
Organism: Peromyscus maniculatus bairdii; assembly: GCF_049852395.1. Taxonomy (NCBI): domain Eukaryota; kingdom Metazoa; phylum Chordata; class Mammalia; order Rodentia; family Cricetidae; genus Peromyscus; species Peromyscus maniculatus. The sequence continues at coordinate 57,111,949 of NC_134870.1, forward strand.
GCACAACCTTCCAATGGGGTATGTGTCTATTTGTGGTAGCTAAGAAAACTAGTCATATGGTCATTTGAGTGAGAAAGGCTTTCCATACGCTCATATAATATATTTGAATATTTGATCCCTGGTTGGTGGAATTGTTTTAAAAGGATTAGGAGGAGCCGGGCGGTGGTGGCGCACGCCTTGAATCCCAGCACTCGGGAGGCAGAGCCAGGCGGATCTCTGTGAGTTCGAGGCCAGCCTGGGCTACCAAGTGAGTCCCAGGAAAGGCGCAAAGCTACACAGAGAAACCCTGTCTTGAAAAAAAGAAAAACAAAAACAAAAAAACAAAACAAAAAAAAGGATTAGGAGGTGTGGCTTTGTTGGAGGAGTTGTGTCAGTGGGTCTGGGCTTTGAGGTTTCAAAAGACTCACACCATTCTCTCTCTCTCTCTCTCTCTCTCTCTCTCTCTCTCTCTCTCTCTCTCTGTGTGTGTGTGTGTGTGTGTGTGTGTGTGTGTGTGTGTGTGTGTGAGAGAGAGAGAGAGAGAGAGAGAGAGAGAGAGAGAGAGAGAAAGAGAGAGAGAGCCTCCTGCTTATAGATAAGATGTGAGCTCTCAGCTGTTCTTTTGCCCCTCCATCATGGACTCTAAACCCCAGAAACCATAAGTCAAACTAAATACTTTCTTTTACAAGTTGCTTTAAGTTACTGTGTTTTATCACAGCAGTGGAAAACTAAGAAGTTGGTATCGGGAGTGGGCTATTGCTGTGGCAGACGTGACTGTGTGGCATTTTGAAGGAATGTAGAAGACTTTGGGACTTTGGACTAGGAAAGCATTTGAATACTCTAAGCAGAGCCATCTTGGTAGGATCTTAGAAGACAGTAGTGCTGATAGGTGTGTGGACCATGCAGGCCCAGATCGAGAGAATTCAGATTGGAATTCTTAGCAACTGGGCTAGAGACTGTTCTGGTGATATTTTGGCAAAGAATGTGGCTGGGTTTTTTTTTTTTTTTTTTTTTTTTTTTTTTTTTTTTTTGCCTTTGTTCTAAGAACTGGCCTAAATTAAAAAACAATGGAATAGTTTATCTAATGGATATTTTTAAAAAAGTCCAATATTGATTCTGTTGTATCATTACTAATGATTGATCAAAAACCAAATCAAAATATATATATTTAAAAGAGAAAAAGAGCACCCAAATTTAATGTTGGGGTGAAGGCTCATGATGAAAGAGAGGAGAAAACTAAAGAAAGGCCTGCTCCAAAATGGAATAAAGGGAAGAGTTCTCCCAGGGAAAGACCTCACCCAGATAAGCTTCCAACTTGTAGAAAGGAATTTTCTGCTTTAAAAAAAAAAAGCCTCTGCAAATGTGATTCAACAGGACAAAGCTTCATCCCTATTGGGCAGCCAACCTGGCAACATCACCCACAACAGTCATGGCTTTAGAGTCGTGAAAGATACACGAGAAAAGGGGTTGTGGAATCGTCCTCTGTGGTTAATGAGGGACAGTGAGGTCAGGAAGTGTGTGTCAAGGCAGGCTTTGAATAAAGGATCTGAGAGGGCAAGAGGCCCTGAGAAGCTGTTGGGTGAAGCTGTTGAAAATGAAGCCTGGGGTTGGGGATTTAGTTCAGTGGTAGAGCGCTTGCCTAGCAAGCGCAAGGCCCTGGGTTCGATCCTCAGCTCAAAAAGAAAAGAAAATGAAGCCTGGGTTGTGTTGGACGCCCTGAGATGTTTGACAAGAGCTGCCTATAGAGAGTGGAACCAATGTGAGAGAGATGTATCTCACAAGCAGCAAAACTAGAAGGGCAGAGCCATCTAAGCCCTGTGACATGAGACAAGGAGCTACAGGGTTTGCAGTTTGCCCCCACTGGGTCCCAGTCTTGGCTTGACCCAGCATCTCCTCACTCTGCCCCCCTTCCTCCCTTTTAGAATGGTAATGTACATTCTGTGCTACCATGTGTTGGAAGTATGTAATTTGCTTTTTGCATTTCCAGGTGGTTACGATTATGGGACCATCTCTACTCAGAAGAGACTTTCGACTTTTGGACCATCTTAAGACTGCAAACGACTATGGGTGCGTTTGAAGTTGAACTAACTGCATTTTGCATTGTGATATGGCCATAAGCCTATGGGACCAAGGGGTGAAACTAGTGGTTTGAATAAGAATGTTCCCCACAGGCTCATGTATTTGGGTACTTGGTCCCCAGCTGGCGGGACTGTTTGAGGATTAGGCTGTGTGGCCTTGTTGGGGGAGCTGTGTCACCAGTGGTGAGCTTTGAGGGTTCAAAAGACTCCTTTGATTCTCAGGGATCTCCCTTTGCCTTTGCCTCCCACTTTTGGATCAAGATGCAGTGGATCAGCTGCTGCTTTGCTCTACCACCAGGGACTCTCACTCTCTGAAATCATAAGCCAAATAAAGCCCTTCTTTTATAAGTTGCCTTGGTTGTGGTGTTTTATCACAGTAATAGAAAAGTAATTAAGACAAGCTGGTAAAGTAAGAAAATTGGGAGTCAGGGAAAATAGGAATAATATGCTTTAGAGAAATGTGTGAGTGAGGAAGATATGATGGATAACGTATAATTTATAGGCATTTTAAATGATGGCAGATCCAATTTGAAATAAGAAAATATTTCATTCAACTTTCCAAGACTCGATCTCAAGAAGTTTAGTGAATTCTCCCTGTACTTAGGACTCAATATCACTCTCAGTGGGTTGTGACAACATATTTTTAAGCATCAAAAATATTTCTAAATAGTTGCTTTAAATGACATGATTCTCAACAGAGGTTGAGTAACCCCTGTCAAAATGCTAAAACAAAACTATTTTAAGTTTTGGATTATTTTTTTTTAGTTTAAAAAAGTTGCATATACATAATGAGATAACTTAGGACTAGACCCAAGTCTAACCAGGAAATTCATGTATATTTCATATAATGTTAGGCACACAGTTCTGAAGGTAATACAATAGTTTTAGTGTGCCTGTGTATTGATTGCAATTTGCCACGGTGACCTCATGTTGGCAGTCAGAAAGTTTCAGGTTTTACAGCATTTTCATATTTCATATTCTTAAGTTAGGAATATACATCCTAAATTCTATTATATATTTTATGACATAGCATGTTTATGATGTTAATGACAATGAGCTACAATAGCTGTGTACTTCCCATTTCAAATTAGTGAGTTTGTTAAGCATATAGTAAGCAAAAGAATAAATATTGAATAGTAGATACAAGAAGCAGATAGCAAAACATCATCAGTTCTGGAGCTCCCAACATCCAATAGTATCCTAGGGTTTCTATGGCTGTGAAGAGACACCATGACCACAGCAACTCTTATAAAGGAAAACATTTATTTAATACTGGCTTACAGTTCAGAGGTGATGCATGATGGGGAAGCATGGTGGCACACAGGCAGGCATGGTACTGGAGTTCTACATCTGGATCCACAGAGAGCAGGAAGAAAGAAAGAGAGAGAGAGACTGGGCCTGGCTTGAGCTTCTGAAACCTCAAAACTCACCCCCCCCCCCAGTGGCAGACTTCATCCAACAAGTCCACACCTCTTAATAGTGCCACTCCCTATGGACCTATGGGAGCTATTTTCACTGAAACCACCACACAATAGAGACACTGGAGTAGCCCAAGAGAGACCTCAAACAAGATAAAATGATCAAATCAGGGCTTATAAACACTCACCTGAAATCAACTAGTAGTGGATATCCTTGGCCACTTTCAGGAATGTATGGCCTTGGTATAGGTGGTAAACATGCTTCTTATATACAAGTTTACCACTCACTATTACAACCTGAAAATTCTCTATTAATATTTTCAGATTAATTGAACCGAATGTTGATATAAGAACACTGAAATGAATAATAACCCTTTCACACAACTGTGCCCAAATCATCAAGAGCCAATGAGAGAAGCACTTCATGGAGGTGTTTCTGGTTCACATAGGAGCCTTGTATGTACAGAACATAAGGGAGCATCATCATCAGAGCAAAGGGCAATTGGTAGCTGTAGTGCTTTCCAGAGAAGTAGCACCCTGCTTCAAACATTCCCCTTAAGCAAAAACAAAGGCCATAGGTTTCTGCAGATCATCGGGCAAGAGGCAAGAAACTTGTCCTGCTCAGTCACTCCCCATTTCAGAACCAGGATCACTTAGAACTAATTTCTCCTTTGAATCCCTGTATTTCAGAACACACTGTGTGGATGGCATGCTATAGAGAAGGGATACCCTGATGATTCTCTTGCTCTGTTCTCTCATATCTGGCACCTTCCTTTTTAGATGTGGAAATGAAATAATTTACCAAGGTGATTCAGAACATGGGAGTCAGCATTAGACTAGGAGGCTTGAGACTCTCAGGGTCTCCAGGAGTTCCCAAGGACTCAACACCTGCTCCAGACACCTCAGGCTCTCACTGAGACATCCATGCTTGCACCGAGGGCATATGTGTATTGAGTTCTCTGTATTGAGTATATATATATATATATATATATATATATATATATATATATATATATATATATATATGTATCTGCCGTGCAAACACAAGGAGATAATTATTCACACTACACCCTGATCACTTACTGACCCAATTGTTTTGGTCTTGAGCTTGCTTTTATAACTTAGGCAAGACCAAAGAGCTTCTATGTAATAAAAATTCTCCTGGCAATAGGTTTATGTGGCATTAGTGTGTTGGAACCAGCGCCCACTGTCATGTGAGAGCCGGAGACATGTTTTTCCGAGTTCTGATGTCACATTAATAGCTAAAAATGAGCCAGCGTACGAGTACTTTTTTTTACCTCAGAAATTGGCAAACATTCAAAATCGGGGTGTCCCACCATTTACTAGCATGCCACAGCTCCTGTCCCCACTAAAGAATGAAGAAATCAGAAGGTATCTATTAACAGCAGTTTTAAAACTAGACCAAAAGCATGCTCTACTAGAAAAGAATGTTCTTCGAAAGTAGAAGTTCATATTATCTCAGAACATGTAAATAAAAGGGAGGAATTTGAATATCTACCACAGAAATGAACCTTTGGGAGCTGCTGGGAGCAAAGCTATATTAAGATAATGCCTCTTTGCTTGTTTTCTAATTAAACTAATTGAATTCAGAGTGTCTGGGGGAAGCACTAGAGACATTTATCTTGAGGGGATGATGATCCCGAAGCTCTGCAATCCTCTTAGGGCACTAAGAAGGCAAATCCGAGGACGCCTGTTTGCAGCAGCCTTGACCACACTTAAGGCTGTGTTTTTGTCTTCCTTCTTGCTCTGGGAAGCCTGTTCCACTCACTGCCATTCTCGGACCACTCCACTCAAATGAACACACTCAGACTTTATCCCCCCAGGCTCCCTTTTCAAACAGTCTAACACATTCACTTTTATTAGTTTAATTTGCAGAGTGGAGACAGACTCAGGACACAGCCAGAGGATGAGCCCATCAGGAACACAAACATTCAAACATCAAGGCTGGCTTTTAATTCTCTCTTTTGTAAACCAATGACGTCAACTACGCATACCATCTCAACCATTTTTTAAGTAAATAATTCGTTGGTGCTAAGTACCCTCACACTGTTGTACAACCATCTCCTCCCCAGCTCCACAATATTTTCATTTTCCCCAGTTCTGGGCCCATTAAATAATAATGTCCCACTGTCCTCTCAGGCCAGTGCCCAGCAACCACCACCCTACTTTCTGCCTCTATAATTTGACTCTAAATACATTGTGTGAGAGGAATTATACAGTACTTGTCTTTTCCTAATTGGCTTATTTCACCTAGCATAATGTCTTCAAGGTTTAGCTACATTGTAGCATGTATCAGAATTTTTGAAAGGCAAAACAATATTACCTCCCATTATTTATATATACCACATCTTGCTTCTCCGCTCACCCATTGATGGCCACTTGTATTGCTTCCATCTTTTGGTTGTTGTGAATAATTTGTTGCTGTGGGCATTAGCTGCTACAATTCTGTTTAAATCTCTACTCTGAATCCTCTTGAGGCTCTACCCAGAACCAGAATTACTAGATCACATATTGACTGTTGAAGTTTTTGAGGAGCTACTGAACTGTTTCCTTCGGCAATGGTATGGTTTTACATCCTCATGCAAAAGAGTGCCAACTTTTTCATAGCCTTTTCTTCAAAAACAGACTTCCAGTAAGTGTGAAGTGGTGTCTTATTGTGATTTTGATATATACTTCCCTGGTGATGAGTGATTTTGAACACTTTTCACATCCCTGTTGGGCATTTTCATGTCTTCTTTGGAAAAAAATATTTCTTTAGATCCTTTGCTTACTGTACAAATCTGTTAATACTTTGAAAAAAATGATTGAAATATATGTGTGTTCTTTATATATGTTAATAGTGATCCTTTATCTGACACATTTTGCAAGTATCTTTCTGTTTCTGTAATAATTATCACTGGACTTTTGATTTGGATTGTATTAAAATGCAATGTATCCTAAGAGATTACTATATACAATTATAGACCAATAATTTGGATAGCCTAGTGGACATGGATAAATTCATAGAAATATATAACCTACCAAGACTGAATTATGAAGAATCAACTATCTGAACAGACCAATATTACCAAAGGAGCTGTAACTAGTAACTAAAAACATGCTCCCAACGATGAGAAGCCCAGGACCAGATGGGTTCATGGGAGAATTCTGTCAATTAATTAAAGAAGAACAAATGGAAATGCATCTGAAACTCTTCCAAAGAAATGGAGCCAAACAAATTCGCCTTACTCTTAAACAATCCAGATAAACAAAGTGGAAAATATTTTCAAAGCTACTACATACCAATATACTTGAGAAATAGGGGTTTAAAAAGTCTTAAAATCGCCGGGCGGTGGTGACACACCACTTGGGAGGCAGAGCCAGGAGGATCTCTGTGAGTTCAAGGCCAGCCTGGTCTCCAAAGCGAGTTCCAGGAAAGGCACAAAGCTACACAGAGAAACCCTGTCTCAAACAAACAAACAAAAACAAAAAAAAACAAAAACCAAAAAAAAAGTCTTAAATCCTGGCAAACCCAATGTAACATTACAAGTATCATCGCCATGATCTAGTGGGGGTTATCTCTTGGATACAAGGATGGTTTGACCCTTCTCATGCACAAAACATAATATCCTACATCTACACACTGAAAGATAAAAAAAAAAACAGAAGATCCTCTCAGTGCACATAGAAAAGATAGCTGACAAAATCCAACATTCCATTCTTCTTCTTTCTCTAATTTAATGTGGAGATGTCCTGTTTTCTAGATTAGGTCAATCTCTATCACCTTATAGTCAGGCCAAAGGGTCCTGACCACCCTGCTTTTGGTCCTACAGAGATGAACAAGTCACAGTCCCCTCCCCCTGCTCTTGGCCTTAGTCCATGTCAATATTATGGACATCTTGATAACATGTTGACCAAGTGCTGTGTGTCACCCCTCATATGCTGTCTTATTTTATTTTCACAGCACCCCATCAAGTCAATATTACTGCGATCTCTTCTCTCCTACAGCCCTAGCTTCGGTATCTCTGTGAGCCTATTGGCCTCTTTTTCTCGAACATGGTGCAGTCCACTGTCCTTCTAATGCCCCCTTCCTGTTAGGATTTAAGCCCTTCTTCCCACTCAGCAGCCAGACAACTATTCAAAAATGCAAATCAAAGCTGTAGGTGGTGGCATACTCTTGTAATCCCAGCACTCTGGAGTCTGGGTCAGGAGGACCCAGATGTCAAGGTCGACCTCAGATACAAGTTCCAGATCAGTCAGGGCAACAGAGTCAGACCATGTCTCGGAACAAAACAAATCAAAACATAAGACAGATGACTACATTCCTTGACTAAAACTCATCTGAACTATTATACTTAGGATCAAATCAAAACTCCTTGCACTGCTCTATAAGACGCATCCCTTTCCCAGATTTGGAACCGACTCATTTGACACTTAGGACCTCTCAGATCCTCCCTGCCTCAGGATGTTCACACTAACTATTCCCTCTCCCAGGGGAGCCTTCTCTCTAATTTTCTTATGTTCTTTATGGTCATTCTATTTTCCCCATAGCACCAGCTGCCCTTCAAACCTGTGCTCCTTGTCATGTATCTATTGGCTTGATGCCTGACTCTCATGGGAATCTAAGCTCTGAAAATAAAGAACTCACCAGCTGGATCCCTGCACCCATGTTACCTATGTGACAGATGATTTAATGTCATTCTGAGGAACTCTATTTGACATGTGAGGAAACTATCAAGCAAGGTATCTGTTTCACATAGCTGCTAATGACACAGATACACATTTTAAAAAACATTTTTATACTTAGTGATCCTGAGTTTTTTTTTTAAATATTATTTCCTGTGTGTTTGAAAATGTCAAACTTCTTGGCTTTTTCTCCTAAAGAGCCCACAGGAATCATTTGATCACTTTCAAAGGGCATCAACGGTCTTGTTAGCATTACTGCTGGCTGGGGTTCCCCTCACAGCCTTTGATGTGAGCCTTCCTTAACTGAGGAGACAGGGCTTCCCTTGCAGGGCCACTGGCACCTTGCTGTAAGACCATGCCACCTCAGGGGATGCCATTCTTTGTCCTCAGTGGCTCTGGCAACTCCACGGCACTCTATTTGGGTAGCTAACTCATTCGGTTTACTGCAATTTTGTGGACATTTTTTTTTAGGTTCATTTTCTTGTGTTTTCTCCCTTGACCCTTTAAGCCCTAAAAGTGCTGATCCTATATGTCCTGATGAATCTAATTAGCCCCAGACGCTTTCAATAGCGTCTCAGAGGCTGCCCAGAAGTGTCTTCATTCAAGTGGAGGCGCTCGGGCACTCACTGAAGGCCTTGTAAGTTAAATGAATGATCTTCAGTGAAACGTAACTTGGAAGTCTGAGAGGTTTCTGCAAGGACTTACAAAAGCCAGCAAACATCAGTTGGCATACACACTCCATCTTTCCAGAGCTTGGAAATCACATAGTCTAAGAAGGATCCTCTTTACATCTAAATGGAGCTGTGCAAATACAGTTTTCCAAGGCATTAATAGCATTTTAGAGTTAAGTAAAGAAGTAAGATTTCAGAATCTGTGGATTCGTTACACTGTTCTATTTTGGGTTAGGTTTAAATTTTTCATAATAAAGTTTTTTTTTTTAAAAGATAATTTTAGAAGGGTTCTGAACCTGAATTTGATCCGTGTGATTCCACATTTTTTGTTTTTTTGTTTTTTTGAGACAGGGTTTCTCTGTGTAGCTTTGGCGCCTTTCCTGGATCTCGCTCTGTAGACCAGGCTGGCCTTGAACTCATAGAGATCTGCCTGGCTCTGCCTCCTGAGTGCTGGAATTAAAGGCATGTGCCACCACTGCCCGGCTGTGATTCCACATTTTTAGACCATTTCTCTTTCTAATGTTAAGAAAAACCTGTCAATTGTTCTGTTCATGCAGATGTATTCCAAACAGAAAGGAGGGGCTTGGAATATAGCTCAGTTGGTAAAATGTTCGATATGCAAGCACAAGGATCAGAATTTAGTCCACATTAAAAAAAAAAAAAAGCAGGCATTTTGGTAGACATTTTTAATTCCAGCACTGGGGACTCTGGGGAGCTGGCTGGCCAGGCAGGCCAGTCACTCAGAGAGTTCCAGCCTGTGAATGACATTATCTCAAAGCAAATCAAAATAAAACAAAACACTGAAAAAGATGGAGTTCTGAGAGATGATACCCCATTTAACCCCCAGCCTACACATGCAAGCACACACATGCGCACACGCTAACACCCACGGAGCAACTGACAGCAGGAATTCAGAAAGACACATGTGGTCACCTTCTTAGCACGCGGTTCACAACGCTCACAGTTTAGAGGGGCATTACGTGTTTCCCAAGAGTAAAATGCCACACACGCATGGAGCAGAATGTCATTCCATCTTGAAGAGTGAGGTTCAACCTCAGCTCAATTCTTCCGATCCACGTCGTGGAAGGAGAGAACCGGCTCCGGCAAGTTATCACCGGACCTTCACATGCCTGCCCCTGCCACACACACACAAAAGAAATACTGAATCTATAAACACACAGAAGCCAGAGGACGTATGCTACGGCATGGACAAACCTTGAAGGTGGTGTGGTAAGTGATATGAGACAGTGTTTCACAACACAGGTACTGCGCTGTTCTGCTCGTGTGAAATACTTCAAGGAGTCAGGCGCAAAGACCCAAGCTGGGCACGTGACCTGAGCCTGTCAGCAGAGCCCTGCGTCAGCCGTGGCAGGAGGAGGAGGAGGAAGAAGAGGATGAATTAAGAGTCTAGTCTGGGCTACATATTGAGACTATGCCTCAAACAAAGGCAAAATATATTCATGGAAAAATAAATTAGTCGTAAGAAATGTTGTTTTCTGGGGGCACTGAATTTCAACTGGAAAGATTAAAAAGTGCTGGAAACAGGTGGGTGTAGTGGTAGTGCTAAATTAAGCAAATTTATGAATTTGTAGTTGTTATTATTATTACTTTACTCTTTGCTCTTTGGGGAGTCCATCCCCAGCACCCAAATAATCACACAGGGGCTTATTCTTACTTATGAATGCTCAGCCTTAGCTTGGCTTGTTTCTAGCCAGCTTTTCTTAAATTATCCCCGTCTACCTTTGGCCTCAGGGCTTTTAGCTTTCTCTACTGCTGTATATCTTTTCTTTCCTTCTTATTCTATGTCTGGCTGTGTGGCTGGCCACCAGCATTCTCCTCTCCTCCTTTTCTCGCTCCTAGGTTTCTTCTCCCAGATCTCTCCTTCTGTATATTCTCTCTGCCTGCTAGCCCTGCCTGTCTTTCTCCTGCTGCACTATTGGCTGTTCAGCTCTTTATTAGACCATCAGGTGTTTCAGACAAGCAAAGAAATACAGCTTCACAGAGCTAAACAAATGCAACATAAAAGAATACAACACATCTTTGTATCATTAAACAAATGTCCCACAGCATTAAAAAAAAGTAACACATCTTAAACTAATATTCCACAGCAGTTAATGTGCTTAGGGCCATCCATCCAGAAAATGGCATATTTTATGTTGTATATATTTTACCAGAATTAAAAGTGAGAAGAGATATTTTTTTTAAAGAGAAAAATTAAGAAGCAACTCCAGACATAAGGAGGTGGAGGATTCAGAGACTCCCTTAACTGTCCTAGTGTTACCATCAAGGGGTGTGTTTTAGTCTGGGGGAAGAAAACTCTTGTTGGGGTTTTCCAGGAGTGCATGCTGAGGTTGTGTGGGGCTGTGTCGGATTTCTAACACTTTCTGGGAATCCTTTACACCTGGTGATGACGATTCTGTTGAGAGCTTGGACTGATTGTGGGACATGAACAAGAGGACAAGAAAAAGGTGACAGACCATTCCAGAAGCCCCTGGGCTGAGCAGTGGAGCACTCTGGGTTCCCAACTCCTTCATTGGATCTGAGGGGCTACACAAAACACTCTTCTTGTTCTAAAACCTTGGGGGCACAAGTTTTTTTTTTTTTTATTTCCTTGGGGGGATAAATAGACAAATTCACTCTTCAGAACAGTAATTATGTTTATTTCATTTTAATGCTTCATGCTTAGGCCCTAATCCACACTGAATTAAATTTTTTGCTATCGTGTGAGGTAAGTCTAGATTCAATGCATTTATGCATATTTAATTCATTTGTGGGATTGCACTGGTACCACCGTTGAAATTCATTTGGTTGGGAATAAAGAAGTCGATAGTGTACAGTTGTTAGTGGTAGGAAAGGCACAGGATGGATATGGTGGTGTTGGCACAGGGAGTCTCCATGGTGATGGAATAATTCTGTATCTTGATTGTGGTGATGGTTGCACAAACCTAGCAAGTGATGAGAGCAAACTAATTGCACACAGCGAACCAATGTCAACGTCCTGATGTTGACATTGTGCAATATTAGAAACAGAGAAGCAGGAGGAAGTACACGGGACCTCTCAGAACCATCTTTACAAAAGTCTGACGTGGACATACAGGTCTATTTCTGGGCTCTGTGTGCTGTTTCAGCCATCGGTCTGCATCAGTACCATGTTGTCATGGTTACTGAAACTTCAAGAAAGCCTCGAGCTAGCAAATCTAACAATCTTGCTTTCTTTGAGATTCATTCTACCTTTCTAACTTTATTTGCCTTTTAAATGAAACTTTAGGAGTGGCTCATCCCTTCCTTCACGTGGATTATGGCTGGGGATCTCACTGACTCCACCAATGTGAGGGTTTGAATTCCAGATAACTTTAATGCGTCTGATACATGGATGTGCTTCAGTTTTCTGTGTACAGGTTTTTCATATTTTTTTTTTGCTAAATTTATTGCTAAGAATTTCATTTCCTAATGCTATTGGAAATAAAATCATTTCAAATCTCATTTTTAAAAAATGTGAGAAAAGGTCTTACTAGGTAGTCTTGGCCTGGCCTGGAACTGTGCAGGTAGACCAGGCTGGCCTCACACAGAGCTCCATCTGCCTCTGCCTCCTGAGTGCTGGGATCAAAGGTATGTGCATCACACCTGGCCCTGGCCCTCTCTTTTAGTTAGAGTTCTCTAGGCTCTAGAGGAATATAACCAAATAAACATATATATATATATATATATATATACATATACATATATATTCTCTCCAATTATACACATACATATGTATATGTATGTATACATATATATATATTTATATGAATTTATTAAGCGAGCTTTAAAATAGTAAAATGGCCAAATTGCACCAGAGGCTGGGTGCCTCACTCACCCTGGTAGTCCTAGAATAGCCGTCTCTCACTGGGGGACTACTGGCAGTCACTTGGTCCACAAGGTGGAGTGCCTTAGCAGTCATAATCTGGCACCAGAAGCCTGGAGGGCTCCTGGAGAGCTGCCAGTGGGTTCCTGTTCCAAGATGGAAGTTTGGAAACACTGTCTGCAGTCAGGGGAGGAGGCAGCAGCAGCAGTGGGGGAAATGAACTCTACGGTAAGAGAGAAGGGCAAGCCAGTGAAAGGCAGGAGCCAACTTCCTCCTGAAATAGCCTTTTTGTCTGGGCTCCTATGGAAGGTGCCGTCCACCATCCAGGCTGGGTGGGTGAGGCAGTCTGCTGGGCAACACGAGGCAGGGACCAGTGATCCCTGGATCAAGTTTGCTAGCTTAGCTTAGCCAAGCCGGTGGGCTCTGGATTCAAATGAAGCACTCCGTTGTAGAATATTATTTTAAGGTGTGTTACTTTTGTTTATGTTGCATTCGTTTAACTCTGGGAAGCTGTGTTACTGCTGTGCCTGTCTAAAACACCTGATGGTCTAATGAAGAACTAACAACCAATAGCGAGGCAGGAGAAAGGATAGGCAGGGCTGGCAAGCAGAGAGAATATATAGAAAGAGAAATCTGGGAGAAAGAAGAAGAAGAAATAGCCAGAGAAGGAGGAGGACTCCAGGGGCCAGCCACCCAGCTACACAGCCAGCCATGGAGAGTAAGAGTAAGATTTACAGAAGAGAATGGGAAAAGCCCAGAGGCAAAAGGTAGACGGGATAATTCAAGGAAAGTTGGCAATAAACAAACCAAGCTAAGGCCAGACATTTAAAATTAAAAATAAATCTTTGTGAGTGATTCATTTGGGAGCTGGGTGGTGGGCCCCCCAAACGTGTGAAAAACAACCAACAACAACACTCTGCCTCAATATATAAGGTGGAGAGCAATTGAGAGAGAAGACACCCAGTGTCAACATCTGGCCTCCACGTGCATCTGGAACGCGGATGTGAACATGCATATACACTCGCACACACAACACAAATGCATACACATGCAAAAAAAAAAAATAAAACCTGCATTTGAGTTTCTGATTTGAGTTTCACAATAAGTTGCTAAATGAATCTTGGCTTGGGAATAGGAGAGAATTTCAAACAAGTTGTGAAATGCCTTTAAGCATACACCTGTCATTTTATACTGCATGTTTATACAAAGTGGCATATCCTCAGCACTGAATATTTCTAGACTTTTAAAAATGTGGTTTTTGTTTTCTCGAGACAGGGTCTCATGTAGCCCAGGTTGGCCTCAAACTCACTCTATAGCCAAGGCTGGCCTTTAATTCATGATCACCCTGACTCTAACCCCCATGTTCTGGGATTATAGATATGTATCAAAACATTCAGCCTAAACTCAAAATATTGATTAACTCCAAAAAATGTTGACGATAATGTCCTACAGTATCAAATATTCAGCAAAGGACTAATATTTTATGTAGAAATAAATACACCTATCTTCTTAGAATATACATGTTATTTTAATAAATACTAAAATTATATGTAAAATTCAATTTTTTGATTTGTTGTCAGTGAATATTCACTTATATACCCATATATACCAGTGTGTGTAAAAATTTTAAACCTAATATATACATCCTCCCTGCCCCAACCCATGCATGTGGGATTTGTTGTTAACTGGAGTAGTATGATCTGGCATGATGTGCTGGGGTGTGGTCAGGGTTAGTGCTTAGTGTCTGTCATGCTATAACTCAACATGTATACTCTTGTATGGGGTGGTATGACTTGATTATGTTATGGCTGTGCTGTGATATGGTGCAATGTTGTGGTATTATGGTATGGCACAGCACAGTGGTGCAGCATGTTGTGGCGTGATGTGGTATTATGCTGTGCTGATGTGGTGTGGCACTATGGTATGCTGCTGTGATGTAATGGTGGTATGGGTGTGGTGGTGTGTAGCAGTGCTATGGTGTGGTGCTGTGGTGTGGCATATTGTGACTTAAGTGGGATCCTGGCCAGTCCTCTGCAGGGTATGCCGCTCCATTGGGGCAATGACCAAATGGCATTGTGGTAATTGGGGCTGTCTAAATGAAGGGGCAATTTAGTGATGTCCTTGGGCATGGCTTCATATTTTATAAGCAAGCCAATCTTCGTGCCACCCAGCAGCTGCTCTATTGAATAATTAGACAGTGTTTTTATGTTACAACAAAATGTACAAATCTCGGGCTGACGTGGCACCTCTCACCCAGCCCAGCCCACCACCCCATTGATCACAGGACTGAGACAGGCATCAACTAAACGTGTCATTTAAAACTACATTTTAAAGTTTCTTATATGAGTCACAGCTCGTACTAATTCTGATAGGAGATGGGTGTGGTTTTAGAGTGTGTCTGTGGTGTGAGGAGCTGTGAATCCACCTCAAACGTGGCACCAATATTCCCCAGAAATTTCTGAGCAGAGCTAAACATTGCAAAGGGCCATCAGTTCTGAACTTTACTACTTGGCTTTATTTGCTTGCTTTTATAACATGAAGCTGCACCGTATACACTGTATCCACAAACCCAGGTATGTACCCATTTTTTTTTTAGTCTTATTACCCTCTAATAGAGAGTTTCTTCTTGAGAAAATTGTTCTCTACCCATATTTGTGTCCTATGAATAGATTCACTGAAAATCTCCTTTTGTGTTGTTTTGGTTGGTGTTGGCTAAACAGCTCTAAGCATTTCAGAGGCAAATCTTTGATTCACTGTCTTTGAAAGAGCTGATGTTAGGAAAAAGACATGGATGCCTACCCAGAAAACTAGCTCAGCATGTCAGTGTAATGTCCTGGAAGGTGGGCTGAAGGGTAGGATCTAGAACAACAGGAAGAGAGACGGGGAGCGGGGAGATAAATGGGAAAAGAGAGGCTTCTTGACTGAAGTTCTTAGTGCATTAGTACTATCTGTCTACCCTGTGCGACCACTGCTATCAGAGTTCAGACAGAGGGACCACGCTCAACTCACAGCTAGCAATAGCTGTCCTAGCATCCCTCAACCCTGATCTTTGCCTCCTTCAAGGTCATTGTGCACCTGCTGATGCCCCCCAGTGCAGAGGGCTGGGGAAGTCTGTTTTCTGCCTCTGCTTCTAAGTTTTGACCACATCTGTTAACTACCACTGCCACTTGCCTGAAATCATGTCTGCTACAGCTTAGATAGGCAATGTCCCCTGAAAGGATCATGCGTTGGGGTCTTGTTTTCCAGCTGGTGGTCTTCACTGGGACAATGACAAACGGTTCTTGGGAAAATTTGGGTTGCCAATATGAAGTGTCCATTTAGTGATTTTTTTTTTTTTGAGGTTCTGGAAACCTTAGGTGGTAGGACTCAGCTGAAGAGAGTGGATCACTGGGTGTTTCTAGTCCCTGGCTGCCCACTCCATCCTCTCTCCTTCCTTCTCAATCCCACGGAGCCAAGCAACCACGAGCTCTATAAGTCTTTCTTCTCTTTACTGTTTTCATGTCAGATGTTCGATCACAGAAACGAAGTGACTTGAGATCATGGATCTCAAGGATGCTGGGAGTAGGAGGTGGTGTGGTGTTTGACTGCTCTGTTACCTGGAGTCTTGGTGCTAGGTGACCACCCTTTCCTCCATGACTGTCTCTGTGGGTACCTAGCATCACTCCTACGGTTGGGCATCGTGAGACCCTGTGCACGAAGGAAGAAAGGTGGAGAGGCAATGCAACCTGCTTTTGTTTGATTCCTTCTGGCTGTCCTAAAGATCTTTAACCAGATGGCTCTCTACCATAATTATAGCTGATATTTCCTAGTTACTCGTGGCTATAACAAGTAAAGTGTGTTTCCTACTGCAAGGACTAGTTAGTGCTCTGCCAGGGACATCAAGATTGACCGAATGGTTGTCTATTGGTTCGTAGACAGCTTTATCATCATGGCTTCCCTAGATGTGTTTGCCATGTTATGGTGCATTATGGCCATTCCCCCACCCCAGGAGACCTGTCTTCCTGCAGGTGCCGCCCCCTTCTTCCACCACCACACCAACCCTCACATCACAGAACACTTCTGTTCTGCTGATTGCTTGATTTCTGTGAAAGTGGCTTGTGCCTTTTCTTTAATGGTATCCAAGTCCATGTTCTGGAGGTTCTGCAACTGCCCAAGGATAGAATCCTTCTCCTCTTCCTCATCTTGGTCTTCATCTACCATCTTTCGGAGATCTTCTGGCAAGTCCACATCATCCCCAGCCAACTGGATTTGGGTCTCATCGATTTCACTCTGTGTGAAAATATAAGAAAAAGAAACGTATGGAGAAATAACTCTGAAACTGGCCAACCGGATAACCAGACAAACAAAATGTAAAAGCAGTGTAAAGCTAAAGGCCTGCCAGGAATGAGGGATGGGAGCAACAAGTTTTTGTTGTGCTGTGACCCTGAACCTGGAGGCAATGGCAGCGACTGCAGCCCCATGGTGGGAGGTCCTTTCCTCTATGCATCTTGGGCTGACTAGAGTCTTCTATCCCCCAAGTTTTCCAACTGTGCTCCCAGGGCAAACAGCACTGGCATAATCTAGGAGACTATTGGAAATAGAAATTCTGTGATCTTACCCCAGACCTACTGGATCAGAAACCCTGGTGATGGTACCCATAAATGGAAGTCCAGAAGTGAAGGGTCTGGGACTGGAGATACAGATGTCTTTGAGCCACCATGTGGCCTCCACAGGCACATGCTTGCCTGGTGCCCATGGGAGCCAGAATAGGACATTGGAACCCCTGGAATCAAAGTTACAGACTATCATTGTGAGTCCCCATGCCATGTGGGTGCTGGGAACTAAACATAGGTGTTCTGTAAGAGCGGAATCCAAAGACTTTGGTTTCCCGGAAGCTGCCCGGCGGGTCATGGGAATAACACCGCTGCATCGCCAGTCGGCATCATTTATGGTTGGAACTATGACGGTGTCTGATCGTCTTCAAACCTCCGACTTTCGTCCTTAATTAATGAAAACATTCTTGGCAAATGGGGGAGCCACACCTCCATTCCAGAACCCCCCTTTGGATGTACACAGAAGCCGGGGGTCCCTCCCAGCTCTTGTTCAGAGCAGCACTATACATCCCACACAGCCTGCCAGCCTCATGCCCTGGCTTGTGAGTTTGGCTGACCCGGACTCTAGTGGTGGCATTCGAGTTGGCGGTGACTATCCTTGACTCCATTAGTTCAATCTTTATATTTTAGTGGCAACTGCTGCTCAGCAAACGCTCCTTCCTTCCTGTCTGCTGTCCTGGGGCCCCCTCAGGGATACAGACTCCTGTCCAACCTGACCTTGGCTCCCCAGTGCTTGGAGATTAGTGTGGCATGTACCCCGAGTGTGTTATAGGTGCGTTTTTTTTTTGTTTTTTTTTTTTGGCACTCTCTTGACTGGCTCTATTGCCAAGTAACCTGGCTGCAGCAGGATTTTTCTAGTGTACTGTTCCTGGGTTCCTGCCCTTTATCCTGTAGTGCTCTTAGTAATGAGAGAAAGCTAACGAAAATAAAAAAGTTCCTCTGGGAAAGGTTCATAGTAGCTTATGTCCCAGATGACAGCTCTCAAAACATATTCTATTAGGTTGGAAACATATGGTGAACTTTATTTCAGGACTACAGAGGGATCAAAGGGCATTAGAAAGGGTGATGATAGAAAAGACCCGTGTTAGTGCCCACCCTGTAGATTTTGTTCAGCCTTACATTTGCTACTAAAGCTCATGAAGTCACTCGTGGTCATATACCTTTTAATCAGGTCACACTGATTTGACTTAAGACAGATTAGTATCTGCTGAGTTCCTTCGTAAAGTCAATACCTAAAGGAGATGGAAATGCCCCTCGCCTGGGTGCCTAGCGAAGATGATCAGAAACTAGTTGTCACAAGAGCTGGGAGATGTATCATTATTCTTCATCTCCAAAGGGGCTTGGAGGGACATGGTGGCTGAAGTTTTCCCCCAGCTCTGATGGTCTTCTCTAGGTGAGCCTGGGGATATGGAACCCAGCAACCTTTCCCTAGGGGCTCAGCTATCTGCCTCCAAGTAGAAGGACAGCAAATCTGGCTCTAGAATGAGCTAGCGAGGCAGGTGTTTGAAGCCTTTGGGGGAGATGCTCCTCATACAGGCCCTCTCTATAGACCTCCAGCTCAGCCTCTGGAGATAATATAGCCCAGCCCTGCGCTTGGCAGGTGACGTGGCCCCTCCCAGTGCCTAACAGATTAATTAGTTCCTACTCAGAGCGTTGTGAGAGTAATTAGTAAGTCCCCAGGGGCTCCCAGCCAATCCTGTGTTTCTATTTGTTTCTATTTACCTATCCTAATGGCCTGCTTTCCCTCTAGATTATCCTCTGGGCCTTTCTGCTGGAGTAGTGAGAAAAAGACTTCATCCAATTGCCCCTGAATTCCTGCAAAACAGGACCATTGCAACCCCTAGTCAAATGTAAATGATTTAAAAGACAATCCTGGGGGTCCTGGCCCCTCCCCTATGATTGAGAGTAAAATCTCTGCACATGTCAGTAGGTCGGACTCTGGACAGAATGCCCCTGGACAAAGTGACCACTGTGGGCCTAGAGCCAGGGGGAAGCATCTGTGTGCCAGCCAGCCAGTGCTATGAAATACCAAACCTACTCTCCTCACAAGGGGCAGGGGTCTCCCAGCTCCAACTGCCTGGATAACCTTAGCACAAAGCATCCCTCTTAAGCACCCAAGAAAGTGTCTTAAAGGCTTTCTCCCTCATCCACTTGTCCAGGGAAGGTGGAATGTTGGGATCCACCATGCCTGGCAATGTGGAGGAGGATCTCCATCACTCCACTTCCACCAAAGTTGCTCTCAAATAGGATTCCCTCTGGCAGCAACAGCATCCCTGGGGCCTTCCTAAAATTGAATTTTGGGGTCCTACCCAGAGCTGCTGATCCAGACACTTAGGCCAGACTGAGTTTGATCCAGCCCCCAGTGTTTCTGGGGCTACTCAAGCCTGGGGCCCACCACTTCACACTTCTTGAAGGTGGGAAGCAGCTTGCTCACCCTTCTCAGAGCCCAGCAGAGCCTGATGTGGGGACATGGAGCGTACCTGTTATTGGCCACAGAGAGCCTAGAGCATCCTCTTCCCCATGACCAGTTCTGATCTCAAAGCTATCCACTCATCCTTACACTCCCACTGGGAGTCAAGGTCATCGGATGGAGAGCCCAGTTGCCTGATGAGACAGCAAGCTACTGACTCACACGGTCTGTGAGCTGCACCACCCTACCCAACTTCCAGAACTTTATTTCCTCTACATGCATTGAGGCTCATATTGTTTGCCTCTGAGTTGGAGGGGATTGTTGGATGATCACTGAGCTGGTCCTAGAGCTAGGGCTGGTTTAGTAGGTGTCATTTGTAAAGTCTGTAGCCTCCAACTGTTTCCCTCTAAGGTGACCTACAGCACATGGAAGGCTGAAGGGCTGGCAGCCAGAAGACCTGGGGTCAAGTCCCAAATCTGTCAATCACTCTGTGATCTGAGGCACCTTATTTTCCATGTCCAAAGTCGAGTGGGAGAGCCACTCAGAGTATATTGAATAAGACATGTATTGAAAACCCCCTGGCCCAAGCTTCCAACCCTGGGCAAAGGGTAGCAGTGGTTAGGAGTATGTCAGAGGAAGGTGAGAAGCTCTGTGTTTAAGCTTCTGCTGAAGGGTCCTCAGCAGAGAGAAGGCCTGAGATAGACTAACGCAAAAGCTGAGAGAGAGCACAGCCTGGAGCAAAGGCCATGAGAACAAGGAGAGTGAGTAGGGTGGATGGAGCAGACACCAAAGCCTTGTTTCCACCTCCCCTAAGGAACTACCTGCTGGTAGGTAAGATAAGTAGGACCTTATCTACTCCTCGGACGGTGACTATTTTATCCAGACTTTACTGCCCATTGACAAATCTTAGGTTGGGAGACCATGAATATTCTGACACTGTCACACTTCAGGAAAGGCAGCCACGCCTCAATACAGCCCCCTTTATGAAAGTACAGGTACAGACAAGAACCAGAATCACTGTGGGGGCTGGAAGCAGCTCTGGGAGGGAGGAGGACCGAGAGTCTAAAGGGCTCAATGAGTAAGTCAGTATACGATCAGTGCACTTGGGTCACACTTCCTTCTCAGAGTCTGTTGTGTTGATATCATTTCTAGAAACATATCCCCATTCATTTCCTTCTATTTTTTTTTCTTGGATAGGTCTCATTTAGTCCAGGCTTGCCTTGAACTATGTAGCTAAGGGTGGCTTTGAACTCCTGATTCTACTGCGTCCACTACTCAAGTGCTGGAATTAAAGGTGTGTGCTGCCACGCCCCATTTATTATTGTTGTTGTTGTTACTGAGACAGGGTTTGGCCCTGCAACATGGCTGGTCTGGTTGTTACTGTGGAGCCTGGCTGGCCTTGAACTTTTGCAATCCTGCTGTCCCAGTCTCCCAAATAAGTGTTGGGATTACAGACAAGTATCAACTGGGTGGTTGTCGTTTCTAGATATCACCTTGGGCATTTTTTTTGTTTTGTTTGTTTTGCTTTGTTCTTCTGAGACAAGGTGTCTCTAAATAACAGTCCTGGCTGTCCTAGAACTCACTCTATAGACCAGGCTGGTCTCAAACTCACAGAGATCTGCCTGCCTCTGCCTCCTGAGTGCTGGGGTTAAAGGCGAGTGCCATCACCACCTGGTTATCCTTGGGACATTTTTAATGCAGCTAAGTATAAACTATTTCTATGCAAGCTGACCATCTTAATCTCTTAATTTTCACCAGACTTATCGGCTTTGTTGCCAGGCTAGATACCCTGTTATTTAAACAGTTCCAT
The DNA here is from genome assembly GCF_049852395.1 of Peromyscus maniculatus bairdii. NCBI lineage: Eukaryota > Metazoa > Chordata > Mammalia > Rodentia > Cricetidae > Peromyscus > Peromyscus maniculatus. The sequence continues at coordinate 57,133,437 of NC_134870.1, forward strand.
ATTCTGATAGTGTCCTTCCCTGTGACTGATCTCTGACCTTTTACCCAAGAGTGAGCATAAGCCTGGATCTCAGACCTCCTCTTCTCTGAGTTTTGCCCCTTCATCTCTGATCACACTTGAGATAAGGCAATGTCATCTCAGATGGTTCTGCCTTCACGAAGCAGAGTGTGGCTAAGCCAATAACACCTGTTTGATGTGAGGGAGATCTGGTTCCATTTGAGGCTTGTTCGTTTATTTTGGGTGTGTGTGTGATATACCAAATAGCTGGATGGGCAGATGTTTCCTGACTATGACATCATCGCCTTCAGTAGTTACTTCTTGCCACAGGTCCTGTAAGGCAGACGCTAGCAAAAGTGCCATTTCCTGTGGGTGTGATGGCTTGTGCCTATAATTCCAGCACTTAGAGGGCAGAAACAGAAAGTTTCAGCTTGCCAGCAGTTCAAGGCCAGCCTGAACTACACAAGTACCAGACCAGCGACACAGGTCGTCATTTTCCTTGTTTGGAGTGTCTTTTTGTTGTTAATCCAGCATGGCTACCGGAGTGGCCCAGCGGGATGATATGGTCTGTAGGGTCAAGTCAGTTTAGGCTCCCACCATACCATATCCAGGCTGTGTAATCTGGAGAAGTTGCTTTGCCTCTCTGAGTTGCTATTCTATCTGACACTAGGATAGGCTTTGGAAGGCTTCAGTGAGAAAGCTGGTGTGGCCGAGGAAATCCTGCCTCTTCGCGTCTCAAGATGTCACGTCCCTCTGGACATTCAGTCTACTGCTGTTCAGGGGGCTGGGGAGAAGGAGCAAAGAGAACCAGGGCAGGCAGAGGAGGGGAGGGGAGGGGGAGGGAGGGGAGGGAAGGAGGGAGGCGAGGGGAGGGGACTTCACATGGCCTCCCCTTTGCCTATCAGCAGAAGCAGCTGCTGGAGGCAGGTGGGCTCAGTGCCTCAGACCCAGCAGAGGCGCCAAGGACTTTTAATCCTAAAAAGACTACTGAAGAAGCCTTGAGCCATCTTTATTATTATATATTCTTTTAATGAAGCAAACTTTAAGTTAAATTATCGTGGCGTTTTCAGTATGACACATTTAAAGGCTGCTGTGCTGAGAGACTTGAGCACCGCCCTTCAAGGGGCAGACAAACACCAGGTGTAACTAAGTCGCACAGCTCAGCGGGGGGGACGAGCATGCTCCCCAGTGACTGACCCAGATTGACAATTCTGTTAATAGGATTGGGGCACACTGTGGAACTCTTTTCTCTTATTAATTTGGCCTGACTTACATATACATTCTGAGACGCCTGGGGACGGGGCTCACTTTTAAAAAGAACCTTGTGGCTTTATTTAAAACGTATGACTTACTGAATTAGAAAAAAAAAATGACATTTGCATTGTAATAGAAACTAGCTCTTCGTTGTATACAATACTGTAATGTCCAATCCAGCCCTGTTCTTTGCAGGAAAATGTATTTGAATGGTCTTCTTATGACAGATTCTTTCTGATGTTTCTGATATGTTGTCCTTTGGGTATGGGGTATTATTCTTTTTCTATTATCCCAACAACAACAATCATTCAATCGGCAGTAGTTCTCGTTTTCTCTCGCTCTCCTTCTCTGTCTCTGTCTCTGTCTGTCTCTGTCTCTCTCTCTCTCTCTGTATGTGTTCATGTGTATGCATGTATGAATATGAATGTGTGTATGTGTCCTCAATTTCTACACATCATGGCCCATGCTAGGCTTCAGGACAAAGATGAAGTCTGTCCTGTTGGGAAGCACGTGGCACCTGTGACTATTTAAGATCCTAAGATGATATAAGGCAGTGGTTTTCAACCTTCCTAATGCTGTAACTCCTTAATACAGTTCCTCATGAATTGGTGACCCCCAACCATAAAAATACTTTGTTGCTACTTCAGAACTGTAATTTTGTTACTGTTATGAATTGTAATGTAAATATCTGTGTTTTCCAATGGTCTTAGGTGACCCCATGTGAAAGGGTCATTTGTCCCAAAGGGGTCACAACCCACAGGTTGAGAACCTCTGATATGAGGGATGTGTGCACCCAAGCAGGTGGACCTGGAGAAGGGTGACCCAACCCATCCTTCAGTGGGGGATGAAGCCATGGAAAATTTTGGAAGAAGTGATACCAAACCAACAATCTCCCCTAAAGGAAAGCGAGCGCAGGAATCAGGGTGCAGGGACAGTGTGGGGTGAATGGAGCATGCCTGGGAGCAGGGCACACCCTGCAGTGAAAAAGGAGACAAAGCCCTGGCATTGGGATTCCTTGGAAAAGCTGTAGTTAGCCTTTGGGGAAAACCCAAATAGAGAGGGAAGGAACCGGGTAAGAGCCACATTTCAGAAACCTCTTACCACAGTGACAAGGCTGCTGTCCTAACAGAGGGGCGAACGACAGGCAACGTGCACAGGAGGATGAGAGACTCTACAAGGTCAGAGTCGAGGGGCCTGTGTGACTGAGGCTGGAGCAAACCGAAGAGGCGAGTGTGATTTCCATATGTCAGCCTGGGTGTGGGTGACCATGACAGCCACCAAGGAATGTGCAGCCTGGGGAAGAGCAGGTTCGTGGGGATAGTGAGCAGGGTGTTTGGGTGTGAGCTTGTTCTCCCAGTGAGGTGACCTGGTAGTGACATTTAGGGAAGGGATGCAAGCTGGAGCCGAGGGTCATCAGTTAGTAGGGTGACAGCAGAGAAAACAATAGCCAGATGTAGCCATCCAGGAGGAGTATGCAGACTTGAGGGAGAAGAAGAGCTGTCTCGAGGGAGATGGCCAAGGGAGCACTCTGGAACATTCTAGAAAATGGGGAATCATAGGGGAATGTAATCTATGAAGAAAAAACTAGAGTTGGCGGTAAATCAGAGCGGAAGGGCATGCCAGAAGTGACCACTGGTGATAAAAAAACAAGGGTCTCAGAAGAGAGGGAAGGGTATGGGTAGACCATTGATAGTCTACAGCAGCGGTTCTCAGCCTGTGGGTCACAACCCCACAGGGTCTCCTAGCAGATATTTACATTATGATTCACAACAGTAGCAAAAATTACAGTTAGGAAGTAGCAACGAAATAACTTTATGGTTGGGGGTCACCACATAGGAACTGTATTAAAGGGTCACAGCATTAGGAAGGCTGAGCGCCACTGAGCTAAAGGAAGATGGAGCCAGCAGGCAGGAAGCAGGCCGGTGAAGGGATGTTCAGGTGAAAAGTGCTGCTTGCTTATCTTAGTTGGGATGGAAGCAATTTCCTCTATGGAGTTCATAGAGAAGGAGACTCTGAAGTTGCAGAGTGAGGGGTCACTAAGAGGTAGAGGTGACCCCACCTAGCACAAACATGGGTGACACTAGGCATCTTAAATGCTCCAGTGGTCTCTAACCAAAAACCAGAGGAACCCAACACAGCCTCGGTGTGTGATGATGAACATTATGACAACTGGTATAGATGTATACATGTACATCCCTTAGAGTTCTACAACGTGGTTGCTGCATTTATTTGACGACTCATCTAGCTACTGTAATCAACAATGGCCATCCAAAAGCCTATGCTGCTCCATTTTTAAGACTCACTATTGTTTTTTTCCAGCCAGCAACAGAGTGAAACCCTCTTTCCTAAGAAACACCAGGCAAGTAACCTCTTTAGAAAATACAGTTCTAATTCCTAAATGTGACACAGCTGTCCTCATTAAACCTGACGGCTCCTGGGAAGGCATTTTTCTCAAATCTGTTCCCTGTTTGGCTTTGGTCAAGGGGACAGGTCTAAACTGACTCCTGCAGTTATATAACCATGGTGTTTGTGACCCTAGGACACTGAATGAAGAGCCCATGGTGTGTCAAATTTGTCCAGTTCCCTGTGGACTGTTAACGCTTTATTCTGACCGCTCACGCTCACCTTTCTCAGATGTCAGCAGATAACACAGGGCTGCATATTGCTACAAATGTTGTGTGGAAGGGGGTGGCTGCTAGGGTCGAGTCCAGTCATTCTCCAGCCAGGGTCACTTTCTTTGTTAGCCCACCCGCTCAGTGCTAATGTCTAATGTGGAGGAGGGAGTTTAGAGAGGACATGAAGAGATGTGGGCATGGAAAAGCACTGAGTGACGAGTAACTGTCCCAGTAAGCTTTGCAAATCTTTCATAAACCTCTCCATTTCCATGCTCTTCAGGATCATGTATTGAGTGTGTGCCTATGGCGTGTGCATCCCTAGAAGTAAAAAAATAAATCTAATAAAGAGTTAAAAGCGGCCGGGCGGTGGTGGCGCATGCCTTTAATCCCAGCACTGGGGAGGCAAAGCCAGGCAGATCTCTGTGAGTTTGAGGCCAGCCTGGGCTACCAAGTGAGTTCCAGGAAAGGCGCAAAGCTACACAGAGAAACCCTGTCTCGAAAAACCAACCAACCAACCAACCAACCAACCAACCAACCAACCAACCAACCAACCAACCAACCAACACAAAAGAGTTAAAAGCACTCAGGTGCTGGGATGAAGGAGCTGAAGCCTGGTGGCTATCCTGGAACTCATATCTATACTAGGAAGAGAACTTAGTGACTGCTGGGGGCTGTCCATGATGGCGTGTTCCTCAGATGACCTTGCATGGGAAGCATGCAGGGACGAGGTTGCTAGGGGCCTTGGGCATTCTCTATCAGAGAGCCAGTGACTGGAGGGCAGGTGGCAGGGGAGTGACATTTTCTGGCAATCCAGGGTCTCTGGCTTCTTAATGCAGCATCTGTACATCTCTAGCTCAGATTCTGACTGTGGTGTTTTGAGAAGACTCCAAAGGTTCCCGTGGGAAGGGCTCTGTGGCACAGTCCAAGGGGGGGAAAGTGAAGATTTGCCTATAGTGTGTCAAACCCGGCAGGGTAGCCACTGTCTGGGACACGTTGGCTGGGGACGATATTAGAACAAAAGTGTGACCTTTGTAGCACCCCTACTTCATTCCCCCATCTTCTCTTGCAGTTTAATATTCCAATTCTGTCAATTCACCCCCAATTAATGTCATTGCAGAATCATACCATCCTGGCTGTTAAAACGGGGAGAGCTGTTCCTAGGACTCTCTCCCAATATACCACAGGAAGATTTAAAAGGCACACTCTTGTCCTCAACAGCAGAAAGACGGGCGTTCAAAAGGGAAACTCTCGTCCAGACAGTTGTTTTGCAGAGTCAGCGCTCTGCTTAAGTGACAGAGAGAGCCCTTAGGTGAATACCACTAGGGGGCACCTGGCATTGGGGCTCATCCATGCAGGCAGCCTCTGGGGTGAGCTCCAAGCCTGCCGGTGGTGCCATCCAGAGCTGCTGTTCTGGGGGGAGAGGGAGCCATCGCCCCAGGACTGAGCTCAGATTGTCCATCTCTAGAGCTGCATCTGACCCTCTTGGGCTCTTGTGACTATTGCTTCCTGAACCTCCTCAGAGAGTGGGAAAGTGAACACATAACTCAGGAGGCAGAAGAGGCACCCAAGGGTGCAGCTAAATGGTATACATGAGGTGCCGTGTGTTGAGGTTGGAACAGTCAGCTGCACCCGGTGCTACATAGACTAAATGGAATAGGACCTGAGTTTTGTGCAGTTTTAAGCACTGTTTTCACAGAGCGCCATGCTGGATTCCAATTCTATATACTTTACAAAGAGCAGGCCATCCTATCATACGCAGTGTCTTCAGTGTTTCTCACACCACTGGGAAATTCTCAAAACACCAGAGAGAATCAATTTTACAAAATGCAGCCATCATCTAAAAACACCACAGGGAGCTGAAAGGCAGCTTGCCAATGAACCATGGGTGTACTTGACTGAAATTCTCATCTGTGTATTTGGAGCTTAGGCACCCAGGGAGGACCCTGCAAACCATTATGAAAGCCAAGGAACCTCTGGTGCTCGTGGGAGTGTGACTCAGTGGCTTGTCTCTAAAGGGTCAGGCAGTAGGGCAGTCAGGTTACCCAAATGTTTTAGTATAGTTTTTCAGTTGTTTGGTTTTGGTTTTTCCAGACAGGGTTTCTCTGTGTAGCTTTGGTGCCTGTCCTGGAACTCACTATGTAGACCAGGCTAGCCTCAAACTCACAGAGATCCACCTGGCTCTGCCTCCCAAGTGCTTGGGATTAAAGGCGTGCACCACTGTCGCCGCCTGGCCTTAGTATAGTTTTAAGACAGAGTTTCAAAACTGCCCTCAATCGTCTGGAAGCTAAAAGGACACCAATACTGTATGTACAGGGACCAGTGTTCAAATCCTTGTGCGTTTTGTTCTTGCTTATGATCAGGAAGCCTGGGGTGCAGCCTGTTCTGTAACTCACTAGGTACACTCAGACCTGGTTTTCCTGAACCCCCGTAACTCTCCTGAACTGAGAGTGTTTTTTTTCTTGGGTGTATATGGAGGTGACAGCATGCAGTTAGATGACCTCCCAGGCCTCCTCTGCAGGACTCATGAAAACAATCAGGAGACGGCCTGGAGAAACGACTCAATGGTTCAGCACTTGCCAGACAAGTGTGTGGGCCTGAGTTCAGATCCCCAGAGCCCATGTAAAGTGGGATGCAGTAGTGTGTGCCTTGTAACCGGTATGCCTGTCTGGAGCTGGGAGGTGGAGATAGGACAATTTCCACAAGCTCACAAACCAGCTAGCCTGGCATATGCAGGGACAAATGAGACACTGTCAAACAAACGGAAATGACTAGCAACAAGGGAGGTTATCTTCTGACCTCCACACAAACCCCTGGCGCCTATGCATGCACACAAACTCACGGCACATATGCATGCACACAAACCCATGGTACATATGCATGCACACAAACCCATGGCACATATGGATGCACACAAACCCATGGCACATATGCATGCACACTTGCGCATGGACTGGATACTGAAACAATCAGGAGAAGGGGAAGTCCCCAAGCACTGTGCATTGGAATGGCACATTTGAGTCATGTACCATACCATGTCAATATATCCTCTCTCCATTAGTCAGGAATACACTGGACCGTAGAGACCTCTCAAAAGGTCTGAGATGGAGAAGATGACGCCAGGTGAAGATCACCACTACCCTATCATCTTCCAAAGAGAGAGACGGAGTGTCCCTTTTCAACAGAGGCAGGAAGCTTAGGGAGTAGGACCCTGGCTTAGGGTAGGAAGGCTCTTCTTTGCCTTGTGCCTGTATCTTCTGCTATAAGATGGAGGTAGAAACAGGTCCTAAATGAATTAATATATGTGAAATACAGTGCTCAACACTTAAAAGGAACTTAACAAATGTCAGCTATGACATTGTCCTCATTGTGTGTGGATGTATAGGGGCTCTGTAACAAGAAGACCCTGTCTCACATAAGGACCAGTACCAATACTATCTTCTGTCCACATTTGAGCCATTTCATGTGAGTGCCCACAAATGTGCGCACATGAGTCACACACACACACACACACACACACACACACACACACACACATCTCATTTACCAGTATTCATGTTTTTTGAGTCAAACAGGAATTTTATAGAAATTAAACCATCTACACGAACTTCTAGTTTAATGCTCTTTTTAAAATAGCATGCATGTAAATTAGGAATATACTTATTCATCAACCATGACCTTGCTGATAATCAAACATTCTCCATTTTTTATTAAGGCACAATGAGACATTTTCTTACCTTCGGGAGCCTATATTTGTCTCTGAGGTGGACTCGGAGGCATGCTCTCTCTGCCTTTTTCTGAGTAAATGCAGCATCTCTCTCCATCCTGAAAAAAAGGTAAAGGATCGGAGACGGGGTCATAGACGATAGAGAGCCCCATCTATTCCAGCTGCTTCTCAGAGAGCAGGACCCTGGGTCATACTTGATTGCCACTGACCACTGACATTTGGAAAAATGTAGACTTTCTCCTCCACGTTCCCAACATCTGCTTCTCTATTACTGTCATGATGGAACTCCAGCACTCTGGACCTCTAAGTCCTCAGGCAACTGGGGCCTGGAAATGTCTCCGAGAAGGAAACAGAGAACATCAGAACGATGACTGTAGATGGACTGTGTGGTCCTGGACCCTGAGCCTCAGCATTACCTACATCGAGGGCAGATTCCACATGTGTTCCTCCTCTTCTGCTGCCTCAGAACCTGGGGAGGCTGTATTGCTAATGAACCCCTCCCTGAGCACTTACGGAAGCAAATAGACAAGGTGTTCTGTTCCAGGACTGAGACATTCTTTGGAGGTGCCTGTGGTGTTTGGAGACATGATGCCAAGTTGTCTCCCATCACTGTCCCTGCTGCCAGGCCCCAGTGTCGGTGTTCCCATCCCTAGTCAGAAGCACTATCCACAAATGAAGCAGCCTCAATTCCCATCATGCCTGCTCTATGGATGACCTGATTCAGAGGTTCTCAATCCGTGGGTCATGACTCTTTGGGGGGTCATATATCAGATATCCTGCATCTCAGATATTTATATTATTTTCCATCACAGTAACAACATTCCAGTTATGAAGTAGCCATGAAAATACTTTTATGGCTGGGGGGGTCATCACAACATGGGGGGCTGTATTAAAGGGTCATTAGGAAAGTTGAGAATCACTGACCTGATTGAATCCATGATTAGGGCCAATTTGAAATGGACTGCCTGGGTCTTGATGATCTACACAAAAGCATAAAGCTTTGGGGAATGTGTGTAAAGCTCACAAGAACTGCTTCCTTTCCTAGTTGCCCACACAAGTGCATGATTAATGCTGAATTTATCCAAAGGCACTGTCTACCAGTGGTATTGGGATGGACCACGTTGGATAAATGAAGTTTCATTTGGGGAGCTGGGATGGAGACTGAGAAAGACTGAGACTGTGGCTTGAAGTATGACCAGGGAGCTTGAAGGCCATTGGCTGGTCCTTTCTATTGCCCTGTGGTCTAGGTCATAGAAGGCTCCCTGAGTGAGAGCTGGCTGCCGAGGAGACCAGAAAGTAGTGCTGTGGGAGCAGAACAATGGCAAGAGACCCAAAGAGTGCTTGTGGCCCCAGTCAAAGGTTTCTGCTTTTGGACTCTGTGGGGCATCTTTGCACAAAGCATTATTTGCATGAAAATAAATCCCATTTTCATTTTTTAGGTGAAATTTGTTTTTTTTTATTTTTTTTATTTTTTTACTTGAAGTTGTGGAGTAATCCTAACCATTACACAAAAGGCCGACTTTGAAGACAGGCCACACCTGAAGCAAACAACCAGATTAAATGACCGATCACTGTGCCTTGGACTCAAGTGTTCTTGATCCAATTCTACCTCCAGAAAGTTCTGGAATAGGCCTGAGACAACATTGTGTTTAACCTTCTAATTTTTAGAGAAATAGGAAAAAGTGATTTATCCAAGAGGTTAATGCAGGCAGGAAGCAGACCCTTCCCACACAATATTTTATTAGAAAAACTTTCAAACATACAGGAAACTTGAAAGAACTTTAGATCGAAAGCCACATTTCAATAACCTAGCTTCTCCATTTCGAATCTCATGTTTTAACACATACCTACCATTCTATTCATTTATTCATTTTACTTTTTCATACATTTAAAGCTGCAAATGCCACCTCCCCAGAACACTTCTGCATGCATATTACTATCTGGAGTTATCTATTTATTTATACTTCGTCTACTTTTCTTTCGAAGAAAAAAAAAAACTGCACACAATTCAATTTCCCAAACTTTAAAGGGTACCATCTGGTGATGCCCCTAAATGCCCACACCTGTGTAACCCAAGGCCTTTAATCAGAAAGATTAAAAAGACACACTCACCAGTTTTGTTTTTTTTCCTTGACCGACTAAATCAAGGCCAATTACAAATGTGCCTAAACCAGGAAGTGCTGAGCTGCGTTAAGCATGGTGGACAGATTCGCTTCGTGCGGTTCACTTCCATCTCTGTAGCACGCAGAGACACCGATGCTACAGGACTCTGCTTTAGCAGAACCAGCTTTCGTCGGGCTAGGGGCAAAGGGTCAAAGGAAAAGCACCCTCGGAAGCCAAGTGCCATCAGCCTGGGCACCGAAGGCTGGCACTCGGCATGGACCCTTTGCTCTACAGGGGATCGGAGCCACGGTACTCACTTCTCTTCAATCATCTGCTTCTGGTATTCCTCATATTCCTCTCTAGTCATCCCTTGCGCTGCTGCGGGGTCCGAGGTCCCTCCTTCTTCCTTCTTTTCTTCAGACCCACCTCCAAATCCTAAATTCTTTACCTGGTTACTTATCATATTTTTCACAAAGAAAGCCATGGTCTCTCGGCCTTAGAGAACGGAAACCCAGTCAAAGCCTGGCAGGAAACAAACCAAAGCAAACCCTCCAAATGTCCTCAACCACAGCCACACATTTGGGAGCGAAGGATTTGCCCAGCCTCCTCTGCCCAAGGGCACAGTGAGAGCGGAGAGTGCTTTTGCTAGTCAGTCGTAAGCTGGATTAGAGGGTGAACTCTTAGCGTAGAGGCAGATGGTTCCCATTACTAAAGCCCGCGGTCAGATGCAACCTTCTGCCTTATGATTAATACACTCAGCTAATTTCACGGGGCAGAAAGCCCGCCCATTCTCTGCTCCGCTTTCCTTAACCATCTAAATTTTATTTTGTTTTATTTTATTTTTGGCCAGATTGAGCGCAGAGCCTTGCGTATGTCAGGCCAGTATCCTACCGTTGAGCAATGCTCCCATCCCCTAAAGTTCAAATTCTATAGACAACAGGGCTCCATCAAGAGTCCCATTTCAATTACATTAATTGGAGACAACTGATTATATGGCTACTGTGGAATTTCCACATCCCATCCCTGGAGTACAACATCCTGTTGGAAATAGTCCAGTGAGATTCAAATCCCTGAATGCTTTATTAAGCAGAGGTAATGCTTTTGATTCATATTTGATCTCACTGGGTTCTAAGCTGTAGGCAAGCACTGCTTTGGGGTTCAGTCCGGTTTTGTCCAGCTTCACTGGGAATGGTGTCTCACACGCAAATACACAAGCCAGGCAAGGGGGTCCAAGGGGTGAGCAACGATCTTTAGTTCACCCGGGAAGATTTGCTTAGCTACTACTGCATGGAAGTACCACCCACCTTCCCGAGAAGGATATTTTGATACTTTAATTCAGAGATAGGAACCCATGTGAGTCAAGACCTCGGTATGCATTCGGACACTTCATCCTTTGCACACAGTGCACTTCCTGGGTGAAGTGTTTTGTAGCAGTGCATTATCTATTTCTAGCTATGGCTTTCTTCAGGTCAAGGTAAGAACTAAGTGTAACTAAGTCTTTAATCTATCAGTTCTCAGCCAGTGGGTTGTGACCCCTTGGGGGTCCAACAACCCTTTTGCAGGGGTCACATAACAGATATCCTGCACATCAGATAGTTACATTAGGACTTATAACAGTAGCAAAATTACAGTTATGAAGCAGCAACAAAAATAATTTTGTATGCTGGGTCACCACAGCATAAGGACCTGTATTAAAAGGTCATTGCTTTAATCTATGTTCGAATGTTTCTTATTAAAGAGCTGGGTGGTGGTGGGGGGACAGGAAACTTATTTGTAGTTCATGCCCATTGTTTTCTCAGTAGGAACAGTCCTCCAGTCATAGGCCACCACTCCTAAGAGCAAGTAGAAATAGATAACCTGGGTTTTTTATATAACATGTTCACTGTATGTATTTTAAGGCCAATTTTCCCTTCTACTAAGCTGTTTTGAAATGCTGCTCAAATAGCTTCAACATGAAAGACCAAAATAGATAACATGGAGTAAATTTTTAAATTGAGCTTTGTCCTGAAAGCTAGAGCCAGCCAGGTTTTTAAAAATGAATTTTTAAAATGTATTCTTTAACTCCCCTCAATTTAATTCTTCTTCTCGGTTCCCTGAGCCATGAGGAAAGGGATTTGATGGAGACATCCTGTTTATTTGCTGAGTGTTCCAAGGTCTCTCACTCTCTGCATATTGTCTGGGTGTCAGTCTCTGTATCTGTTCCCATCTACTGCAGGAGGAAGCTTCTCTGATGATGGCTGAGCAAGGCACTCATCTATGAGTACAGCAGATGTCATTAGGAGTCATTTTATTGCTATGTTATCTTAGTAGAACAGTTGTATTTGATTTCCCCCTATGTCCCTAAGCTATGTAGTCTCAGGTTCTTGGTCACACAAACAGTGTTGAGTATGGGTTCCATCTCATGGAGTGGGCAATAAGTCAAATCAGATATTGGTTGGTTACTCCAACAAGCTTAAAGGCCATCATTGTAGATCAAAGGGTTTGTAGCTGGGTTAGTGTTTACATTTCTCCTTTGGTGGAGTGCAGAGCACCTTCCTGTACCAAAGATGTTAGGACACAGGGGAGAAGGTTGTATGTAGACACCAGCTCCACTTCTCCTCGTTCAATGAGCTGTGTAGATGTCTTCGGCAATAGTGCCCCTCGATCACTTTGTAGAGAGCAACCGATAGTCTTGCCAACAACCTGGGTTGCTTGAGGATTCCACAGGACCCTTTTGACCAACAATTCAATTAGATGTCACCAATTCCCAGTACTTGAAGCTTCATTTGGTGACAAGAGATGTCCAGATTTGGTGATTTCATTTAGATCGCCTTCATATGTGCATATATTCTAGAAAGCTTCCACTATATTAGGTTTTCATACTACCCCACCCCCATGTGGCCCTTAATTTTAGCTGTCTTCTTCTATATTCCTTCTTACCTACCCCTCCACATATATTCCTCCATTCTAGTACCACATTCCATCCATCCATAGCTATCTATTCTATTTCCCTTCCCTAGGGAGATCTGTCTATTCACCATAGTCCCTTACTCCATACCTAATCTCTATGGTCCTATGGCTTATAGCTTGTTTATCATTGACTTAACAGCTAATATACACATATAAGTGAATGTGTACCATATTTGTCTTTCTGAGTCTGTGTTACTTCACTCAGAGTGATTTTTTTCTAGGTCCATCCACTTACCTGTGTATAGCATGACTCTTAGAAGGTCTTATTAGTAAAAACAAACCTGGAGCCAGGTATTGGGGTGAATGCTGAAAGATCAGAGAAGCAGAACAAGACACAGCTACCTCAGCTTGCCAATTCCTCAGCTGATCCTGTTTCCTCAAACTGGAAGCCTCTGTGTCCTCATCCGAATGGGTCTCAGCCGAACTGCTGCTCAAAAGCCTAAAAGCTTAACCAGCTCTAGTTCCTGGTTTTCATGCCTTATATACCTTTCTGCTTTCTGCCATCACTTCCTGGGATTAAAGGCTCACTTCCTGGGATTAAAGGCATGAGTCACCATGCCTGGCTGTTTCCAATGTGGCTTTGAACTCACAGAGATCCAAATGGATCTCTGCCTCTGGAATGCTAGGATTAAAGGTGTGTGCTACCACTGCCTAAACCTATGTTTAATATAGTAGCTGTTCTGTTCTCTGACCCCAGATAAGCTTATTATGGTGCACAATATTTTGGGGAACACAATATCACCACACCTGTGAATTTCATGATTTCATTCTTTTTAACAGTTGAATAGTATTCCTTTGTATAAATGTACCACATTTTTTTAATCTGTTCATCTGTTGAGAGATATCTAGGTTGTTTCCAATTTCTGGCTGTTATAAATGAGAAGCAATGAACATGGCTGAGCAAGTGTCTCTGTGCTAAGATGATGCACCCTTTGGGTATATGCTCAAAACTGGTATGGCTTGATCTTGAGGTCTATAGATTCCCAGCTTCCCGAGGAACTACTATACTGATTTCCATAGTGGCTGTACAAGTTTTCACTCACTCCCATTGGCAATGGATAAATGTTCCCCTTACTCCACATACTTGCCAATATGAGCTGTCATTGGTTTTTACTGATTTTGGCCATTCTGACTAGTGTAAGATGAAATCTCAAAGTAGTTTTGATTTGCAGTTCCCTGATGAAAAGGATGTTGAACATTTGTTTTCCAGCCATTTGAGAAATCTTTTGAGAAATCTGTTTAGATCTGTATTCCATTTTTTTTAAACTAGGTTGTTTTCTTGATATCTAGTTTTTTTTGTTGTTGCTTATATATTTTTGATATTAGCCCTACATTGCACATGTAGTTGGTAAAAGTCTTTCCCAATTCTGTAGCTGCCCACCTGCCACTTTGTCCAAATGATGGTGTCCTTTGCCATGCAGAAGCTTTTCAGTGTTATGAGGTTCCATTTATTAGTTGTTGGTCTTAGTGCCTGTGTTAATGTGTTCTGTTCAGAAAGCATTTTCCTGTGCCAGTGAGTTCAAAGCTATCCCACACTTCTATCAGGTTTGGTGTATCTGATTTGATGTTGAGGTCTTTGATCTCTCTGGACTTGAGTTTGTGCAGCCTGATAAGTATGAATATATTTTTATTCTTCTACATGCAGACATCCAGTTTGACCAGCACCACTTGTTGATAATGCTGTCTTTCCCAGTGTATTTCTGGCTTCTTTACCAAAAGTCAGATGTCCATAGGTGTGTGGATTTGTGTCTAGGTCTTCAGTTTGATTCCACTGATCCAAGTGTCTGTTTTTGTGCTATACCATGCTGTGTTTATTACTATAGCTCTCTAGTGCAGTCGAGGTTGGAGATGGTAATACCTCAGCAGTTCTTTTACCATTCAGGAGTGTTTTGGCTATCTTGGATTCTTTTGCTTTTCCTTTTCCATATGAAGCGGAAATTCATCCTTTCAAGATTTATGAAGAATTGTGTTGGAATATTGATGAGAATTGCATTGAATCTGGCGATTGCTTTGGTGGGATGGTCATTTTCATTCTATTAGTCCTGATCCATGAGCATGGAAAAAAAATTTCCACCTCCTGCTATCTTCTCCAATGTCTTAAAGTTTGCATCATACAAGTCTTTCACTTGCTTGGTTAGAATTACCCTACAATATTTTTATTATTTGAGGCTATTGTGAAAAGTGTTTTCTCCCTGATTACTTTCTCAGTCCATTTCTCAATAGCATATAAAAGCTAATAAGTTTTGTGAGTTAGTTTTGTAACCTGCTGCTTTGTTGAAAGTGCATATCAGCTGTTTAAGCTTCATGGTGGAGTTTTTAGGATCATTTGTGTATACATTCATATCACCTGCAAATAAAAATATTTCAACTTCTTTCTTTTCAATTTGTATCCCCTTGATCTCCTTCAGATGTCTTATTGTGCCAGCTAAGATTGCAAGTACTATATTGAATAGATATAGGGAGAGTGGACAGTGTTGTTTTGTTCCTGGTTTTAGTGGAAATGCTTTGAGTTTCTCTCCATTTAAGTTGATGTTGGCTATAGGCTTGCTGTATATTGCCTTTTTTATGTTCGGTGTGTCCCTTGTATCCCTAATCTCTCCAGGATTTTTATCATAAAGGGGTGTTGGATTTTATCAAAGGCCTTTTAAATAAGATGATCATGTGGCTTTTGTCTTTCAGTCTGCTTATATGATGGATTACATTTAATGATTTACATATGTTGAACCATCTCTGTATCACTGGAATGAAGCCTACTTACTCATAATGGATGATCTTTTTGATGTGTCCTTGGATTCAGTTTGCAAGTTTTTTTTAAATTTATTTTATGTATGAGTGCACTATTTGCATGTACACATTTATGCCAGAAGGGGGCATCAGATCCCACTAGAGATGGATGTGAGCCACCATGTGGTTGCTGGAAATTGAACTCAGGACCTCTGGAAGAGCAGCCAGTGCTCTTAACTGCTGAGCCATCTCTCCAGCCCCAGTTTGCAAATATTTTATTGAGAATTTCTGCATCTATGTTCATAAGGGAACTTGATCTGTAATTGTCATTCTTTGTTGGGTCTTTATGTGGTTTTAGTATCAGTGTAACTATGGCCCTATAAAATGAACTGGGCAAAGTTCCTGCTGTTTCTACTTTGTGGAATAATTTGAGGAATACTGGCATTAATTATTCTTTGAAAGTCGGATAAAATTCTGAGCTAAAACTCTCTGGTCCTGGACTTTGTGTGTGTGTGTGTGTGTGTGTGTGTGTGTGTGTGTGTGTGTGTGTGTGTGTGCGTGGGGGGACTTTTAATGACTGCTTCTTATTGTTGGTTGTTTCTGGCTCTTTTGGGGAACCCACCAACCCAGCTCCCAAATATCATACACAGAAGCTTATTCTTGATTATGAACACCTGGCCTTAGCTTGGCTTAGTTTCTAGCCATCTTGACTTAAATTATCCCATCTATCTTTTGCCTCTGGGCTTTTCCCATTCTCTTACTTCTGTAAATCTTATTCTTACTTCATGGCTTGCCGCATAGCTGGGTGGCTGGCCCCTGGAGTCCTCCTCCTTCTCTGGCTAATTCCTTTCATTCCTCTATCCCTTTTCTTCCTCCCAGGTTTCTCTTTCTATCTATTCTCCCTGCCTGCCAGCCCTGCCTATCCTTTCTCCTGCCTCGCTATGGGCTGTTTAGTTCCTTACTAGACCATCAGGTGTTTTAGACAGGCACAGTAACACAGCTGCAACACCAACAACATTAACACACCTTAAAATAATCTACTACAGCTTCTATTTCAGTCGTAGTTATTAGGTCTGTTTATATTGTTTGTTTGATCTTGATTTAGCTTTGATGGGTGGTTTATATAAAAAAAATTATCCATTTCTTTTAGATTTTCCAATGTGGGTGAAGTAGATGTTTTTAAAGTATGTCCTTATGATTCTCTGGATTTCCTTGGTATCTGTTGTTATGTCCCCTTCATCTCTAATTTTTTAAATTTGGATCATCTTTCTCTGCATTTTACTTTATTTGGTTAAGGGTTTTAATCATATTGATTTTTCTCAAAGAACCAATTGTTTGTTTCATTAATTCTTCATATATATATATAAAATATACATTTATTATATATAAAGAATATATATACATACATATAAAATATATACTCATTATATAGAAAGAATATATACATATATTCATTATATAAAGAATATATATACACATATATAAAATACATATTCATTATATATATATAGTTTTTGTTTTATTGGTTTCAGCCTGAGTTTGATTATTTCTTGCCACCTACTCCTTTGGGGTGTAATTTCCTTTTGTTCTAGAGCTTTCAGGTATAATGTTAAGTTGCTACTATGAGATCTCTCCATTTTAATTAATTAATTAATTAATTAATTATTTTTTGGGGGTTTTTTTGAGACAGGGTTTCTCTGTGTAGCATTGCACCTTTCCTGGAACTCACTCTGTAGTCCAGGCTGGCCTCGAACTTCCAGAGATCCTCCTGCCTCTGCCTCCCGAGTGCTGGGATTAAAGGTGTGCGCCGGCTAATTTTTTAATGTAGGCACTTAGTGCTATGATCTTGCCTCACATAACAGCCTTCATTGTGTCTTATAAGTTTGGGTATGTTGTGTTTTCATTTTCATTCATTCTAGAAAGACTTTAAATTTCTTTCTTGACCCATTATTCATTCATTTGTGAATTTTTTAGTTTCCATGAGTTTGTAAGCTTTCTGTTGTTTCTGTTGATATCTAGCTTTAATCTGTGGTGTTCACATAAGATGAAGAGTGACACTTCCATTTTTTTGTATCTGTTGAGCCTTGCTTTGTGTCCAGGTATGTGGTAAATTTTGGAGAAACTTCAATGAAGTGCTGAGAAGAAAGTATATTCTTTTGTGTTTGGGTGAAATGTTCTATAAACATCTGCTAGGTCTATTTGGTCTATGTCAGTTAGCTCCAGTATTTCTCTGTTTAGTTTTTATTTGGGTGGCCCATCTGTTGGCAAAAGTAAGGTTTTGATATCATCTCCTTTATCATTGTTTGAGGGGCAACATGTGATTTAAGCTATAGTAGTATTTCTTTTATTTGTATTTGGTGCATAGAAGTCAAGGAAGGCAACTTTCCCTTGGTGGGTTTTTCCATTAGTATGTAGTATCCTTCTGTATCTCTTCCAAGTAGTTTTGGTTTTGAGTCTATTTTGATAGTTATTAAAATGGGTACTCCAACTTACTTCTTAGATCCATTTGCTTCAAATCTTTTTCTATCCTTTTATGCTGAGGTGATATTTATCCTTGATGTTAAGCTATGTTTCTTGGGTGTAATACAAGGATATCTGGGCTTGTGTTTGTCCGATATGTGTTCCTTGGTTCCTGTTGCCCACCCTCCCCCCATCTCTTTTAACTTTAATTGATTCTTTGTGGATTCCACATTATGCATTCTGATCTCACTTTTCTCCCTGTCCCCCCCTCATATTCACCTTCTGCCCTTGCAACCCATCCCCCAAACAAAACCAAATTTAAAAAAAAAATAAAAAACCAAGACAAAAAACAAGTGAGGTGAGAGAGAGAGAGAGAGAGAGAGAGAGAGAGAGAGAGAGAGAGAGAGAGAGAGAGAGAGAATATCTTGTGGTAGTTGTAGTGTGGCCTGTCTTTACTTGCAAGTGTTCACTGCCAGAGTCATTGGTCTGGAGGCCTCTGGCTTCTGCTACACCACTGATTACGGGCTCTCACTGGGACATTTCTTGGATATCCTGTTATTGCCCTGTGTCGTGGAGATCCTGCTGTTTTGGATCTGTAGGTTCATCCCCTTCACCTGTTCCAACAGTTCATAGATGAGGTGGATGTTGGGGTGTACTGGTTCTGGACCTGGGTGGTAGCTGGGTTAGTCAGCCTGCCGCCAGCTCTCCCTCATTATCACTACCTGGATGAGCTCCCCCCAGCCCTGCCTCAGCTCCCTCATCCAATGCAGCCTTCCACAAGGAGCAAGGCCAGTGCTCCTGCTCTCAGAACCTCGGATCCTGTCACTCACACTATCAGAGCCAGCTCTACCGTTTTGCCCAGGTGAGGGATTGATGTAGGGGAGTACATGGGGGAGGGGGCGGGGATCAGCTCTCCTGCTCTCACTCCCTCAGAGCTGGTCCCATGCTCAACAAACAGGGTCAGCTCTAGGGTGCTGTTCAGGTGGGGTGCAGGGCCCTGCTCTCCTTTGTGCTGCAGCTGGTGAGGGGCGGGGCAAGTTCTCTCACTCTTGTGACCCTGGGGCCAGCTCTCTCAACTGCTACAGCAATGGGTGGAGTGGGGAGGGCATGGCAGATGAGGTGGTGGGGTCAGCTCTGTTGCTCTCATGCCCAGGGTTGGCTCACCTTTGTCCCCAACAGGGTCAGCTCCAGTGTGCTGCCCAGATTGGGGGTGGGGGCAGAACCCTCTCTCTTGTGTGCTGTAGATGCTGAGTGTCAGGACCAGCTCTCACTGGCAGAAGGTGGTAATGGGTGAGGGGGGCCGGTCTGTTGCCCTCTTTTGTTCTTAGAGAGTGTGGTGGCTGTATGTTGCCTGGTAGGGAATGCTGAGATCCTACCAGGTGTGGCCACTGGGGGTCTGGGTAAAATATGTATCTCAGTATTGGGAGCTGGCACTTAATAACAGGGAAGGGCTAGGAGTCGGAGGTTCAAAGGAGGGAGGAAAGTAAGGTGTTCCATCAGGTTAGGCTTAGTCCCCTAGGAATGGAGGCAGAGTGGGAGGCGAGGCCCCAGCAGGCAGTCTGTTACAGAGCTGAGGTGAGGGGACTGGATTTGGAGGAGAGTGAGGATCTGAAGGTTGTTTACCTGCTTTGCTGGCCTACTTGCTTCTGTGGTAGGCCTAGGGAGATGCCATATCTGCACTCAGCCTACTTGCTTCCCTGGCCTGAGTGTTCCCAGGGAATGCCTGCTGCTGTTAGGGCTGAGATAGAGTGGAGTCAGGGGAAGTAAGAGTAGAAGGGAAGATCTGTGTAGGCCACTAGAGATGGAGGCAGGGAAGGAGAGGAGGTCTCAGCAGGTGGTCTGTGAGGGATCAGACTAGGGGATTGAATCTGAAGAGGGAAAGGTGAAAATCTGCAGTTAGTCTACCTACTTTCCTGTAGAGACCCAGAGGTTTCCTAGTGAGAAATTACTCAGGGTCCCAGAATCTGAGCTTGCTTTACCCAGCAGGGCTGCATAAAGGGATGATTTGACCACGGGCATGGTTACCAGGTGTTTGTAAGGGTCTACACTTGGCTGTGTGGTGTCTTTTGTCCCGCCTCTTGGCAATGTTATAAAAAGCCCTTTTGAAGAGGCAGAAGGGGCCATTGGGTTTTGATCCAGGCCCTCCCGAAGCTATCCCATGTCTCTTTCTTCTTGTCACCTAGGTCTCTCTTTCTACCTAATTATTTCTTATCCCTCTCTCCTCCTCATAGGAACCCTGGAGAAGGTGGGAGCTGGCCCCACACTTTTCCGGCTGCCATGCTGCTTTGCTGTTTCATTTTGTTGTTTTAAACCGTGTCTAATCTTGATATAGTGGCTCACCTTTAGAAATACTGATTAGTTGTGACTTACTCAGCTTGAAAAAAATTGTATGGCATCTGACCTAAGGACTTTACTAGAGTAACAGTAATCCCATTAATGAAATTAAATTTTAGAAAAGATATGACATCCACACAGTACAAATTCATTTGGGTCTTTCACCTTGGCTTTTTCTGTTCACACCAGAGCTGGTTTGTGGCATGGTTTCTTCTTCGGGTTTCCGAGGAAAGCATCTGTAGTAACGGCTCAGTCTTCAATCTTCTCCCTCGATCCCCCAGTGCTAGCATTATAATCAACTCCCACCATTGGTGGCCATTTTTTTTTTTTTGATGTTGCTACTAATTAGAAGTGACGGAATAGTCCAGCTAAACCGGCAACACTTAAGCCAGCTTTTGATTATGTTTATACACTTTGTGCAATTCTAGGGATTGAGCCAAGTGCCCCCCAAATGCTGGACAGGTGTTCTATCAGTGCTCTACATTCCCGGCCTTCAGCATTTGGTCATTAACGGGCGAAAACACCAAATACATAGTTTTAACTAATACGTGCTTTTCATGCCTGGCAAAGGTGAACGTTTACCCATCTCTAGTTCTCTTCTCCTCCTGCCACCTTCTCTCTTCAGGCATTGATGCCATGGATGGCAGGCCACCCAGGACAGTGTGATGGGCAGTTTTAGTTGTCAGCTTGCCAGATAACTAAAGAATAACCTGGGCATAGCATCTCCATGAGGGACTGCTGACGTCTGACCTGTGGACACTTCTGGAGGAGACTGTTTTCACTGTGTTCATGGAGGTGGCAAGGCTGTTGATTGTGGGTGGCATCTCCTGACTTCAGTGCAGGGCAGGGGTGGGCATGAGTAAACAGTCATACATTCCTTCTCTCCTAGCTCCTGACTGCATGTGACTAGCTACTTCAAGTGCCTGCCTTGACTTCCCCAAAATGACGTGCTCTAACTGGGAATCAGAAGCTGAAGAATAACCCTTCTTCTCTTAAAGCTGCTTGTGAGCCACTGGAAAGGAAACAGCATCAAGGTGCAGATCACCGGTAAATAAAACACAACTGCAAAAGAGGACCTATCTGGAAAATAGCTACTTAGGCCCCAACATCAAATCAATGAAGGAAAAAGTCAATTTACTAAAATATTTCTTTTATTTGAATAAGGTCATTGACATTTCTTGAATTCCAGCTAGCATCAAGTAACAATCAGAAAAGCAAAACAAAAACAAACAAACAAAAAAACTTGACAAAATGTTATATAGTTGAAATTGACAGTGGATAGAAAACCCTTTTAAACTTGAACATCATAAAAGAAATACCTTAAAAAGGGCAACATACAGATTTAAAAAGTTGCAAGAGCTGATCTCACCCTAAATCTTACAAATACAAAATTCCCAATGACTAATTTGTTCATCGCCTTTCTCCAACCAGCATGGGGGCCCTTCGAGAGAATCTGACTCCAGCAACCAATCAGTTCTTTACAAAGACCGATTCTCTACAGAGCAGCAGGTAAGCGACCCCTTATTCAAGTCTTTCCCATTCTCCTCAAGTTATCAACAGATGCAGCTGTCTGGGATAAAAGGAGGTGACAATCAGGAAGGCCACAGCTTCAGCAGGCAGGCTTCATGATGGGCACGCTTAAGCTTTCCCATGAGCCAAAGACGATTCTACAAGTTTCGAAGTCATCACTGAAGCGCTAAGAGGTCAGCTAACAACCGGTTAGTGTGTAGTCGCTGATGAACAAAGAGTCTTAGCAAAACAAACACCAACAAGCACAGAAGAATCAGCAGAGTTGCCCATCTCAAAGACAGTGAAAATGTGCGTAGCTCAGCTTTGAGCCAACAAAACAAACTCCCACCACAGCCCTTTTCCTACTCCTCATGTCAGTGGCTCTCAACTGTCAGTGTGCTATGTCTGTGGTGTCTATGGAAGGGGATGGACACTCTGAAGCCCCACCTGAGTTGTGACGCAGCTGGGCTGGAATGGGGCCTTGGAATCTGTATTCCTAAGAAGCATTCCATGAACCGAATGGCTGGTCCATGGGCCATACTTGGAAGAACACTGAAGTGCCTTAAAAATGTGACAAAACACTGGTTTATTGTTTGTGACTTCAGGTGAAGTTTTAAGCTAAATAAAGCATTCAAATAATTATAATGCAAACAGCATATGACACAAGTTTATCAGCAATTACATAATTGCAACTTCTTTTAAAAGTGGCATCATAAAATTACATTGAAGTTTTAAAATAAATTTTGTTTTAATCCAAGGCACCTGTAAAATACTTGCTGGTGTGAGAAGTGAATTATTCCAGTTACACAGAACACTACAGAAATGGAGGAACTCTGGCAGTGATCGTGTCCCACAGAGCAGGGTTGTGCTCAGGAGATTCCGACTTAATGATTCTGAGGAAAACACAGACAGACAGACAGACCGACCATGTGGACGACCTTGCAGAGTGATTCTGAAGCAATTAACAAGTAAAAAGATTCCTGCTCCTGCTCCAATGGCTAGCTGCAATCACATTAGGAAGGATCAGTGTACTTCCCTTCAGACTTCAACCTCCAAAACGTACCCTGCCCGGGTCTGGATCCCCTTAACGTCCAGGCACCCACGACTGTGGGCTTTCAATACTGGGCTCTGGCAGCCTTTTATTTCAAGAAGATTTCCCAGTGTCTGCACTCGGACATTTTCATGGAGGATTTTTTAGTAAATAAGTTCTGGGAGATGACGCTTATGGAACATGAGTTTCCAAATGTGAACTCTAGAGGAGAGAGTGAGGAGCACTTTATGCTGCCGAGTCTCATGTAGGCACCGAGTGCACTGTCAGAATTTCTGGGATCTGGGGTGATGAATGGCAGCATAAAGTGTGGGGAGCCTGCACCCGTGGTGCCAGTTAGGTAGTGCCACGGCACAGAGAGCTCTCCAAAAGTCTTCACATAGGCTGGGCTGTTAGCCCAGTCTGCAAATGACAGCTGAGAGAAAACTTACAACAATTTAGCTGCGTATCTTATTAAACAGTGTTGTCCTGGATCCCAGAGCAAACGAGACCATTACTTTAATAAGAGGTAAACTGTCTTGAAGCCAGCGAAAGTCTAGCCCAGCTGTGAAAAGAAAGAAAGGTCACAGGTGGTTTCTCAAATACCTCCAACTGTGGCTGTCTCAACTCTTGCCAGCCTAATGTTCCTGGTTAATTCACTAACGGATGCTTCACAATATCCTGATTTCCAGCGTTTAAAGGAGAAATAGGTAAGTATTTACGTGACAAATTTGCTCTCAAATCTCTCAAAGCGCTTCTGTCATAGCCCCCTGAAGTCACAAACTAGACTAATGTAAACCAGAGTGTCCTGGTGCCTCCTGTGACTTTAGAATAGCTGCAGGACATGCTAGCAGAGCCACACTGCATGTTCAACAAAATGAAGAAATGAATCCCACAAATTACAAGTCTAAAAATTATTTCTGTGATACTGAATTGACATTATTGGAACAAAAATATTCAAGGCAATGGCCATCATGAATGAATACACCACCAGGCAAAATACCATTAAAAACCATCGTCATAGGACTGTCCTCACCTAAATGACGTAGGCAAAAAGCATTTTCCACCAAAATTTCTTTTCAAAGTGAAATACACCTTGAAAGAAGAGGGGACACTGGGTGGTGGTGGTGCATGCCTTTAATCCCAGCACTCAGGAGGTAGAGGCAGGCGGATCTCTGTGAGTTCAAGGCCAGCCTGGGCTACAGAGTGAGTTCCAGGAAAGGTTCCAAAGCTATACAGAGAAACTTTGTCTCAAAAAAAAAGGGGGGGAAACATTTCATGAAATGCTCTGATGCCCGCCGTCTCCTTTAAAGCTCCCAGACAAATCCCTGATCCCAGAGGGAGCCGTGTTGGGACCAAAGGACTCTAGAACCCATTCTTGTGTTAGGGAATTCTCACATTTAAAAACGACTTTGGTTACAAGACTCACATGAACAGGGTGCTCTTGTTTAGATCTCATATTCTGGGAAGAAAGGCAAGTGTGTTTATATAAATAGAGAGACCTCCAGAGGCGGGGAGGTTAATGTCCACAGCCAGCAGTGGCTTCTGTTTAATGTCTTGCTTGCCATTATTCTGTTCAGTGGTTGTACTCTGCCTACCAGAAACTCACTAAATTTAAAGACATGTGTACTATGAACAAAATGTGGTTGTCTTTAAGATTTATTTTTTACTGAAAAATGAATGTTTTCTAGAGTTATTTTATACAAAATTCAATAACTTAGACTATGAAGCAATTTAAATACTAAATCCCCTCAGAAGACAACATTTGCACATACATACATGATGTACATATTGGAAAATGAAGGTCAAAAGAATTTTTTGGCAGCTGCTTCTTGCTGAGTCCTAAAAAAGAAAAGAAAAACCAATAGATGATCTATATACTTAACGGGAAAGGAATGGGATTGTTTAAACTATCAATGCCCTCTGAAGTAGAAAATAATACTGAGATAAACACACTCTAAACACGCACACCCAAGAGACTAGTAAACAAGTTTGCTTTGAGGTGAACTGCCCGTTAGTGAAAGCTGCATTAGGTCCTATTGAATTCCACAGATATTTAATCCAAAACCATGCGGGGTCAAATGTCATCAAGAGACTTACCTGTACATGATATAGCCAATGAACAACACTGTCTGCACCACCACAAATATCACGAAGTGGATCGTGGATAGACATGATGGAAATGGGGGCAGTTCTGGGCATTTGGGTTTTTCATTAGCTGGCTGCAAAGCAAAGAACCTGTATTGTAATTAGTCAAATTAATGGCCTGGAAAGACATAAATATAAAATTGTATAGAACTCAGTCTGTTAAATAAAGAAGTATTTTCATACTCATTTCCCTAAATATTTTCTACCTATTTAACTTGAACTATCTTTTAAAAATTCTTTTTCTTTTAAAGAGCAGCTGACATAAGAAGGTTCCCCCTCATGCCAACTTGGTGCCACCCCCTACCCCCTTCAGTACAAATGATGGCTTCAGTGCCCTTCAAGGTTCTAGCCTCCTACTGCCCTGGCTGCTTCCACTTCCCAATTTCTGTCCTGACATAATAAGAGCACAGACTTCATGCTCAGTAATGTTCCAGTTCATGCGATAAATTACATGCTATCATCAACAGACTACTTCAACAGAGTTGTTTCCTTTCACATCCTCTGCAATCTCACAACACCAAACCTGACTGACTTCTGAAAACTGTCCACCTTCTGTCTCCAGAAGGCAGGGTATCTTAAGGGGTTAAGTAAACATCAGGGACAAAGAAGTCACCCAGACATAGTGGCTTCCAGGATTAGTTCTCAGTCGGCTGCATCTATGAGGCATAGTTTTTAGGACATACCCACCCATAGCAC
Source organism: Peromyscus maniculatus bairdii (assembly GCF_049852395.1). NCBI lineage: Eukaryota > Metazoa > Chordata > Mammalia > Rodentia > Cricetidae > Peromyscus > Peromyscus maniculatus. The sequence continues at coordinate 57,158,977 of NC_134870.1, forward strand.
CAAGTTGGCCACTGCGACACAGAGGGAAAATACCTTCAAATAAAACTAAAATACAATGATCTGGATGAAAAGCCAGGGCCAATAAGAAAACTATTAAGCAAGATTTGCAAAAATGATTCAAGGCATGAACAGAGAAATGATTAAGAAAGGCAGTGTCAAAATATAATGGAAACAAGATTGGAAATTGAAGGCTCAAGTGTTTTCCCTCTGATGACCTGGAGAAAGACATGTTAATGTCATTATTGCTGACATAAATATAACGCATTTCAAGGGGTTGGGTCTCCTGCTTCTTCTAAGCTTGATTAGGACCAACTACATTACAAATGTGTGCTGTACAAGGCTACTAGCCAGGCGAGGAAAGCACTCAACACAATCTTATTTAACTCTACCTCGTTTCAGAAAACCTAACTGATGTGACATAATAACAAAACAGCAAGAAAAGTTCAGGCCATAACCTTGGGAGAAAATATGCCAAAGAAATATGCTTTTTAAAAACACAGACTTCAAGAATAGTCAAGATCAAGGCAGCTAAAATCCCAGTACTAATGGTGGCGGGGCTAATGAAGTCCCACCCCAGCTTAACTCCTAGTGGCTACTGGTGGCTGTTCCGGGAGGAAGAGTCAGTTCTCCTCAGGGATGTGGCCCCTGATGCACTGCCAGGCACCGGTGGGTGGGTGGGTGGCCCTCATGGGGGAGGGGGAGTAGGGAATGGGTCTGGTCAAACACCTTATATATCCTACAGCCTTCCCTCCTCATCCCATCCTTTGTCTCACTGGCTAACAACTCAGCTTCTCTCTCCCTGGAAACCCACTGACCATGCCCACCAGGGAATCAGGAAGGTCATTTGTACTCTCCTTCTAGTCCTCCAATTCAAATCCCCCAGTCTCATTCCCAGCACTGTAGCAGAGCACCTGCAGGGGGCTAGTCTTCCCTCTCTTCCTCCATTCGCTGCAGACCCCAGAGATCCTCTTAGCAAACCTGGCTTTCCTCCCTCCTGCCCACCTCTCAATCCCCAGCTCTTCTAGCCCATCCCCATTCCTGCATGTCAACTCCCAACACCTAGAAACAAGTCTACCCAGGACACCCAGTGGCTACACCTGCCAGGGACCCAGAAGCACTCCTTAGCAGACAATGTACTGCCACTGCACACTCCTATGATCCAGAGAGAGCAACAGAAACCAAGGACCAGAAAACTCACTCAACAAAGACAACACCTAGAATCATAATCATCCCAAACCCAGATGCCTAGACACCAGAGTAAAAACACATTAACAGACAGGAAAGCATGTCTCCACTAAGCTGGCAACCCTACTAGAGTAGGTCCTAAGAAATGCAATATAGCTGAAGCATAAGACAAGGACTTCAAAACAGCTATTAGGAATTTGTTTGCAGTCCTTAAAGAGGATATGAATAAGTCCATTAATGAAATCTGTGAAAACATAATCAGGGAATGAAATGACATGATTAACAAAAACAATATAGTATCTCATAAGATGCAGAAAAGGACTTTGACAAAATGCAACACCCTTTGTGATCAAAGTCCCGACATGTCTAAGATACAAGAGACATACCTCAACATAATAAAGGCAGTTTCCAGCAAGCCTACAGTCAACATCAACTTAAATGTAGAGAAACTCAAAGCATTTCCACTAAAATCAGGAAAAAAGAAGGTTGTTCACTCTCTCCACATCTATTCAACATAGTACTTGAAGTCTGAGCTAGAGCAATAAGAGAGCTGAAGGGGATATAAATAATAAGATATCAAGGGGATATAAAATTAGAATGAAAGAAGTCAAAGTATCTTTATTTGTAGATGATACCATAGTTGTGGTGTGAATGAAAATAGCCCCCACAGGCCTATAGGAATGGTACTATTGGGAGGTGTGGCCTTGTTGGAGGAAGTGTGTCACTGGGGGCAGGCTTTGAGGGTTTAGAAGCTCAAGCCAGGCCCCTTGTCACATTCTCTTCCTGTTTCCTGTAGATGTAGGTGTAGCAATCTCAACTACCTCTTTAGGACCATGTCTGCCTGCACACCACCATGCTTCCCACCATGAGGATAATGGACTAAATCTCTGAAGTGTAAGCCAGCCCCAGTGAAATGTTTTCCTTTATGAGACTTGCTGTAGTCATGGTGTCTCTTCACAGCAATAAAACCCTAACTAAGCCAGAAATATACACAATGACCCTAAAAACTCCACCAGGAAGCTTCTACAGCTGATATACACTCTCAGCAAAGTAACAGGATATAAAATTAACACACACGAAAATCAATAACCTTCTGATTATTACAAATGACAGACTGAGAAAGACATCAGGGAAACAATACTTATCACAATAGCCAAAAACAAAAACAAAAACAAAAACCCTTAGTGTAACCAAGCAAATAAAAGACTTGCATCATACAAAATTTAAGACACCGAAGAAACAAACCGAAGAAAATATCAGACAATGGAAGGATTCCCCAGGCTCATGGAACAGTAGGATTAATAAAGTAAAAATGCCCATCCTACCAAAAGCAATCTACAGATTCAATGTAATTCTGCACAGATCTGGAAAGGTCAATTTTCAGCTTCATATGGAAACACAAAAAACCCAGGGTAGTTACATTTCTGAATGATAAGAGAACTGTTGGAGTTTTACCATTCCTAACCTCAAATTGTGCAACAGAATCTTTTCCCATTCTGTAGGCCGTCGTAATAAAATAGTAATAAAAACTGCATGATATTTGCATAAAAACAGACACATTGATCAAGAGAATAGAATTGACGGCCCAGACATAAATCTACAAACCTACAGATACCTGACTTTTTTTTTTAAAAGAAGCCAGAAATACACACTGGGGACAAAAAAAAAAAGGACAGCATTTTCAACAAATGGCGCTGGTCAAACTGGGTGTCCACATGTAGACAAATTCAAGTATATACATATTTATCACCTTGCACAAAATTTAACTCCAAATGGATCAAAGACCTCAACGTAAGACCATATACAACACATCTGATAGAAGAGAAATTGAGGAATAATTTTGAACTTATTGGCACAGTAAAAGACTTCTCAACAAAACACCAACAGCACAGGAACTAACAATAACAATAATAATAACTGGACCTCATTGTGGTGGTTTGAATAAAAATGGCCCACATAGGCTTATAGGGTGTAGCACTATTAGGATGTATGGCCTTGTTGGAGTAGGTAGTGCCTTGTGGGGAGAAGTGTGTCATTGGGGGTGGGCTCTGAGGTCTCAGAAGCTCAAGCCAGGCCTAGTGGCTCACTGTCTCTTCCTACTGCCTGCAGATCAAGGTGTAGAACTCTTAGCTACCTCTCGAGAACCATGCTTCCTGCCATGACAATAACGGACTAAATAAACCTCTGAACTGTAAGCCAGTTCCAATTAAATGCTTTCCTTTATAAGACTTGCCATGGTCATGGTGTCTCTTCACAGCAATATAAACCCTAACTAAGACACTTTAAAAAACTGAAAAGCAATATAAACCCTAACTAAGACACCGTATGAAACTAAAAAGCTTCTGTATGGCAAAGGACACCATCATTCAAATAAAGCGACAGCCTACAGAATGGGAAAAGATTTTTTTACCAACTACACATCCAGTAGAGGGCTAACATCTAAAATACACAAAGAACTAAAACAACAACAACAACAACAAGACATCACAAAAAGAAATAACCTAATTAAAAAACGGAGTACAGATCTAAACAGTGAGTTCTCAAAAGAGGGAAGTCAAATGGCTGAGAAACACTTCCAGAAACATCAAACATCCTTTTTTATCATGGAAATACTTTGAGATTTCACCTTATACCAATCAGAATGGCTGAGATCAATAAAACAAATGGCAGCTTATGCTGGCAAGGCTGTGGAACAAGAGGAACACTTATCCATTGCCTGTGGAAGTGCAAACTTGTACAACCACTATGGAAATTAGTGTGGTGGTTCCTCAGGAAGCTGGGACTAGATCTACTTCAAGATCCAGGTACACCACTCTTGGGCATCTACCCAAGGGCTCTACATCCTATGGCAGAGACACTTTCTCAACCGTGTTCACTGCTGCTCTCTTCATAGTGTCCAGCCACTGCAAACGAACTAGAAGCCTGTCAATGTCCGGGGTTGAGGGAGGAGGAGGAGGAGGGACAGCTAAATCTAAGGGCCACCGAGGGGTTGGGTGGAATCTACTTGTGCTCGCCAAATGACCGGGGAGAGAGAGCTCCAGCTGGACATTTCTTGTTACCAAATAAAGCGTCTTGGAGGAGTTGAGGAGGGGAATCTATAATCAGACTATATCGTACTTAAAAAACAAAAACAAAACTAGCTTCAATTTAAAAAGAAAAAGACCCACCTTGTATCCATGTAAAAATTCTCAAACAAGATAAAAAACATGGATTATAGAGGATATTAAAACGGGAATACAAATATTTTCATTGCCTGGCACCCAATAAGTAATGACAAGAGCAGACACAGGCTTCTACTTTCTCCCCAGGAAACCCAAATCCAAGGTTTTTGGAACCCATGGGGCAGCTAGGAAAGAATGCGAGCACTGTTTAAAACCCCGACCCAGAGAAGCCCGGAGAAGCCCAGAGAAGCCCAGAGAAGCCCGTTACCCCGCTGCGCTGCACCAGGTTGTCGATGTCTCTCTTCACGACATGCAGGTGCTCCTTGATGTCCATGAAGTGCTGAGTGGTCTCATAGACGCCTGCTGAGCCAGGGTGCTGTATGCCACTGACCAACCGGACCGTTTCACTCATGGAGTTCCTGGAACACAAAATCCCTTTGAAATCACAGGGTTTGGGTTTGGGTTTCCAGCTATAAATTTCAAATGGTTACCCCTTTTTAAGTTCAACACGTCAGATCACTAGAAAAACAAATACCAAACTGGCGGGCAGGCAGGCAGACACAGTAGCACATGCCCACCATCTCCGTACTTGGGGATTGAGGCCAGACGACTCAGAGCTACACAGGGAGACCCTGCCTGAAAAGAGGGACATGAGGGGAGGGGGAGGGAGAGGAAATGAAAAGGGGAGGAAGAACCCTAGGAAGGAAATTTGGATTTCGATGAGTCATCTCAGCTCCCAGGAGAGGATCTGTGAGTCCTGCTTGATTCTGTAACATGAGGTAGGTCTACACAAACACCTGGAACCTTAAAGGACTGATCTCCAGAGGGACAGGAAATGTACTGAAGGTCGGCACAGGGCTCCCTACCCATGTAAATGACCTCTAGTAGAAATTCTAGACACCAAGGCTTGGGTGAGCTTCCCACACTATTTAGGGAACTACCCCTGACTTACGGGGCATCATGTCTGGATAGAGCTATCATAAACTAAATGAGAAGCACAGTTAATACACCTAGCACATAGAACACCTTGGCTCAGCACACAGCACAGCAGAGTTTTGCTTGCTGACCCTCACAACTAAGTGTCTGACTGAGATTTGAGATTAGACACCACTGCCTGCTATTGCCATATCAGACCAATAACCATACCACAGTGCAGGAAGAGATCAAGTTCAAGATCTGTAGTACCGTTTTTAATGCATGCTTATCACCTTCAAATCATGGTGAAGTAAAAACTTGTAATTCAAGCCCTGTGTGCACTGGGAAGCTGCTGGGAGGGGCAGAGGGAGCTTCCGGGTATTTCTGGACTCTACTCACGCGCCACCGTTCTTTGATGACTGTTTCTTTTTGGGGGGCGGGGTGCGATTCAAGACAGGGTTTCTCTGTGTAGTGTGTAGCTGTGAAGTCTGTCCTGGAACTCGCTCTGTAGCCCAGACTGGCCTCGAACTCACAGAGATCCTCCTGGCTCTGCCTCCCGAGTGCTGGGATTAAAGGTGTGCGCCACTGTTGCCTGGCTGACTTTCTTTCTGTTGTAACAAACCATGACCAGATTGACAGCAGCTTTCTCTGAGTACTTCTGGCAAGTCAGGGAATCTGCTGGTCTTAGGGACTCCTGACACAAATGTACTGCGCCTCTATCTCCCTGTGTTCCTATCAGATGGCCCTCAGGTACACGCCCAGAACGGCAACAGGAGGCCAGGCTGTCCAGTCAAGTAGGAAGGAAAGTGTGACAGTCTCCTGACCCTGTGCACCATTCTTCCACACTGACTTTGGGACACATTCTCCATGCAAGACGTGACTGCACTACTCAGACGTAAGGCCGCAGAGCTGCCACTGAACCCTGGGATGTGAGTGACAGCATGACAGGAGAAATGATGAGCACGCTGCTAACGGAAGACACAGAACAGACTCTCATGAAAACAAGGGGCTGGAGAGATGGCTCTGGTTAAGAGCACCAGCTGCTCTTCCAGAGGGCCTGAGTTTCAATCCTAGCACCCACATGATGGCTCACAACCATCTCTAACTGAAGTTGCATGGGATCCAACACCGTCTTCTGGCCTCTGAAGGGACTGTATGTATGCACATGGTATGGACATACATATAGGTAAAACCACCTATATACTTAAGTACATAAGTCTTCAAAAAACTATATCAAAATAAAAAAATACTATGTTATACAGTAGACTCCTAAAGGAAAGCTATTCCTTTAGCTAAACTATTTGAACAGGGCAAGTACTGACTTGGGAATTGTGAGCCAAGAACAAAAATGTTTCTTAAATGCTAAGGAGCAAAAACAGATTTCCTCTCGTCAGTGGAGTCCTTTCAGTCCTTATCTCCTGTTTAACCTCATCCTGTAGGGTTGTTCGGCTCACTTTGACACTCTCCTGTCGAGGGTTATACTGTGGGAACACTGAAGCATTAGCTTATGAGAACACACACTGGCTGTGGTCTCTCTCAGACCCCGAGAAGGTTGGCTATCTGTGTAAGTCTTCATTAGAGGCGTATCAGTGAAGCGTCTATGCAGTCTGATGTAGGGCAGAAGATGGAATCGGAAGGAAGTTCTGGAGCAAGTGTGCCTGTTCCCACAGTAAATGTCCTTCTACCCCAGTATGTCTCACGAAGTTTCGACAGCTCACTCCACACTCCCATAATTCCCAATGACAGGCACACTCCTGGTTTCAAGTCGCTACAGCAAATCTCTCTGTTTTTAAAGACACTAATACTGAAGCCTTCTCCCCCCTTTTTCCAACTTTTCATGATTTTTAAAATCTAGATGTTTGCACCTTGCATATGTACTCTTTTATTTCTAACCCGGCCCCAGGATGCGCAGCTTGCCCTCCTGAAGGGACACGGGAGGGCAGGCACACGAGCTTCCTTAGGACAGGGAGGGCAGGCACACGAGCTCCTCTAGGACAGGGAGGGCAGGCACACGAGCTCCTTTAGGACAGGGACATTTAAACATGACTGCTGTCTACTTACTTCATCTCGTTCACTTGTCTCAAAATCTCATGCTGGGTCTTCACAACTGTATCCAGTTCCTGCTGAGAGACCTGGAGGGAGACAAGACGAAGCAGCTTAGCATGCACTGGTCATGTTCTGACTCTCCTCTGGCTGGAGCACTGGCTTGGGAAGCTCACCTGCCCACCAGGCTGCCCCGCGGCCCCCACTCCTCTCCTGGAGATCTCCTCTGTCAGGGAAGAGACGTATCTCCTCTGTTCATCAAGGATCATGTCCAGCTGCCGGTTAAGTTGCTTGATTTCCAGATGAATACGATTCTGTCCTTCAAAGACCTGTCTTAGCTCGCGATCTCCTATGGTCTCGAATATGTCATCCGCTGAAAAGTCATCACAAATTACAGTCATCACAACCCTCTACACATCTGGAGCTTTGAAATATTGTAACAGGCCAAGTGCTGACATATACCAGAACACTACCAACCAGAGGTATAAACTTCCAAACAGTTCAGTCATGACTAAATTACTATTTCGGTAACTCCTAAATTACTATTACAAACTACTATCTGAACTTTCTCACTTAGAATAAATTTCTGTTTTGTATATATTGTATAATTTTACTCAGGAGAACTAATCTGGAGTAACAGAAATCACAACAGTGACAGGCTATGTGGGGAGTGGTTTACGGAATCAGAGAACTTTCTGGGGTGAAAATAAAATATTCCATGCAGTGATGCTTAGGTGGGTACCCATACTTGTCGACAGCCAACTGTAATCTACACACCTTCTACAAGCAACTTCAGGGTGTGGTGACAAATGACACGACGTCTGTCATCCACTGAGAACTGCACGTTACAAAGTGTTCAAATGCTAAGACACAGGCCTTACCAAGCAAGCCTCCATCAGTCAAGCTGATGGGAACAGACAGACACAGAACAGCAGACACTAAGCAGTCGACTGCTGGCCTTCACGCTGTCCCACTGTTGAGGTTGTAACAACATATAAGGTCTTAGTTTCTCTGGCCTAAACTAGCATTTAAAAGATTCCCACCACTGAAGCCCAGGATCCTTGGCACTAAGAGAAGGCGCTGGGGCAGAGGGCGTCCTTTCCTTCAATGCTATGGCCACTATTAAGACTCACTGGAAAGAAGGGGTTCAGAGGGGAAGGAAGGTAACACAGGGAAACGGGGTGATATAATTCCAACACACTGTATAGTGCTCAACGCTGTCCAAACTTCTCAAGAAAGGCCACTGTGTAACGCTGGAAGGAGAGGGAGATCTGGGTGGTTTACTCAGCACCTACCCAGGAGGGCAGCGCTGTAGTTCTTCACGTGTTTAGTTGAGAGAACACAGTAGTGGCCGTGTCAACGCCACCCTCACCGAGCGCCAACACAGAGGCTCGTGGTCACTGCTGCGGGGGGCTTCGTTCACACCCCGCGAGCCCCTCTCCAACCCCGAAGGACTCAGGACGGCTCCCCCCCCCCCAAAGCAGCTCCCGACTGTGCTGAGACAGCGGGGGTGAGGCGGACAGGAGACCCAGGCGTCCTCGCAGAACCGCCCCAGCTACAACTTACCCGGCTGCCCCTGGAGGTCAGGGTGGTCTTTCTGGAATTCCTCCTTCTTCTTGTCCAGTTCTTGTTGGAAGTGCTCAAACTCCTCTTGATACTTCTCCTTTTCTTTTTCTGAAATGTCTTTTTCTGGTGTCGGCTTTTTCAGAGGAAGAAGAGGGTGTAAGGAAGGGACTGGTGAGACATGTTGGCGCCTGTCCTTTCTCTCAAGCTCACCCCTCCATCACTGGCTGGAAGCTTGGCCCTTACTCAAACTACAGCTAATCTGTTCTGGTTTTAGTAAGAACACCCCAATCACAGTCACCACTACCAGTTAGTGAGCATTCACTATAAGCACACGTGTCTCACTTAACCCTGACAAAATCAAGAGGTGGTCACTGAACATCATCAACAGCAAGCTCCAGAGGTTCAGGAACTTATATAAGACCAGACGGCAGTGACCGAAACAAGACCCAGACTGACGTCAGTCTTCTCACAACCACAGCTCGGGCAACACCACTGAAAACTGGAAATTCACTATTGGATAAAGGTATACTCACTGGCTCTTTTCCAGGCTCAGTTAACTGGAAAGTCAGGAAAGAAAGAACATCGTGGTCATCTACAAATTTAAAAAAGGTTCAAGAAATGCTGTAAGCAGTTGTTTCGTGGTTGTGAATTTACCTGGCAGGTATTTCTTACTCATCAAAGACTGACTTCAGAACTACTCTAGACCCTTGACCCCAGTCAGCCCGGGCAGCACTGTTGACTGGAGTGAAGAGAGTGAATGGTAGGTGTCTGACAGGTGAAGGGTCCTCCTACGCTTTCCCAGTCTCCTGCACGGAGGAAGTCCTGTTCCAAGTGCACAAAACCCTATCCACCTCTTTCCAGTGCCTTTCCTCTGGTTCACGCCAGTCCTGGCTTTTCTCAACTGAATGATAATGATACTTCTATCTGATCTAAACCATGTAAGGTCAGATTAATATCAAGATGTTTGAGCTAATGGCAGGAACTAAGGAGATGGGACCTCACAGCAGTGAACCAGTCCTGGCTGGCTGCGTCCATGGTACAGAGTGATTTATTTCAAGTGGGCAGCATCCTTCTCCTTCTGCCTCTCTGGGGGATCTGAAGAGGTAGCCAGGTAAACAAAGCATGATGCACTGAAGACTGGCTAACTGGAGGACAGGGCATGTGCTCAACACTCAGGAATCACAAATCCAGACCAGGACTTTCTGGGGGAGACTGAGACCTTGAGAAACTGCCTTCATCTGGATTTGGCAACACCTGAAAAAAATGGGGATACAGACCTCCCCTCTCTTTGCTTGGGTTGTATAGAACAATCTATAGCTTTAGAAGCATTTAAAATGGTAATGTGTCATATGAATACAAAGCAGTATTGATGTGGAGGAACTTCATTTATCAACATACATGGAAAATAATAGCAATTATTTTCATTTAAAGTTTGCCCCCAAATAATATTTCCTTGGGGTTCCAAAGTCACTTGTATATGATACAGTAACTTTTAAGAGTCCTAAAACACTTAGGAATTAACTTTTTATATCCTCAACTTTAAATATGTCCCCTTCACTACAAAATGTGCCTAAATGAATGGTGTAATTTACATCCATGCAGCTCCAACACAGCCAGAGACGGGTAGAACAGCCATGGGAAGGCTCCAAAGAGATTTGAGTGGAATGGAATCGAGTCTATATACCTGTGAGAGCCCACAATGGTTTTCTAGTGAGATCTGAGCTTGCTTTACAGAGCAGGGCTGCATTAGGGGATGGCCTGACCACGTGCATGATCACCAGGTGTTTGGGATGGTCTGTACTTGGCTGTGCTAGGGGGCAGTCCTTTGCTCCACCCCTTGGCATTCCTTTAAAAGCCCTTTAGTAGGGACAGAAGGGGCTGGTGGGTTTTGACCCAGGCCCTCCTGAGCTATTCTATGTTTCTGTCTCTCTCCTCTATATTTCTATCTACATATTCCTCACTTCTCCCTGCTTGAGTATATTGGTCATAAAAGTTCCCCACATATACCCTAAACATACTATTATTACCACTAAGAATCACTCACAAGTTTTCAATATGAAAAGAAGGTAAGATTTACCTGCAAGACCTCCTGTTGCAGCAGATATCCCAAAATGCCCTTGGGTGGGGATAATCATATTTTCCACTTTGGCACAAAATTCATAATCATTTTTATCTGGTGTAAAGCCATTATTGATCATAACCTAGGAAGACACACCATAGCTGTAGATTCTTATAACACATTTAAAAATAAATTTTAGCATTTTGTGATGAATAATATTCACTCTTGCTTCCTTCTATTGTTATAATTCTTTTTGTATATGGATGTTGTGTGTGTTTGTGTATGCATGCTTGCATGTGTGTGATCATATGGAGATCTGAAATTGACTCTGGGTATCTCTCAATCACTTTCCCTTTATTTATTGAGGCAGGATCCCTAAATTGATCCCAGAGCTCAGTGATTCTCTAGACCAGCTAGCCATCTTGCCCTGCCTCTTGAGTGCTGGGATTCCAGGTGGCCACATTTTCTTAGCTTTTACATAGATTGGGATCTGAGCTCTGGCTCTCAGGCTTGCATGGTGAGTTCTTTATCCACTGAGCCATCTCCTCAGTCCTACAAAGGTAATTTGAAATAAATTCATTCACTAACCATCATTACCCAGTAAGATCATTCACTTAAATTTTTTACCCATTATTTGTCAAAGGCTCAAAAAGAGAAAATGTTGATAGTTCAACAATCTTTCTACAGTGAAGTAAGTTCCTCTCTTGCAAAGCCTTAGGGAGCCGTGATCTTTCTGAATAATCACACAACAGGAGTGCAAATGCTCTGCACTATCCTAGGTTAGCAAATGTGACAGTGCTGCTCATCTCTCCTCTACCTTCCTTTCGGCATCTATCACCTCAGGTCAGGCAGCAGCAAGCGGAGCCCTGCGGACAGGATGGAGCTGGTTCAAACCACAGTGCTGTTCAAGTGACTTGAAATCTCCCACATTCCATGTCTCCATGTTACAAATGGAGAGATGTAGCTCACAGAGCAGTTTGAAAAGCTGCATTTAAAATACAAAGCACCAGGCGCGGTGCTTTAAGGGTCAAAGAGCCTCTATCATCTTACCTTTAGTTCCCACCATTTACTCTGGGGCCTAAGTCACTTGGTAAAATTGCAAATACCACCATTTTACTTCCTGCTGAGAACATCAACTCTCTTAAAACTTCTTCCTCACAGGATGGCTACTGCCAGCCTTTCCACCTCACTTCTGAGATGTTCTCTGTCTTCACACTACAGCAAACGACTTGCTCTCTCAAATGTTCAGTTCTTCAAGGCCCTGTCTGCTTTCTGTGGCTGGAACATACACACATTCCCTATTCCTGCTCTGGAGTGCAGCTCAATTAAACCCCTTGCAGACCTTCCCCAGGGTCATTTCTCAGGGTCCAGGTTCCAAGCTCACAATTCCTTACCACTGGGTCATAGCCCTTATCACACAGCACAGGGATGCTCTGTGTTTCCTCTACGTCTACGAGCTCTTCAGGGAGAACGGCCTTTGTCTTACTCATGTTTCTACCATGAAGACTTGGATATGTGCTTACAGTATCTTCGAGCTGGGGCTTAACCCCCCTCTAACCAAACAGAAGCGTACTGGAAAAGCTGCACTGCAGGAAATCACACACACACACACCAGATGACACACTTACTTCTGTTGCCAGGGCAATGCATACAGATGTGTGGATACCCATAGACCCATGTTTAAGTACTTTAACTTCCGTCAAGAACTCCAAAGACAAGTCACGCTAGAGTATTGATTATCTGGTTACTGTTACTTACTGTCAATGTTTTCTGGTAATAGGTAATCTTTGCCCGGACAGGGTAGGGTTTATTACGAAAGTCCCTCTGACAACTTGCTAAGGCTTGAGTGGCACCATCACTGGAGTGTGAGAGAGAAGAAAAAAAAAGGCTTTTTAGTATTTAAGATTCAGGAAGATTCAAAAATATCAAGTTCCAGTGAAGCTTATGACGGCCCGTGTCAAGTCAGAAGACAGAGAGGCCTTTCCTGTCAGAACTCTGGGGACACTGAAAGGGAAGCCCAGTGCCACTGGGTGCTGAAGGGAGGGAGGATATGCTATTAGGAGACGAAGACAGCATCCAAATCATTCAGGGGACTTCACTGTTTTCTTTATGTTTTGTGCTATTGAGACTTGGACCTAGAGTCTTACACTTGCCAGGCAAGTGCTCTCCTCCTGAATTCCATCCCCAGGCCCTTGTGGAGTTTGTAAAGATGCAAGTCTGTCAACTCCATCTCAGCCAGCTGAAGCCGAATCTCAAGGAAGCGGCCTAGACACTTCTGTTTTACAGTCCGCCAGGGACTGTAAAAAACCCCCAGCACCGCAGTCACCAAGGAGGGGAAGAGCAGAGCCAGGCGTGGATAAGCAATCTTCCTACACCCCTGGAGCCTCTGTAACGCCAACAGTCTTAAAGTGACATTAATGTTGAAAACAGCCGCACAGACGCGGCACTCATTAGTCTGGTGAAAGCTAAATTTATTTTACTGTATTTTTTTTTGTTTTTCGAGACAGGGTTTCTCTGCGTAGTTTTGGTGCCTATCCTGGAACTCACTCTGTAGACCAGGCCTCGAACTCACAGAGATCCACCTGCCTCTGCCTCCCATGTGCACCATCACCACCCGGCCTAAATTTATTTTTGAAAGCTCTCTTTCAGTAAACATGGAAAGTGTGGTTCACAGAAAGAACTTCAAAACACAAAAGAAAGTAGACTTTTTCACTGAGTTACAATGTAACAGCTCAAGAAAAAAAAATCTTATTTCATTTGGGAAATGTTGAGATTTATTTCATGAAGTTTCCAAAGAAAAATTGAAATAAGAAATAATGCAAAACACACTTACTTTTGATGGTCATAATTAATCTGTCCATTGTTGCCTATGACTACTATAGCAGGATTATTTTTCTAAAAGTAAAGAGAATATATTTATTTAGTATCTTTCATAAAAAAAGTCATCATTCTTCATTTGCTATGAAATCTCATACTGCTGAGATTCTAAGGAGCTTAAATTTTTAAAATAGTATGGCCTAAGTTTTCAATGCATCATTAAAATGTCTTTAAATTGCTAGCAGTAACCTCTGAAAATCAATAACAACTAGCCAAGGGAAGACCATCAGTCTTAAAGCTTCCAAGCTACAAGTTAATGTTTCGGCATGTAAGTACACTTTGTTTTTAAGACATCAATAGAAAAATGGCCTGACCAAAAAGTAATTAACAAGAAGCTGAGTGTGAGGTCCAGTCATGCCTAGCACTCGGACACTGCCATGGCTTCCTCAACACTATTGGCTGCACTGCCCACATCTAGACTCATGCTGATGTTTTCATCGTTACTAAGCACACACAGGGTGTGAATCACCAACAGGTTTTCAGAGCTAGGCCTCCATCATGACTGCAAATTAGTATGCAAAAAAATCATGTCTGCAAAGCTTCGGTTGCAAGATTCTCTGTCACCAAGACTAATGACCATGCTCAGACATCAACCAAGATCTTTATTAGTAAATTTAAGGTGTCAAGTAAGCTACCTTCTCACAGCCTAACTCTGCTTAAAAACAACAACAAAAACCATTAAAATGCAAAATGGCTAACAGTTTTAACAATAAATATACCTTTCCATCATTGTCAAAAGAATCAAAAAATACTCCAACACCATTCCACATATCAGCTGATCCAAACACAGGTCCATCTAAGCCTGGATTTTCTGTATACCAAATTGCCTGGAACACACAGAGGGAAGAGTTAGGAGCCAGTGGCTTATGCAACTATACTCATCCAAGCAACAGAAATGATCGTACTAGGCCATCAGCTCCAATTCGACCTCTTCCGGTCACTCGAAACGTCACTTCCACCTCCCAGTTCTCGAAGGCTGCTTTTGCTTTTGTCCACACTGAACCTCTTTGGCTTTTTAATGATGGTGCTATTCGAATTTGATCTGAACTTGGAATAGCATCTACGGTAGAAATCAGAAAAGAAAAGCTTTAAGTTATAATTATGCAGAATTCAATGCATTACCACTGAACTGCTACATAGAGCTAGATATCACATTTTACCTTCCTATTATACAGAAGAATCTTGTTAGAGATTGCTTCATGCTGACAGCTACGTTTTTGATATGTTAAAAAGGTAGTATCTCTTTTGTCTTTTGAACAGAGAATTGCACCTGCAAGCCAACACCCACATATTACATATTAAAAGTCCCAGAGACCAAGGAAGAGACTTCAAACTTTTGCTTGTATATTATGGTTTCCAATTCTGTGTTTTTATGGGGGTTTTTTGGTATGTTTTTGTGCCGTTTTTCTGTTTTGTTTTTTGTGTTTTTTTTTTTTTTTAAATCTGGTTTGTTTTTTTACTTATCTGTTTTCTAAAGAGAGAGAAGGCATAGAATTGGATGGGTAAGGAGGATCTGGGGAGGGGAAAAGGTGATCAGAATACATTGTATTATTGTATGAACTTTTCTTCTTTTTGGTTTTTTGAGACAGAGTTTCTCTGTGTAACTTTGCTGCCTATCCTGTAATGCACTCTGTAGACCAGGCTGGCCTCGAACTCACAGAGATCCGCCTGGTTCTGCCTCCCGAGTGCTGGGATTAAAGGCGTGCCCCACCACCACCTGGTTTATTGTATGAACTTTTAATTAAAAAAAGGCAAACTGTTTGATTTTCATAATCTATTTTTAATAAAAATTCCCCCAAATTTGCCCAATATTAAAAGTCTGTGTTTTACCAGTTACATATTACAAACTCTCTCTATATAGTAATAATGTTACCAAAAAAAATTATTAGAACCAACCACTAGGAATCAAGTTCAGCAGTGACTTTGAACAAATAATTTCTGTGTTCTATTAGATTCATCATATATGTTCATCTGTAAAATAAAGGGGCAGGCTGTATAACTTCTCTAAACTCTCCAAAATCATATGCAAAATATCCTGCATATACACATTTTCCCAGGAAGAGGGCCAACTAAATTTTAATTTAATAAGCAGTTCTTTAAGTTTGGTTTTCTCTCAGAGAAAACAAGTGATTCTCAAAAGAGTACCTGGCCTAAGTCCCAATCCAGCCACTTAGGACTGCTGGATCTCCAGCAGGTCATTGGTACACACTGAGTATGGACGTGTGTATATATAGGTACTGCACAGGAATATTGCTGGCTCAGTTTCAAACCATCACAGCAAAGCAAGGCACACAATTTTTGGGGTTTTCCAGTGCATCTAAAAGTTACATTTATACTATATACTGTGTGTAACAGTATCATATCTAAAATAACAATGAGCAGGCTTTAATTTTAAAATACATTGAGGAGTTGGCACACAGATGAATGAAAAATACTTATCACTCACAGGCCCGGTGTTGGACTCCCAGGACCTCAGAGACAAAAAAACAAAACCAACAGTGTCATTGATCGAAACTGCTAATGATCATCTCCTGAGGCTGGAAAAGCAGAACTAACAGACTTCTGAACAAACTTTCAGTCTGTAAAAAAAATTAAACAGTCTCTGCAAAATTCAATAAACTGAGACACCATAAAACAAAGTATGCTTATAAGTCCTTCAATCCTCTTACTATTGGCAGATTATTAAGGTGCCTAAAAGGCCTAAATTTGAACAATTCTAACATACTCTCTTAGATTGTAATCATTCTGACATTGATGCTAAGAAATAGAACAGCAGTAATGCTGTTCTTTATAGGGAGGAAAAGAAAGCTGAGATACTTTAGTGTACTCACTGATTCAAACACTCAAAGGGTAAGGGAGAACATCATAGAAAAAGCCCTGGACAGAGAAACAGGAGACTTTGTCTGCAGATCTTGTTCTATCAATACAGGAGATGCCTGGCTTCCTACTACAGCTGAAGAAGGTGAGAGCTTTGAGAGTTATGAACAGTTACAGATCACTATCATTTCTTGCCCTTATGAACCCAAGGATATGTACTGACAGTACAAAAGGACAAAAGAGTTATAAAAGAGAAATACCACCTATGTGATCCTAATTAGGGCTGAATGTAATGGGTGTGTATAAACTAAATCCTAAGTTTCTCCCATTTTGTTTGTTTGTTTCAAGTGACAGATTGCAAGGATAAATGAAAAGGGAGAAAAATGAACAACAGCATTAATAGAAGAGTAAGTTTAAAAATTAACAGTAACCATGAAATGAGGGGATTTCCATGCCACCCACACCAGTGAGTGTCAAAGTCAGTAGACAGATCCAGTCATGACTAAAACAGCAGAATACTTTAGCCACACATTTGCATTGGGGTAAATTAGACACACCCTCCATTTTCAGCCCAAACTGAAGTTAAACTCAGCCAAGGATGACCTTGAACTTCTGAACTTACCTCCACCTCCCAGTGTAATCAGTACTAGGATTACAAGCCTGAACCACTACACCTGGTTTATGGGGTACTAGGGATTGAACCCAGGGCTTGGAGCATGCTACCAACCGAGCTACAACTCCAGCTCTTTATCCTAACCTCTTTCACAGTAGACTAGATTTGTTGCATGTGGCTCCGTAAAAGAGAGTGAAGATATCTAATTTCAGTAGTTGATTAACATTCTGAATTTGCTGATGTGTGACTGTGACGGGAAAGATAGAGAACAGCTGACAGGCAAAATGGAGAGGTACAGACAAACCCACCATCATTTCCAAAAGAAAATCAGAAACGGAAGATCTGAAAACCTGTGCTTGGTATCATGTCCACTATCTTTGTATATTCAGAGCAATGCCATCTTGCTAACAGGAGCCCAGAAGGCTTATAATAAATGAACTGAGTAACAGCATAATTGCAATGTTTCAACTACATAATGACTCGGTCATTAAGCCCAATGAAATTTACACCTGATAACTGCGCATTAATTTGAGGAAAATGGCCCTTCCGGGAAGTGTGCTTTCTATTTAGCAATTACTTCCTAGAAATGAAGCATTTTGTTTCAGTCACTGGAAAATCCCCAATGACACTTAAAAGCCTTCTATAAATGATCTCTTAATTGCACACAAAAATAGAAGGTATTATTACTTGCTTTAGTGGCTGTATTTGACAGTCTCTGAAGAGTTTATGGGATGACAAGTGCTACTGAATTCTTTGCTCAGCAGTGACACATCAGCACTCCAAAGTGTAGATACGTTTTCACCAGTGCAGTGCTCAGTCACAGTCCTGTCGTCTGTGTCAGAGTGCACAAAACTTGTACAGAAGATATGACTGACTGTTCTTAGTCCCAAGTTCAGAAACAATCAATACGAAAAGTACATCTCCTGTATAACTAGAGACACTAATAAAAGTTCATAGCATAAATATCAGAGACTACGCATGCCGTCAACTGAGAGGCAAATCTATGGTGAATCTCAACACTTTAAGAAGAACATCCGAAGACCTAAAAAAAAAAATCACTCTAAGACTCTATGCTGTCTTGGAGCACTCGGGAAGTTAGGTACAAACCTAACCAATCATTGACTGCTAACTCCCTAAAACAAGCAGACAGAAGGAGGCTGCTGGAACTGGTCTCAATTGCCATGGCCAGGCAAAGTGTACCCATGAGACGTGGCATTAGGGTATAATGTAACGCGACACCCAGAAACTGGCTTGCGCGCAAAGGAACTGCAGAAAGTAACAAAACACCTCCGAATCAAACAAAAGTACCGATGAGATTAAGAAGGGGACGACTGGGAAGTGGGTGGACAAGCTGGGTGAGAAGATTCGGGACACGCGGGGAACCTGGGTGCTAAGGGGACCTGGAGTAGGGGGGCTGCGTGGAGTGGGGCGTCCTGCCCTAGCGCATGTGGCGTGCAGGACTGGAGCTGACCCTCGGCCCTGCAGGGCACTGGGGAGATGGACCAAAGAGACGGAAAGCAAGGAAGGAACCCGGCCCCCGGCCCAGCCCCGGCTTACTCCCCGCGTGGGCCCAGAAGGGCACGGTCCCATCGCTCTGCACCAGATGCGGCCCCTTAAAGCTGTATTTGTACTCGAAGCGGCGGTGCGGTGACTCGGCCGGGGTGCCCGCGGCGCCGGGGGCCGCAGCGTCGCCTCCCATGCCATCGCTCCCGACGAATCGGCTGAAAGACAGCAGCAGGGCGCAAATGAACGGCCGCGCTCCGGCCCGGGGACCCTTCCGTCTGGACCCCGCCATCTTGGATTCTGGGACGCAGAGGCCGGCGGGAGAGGGAGGGGCGCTGGAGCCGCGGATGGCCAACAGGGCGCTCACTGATTGGTGGAGCCTGGGAGACCCGAGGGCAAGGGGTGAGCCCCGCCCCTGGCCTCCCCGATCCCGGGACCCGCTAAGGACCGAGCACCCGTGGGCGGGGCTACAGAAGGGGTGGGGCAAGACTGGGAGGCGGAGCTGGCGCCGGCCTCGTGGGGCGGGGGCGGGGGCGGGGGCGGGCCAGGGGAGGGGACGGAGACCCGAGCTTGAGGTGCCAGGGTACCCCAGCTCTGTAGTGCGCGTTGGGAAGGTGATTCCCACTTTTCTCTGCCGCCAATTTTTCCAAGCCCCAGAGTAGCGGGCTTCCTTCTGTGGTTTAGAAAACCTTGGGAGCCCCAAGACTTGTGGAGCCAGCCCATATTAAACTCTATGTAGAATAAAGGCATTCATTATTCAGTGACTGGCTTTCCCTTTTGTGAACTTTTCCAGACACAAGGCATGATCATGAATGCAAACCGTTTCAGCCCACTGAGAGCATCTCAAAAGAGCCCTAGGATCTTTGGGGTGGTTGAATCAGGGGGGTTTTATGTCAAATCAACGTTCACTCCTCAAAAAGTGATTTCAGAGACTTTCCAAATTCTTGAAACCGCGGCAACAGTGCGTTCAAATAAAACTGGATAGTTTTGTTACAAGCTTATATGCTATGTGCAGAGCCGACGATTAAGTTGCATTTTGTTTTATCTTTATTATTTTGTGTGTATGCGATAGCTGTGCGTGGGCATCGCCTACTACAGCACACGTGTGGAGGTCAGGTGGCCACCTTATAGAGCAGGCTCTCTCCTTCCATGTTTACATGTATTCTGTTCTTGGGATTAAACTCAGGTCCTCACATTTTTGTAGCATCTGTGTTGTTAGCATATTCATGGTCATCCAGAGTTTTGTTTTACTATGATTTAAAAAAAAAAAAACAAAACGTGAAACAGCAAAATGATTTTTACAAGCAAGTCTAGTTCATCTGGGCTATTGACAGCACACTCTCCTTAGGGATGTATGATATATATATATATAACAGTTCTCATCTCCTGGAGAAATATGCTTCTTTAGTCCCCTCTTGGGTACACCAGTAACAAACATCTATAACTGTGCGTCGTTGGACTGTGTGGGTCACTGCCCTGGGTGCTCTGGGATCTTAATTCCACATCTTTCCCCTCTTCAGTTCTGTAATCTCTGGAAACCATCACTCGGAGTTGCACAGTCGCCTTCAAATACTTATGAAGCAAACGTGAAGTTAATAAAAACTGGCGAACTCTTACTGAGTCCTTACGGCGTGACTGAAGTGGCACCAAGCCCCCTCTATGTAAGGTAGGTGCTATTATTAGCACCATCATTTACAGTGAAGGCATGGAGGCACGAAATGATCAAATAATTTACCCAGTATCACACAGTAGGAACAGAGATGGATTTTAATTCCAAGAATTCTGTTATTAAAGCCCTCAGTCTTAAGATTCATTCTATCTTAGACAACACATGCAAAGAATATTTTAAACTTATTGATAATGGTTTTAAAGTTAATGCTATGAGCAACCCAAATTCCAAGTACAAGAAATGCCAGTTGGGCCGAAGAGATGGCACAGGGATTTAGAGCACTTATTGCTTTTGCAGAGGACCAGTGCTAATTCCCAACATGGCGACTCAAATCCATTGGTAACTTCAGTTCCAGGGGATCCTATGACCTCTTCTGGCCTCTATGGGAACCAGGCACATACATCATACACACATGCAGACAAAATGCTCCTACACACAAAGGAAAATAAATTAAAAACAAAAAAGAAACACAAGCCATACTTTGTAATTTTTCAGGAACCAAAACATAAATGATATACTATAAGGCTGTTATTTTTTTTTAATGTCATTAAACATAATATATACAGAAAGTGCCTAGGTCCTAAGAAACTGCCTGATGAATTGCCTGTAGCAAAAGTATCTTGCATCACCAGTGTTCACTTTTAAAAGGAAAAGCAAAGGAACACATTCCTACCTTGTGCAGAAAGAGGAGTTGCTGGGCCATAGAAGCCACCCCTAACCAGTTTTGCAAAGCATTCATACTAACTGATATTCCTACCAAGAGCCTACTAGAACGTAAGCTCCTGACTCTCTTACACATTTCCACAAGTTCTTTCTTTTAGATATCATTCTTTGGATGTATGTTGTTTCAGACAATTTTCTTAAATATTGTCTTTTCATCAATAAAAGTTCGTAATTTTAACATACATGAGTTTATCACACAGACCTTCCTTTAATTAGTCAGGGTTTTCTATGTTCTAACCTGCATTCTTTATAAATTGATTTTCCAGAGAGATGTGCATTTTCTACATTCATATTCAATTGACCCAGCAACGTTTGTAAAAATAGGTTCCTTTCCTCACTGGTCTCTGGTGTGTTTTCTGTCAAACACCAGGTGACAGACATATGAGTGTATTTTTGGACTCTGGTTCCACAGGTCAGTTTGCTTATCATTGTGTCAGTGATCATGTCTTGCCAAGTGTTTTTTTTTTTTTTTTTAATGTGAGTGTTCTGCTTGCATGCATGCCCTCATGCTTGAAGAGGGCATCAGATCCCATTATAGAGGGTTATGAGCCACCATGTGGTTGCTGGGAATTGAACCCGGGTCCTCTGGAAGAGCAGCCAGTGCTCTTAACCACTGAGCCATCTCTGCAGCCTCCCAGTGATTTCGTCTTAAGTGCTTAAGTGCAGAGTGTTACACAGGCTGTGGTGTCCAGTCATGTACATCACCCAGTGTATTCTTCAGCGTTGCATAGGCTACCCTTGGCACTTTCTTTTCTTTTATTTAAGCTTTTTAAAGCATGTTGTACATGAGTACTGTATTTACATCATTCCCCTCTCCAATGCCAACTGTGTCCTTTCCTTAAATAACTGTTCTCCTTTGCTCATATTATTATTTTTACCTATATACACCTGCGTGTATGTATATAACCTGGTGAGTCCGTTTAGTGTTGCTCATATGCATATGTATTTAGGATTGACTGCTTGGGATTATATAACTTACCAAGAGGTTCAATGCTGGAGAAGAATGATTCTCCCTTTCTCAGAAGCTATTGCTCTTCATCTAGGCTTGCGACCATGTAAGGTTTTCTTCATCTGTATTGAAATGTTATCTGAAGGTGTCATTATGCAGGTCTGGTTTAAGTGACCACATTGTTGAGATTTTCATGTATAGAAGTCACATTCTCACAGCAGGCACCCTAGTCCTCTGTCTTACAATCTGCAATATAACCTGAGTCTTGGGTATAATGGTTGCATTGTAGATGTATCACTTGGGGCTGGGTACCCCACAGTCTGGTTATTTTTGTTTTGTTTTGTTTTTTGCATTTTGCATTTTGGCCAGTCATGGATTTCTGTGATAGTTTCCATTTTGGTGAGGGCTGAGAGCCATACTTATTTGTGTGTATACAAATTAATATTTAGAAAAAAAGGATAAATATTTAGAATGTAGTAGGAATTATACTTGGTTTAGGAAGGTGGCATTGGTATGTTCCTCTATAGGGCTCATAACCTCACCAGCCACAATTAGGTTTACACTACCAAGCATAAATTCCCTCTTGCTGGAGATGCTGGTAACCAGGGAAGCAGGCAGGCAATCATCAGACTTTCACTTCTCCTCCTTTCCTCCAAATCCAATCCCCCAGTCTCATCCCTAGTTCTGCAGCAGAACACCTACTCTGGTCCCCCTTCCTCTCTGTTCCCATCTCCAGTGAATCACTCAGACTTTCTCCTACATACTACCTCACCTCACTAACCCCTTTTCTCAGCCACCAACTCCAGCAGGCATTCTCCAGAAATCCAGTGAAATAGGTAGGTGATCTTTGGGTCTTCACTCTCCTTCCTTTCCTCCAAAGACAACCCAGTGTCATCCCAGTAGCAGACTATCTGCTGTGGCCTCACCTCCTTCTCTGCCCCCATTCCCAAGGGACTAAACAGATCCTGGTGGCATACCCTGCTTTACTTCTTTCTTTGGAACCCCTAAACCTCCACTTCTAGCTTATTCTCCTTACTGCCAATGTCCAATACCTAAAAAAGCATTCTACTTGGAACCCAAGACCTAAAAAAAAAAAAAAAAAAAAAAAAAAAAAAAAAAAAAAAAAATCCTACCTGGAACTCAATACCTAGGAAAACATTCTACCTGGAACCTAATACCTGGAGAAAACACTCTACCCAGAACCCTAGTGGCCACACCTGACAGAATCTGAGAAGCATGTCCTACCTAACAACTCACAGCCACCACCCTGTCCTAAGAAACAGAAAGGGCAACAGAAACCAAGAAATGGAGCACCCATTCAGCAAAGACAAGACCAGATACAAGCACCTAGAATTATAGTCATCCCAAACTAGAATACCTAGATGCCCAAACACCAGTGTAAAAACACAGTATCAGCCAGAACAATATCAGTCCACTATAGCCCAGCAACCTTACTACAGTAGGCTCTAAAAAAAATACAATACAGGTGAAGCACACGAGACAAGGACTTCAAAATAGCCTTTATAAATATGTTAGAGTTCCTTAAAAAGGAAGTGAATAATCAGTTACAGAAATCTATAAAAACGCAAACAGTGGAATGAAATGAAAACTGTTCAAGACAGTAGAAATGGAATCAATGAAGAAAACCCAAACTAGGGAAAAATGGAAATGAATAATTTAGGAACCAGAACAGGCACCTCAGAGGCAAGCCTCATCCACAGGATACAAGAGACAGAATAAGAGAATCTCAGGCACTGAGGACAAGATAGAAGAAAGAGGTCCCTAGGTCAAAGAAAATGTTAAACCTAAAAAATCCAGACACACAACATCCAGGAAATCTAGGACACTATAAAAAGACAAAGCCTGTAGGCAGAAGTTTTCCTGTGTCCCACAGCCACTCAGTATCTCTTCTAACTCTGCCTTCTCTTCCTCTCTCTCCCTGAATTCCCCATCTGGCTCTATTCTGCCTTCCCATAGGCCATAGCAGCTTCTTTATTAACCAATGGTAACAACACATATTCACAGTGTAAAGAACGACCATCCCACAGCAGAAGTCTGCAACCAATAAGAAAAGAGGAAGAAGAAGATACTCAGGTCAAAGGCCCAGAAAATATTTTCAACAAAATCATAAAATAAAATTTCCATAACTTAAAGAAGGGGGTGGCTACTAAGGCACAACAAGTGACCAGAATAATAAAGGTGATTTACAGCAAGTCCACAGACAACATCAACATAAATGGAGTAAACTAAAATCATTTCCATTAAAATCATGAACAAGGCAAGGTTGCCTACTCTCTCCCTAACTACTCAAAATCGTACTTACATAGTACAATATAGTCTGAGTTAGAGCAATAAGACATTTAAAGGGATTAAGGAGATACAAACAAGAAGGGAAGAAGTCAAAATACCTTTATTTGCAGATGATATCATTGTATACATACACGACCCCAAAAACTCCACCAGGAAGCTTGTACAGCTGATATCCACTTTCAGAAAAATAGCAGGAGACAAATACAATTAGCCTTCCAATATACAAAGTGGAGTGAAAAAGACATTAGGGAAACATTGCCTTTCACAATAGCCTCAAAAATTCTTGATGTAACTCTAACCAAGCAAGTAAAAAAGACTTATATGACACAAACTTTAAGACATTGAAGAAAGAAATTGAAGAAGATATCAGAAGATGGAAAGATCTCCCATGCTCATGGATCAATAGGATTAATATAGCAAAAATGGATATCCTACCAAAAGCAATCTACAGATTGGGAGGATTGAACTGGGAGGAGGGGGAAAGAGAAGGGTGAGGGAGGGAATATAAGGAGGGACAGCTACAACTAAAGATCTTTTGAGGATTCATATGGAAACCTAACAGAGTTGAGGCTTCCTATAATATATACATATGTGAAGGGTATCCAAACGAAATCTCTAAAAGTGAGGGAGAAAAGAGAGAGAGAGATCCAACTGGACATATCCAGTCACCAATCGAACTTTCCAGAAGTCCCTATTGCTGAAGACAATACCTACACACCTCACTGAATATTAAGAAGTCAAGCTGGTGCTTACCTAGCACTCCTATGAAATAGTATTCATGGTACTGGTAGGTCCTTTTCATGCTACCAAGGGAGACAGGAAAACACCAACCCAGTCACAAACCCTACAATCTACAAGAGTGATCTGCCTGCAAGATATGCTGAGGCAGTAGTGACACAAAGCTTATTGGAGTAACCAACCAATATCTGATTTGAGTTGAGGCTCACTCCATGCGATGGAACCTAAATCCAGTCTGCTTGAGTGTCCAAGAACCTGAGACTAAACAGGCCAAACCAAATACTACTGTTCTGCTAAATGAATGTAGCAATATAATGACAATTCTGCTATACTCATACATAGGTCAGTGCCTTGCTCATCCCTCTCAGGGAAACTTCCTCCTGCAGCAGATGGAAACAAATATAGACCCACCGCCAGACAATGTGAAGAGAGTGAGAGACCTTGATCATTCAGCACTAAAATGGATGTCTCCATAAAATACCTCCCTTTAGGGCTCAGGAGGAGGTGAAAAAGAAAATAGAGCCAGAAGGTGGAGTAAACCAAGAAATCAAGGCCTTTTAAATACAACAAGATCAATGCACTTATGAGCTCACAGAGACTGTGGCAATATGCTCCGTGGGTCTGCACCAGATGCGGTCCTAGAGCTGAAAGGAGAGAGGTGGATGCATGTCCTCATCCCTAATTCAAAGCTATCTCTGACTGATAGCTACTTGAAAAGGGTTAGTTTTCTCCAAGGGAGAATCACCAGGGAAACAAAGCACTCTTAAGGGTAGACTCCATGCCCACCATTGGATGGTGAACACAAACAAACTCAACAGTATCTTTGGAGGTTCTTTGTTTCATAATGTTAAGTCAGGGCATTTGTTGTTGTTGTTATTATTATTATTATTATGATTATTTCTATCTTTCTGGTCCTTTGTGTATATATTAAGGCTTCCCATTTTGGGATTTTATGGGATTCCTGAGTCTGTGAAGGTGTGTCTCTCTGCATCTATATGTGTTTCTTATGCTTTTTCTTTGGCTCTTTTTCTTGTTTGGTTGTTTTGTCATATTCCATTTTTTAAAGATTTGTTTTATCTTATTATTATTCCTTAGATGCCTGTTTGTTTTCTAATGAGAGATAGAAAGGGTGTGAATTCAGTGGGAGGGATGGTGGGAGGAACGTGGAGGAGAGGGGAAGCCATAATCAGAAAATATTATATGAGAAAAATCTATTTTCCATAAGAGAAAAACAGTTGGAAAAAATAAAAGTAAAGAATTGAGCTGTTGGCCAAAGGGCCCCATGGGAACTCAGGCTATTGCCAAGGCTATTGGTTGCTCTTCTCAAACTGATGGTAAGGCCCTATGGCTGAAGACAACACCTACATAACTCACTGAATATGGAGAAGTTAAGCTAGTGCTATTTAATGCTTCATCCCTACTGACTAGTGTTCATGCTACTAGAAGGTATTGCACATGCTATCGGAGGAGAAGGGCAAACATCAACCCAGATATAAATATTGTTTGCTGTTTTATTACTCTTTTGGGCTTTTTGCTCCATTGGGGGGCCCACCACCCAGCTCCCAAATAAATATACACAGAAGCTTATTCTTACTTATAAATGCCTGTCCCTAGCTTGGCTTATTTCTAGCCAGCTTTCCTTAACTTAAATTATTCCATCTACCTTTTGCCTCTGGGCCTTTTCTTTCTCTTTCTTCTGTATATCTCACTTTCACTCTTACTTGGAAACTGGCTGGGTGGCTGGGTGGCTGGCCCCTTGGGTTCTCTTCTCCTTGTTCTCTTCCTATTTATTCTCTCTGCCTGCCAGCCCTGCATATCTTTTCTCTTACCTCACTATTGGCCATTCAGCTCTTTATTAGACCATCAGGTGTTTTAGACAGACACGGTAACACAGCTTCACAGAGTTAAACAAATGCAACAAAAAAGAATGCAACACATCTCTGCATCATTAAACAAATGTTCCACAGCATAAACAAATGTAACACATCTAAAATAATATTCTACCACATAGAAACCCTTCGATCTTCAATGGTGACCTGTCTGCATGCTAAACTGGTGCAATATGGCACAAATGTTGTGGTAGTGACCAATCAATATCTGAGAGTTAAGGCCTACTCCATGAGATAGGACCAATGCCTGACTTGGCTAGTGTGGCCAAGAACCTGAGACTTGATAGGTCATGGGCCTAGTGAAAATCCAAATACTACTGTTCTGCTCAAGTAACACAGCAATAAAATGACTCTAAATGACTTTCTGCTAGACTCATGGGTCAATGTTTTGCTAAGTCATCATCAGAGAAGCAACTTCCTGCAGCAGATGTGAACAAATACAGAGACCCATAACCGGACAATATGCAGAGAATGAGAGACCTTGGAATACTCAGTCTTAAATGAAATGTCTCTATCAAATCACCCCCCCCCCTCAGGGCTCAGGTAACTCTGTGAAAGAGGAGGTAGAAAAACTGTAAGAGCCAATGAGGCTTGAAGACATCAAGAAAACAAGGCCTCCCAGACACAACAGTACTGACACACATATGAATTCACAGAGACTGGCAGCATGCACAGGGTCTACACAGGTCTAACCCAGATGTGGAAGTAGACAAAATCCCCCATCCCTAAACCAGTGGTATCTCCAACTAATAACCACTTGCAAAGGAGTAACTGATTTCCTCCCATTGAGTCTCACTGGGTATACACTTAAGGGCAGTAGACCTCATGCCCAGCAGTAGATGGCCAATAGAAAATGAACTCCATGGTATTTTCAGAGGAGTTTGTCTCACAGTGCTTTTTCTGAGTAATTTTTTTTTTACCTTACAGCTATTTTGCAAATAAATAAATAAATAAATTCAATAGCTTAAAACAATAAAAAAAAAAAACAGGGTGCCAGTATAATGTCCTGAAATGTCCAACCAAATGCTTTTTTATTGAGAAGTGGATTGAAACACCTGAAGAAGGAGCCACCATTGAAAAGCTTTCCCTAGCTTGTTTGCCCTTCCTTCTGGATAAAATGCATGTGTAGAACCTGTAGATAACAGTCATCTTTGATTACTGACCCTGATGGTGCAGGAAACAATGGGCCCTCCATGATTTCCTCGAACCCCTCTATCAGGCCATGACTGCCCATGTGTAGCCTTTCATGTTCTGGGCTGAAAACCCCCACTCCTGTGACCCAGTATTTCAGATTTTTTGTTATGTGCAATCCTGATGGCCCCCATGCAGACACTGCAGTATGTAATCCACTGTTCTAGATTTTACGCACACACTTTCACTTTTAAATCAAGTTAACCTGACTTGGAATATTTTGAAAGCTGTTTTCTGAGTTGTGATAAATCATAAATCCGTGGTTAAGCATGAAATCTTTAGAGCTGACTGGCTAGACGTGAGACTTGGCTTTCCTTCTGTGTGTAGCAGTTACTCTCTGCAAAGCTCCATTTTCTCATCTGTACACTAGAGACCAACAATAATGCCCACATCACACATTTTACAGAGCATTCAATGCTAGCAAACCGCTAGCAAATATTAGTCGATCTAATGACAGCTCCTCCCCTTCTATCGATAACTTGGATAAGCCCATTTCTGCCCAATTAAAGCAGACACATCATGGGTACATCGAGCAAGACACACAGCCCATCTGCTCCTCTCCACCTTTTCATCTTGCGATAGGAAAACATACCCAGTGCAGTGAGAGCTGTACATTCAACACTGAAGTATTTTGTCGACTTCACTTTGCAGACTTCACATTCATAAAAGCTGCCTGATTTCTCGTAGGCAGGCAGCCGACAGTTTGTGAGTAGCCTGAGAGTTATCCTACATACTTGAAAGAAGCAAGGTAATATGGTCGATGGGTAAGGGAGTTCCTTTTTCCTATTTCATTTTCCTCTCGCTGTGATGAAATATCTGACGGAAGCTACTTAAGGGAACAGGAGTCTGTGTTGGTTGGCTCACTGTGTCAGGAGCTATCAGCCCACCAGGCGTGGAGAGTGTAGCAGCTGCTATAACCTGGTCTATGTCAGCAGGAGCCTGAGGCTCAGTTCATTCATGTGTTGGTGAAAACAGATAGAACCTTCAAGGTCCACTCCTAGCCAGCTACAACTTTCTGCTGAGGGATCACATGTCCCAGAGTTCCACAACTTTCTAAAATACCATCATAAATTAGAGACCAAGTGTCCAAACACAAGAACCTGTGGAAGACACCTCAGACTTGGACCGTAACAGGCTATCTCTCTGGTGTTACGGCAGTTAGTGGTAAGAAATTTGCCACTTCAAAAATTTTCAGACTGATCTTTTACTGTTTACCTCTTAGTCAACGAATGTGGTATATATGAGAATTGTTTGAACTGTGATTGTGGTTAAGAGGGGGAATGAATGAATGATGCCATATTTAATATAGGGAGCACTGGCATCAGCTGCCCATATATTAACTTGTCATATGGGACCAGGCATCCTCAAGCTACTAAGTAATATTCCTTTAATATACTTAATTCTGTAAAGACGCTTTTTTTGGTCCTTTTATGTTTAGATGAGCTAAATGACTTGGTTCCTCCTTTAGGTTTTTCTTTTCTCTCTTTCCTTTTTTTTTATGGTGCTAGACTCACATACTATATCAGAATTCTGCCCCTGAGCTACTACCATATAGACCTTTTTTTTTTTTTTTTAATTAGAAAGTTTACCCAAACACATACACTGCTTGCTAAAAGTCAGCAGTGTATGTGTTTGGGTAAAGAAAAGAACTAACGAACTTTTCTTCATATTAGAAAGGTTAGCAATCATGTGATCCTTTATACTCTCACTGTTTCAATATTATTCTTTATCCATTTTCTTAGTTCAAAGAACAGTTCAGAAGAAATCGAAGGAGAAAAAGGAGGTGGGGAAACAGAGTTTACAACAGGCGAGAAAGAGAGGTTTGCAGAAGGGAAGACATTTCTTCCATCAGCTCTAGCATTCTGCACCATACTGAACGCAGAATAAATATTTGTAGATGCTGCTTTCCCAACAGAAATGACAGCGACAGGAAGAGAGAGCTTGAGTGAGACGTTTCAACTGGAGAATCAGACTAAAAGTAAAGAGGACGCTGCACCAGGAGGGGAAACAGCGCCCTCCACTGTACACTGAAGAATCGAGCCAGAGCTCACGGGAGGTTTTATCAGTTTTTCAGAGACAGTCTGCACACATTCACAACACAGGAGCATATTCGGTGTGGGGGGGGAAAATTCCAACAGCACGTGGAATAATAACAAGTTCTTCCTGCAGTCATTGGGTCTCAAGATCTCATTAGTTGCCTTAGATCCCTTTCCAATCGCTGTGATAAAATACACTCACAAAAGCAGCCCATGAGAGGAAGGGGCTGTTTCAGCTACAGCTCAGTGTGCAGTCCATCACAATAGGAAAGTCGAGGTAGCAGGGGACAGAGCAGCTGGTCGTGTATCATCTGGATCAGGAAACAGATGAATGCAGGCTGCTGCTCAGGTCCCTTTCTCCTTTCTCTCGGTTCTAGGATCCTCCACAGGAATGGTCTCGCCCATCATGAAGATGGTCTTCCTATTACAGATGAACGGGATCCAGGTAAGCCCCAGGCACGCCTATCTTCTTGGTAGTTCTTGACTCGATCAAGTTCACAAAATCAACATCACACGGGATAGGATATTTTCCTACCTATTTCTTGAGACTACCTGGTGTTGTGACCCTGAGAAGAACAATTTTCTAATAGGGAAGAGACAGTAGTGTAATCGACAGACAAGTAAATGCATCAAGCCTAAGTATGGATCACCTATTTCTACTTTCCTATTGAGAAAAGAACATCCATTCAATAATCCAAATTATCTCAAACCCCAACAGCTTAGAACATGAACACAGTATTTCCTCAGTTTATCCAAACTAACATTGGACTGATTTTTATCATACTTTTGCTTGAGCGGAAAATATTTGCTGAGCATATGACAGTACATTAAATATTCTCATAAGGTAAAAAAAATTTCAGAGATGTTAGCTTGTTAATTTTTCAGAATTGCGTGTTGATAATTATACACTAGTTGCATTAGTTGCTAAGGGTGATCTTCAAGCTCTACCTTCTCAACTCTGTCAAAATGGCAGTAAAATGTCCAAATTCCAAGCCAGGTTCTGGAGGGAGAAATCAAACTGGCGCAGGTATTCTCCTTATTTTATGTGCATTGGTGCTTTGCCTGCATGTATGTCTGTGTGAGGGTGTCGGATCCCCTGGAACTGGAGTTACAGACAGTTGTGAGCTGACATGTGGGTGCTGGGAATTGAACCCAGGTCTTTTGGAAGAGCAGACAGTGCTCTTAACCACTGAGCTCTCTCTCCAGCCCTATAGGAGATGTTAGATGAGAATAATATTGTAGAACTTTATAATTCAGTTCAAGTGAAGACAATCCTTTAATGTATTATATAAATGTGATAAAACATGGACATAGACTACCAGAGCACATTGTATACTATGTCTCTTTGTGCTAAAGTATAACAAACAAAACCAGAAGACCTTGTTGATAATGAAAGTCTATTTATATGTGGCAAAAATCTCCCCAGTCCTACTGATATGAGTTATACTATGTTTCGTTCTGCTTGCTTACAAAAGGGTAATTCTTGGAACCTTGTTTTCCAGTTGACTATTTTTATGACATGAAAGTTTCCCACATGACCCATAGTGGCCCAAACACAGGTGTCTCCTCTTTGGCCGAGGCTCTAGCATAAAGTCTTAGTTAGGGTTTCTATGGCTGTGATAAAATACCATGACCAAAAGCAACCTGGAGAGGAAAGGATTTTTTTTTTTCACCTTAAGGTTTATAGTTTATCATGAAAGGAAGTCAGGACAGGAACTCATGGCAGGACTCAGGGGTATGAACTGAAACAGAGACCAAAGAAGAGTGATCTCTACTGGCTTTTTCTCCATGACTTGCTCAGGTACTTCCTGTATACAACCCCAGACCACTTTCCTGGGCGTAGTACCAACCACAGTGGTGTGGACCCTCCCACATCTATCATTAATCAAGAAAATGAACCCAATGATTTGCCTACAGGCCAATCTGAAGGAGGCATATTTCTCAATTGAGGAGCCTTCTTCCCAACTTGTGTCAAGTTGACAAAACCAAACAAACAAAAACCCTAACCAGTGTACCCCTCTCGATACTTTGCCTGAAAAGTTGAACAAAGCTTGCTTTCTACTTTAGTAGACACACGCTGTGGAAGAAAGTGGGTACACAAAGTGGAGTGTGCCTGGCACCATTGGTATGTCCCTGGTGATTCCCAGTGGCTGTGATGATTTGAGTCAGAAATGGCTCCACAGGCTCAGGCATTGGGACACGTGGCCACCCGTTGATGGTGCTGTTTGGGGGAGGTTATAAGGAGCCGGTGCCTTGCTAGAGAAATTTGGTTGTATTTGCATCTATTAATTGAAGCAAGTTCAGGGAAGTCTAACTTCCCAGTTAGACCAGTTAAAGAGCACTGCTGGTGAGTGCTGCAGACACTGGGGGAAAAGAATTGCTTTAACAAACACATTTAGGTGACTTGGCTCTTCACATTGCGTGCTAACGTATTAAACATACGTGGAAGCTCATTAACGGTGAATTGTAGTCAAAGTTTCCGCAAATGCATTTTCATTTGGTACTGAGGAGATGACTAGTGGATAAAGTGGTCGCTGCGCAAGCGTGATGACCTTAGTTCAGATCCCCAGCCCCCATGTAAGGCCAAACAGAGGCCTGGAATCCCAGCACTAGGGATGTGGAGACAGAGAATCCTTGGAGCTTCACTGACCAGTTGTCTAGCCAATTAGAAAGCTGGAGCCAATGGAAGGCTATAAAAAATAAGGTGGAGAGTAAAATAAGGAAGACACCCAAATTTGACACACACACACACACACACACACACACACACACACACACACACACAGAGGATTTTTTAAAAATGCTTATAACACAGTACTTCCTCAGATTATTTAACCACAAAATCATTTTCATAATACTTAATATTTGCAGGACTTCTGTCTTATAGAATACATTTTAGGGAATGTTGAATGGTGCTGGTTTTATACACTATCAAATTAGACCTGAGATGAAGCCCAGAGATAAATTGCCTGTCTAGAATACAGAAAGCCCTAGGTTTGATCCCCAGAACTTCAGCTAACTTGCAAGAGAGAACACCGTCAAAGGCAATTTCCCTTTTGCTGGCTAACCACTCCATCACTTACTAAACTGCCTTCTAAAAATTCAATGTGATGGCTGACCCCAGTATACCACAGTAAAGCCAGTGTCCTAAGGTTTAACACGTATGCTCAAGAGGTGAGCAAATGTAACAAGGTGATTTATCTGCCAAGGTCTCTGCGGATGATTACAGCTTAACAAAACGAGGCCTCAGGAGATTCTCTATACACTAGATACATACAGAGTTTCAAAGGTGACAGCTAGTTGAGAAATACAATCATGACAGCATAGTACTGGCTAAGGAATCCGTCCAGCAGAGACCCCATTGGTCACATCACCAGTGACGTGTATTCTAACATGCTTCGGTTGGGTTTCTGAAATGCCTTTTGGATGGGTGACTGTGAAACTCCAGGCCCTGTACCGTTCCAAGCGTGAGAACTACTCATTTAAATGTTAAGGTAGTGTCTTATCTTCCTTCCAGAACTCTCGTCAGCAGCTTCACTTACTGTCTGAATGGATAAACATCTAAGAAGGTTACATGGCTGTTCATGACCATTCTCACTCCACATTTGCATTCGCCAGTGTGGTATTCATCTGCAAAAAGGGTGTGTGAAGGGGCCTCTCATTAGGGGTGCTCGACTCCCCCCCCCCTTCAGTCTAAAATCTTAGGGAGGACATGTTAGCGCCCAGACGTTTTTGCCCAACGTGTTCTTCTGTGTTTTCTCTTAGTCCCTTGCATGTCCCAAATCGGTACATTAACCACAACCGTGTGAATGTGAGTGGAAACGGCAGTTATAGGAGAGCTATGGGCCGAAGCGCACAGCATCTCTGAAGACAAATGGATGCAGACTCCCGCTGCAGAATGAGTCTGCTCAATATTGACACAGTGAATTGTCATGAGATTAAACCACAACCAGAGAAGCAGGCGGAGGAGGGTGCATGAGTGACAGGGGCTTTATGGGACGCAGTGCTTCCTAGTGGGAGAGTTCATCTTCTTACTCAAAGAGACGCCTTCAGGGATCATGTGACTTGAATTCCCTCTGAATTCAGTGTCATCTTGGCTTGACCAGTTCTGGAAGAACATATTAACCTCTGCCTGTGATTTCCAGAAAACCATTCTCATTTAGCAAGTAATTATGGGTCACATGCGGGACAAAGAGCTGGATAATCTTGGATTACCCACAGGAAGCTTTGTCTCCAAGGCAACCCCCCAGTGGTGGGGCCTGCTAATGCAAAGGCCAGTCGGCTAATGAACTGGGAAAGATAACTGGGTCTCCCCCCCATCAGAGCCAAGGAAATGGACACAACAATTATATGGCTATTGAGTAATTTGGTGTTGGAGAATAAATGCCTCCAAAAGCCAGCAGAGAAAAAACATTTAAGGAATGGAGATAATTATCACTGCTCAGCCAGGCCAGGCTCGTACAGCTCCACTTCGCCCGCGGTGAGCTCAAGTCAGGCCAGGCTTTACCAGTTTTGCCTAGTGTCCCGCTAAATCTTGTTTTTAGCACTTTCTATAACCTGGTTTCCTCTGATGAATACCTTGTTTACCTTGGGGCCAGAAGAGTGGCCTAAGGGACTTGGGAAAGGAAGACAGAAGGAGTATTTTTCCATCAGAGTCTCCATGAGCCCAGGCTGGACTGAAAATTAAGATTAAGAGGCATGAGACTTTGTGGCCAGGTTGGTAAAGGTGGAAGTGTGCAGGTGAGTGAGCCCAGGTGATGCCACCATGGATGAGAGGAGACCAAGAGCTGTACAGAAGGAACCTGAGAGGTAGAGGAGAGAACTCAACTCCCTCTAGTTCCTCAATGCTCCCTCTTCTCCTCCCTAACACCTCCCCGCCCCGTCTCTGACAAAGGCAACTCTACACTCATTCCAGGCTTCTCTTCTCCACCCTAAGCCACTCTTTATTGCTAGAAGACCTCGTTCATACCCCTCCTCTGAACACTTCCAAACCTCACTGTCCACCTACCCACACCTAACTCTTTCTGTGCTGGTTCACAATCCACTTTGCCTAGGTTTTGGGTCTTGTGGCATCCAAGTCAGATGCTTATGTAGGAAACTGTGTTCACGACAAAGGCATTGCTATGGTTTGGGTCTGGAGTGTTGTGTTCCCCAGGGCCAGGTGTCTGATGGTGAGTGCCCAGCTCTTTGCCATTGGGAGGTGCTGGAATCCTTGGGGGCGGGGTGGGGCCTGGTGAGCAATCTTCCTGTTAATGAGGGGATGTACTTGAAGGAGAAAGTGGGAAAAAATTTTGTTCTATTTTTGTTTATCTATAGGTGTGTGTGAGAGCATGCACACATGCATCCAGAGTGCTTGCTGAGGTCAGAAGGAGGCGTTCCGGCTTCCGGATCTAGAGTTACATAGGGGCAGCTGTGGGACTCCTGACGTGGGCCCTAGGGGCAGACCTCCAGTCCTCTGCCAGAGCAGCAAGTGCTCTTAACCGCTAAGCCCTCTCTCCAGCCTTTCTCTTTCTCTGTAGAGCGTCCTGTGCCACATACTTCCACCATGATGTGTCTCTGCGAGCCCAAAGCGAGGGGAGCAACTGTTTGTGTCCTGGAATGCCTGACTCTGAGAGAAATCTTGCCTTTTCTCTTGATCAGTTATTTACCTCAGGTATTTGTTTGTTGTGCTGACTGAGAGCTGGCTAAGGCAAGAATGAGCCCTAAGCGCTGACTGGTAGGAAAGGCAAAAAGGGAACATGTCTGGTTCAGCAAGGCTCAGAGCGTCCCGGAAAGTCGATACCCAAGTAGTATTACTGAATGAGAAGCAGCAGTCCAGAGAAAGTCCAGAAAAACATGGAGTCATTTGGCCTCAAGATAAAAAGTTAAAATGAGGGGGATGGCTACCCAGCTCAGCAAGTAAAACACTTACTGCTGAATCCACATTTGATTTCTAGGACTCACACAGTAAAGAGAGAACTGACTTCTGAAAGTTGTCCTCTGACCTCTACATGAACAGTATGGAATACATATTCACACACACACACACACACACACACACACACACACACACACACACACACACAGAGAGAGAGAGAGAGAGAGAGAGAGAGAGAGAGAGAGAGAGAGAGAGAGAGAGAGTAAATAAATACAGAAGAAAATAATTCAAAGGAAAACAGAGATGCCAATTTCATAGAGGAAAATGGAAAAGATTTTCTTGCTTATTGAAAACACAGGGTGTGAGAAGACACACACCCCTCAGGGCTGGGGGGAGGAAAAGCCTGTGTACTTCGCAGAGATGTTTGGAGGGCGGCACATGTTTACACAGGGAAATGGAAACGGGCAGAGAGGAGGGGGAAATCTGTTCTTGCTCTGAGTGTTTGTAAACAGACTTGAAACTCTAGGGCAGAAGGTAAACTTTGGAACACAGACAGCAATCAGATCTGACTGGGAGGCCGACCTCACCTGCAGGGGTCTGTCTGCTGGCTGTGTAAACGGCCCAGGAGTCCGTGACAAGTTATACTCCACGTGTATAACTCTGATAATAACTTGTAATTCCCGGGTTAAATCTCAGATGTGCTGAAGCACTAGGGATATGCCAAAAGGGAACCTGTAACTGTAATTACCCCATTCATTCATTCAGTAAGCATTCATTGTGCCCTTTATGAACCACACCTAGGGCTGTGCTGGATCTTAGGGATACAACCATGAATCATGTAGCCAAGAACTATCTATCCCAGTATTTTACATGCTTCCAGGAGAGACAGGCAATTGGAGGGGCGAGCCTGGGAGGAGGGATTGATCTTTTTCCTGCCCATCATAAAGAGACACGAGAAGATGGGTCAACAAGAGGAAAACACTGTAGATCATTTGATCATTGTTTTATGGATCACAGGAGTCTTGAGATTGACGACCCAAAGGCCCAGGGGAACTCGTCATTTCTATGCCTAGTTTTGATGAGTCAGGGACAGCCCTGTAGCACAGGACTTTATATCGAGGACCTGGGCTAACGGAAGCAGACCATGGGCCAAACAGCAGCTCCATCTACCCAGACCCTCTTAGTGCCTTAGTTGTAGAATCCTTCCCTCCCATCCTGGGACAGGAGCCTTCTGTCTGCTCCTACTAGAGAAGTCTTTCCTGGCTGGGTTCCCGGCAAAGGTAGGTGAAGGTTCCTAACACTTTCAGGCTTTCTGGCTGGCTCTGAGGGAGAAGCATCCCAGCCTTTGTGATCTGCCTTGGGGAGAAAGAAACTCTGGATTCTAGGTTTGGGTTGGGTGGCATCAAAGTGGCAGGACAGGAGTGTAAGAGAAAGGGGCAGGCAGGGGAGAAACTGTGTTTCTGAGGTTGGAGCATCATATTCGGAACTC
This sequence comes from Peromyscus maniculatus bairdii, assembly GCF_049852395.1. Classification (NCBI taxonomy): domain Eukaryota; kingdom Metazoa; phylum Chordata; class Mammalia; order Rodentia; family Cricetidae; genus Peromyscus; species Peromyscus maniculatus. The sequence goes on from NC_134870.1 coordinate 57,196,567, forward strand.
TGACACCACAAAATAAAGTCAACCACTTTAAGGAGACTTCAGTTTATGAAGTCGATAAGCGCCATAGACGCGAGCAAACAGAAGCAGAGAAACGGGACAGAATGTGACCAGCGTGGTGGGACGGTGCACGAGGGGATCTTGCCCTTCCGTAGACAGCTCTCCGCAGTCCTCCCTGTGGACTCCACCTGAGCTGAGGGACACGTGGACCACAAGTGAGGACAAAGGGGCAGGTGTCTCAGAGAAAAGGCAGTAAAGACATCTGTCTGTCTCAAAAAAAAAAAAAAAAGAAAGAAAGAAAAAGTACATTGGAGAAGGCATGTAACATTAACCACTGACTTCCACATGCATGTACTTATTCACAAGAACATACACACACACACAAATATAACACACACACACACACACACACACACACACACTCCAAATAAAACAGAAAAATTACAAATACTTGTGAGGACATGGAGAAATCCGAAGTCTCCTGCATTGCTGGTGTAACTCTATTAAATTGGGACTCTGTTTCCCTCTCAAGCTATAATACTGAGATATTCAGTCCTGGCTCTCCAATGCCCCTGTCCTCATAGGAAGATTTTTCTAATAAGGCCAATCAATAGTTCTATAATTAAATTCAATTTAATGTCATGTAAGTTATTTTATGGGCTTAATTTACAAAAGAAAAACACTGGTAGATTGTGTGTCCCGGTTTTTATTTTGACTATCACTGAAGATATGGTCACTGAACTGATGGAGGCCACATGGACTGGACCCTTCTGCTGGCTCTTTCAGAAGCTGCAGCCAGCTGGCAAATAGCTTCCCCAGCCTCCTGCTGGAGCATCTGCTAATGTGTGGAGATTACCAGGTCCCCTCCACACACACCCTCCCACTGCTCCTCACCCTCCATGCTCAGGCTGCTCATTAACTCATTAGAGGCTGCCTCACCAGGAGCTGAGGGAGGCTCTGGTGCCCGTGACTACAGCTTACAGTAACGTCTGCCTCATGCACAGGACACAGGCCAGGTTTTGTTCACTGTGAGTATCCCAGTTTTCGCTGGATGCTAAATGCATGGGTACAGGAATGACCAAATGAGTCAAGCTAACAAATGACTGTTCTCTTAGGTATACATTTGTCCATGTCAATGAAAAGATCTTTCCACACCACTGATTTGGGGCTGACATGTAGGTCTATGTGTCAGTACACTGTATAAATGTATATAGGTGTATACATACATATAATTGGCTTCCCCTGGTCTAATCTAATATACCCAGGAACTTCATAACAGGTGACTGGCAACCTCAATTTGAGAGTCAACTCTTTGTGCTGTTAAAAAAAAAAAAGCATCATGGGGGTGGAGAGATGCTCAGCTACAAGCTAAGAACACTTCCTGCTCTTACAGTAGACCTGGATTTGATTCTCAGGACCAACATGATGGTTTATAATCATTTATAACTCCAGTTCCTGGGGGTCTAGCATCCTCTTCTGGCCTCTGTGAGCACCAGGCATGCATGAAGTGTACATATAGGTACATGAAGACAAAACACTCATACACATACAACAGAAATATATCTAAACAAGAAGAAGAAAGAAAAACAGTTCCAAGTTTGTTGGTTGATCTAGAATTTAGGTTTAGCCACTTCCTAGGACCTGGAGGATTTTGAACCCATCACTTGGTCTGAGGAGCAGTGGTCTGGGATCAGAGCACCTGGCTGGCATTTTCTAGCACCGAGGTTCTAAGGGTCATGGACAGTGTTCACTCTATGTCCTTCTGAGTCCTCTTCTTTAGGTCTACAGTTTCCACATCTGGTTCATCCTCTGTTTTGCGCCGATTCCTTTTGCCTATTGGGACTCCCTGTTCTTCAGGTTTCCCCCCTCTCGGTCGCCCTGTGTCGGCTCTGAATTGCTGGCCCCTAACTGCACGGCAGGCGAGGTTTGAAGCACTTCCTAGGTATCCACTCATTTCCTAAGGGTCAGACTCAATCTACTGACCTTTGGTGCACATCATGTGCTCAGATTTGTAGGTTGACCTGTGTCGTGTTAGTTTTGTATTTGTTTGACTTACGTACCGTAGAGTGGAGTTCACGTCAAGGCAGTGTGGAAAAGTGGACGGAAACATTTAGCAACTTAGGTGAGAACAGAAGACAAATGGTGGGCTTCACTGGCCTCAAGTGGGCCATGGAGTGTCAGGTATTAACCTTCAAGAAGGGTTTAAGCACAAGTGTGAAATACTCAAGAAGTGCTAACTCCATGGCATGCTTTGTAAATCCAATAAAACACTCCACAAACACCTTGCAGATCCTCCCGGAGGTCAGGAGACAGGCTGTGCGGGGATGCCTGGACGAAGCACATGCTTCCTGGTTAACCCTCAAACTCTCATAGTGTCCTGACTTTCCAGGGATCCTTTTACAGAGCAGGCCAGGCTCAGTGCCCTTTAACGATGTTTCTAGAAGCCCACTTTTGCACTACACAGGGGGCTCCCTTCTGCCAGCCAGTCCGTGGTACAAACAAAACACAAAAACCAAACAATTGTAAATATATGTTAAATGTTTTTTTTTTCCTGCTTAAAAGCCATACAGTCTCCTTTTAGAAAAGACAGAAAAAAAGCGAAGAGGATCAATAATAACAACAATACCCCTCCCCTAAAAATAAAAATAAGATCCCCAAATCAGAATAGACCCAGCTTGGGGCCAACGTAGGTAAGGCAAGCCTGAGTTCATGTCCCTATCTTGTTGAGCGTCATGCGTCCAAGTGTGGGGGAAATTTGCTGAAGACATCCTTCCCACAGCCGATGGCAAGCCGCTTCCAAAGGGCTCGGGGAAAACTCTCTCTCTGAGAAGCAGGACACTTGTCAGCAGATGCTGCCTACATTTCTCCCTTGCAGTTTTGAAAGGGAACCAGGGAGTTGGGACATGAAGGTTATTGACTGAGTTCAGGCCCAAGATGGGAATTGAAAGGCGGAAATTGCTGGACTAGCAAGATGCATCCTCTTCTGCTCTGTGAAGATGTTCTGGAAAGGTTTTAAAATGCCCGGGACTCCTTTCCCGTTTCCATCAAACTTCCCTTTGCGTGCACACAAACCCAGTTTTATTTTTGTGGAGCTACATACGGTTTCTCTCTTCTCTCCATCTCATTAACTCCACTCCTCCGGATTCCCTCGCTTTTCTAATGATTAAAGTCGTGGGCTTTTTAAAAAGGCCTCCAATTAGCACCTCATCAGCTCCAATTAGAGCAGACAAAGGCAGTGTAAAGATAACTCAGTGAGAGGGGCGGGCGCAACATCATGTAATCACTTAAGACAAGCATTGAGCATTCCCCGGGCGACCCACACTGGGCCCATTCACCTTTCTTTCTTCCTTTTGGATGCATTTAAGACTGTTTGGCTGGGAAGACAGGCCCCCCAGGAGTCTCATAATTCCTCATTCAGAGGCTACCTGTTTACTTCTCAGAGCGTCCAAGGACCTAAACAATCCCATATTGTACGCCTGCTTCCTTAAATTCCAGATCCTTAATAGTGTGTTTTCGGTGGCCCTCGGAACAAGTTAAAGGCCCGCTTTATACTCCCAGAGGGTTCTCCTTGTACTGTCTTCTAATTACAGGAGAGGGTAACAATGTATTTTTTTTCAATGAGAGTTCTTTGGAGCAGTTAATTTGGTGCCTGTACTAAATGCCCCCAAACATTAATTAGGGTGGAAGAAACCCTAATTTCCTCAGCAGCTTTCCCTCCATTTAGTTCCCTCGTTTTCACATAGGCCTGGACGAGTCTCCATAATGAAATTACCTCATTAATGTCTTTATTCTTCACAGTAACTCATTCAAAACCGACCATTTAGCTTTAATTGAATGCTGTCAAAAGGAGAAAGGTGCATTCATGGCTTTGATTAGCAAAAAATTTTGCCCCCTGAGGGGCGGACAGATTTAAATTATGAAGATGGTGAGCAGTGAGTTATAATTGGGTACAAGCAGCCCTTCAGAAAAGCTGAAATGCTTTCAAAGCCGGGGCTGGCCAGTCTGCGGACTATTAACTATGTCCAGGGCCTTGTTCTCTATTTGAATTGATGGCAACTTAACTATCCAAAGGAAAATGGGGTTTACTTTTTGTTTAATACACAGTGGGGTTCTATTTACCCACAGAGCGATCGTTCCTCCATGAGCCCCGTCTTTGTTCTCCTAATAATTTATTATTTGTGCTTCCTAACACGGGTTCTGAAGGGCGCCGTGCATGTTGCTGTCTCCAGGGAGAAATATAATGGTGGGTGTACACACCGAGCGGCCGGGCCGCTGGCCCAGCACCTCACCGGGGCAGACACAAGAAGGTGTGCCCGAGCCAGGGCCAAATTGGTGGTATAGAACCTTGAGAATTAAACCTCCAGAAAGTCTTTTCTTATTTGACACAATTCTGTGAAGATGTAGTGTCAAGTGTCAATGAAAAGACAGAGTTTCACGGGCCCGAGAGAGTGACTCAGATACATGGTTAGGGCGGGGTGCGGGTCCAGAGGCTGCTGGAGCAGAAGCTTGGGGTGAAGCACTATACTTTGAGGGTTGAAGGCAGGGCTGCTTTCTGGTAACATCTAGAAAGGTCGAGTGTATTTACACTGGCTCAGATTCAATATGTGTATGAAGAAGGCAGCCAGCATGGCCAGCAATATCGCTCTAGTGCTAATGCTGTCTACATTATATGTGAAGTGACGTAGCACACGAGTCATGACGCAACCAAGAGCCAGAAAGATGTAGTATAGGCCGGTCTGGGCCCAAAGTGTCAGTTAGTTATAAAGCATGAGTGATAGAAAAGAGACAAGAGGGAGGGAGGAGAGGAGGGGGGAGAGAGATGGAGGGAGGGAGGGAGGGAGAGAGAGAGAGAGAGAGAGAGAGAGAGAGAGAGAGAGAGAGAGAGAGAGAGAGAGGAGTAAGGGAGAGGAAGAGAAGGAGGTAGAAAGAGAGATGGAGAGAGAGAAAAAGAAGAAATATACAAACCTCCGAAAGCTTCAGTCAAGACAGAGAGAGCTCCAGTGATGGAGAACCAAAGACAAAAACCCAAACTGAAGCAATCTTGCTACTTCTTTGGAAGCCTGAAATACTCAACAAAGAGGTGAGGGATGCAATGGGGTAAGTATGGGTCTTGGAGTCAGACAGGTATGCCTGTGGGTCCCACCTCCGATCGATCCAGGTTCTTTACTTTTTCTCAGCCATTTAGTTTCTTCATTAGTCCTGTGGAGATAATCAACCCACACATGTGGGTGAAATGGGAGAACATGTGTGAAGAATATGGTCATAACAACACCTAGTAATCTCAGCCAGCAAGGCGAAGCTAGCATTAACAGTCACCAACCCAAGGGACTCCGCACCCTTGGAAAGGACCCGAGAGGCATTGCAATCTACATGTTGGCATTGATTCATATATTTAATATTTATGACTTACCATACAGTATTTAAGTGAGAATTATTTTTAAAGCCATGTCATTAAGTATGCAACATATTTCTAAGCAAGGATTATAATATTTTGGACACAATACTCCAATGCAAGTATCTCTAAACTCATAGAAAACACCAACACGGGGCAGGGGGGAACATATTTTTCTACATGGAATCATGGAAACGCCATCAGATAATTTGCACGCATTTCAGTTCCTCATCAATGCCCAAACCAGCATAGCATTTGCAGAAGGCTCTCTTTTTTTTTTTTTTTTTTTTTTTTTTTTGGTTTTTTCGAGACAGGGTTTCTCTGTGTAGCTTTGCGCCTTTCCTAGAACTCACTTGGTAGCCCAGGCTGGCCTCAAGAAGGCTCTCTTTATCAATACAAAAATGCCTGAACATTTTTATTTATTAATTATTATTATTATTTAGCAAATAGCCCATCACACTAATGTGAGAATTAATATGTTTTTGATCTTTGTCCATCATTCACCAGGCTTGGTCACTGTTGAGATGGCTATCATGTGTCCCTGTTGAGGACCTTTATTTCACTGACTTGAAAACACATTCAGGTTTGGTGAGGATTGGGAAACACAGATTCGTGATCTTCCCAGGGGAAGGTCCTTTGTACTGGTTTCTGGCTTTCTCTCTCACTCAGCAGAGGGACTTCTCCTTCATCTATATTCTTCCCCTTCCTTCCTTCCTTCCTTCCTTCCTTCCTTCCTTCCTTCCTTCCTTCCTTCCTTCCTTCCTTCCTTCCTTCCTTCCCCCGTTTCTGTGAATATATCACACTTCTTTTCAAAACCCATAGGTTATAAGGCCTGCACAAGTAGGTTCAGATGTCTTTTACCATAAATGGCGTTTCTTGGGAGATTTCTAGAAAGTTGTGGTTTACAACTTGGAAAGTAGAGAGGCAATATACACTCAGGCCTTAAATATTGTTCACACCCCACCCCTATTTTTGAGACGGGGTTTTACTATGTAGTCCTTACTGGCCCAGAACTCAGTATGTAGACCAGGTTGACCTCAAACTCTCAGAGATCCACTTGCCTCTGCCTTCTGAGTGCTGAGGTTAAAGGTGTGCGCCACTACACCCAGTCTGGATTTTTCTATTTTAACATTCTTATTTGGAGCACCTCTATATAAAAGGAAGATTCTATCTGGGTAGGCATCCCTCACAGAAAATGCTAATTGTACTGTGATTCTTGACTCTGGCTGTCCAGAGACCTGAGCAGACTTCAGGCGTAGGCACTTCCTTTTCTTCCCAAGTCCCTGTAATTTTCCTTGTCTTTCTGTCTGCCTCGGGAGAGTTGCAGATCATGCAGTGAAATGGAGACTCAGAACTGGAGAGATTGACAAGGGTACACAGCCTTGGACGCAGAGCTGGGTTATAATGAACTTTTAGCTGAATCACTGATGCCAGAAGTGAGGACCACAACAGATCCATCCCTTTCCAGGGAGTGGCCCCCATACACCTTGATTTGTGGTTTCTAGTCTCCAGGACTGGGAGGTAACATTTCCTGTCTTTGAATCACTCAGCTTATGGTAATTGACGTTGATAGCTCCAAATAATGAACACACATTCTAACACAAGTACTTTCAGAACTGTTTAACATTGTTATAAGTAATTTGGCATCCTTTTATGTCATCATGAATAGTTTGTTATATACATTGAGTAACATATTTTTAATTGTTTATCAATTGTTTTTATCCAAAGATCTTCATATGATTTTTGACCACTAATAGATATTTATTAGAAAACAAACAAACCAACCTGCCCAAGCATTCTTGTGACACTCTTTCCTTTCCTCCCAAATTCTCTAGTAAAATGGTCTACTTATATGCAGCTTCATTTGGGACTGATGGCCATAGAGAAAACCCTGGATGTTGGTGTGATCTTATCACTGCTAGTAGGAAGACACTTCAATCTCTTATTGCTAATATGAAGACAACATGTGCATGTCAAAAACTATAAGGAAATTAATGAAGCACCTGATGAGAACAGGGGGTTGAAGCTGGTCAGGTGGGGCAGGGACCCAAAGCAACAGCTTTAAGAATGTCCTTGCTGGAGTCCATGGATGGAGAAGTGACTTCCTTCTTCTTCTCCTAAATGACCATCTCTGCCCAGAGGCTGTACATCAGAATGTTCCCCAAACTGACAGGAGGCACTTGGACACCTCGTGGTCAGTCCATCAGGACTGACCAGCTCACCCCCGTTCCCATACTTCACTGCTATAAGCCTTTTAAAAAGTCCCAGACTAGTATCTCAATGGTACTCTATTTCCCAGGACTCCCTCCTGCAATACAAATCTCTCTCTCCTCTTTCTCCTTTCTCTTCTCTCTCTCTCTCTTCTCCCCACTCCCCTTCCTCTTAGGTACTCAACTACCTATAATAAATCTCTCTCTAAAATTTACCCTTACTGTGAATTTCATTCTTTGTATTTGAGATACAAGAACTCAAAAGCCACTGACTTGGGTGGCTTTGGTGGCTGTCAAGTTTTGAGAACCCAACTTGGGTGGCTTTGGTGGCTGTCAAGTTTTGAGAACCCTAGCTTACCGAGCTAAGATCCCCAAGAACCAAGAAAGGCTCTGTTGTTCTCAGAGACACCCCTATATTTCACATCACCCACCATGACTGGACACTAAACTATGTCCACTAAACATACATTTCCTAAATTTAATTGACAAAGTTACTCTATAAAGTCCTTCATTTTGCTGTATTTATTTACTTGTTTGCTTGGCATGAGGATTTGAACTTAGGATGCTGTGTGTGCTGGGCAAACATTCTGCCATACTCAGCTTTTCACTTTTCATTTCGAGGCAGGGTTTCATTAACTTGTCTAGGTTGGCCTTGAACTCAGCCTACAGCTCAGGCAGGCCTTGAATTTTTTTTTTCCATTTAGTATTTTTTTCTTTTATTTAGATAACATTTTTTTTCATTTATTTTACATATACACCACAATTTCCCCTCCCTCTTCTCCTCAGGCCTTAAATTTTACTCCTCCTGCATCAGCCTCCTTTGTATTGAGCGTTTTAGGCCTGCACTTTAGAGATGAGGACCTAAGGTGCTGAGTTACACTTCTAGGTCACAGAACACCAGCAGGCAGTATGGGGAGCTAGAGACTCCAGAAGCGCCGACTCCCTTCTGTTTCTTGCTCAGACCAGCCAACACTGAAAGCGCCCCCCCCCCGGCCCCCGCCCGCCCCAGATTCCCTGTAATGTGTACTTCCGCCAGCATATTCATTTCTTGATGTCAGAACGTTGTCAGCACGCAGACTGGGTAGCATTCTTGGACCTTTGTCACGGCTCATCCTTCCGGGAAGCTTGGCAAGGGGCGCTAGTGTATCTATTTTTACATGTGCTGAGCTGGCTTTTAACGCGGTTATCTGGAGCGACTTCCCTTTGTCGGGACTCATGCCAGATAACAGAAAAGCTGAGGATACGTTCAAATGGCAGGGGAGCAATGGCCGTGACGTTTGTCCCTGGGGAGGACAATGTGTGGAACGGGCTGTGACGGTTTTGCCCAGAGGACCTGGAAAGGCAGGAAGAGGACTCAGAAAGGACCTGAGCTCAGCGAAAAGTCACAACAGGATTTGCACGATCTGGTCTCCAAAATAATCCTCGTGGCTGAGTAAGGGCGACAGTATTTAGTGAGTTTCTTTTTGCCATAACAAAATGTCTAGAAAATCAGCTTCAGGAAGGGAGGAAGGCAGGAAGGGCTTGAGAGCTCGTCTGTCATGGTGGTGAAGACACGGTGTCAGGGGTGTGAGGCATCTGGTCACGTTGTATCTGAAGCTAGAAAATAGAGGAATGCCGGAGCTAGCTGACTTCCTTCTTTTTATCCAGCCCGCAACATTATGCCCCAGACTGGTGCAGCCCTCATCCACAGTGGGTCGTCCCCTTCAGTGAAATCTTTCTGTAAATAACCCTTACGGATCCATCCTGAAGTGTGTCTCCTGGGTGACCCCAAGTCCTGACAAGTTGACGGTCACAATTAATCGTCGCAGCCAGTTTAAGTAACTCTAAGCAAGCCAGAAGCAAGCGCTCCCAAGACAGGGTGCACAGGTCACTTCCTCGGCTCCCGGGGAGAAGAACACAGAGGACTGGGAGGATGGTTTTGAAAATGGAGGCACTGAGTATCTCGAATGAGGTGGAACCAGAGGATGAGTGAAAACCATCACAAATGAATAAGAAACAAGTTTAGACATGCCCAGGGCAGTGGCTGGGATATAGTGGGTGCTTAAGAAATGCCCATTTACCTACCCTGCCTCAGTCACAGCTATCAGTTTAATGAGACAAAACAATAAGGCTGGCTATATCACAGGATCACACAAAAGATGCCTAAAGGCTGGCTTAACTTTGGACAGACAGAAAACATGGACAGACAGCATGAGACTGAAGCAGCACTAAATAGCAGGTGTCAGGCAAGGCTTTAAAAGACACAGGTGAGAAATACCCAGCATGCTTGTGCATGCATGGCTTCTTCCAGCCCCAAATAGCCTCATTGCCCTCTTGTACCTTGAAGTAGGATCTGCCTCAGACATTGCCTATTTGTGTCCACAGACTAGTTCCTTGAAAAGACTATCAGCTTCCAGAGGACTAGGAAATTTTTCTATACATGATTGGTTTTGCTCAGTCCATCATTTCAGTACTTGGAGTGGCACTCTACATATCTGTGTCCTGACTTTATACACACTTGTGTGTGTTTAGATATATGCCTTTGTGGATAAGATCTGGACTCGGTACCAACACACAGGTCCATGCGCATCCCATTGCCTCTTCCTGATCTGGAGCACTGGATGAATTATTAGCTTGCGTTTTACAGTCACTCTGGCTTCTGGCTGTTGTATAGCTGTTTCCTCTAAGATAAAAAACCTTCTCGGAGGAAAGCTTGTTAAGACACAGGGTGCTCCAAAGGGAGGAGCACTCCAGCCTGCAGGGACTCAGAAAACAAACAACTAAAAGTCTCAGGAAGTCACTAGAGCCGTGACGTGACGGTCCTCAACCTTCCTAATGCTGCGACCCTCTAAAACGGCTCCTCATGTTGTGGTGACCCCCACAACCACAAAATTATTTTCATTTCTACTTCATAACTGTGATTTTGCTATTGTTATGAATTGTGATGTAAATATCTGATACTCAGGGTATCTGATAGGAGACCCCCCAATGCGGTCATGACCCATACGTTGAGAACCAACCGCTTTAGAGTCTAAACCAACCAGGTACATCAGGTCTCCCTTTCTCCCAAGCTTACATAAGCAGCAGGGATGGCTGAGTGACAGTCTCAGACCAACTGGGCCGTCTGCAAGCTGTACAGTGAGCTCATGGTTCTCACCTGTCACCCGTGCTGGGGTGGGATTTTGGTGACGTGGCTGACTTCGGGTCACTTCTGCTCCGGTTAAGTAACCTCTTCTAGTTTGCTGTTCATTTACCATGGTAAAAATGCTGGCCAAAGGCAAGCTGGAAAGATCAGGGTTTATTTCATCTGACACTTTATAGCCCATCATCGAGAGAGAAGTCAGGGCAGGAACTGAAGCCGAGACTTACAGAGGATCGCTGCTGATGGCATTGCTCCCTCGGGCTTGCTCGGCTACTTTTCTTTTAACTCTTTTTTTTTTTTTTTTTTTTTTTTTGGTTTTTTCGAGACAGGGTTTCTCTGTATAGCTTTGCGCCTTTCCTGGAGCTCACTTGGTAGCCCAGGCTGGCCTCGAACTCACAGAGATCCGCCTGCCTCTGCCTCCCAAGTGCTGGGATTAAAGGCGTGCGCCACCACGCCCGGCTCGGCTACTTTTCTTATACAGCCCAAGCCCATTTGCCTAGGCATGCCAACACCCACAGTGGGCTGGGTGTAAGGATTATGTCCTTAATTACGTCACCAGCCTGCAATGGCCTCCCAGCCTAAAAAGCGGGTGTGCCCTCTGTGCGTTCCCTTCCTTTCCACACTCTCTCCTTCCATTCTCTTCCCTCCGTGAGCGCCTCCACTTAACCAATACTGGGCCCTCCTCCATCAATTAGCAATTCATAAAATGCACCCCAGGCAGCCCCACAAGACAGTCTGATGGAGGCAGTTCCTCAGTTGAGGTTCCCTCCTCCCAGGGTAACTCTACTTTGGGTCAAGTTGCCAAAAAACTAACCATCACATAACCCATCACCCATCATCCTCTAAGTTACCCAGGAGAACTCATTGGTTCCCCGAGGAGGACATTGGTGGCACCTGTAATAAAAATAATGCAGAGATGCAGACACACTTGATCTCAACAGGCTGAGACTGCTGTATCGGAACAACGAGGGGCCCCAACTTTTCCAAGGGGTGAAGGTTGAGTGCATTTAGGGGAGACATGCATATATACATAGGTAAGCTAACAGGAAGTTACAACTATTTTTTTGTGACTTAATTGGAAGCAGGATAGGTTGTTTTTGATATCCAGGTATATTGTTTCTCTTCCTGTTGGGCAAGTTACCCCTCTGGTTACCCCTCTGCCTGGCACCAGGACTTCAGTCTTTCCCTTCAGGCAGCGGCAGGATTTCTGGGGACATTTTCACTTAGTGGGGAACAGCAACGTGAGCCTTTAGAATATCTCTTCTCCTGTCAGGGTAGGCTTCAAGTGTGACACCCTGCAGGAAGTCACTGTGGAATCCGGGCTGTCTTGAGTGTGAGGCAACTACCTTTCTGCCTTCTTCCTTTCTGTCCAAGAACAGGGTGGATTCCCTTTGTAAGGTAATGTCCATTAGAAAGAGCTTCCTTTATGACAGGGCAGAACTACACCGAGCTAATGGATCCATCTGAGGTAACACACACACACACACACACACACACACACACACACACATACACACACACACATACACACACACACATACACACACACCACACCACACACACACACACACACACATACACACACATACACACACACATACACACACACATACACACACACATACACACACACATACACACACACATACACACACACACACACACACACACACACACACACAGAGCAAACCTGGCTAAATGACCCTTCTTTACCATACATTCCTTAGTCACTGTCCTATAACTAATCAATGCCTTGCCAAAGTCCCCAACCCTCTTTCCTTTGTCCAGCCTCATCTTTCCATTTTATCTCTTTCTGCTAAGATTGCTGTGTACACTGCTGATCTCCAGCTACTCCTCTCTGAATTCTACGCACATGCACACTACAGGCGTAGCTTACCCTCACCCTGCTCATGCGTCCTTTGTCACTGGGGTTTGCAGAGCACCAGTCACAGCACACAAAGGGCAGAGGAGCTGGTTCTCCTCGCTGCCAGTGTGGACTCTGGTTCGACATCTGATAGTTAAAGCTGTACAATTAAGGAAAGTGAGGAAAGCAAGAGGAAGCATTGTGCGGACACACGCTACCTGATGTTTACAGATGTGGAGTACATGCTACCTGATGTTTACAGATATGGAGTACATGCTACCTGATGTTTACAGATGTGGAGTACATGCTACCTGATGTTTACAGATGTGGAGTATATCTGATGTTTACAGATGTGGAATACATGCCACTTGGTGTTTACAGATGTGGAGTACATGCTACCTAATGTTTATGAATGTGAAGTACATGTTACCTGATATTTACAGATGTGGAGTATGTGCTACCTGATGTTAACAGATGTGGAGTACATGCTACCTGATGTTCACAGACATGGAGTTTCTCTCTGGAAGGGAATGTCAGGCCATCAAGATAGGGTGATGTTAACCAGGACCACGTCACTGAACCCCATGTCTGATCTAAACAATGAAGACAAGAGTAGGTCACCATAAAAATAAATACCATGTTGATGTAACAGGAGACAATCTCCCAGGGAAGAATTACGATTGTGAGTCTTAAAAACTGCCCATCCTTGATTGCTGACCTGTCTGACTTTTAGCAGAGTGCAGATCTACTCTGAAGAGCATAGGTGTAGTTTGCACATATGCTGTGGTAAGTATAGTTCATTCCCTTCCCCCTGACTGAACTGGAAGGAAATACCAGGCCCTGTCCTCCCCGGTCACATATGGGCGACTCTGACAAACACTACTAATGACCAGGTTATATCGGCATTACATAGTCAAGTAGCCCATTCAGCTTGCTCAAAAGAGCACAGACATAATCAAGCATGGGCCTGAATGGGCAATTCACACTGAATAGGGCAAATATTTGGATTCAAGTATAGGTCAGCAGCAACCAATTGAAATATTGATAAAAGCAGCCTGTGGGAACCAACTGCACATAAAAGAGAGAAAAAGGGAAAGAAAAAAAAAGGAGGTTCTTCAGGGGCAAGACAGGGCACAAGACCACAGGGGGTGATTTGTCGGCTCCGCAAGGAGGGAGCTGGCGTAACTGGGGGGCTCGCAAAGCTGGTGGATGGCTGGCCATTGTAGCTACGGAAAACTGTGTGTTCAAACTGGATTGTGTTGTTCCAAAGAGGAATCCATCATTTACTGCAAGGGTGCCGTGACATTTCCTAACAGGAAGCCCCTTGTCCGATTCACCAAACATTATTTAAAAAGAGAATCAGCTTAAAGTCCGTGTGTGTCTTCTTCACACTGCTCTATTTAGCTACCAGCTCTCACCAACGTTAGTGAATTTTTTTTTTTTTCTCAAAATCTCAAAGTCTCCCAGGCCCTAGTACTGACAGTTTGGGGTAACGCCTTTCACTGGAGCCTCTGACATCCACTCACCCATGACAATGATGCTTAGCAAATCCAGACCTCTGTCACCCAGAGTAAACGTCCGCCACGCTCACAGTCTGTTTATAATCCCTGGCTTCATGGGTGAGTTCTTCTACAGCATCCACTTGGCATGTTGGCAGCATTAACCTGTCCCACCACACTCAGCCACATCCCCCTGCTCCTCAAAGCAACAGAAGTTCCAATCTATCTTATCCTGAACACGCAGCTTTCTTGGAATTTCCTCCTCTTTGTGTTCCTGTACCACTTCTGCAGGTCTAGCCTATGCTTCAGGTCTAGCCTATGCCACTGAGCTTTCTTTTGACAACCTTCAGTGAACAGTGATAAGGCAAAGTTCCCCCTTCGACCATTCCTCCCACAACCTTATCCTCTGGCTTCCTGCACTGTGCCTTGGAGCATCATTCAAAGCCTGGATAACTGTGGAGCTAGGGAAGGCATCTGGTACCCAGGCTTCTCTGCTTGGACTAGAGAGCTTGACCCCGGTCTTCAAATCTGAGAATTGTAATGAGTTTCAGAGAAGGAGGAACCAAGCTTATTTAGCTTATCATGGAAGAAGTTAAGAAAAAATGAGCTTTGGCTTTGAGCTACTTTTGGAGTTGATGCTGAGTGAAAACAGCCCAAGCCATGTGGGAGACACAAGCAACCTTGCTTCCAAAGCCCATGTAAGAATTTCTCCTGGAAATCCATTGATCAAGAATGTTTAGTAAACCCGGAGTTTCAACTCTGTTGGTGAAGATGAACGGACCTTTTTTTTTTTTTTTAAAACAAAACAAAACAAAACACTTCAAAGGGCATGTAAGTGAGACTGAAATGATGATCGTGCTGGGCGGTGGTGGCGCACGCCTTTAATCCCAGCACTCGGGAGGCAGAGCCAGGCGGATCTCTGTGAGTTCGAGGCCAGCCTGGGCTACCAAGTGAGTTCCAGGAAAGGCGCAAAGCTACACAGAGAAACCCTGTCTCGAAAAAAAAAAACAAAAACAAAAACAAAAACAAAAAATGATGATCGTGTTAGCTGCAGTGAGCAGGTGTGCAGATCTATAGGTGAATACCACAAGGCAAGGCTACCCACTGGCTCATAACTGGCAGTTTATAAATCACCTGCAGTTTGTAAGACACAAAGTATAAAATAATTTGTGTATAATTAAATTGTTGATTTAATATGGCATCAGCATACTTGGGGATGAGTGTCGAGATTATGAAGGGCACAGGACTTTTCAAGATGTAACTGGATAAGAGGATGGGTCCATGAGCTATGCCTGGTGAAGCTCACAGGTCATAATGACCTGATGTCCTGGTTAGTTATGTTTTGTCAACTTGATGTAAGCTAGAGTCATCTGGGAAGAGGGAACCTTGTTGAATTTAATTCTTTAGTTTGTGCTGACGTTTCATTCTGAAGTTCCCAGAGGGGTTGCCTAGTCCGGGGATGTGTGCTGTCATCTGATGTTGCTATAGGAACCACACTTTATCCTGTTATCACCTTCTTCTTGCATGGGCTTTCTCTTTCCAAAATGGAAAGTCCTAATGTTCCACAGGCCGATAGCAGCATACTCGCAGGACGGTTTGAGCCCCAGTGAAAGGCATGCGTTACCTGTGTATGAGTTAAGTCTGTCAACTTTCAGGGGTTCAGGAGACAGATCTTGGCATGCCAGAGAGTGTTTCTAAAGAGGTTTCACTGAGGATGGAAGGCCCACCCTAAACCTGAATGCATGCTGGGCTTCCAGATCTATCAAAAGGGAAGCAGACCCAGTAGGGAAACCCAGTGGGCACCAGCATTCCTGGCTCTGCTCCTGACTCCAGAAAGCCCAGGCTGCGGCCAGCACTCTGAAGCTGATTACAAGAATATGCCACCTGTCTCATAAATATTCAGGAACTCTTAAAAAAAAACACACACACACACACAACCCAGAAACCACTGCGCTACTCTACCTTTAGAGGCAGCCCATGCCAATCTCTTTGGAGTTCTTTCTTTGCTTAACAAACGTCTGCTGAATCTGTGTTTCTTGACTGAATTCTTTCCTCCAAGAAGACAGGATCTGATGGGCTCTTGCAACAGCCTTTTCTAAAAAACAAACGAAAAAATAGCTTTGATGTAAAGAAGTCCGTAGCGGAATGTTCCCTAGCACCTGCAGTAGAGCACGGAGGAGACAGAAGAAACCTCATCTGTCATCTTCAGAGAGGAGGTGGCTGAGTAACTGAAAACCTATTAAATCGTAGGCTTTTAAAGAAGTAAGCATTCTCACCTCGCCATAAATGTCTATCCACACCAACTTTAAGATTACCTTTGCACGGGATCAGCCCGTCATGGGACTCTTCATTGTTTCTTTTCTTTTCTTTTTTTTTTTTTTGTATAAGCCATGTTTCATATTTTTAAACCATTGACAATCCTTTAAAGTTATTCTAGAACTCTAGTAGTTGATCACTAGCTCTAGCAGTCCACACATGTATTCTGTACAGTAAAAAAAAAAAGTGTATGTATATTTATATAGTCTTGTCAAACCTAGATGTCAATCAAAGTAGGCTGCCTTTACCTTGACAAGGTTGTAAAACCATTCTCAGCAAATGTTTGTTGAACAAAAGCACCTTGCCCTAACCCTCTGCTGGCTGCCTTCCCAGGAGGGCCTTTTCCCAGCGTTATCCCACACATATCAGTGGTGAAGGTACTGAGCAATCGCAAATGCCTCTTAAGGTCATCTTCAGAGAGGAGGGGCTTGAGTAACTGAAAGCCCACCAAATCATAGACTTTTAAAGAAGGAAGCATTCCCACCCCGCTAAAATGTCTAGTCACGCCAACTTTAAGATCCAGGTCTATTGCCTTTGCACGTGATCAGTCCATCGTGGGAGCTCGTCATTGTTTTTTTTTTTGTGTGTGTGTAAGTCATATTTCATATCTTTTAACCATTGACAACTGTTTACAATTGTTTTCTTTAAACACCAAAGCCATTGTAACCCAGCAGAAGAGTGGAATTTATTCAATATTATCTTTCTCCAGAACACGTATAGTAATCTTGGCCACCTCTGATTTGATGAAGTTAGGTTTTTGTGACTGCTTGTTTACATACCCACACCTCTTCGAAGTATTTAACTTAGTGAGCCTAGACAGAAAGGAATTACTTTAGTGAACTCACATTTATAGCCCTGGCCAGTGTTGAGCTCTGTAATTACACTATGACTTGGAACCAGGCCAGCATTGCCTGCGAGTGTTGACTGTCCTGGCTCCGTCCCACATTCCCTCCCACCCTTCCCTGTTAGTGTCTGTGTGCAGTGAATCTAGCTCCCATCTATTTCAAGGGAGACCTCCAGCTAGCGTAGTGCACAACACAGTTGTCAGGAAAAAAAAAAAATCCACTGAGCTCACCTCATCCTGACGTGAGAACACACATTAAACCTGGCCTGCGATTCCCACGGTTTCCTTCTTCGTAGCTGCAACTATTAGCAGAGAGGAGCCAGGAACCTCTCAGGAGATAACTTTTGTTTGTTTGAGGTGGGAGTCACCCTGTGTTACTCAGGCTGGCCTTGAACTGTTGGGTTCAAACGATCTTCTTACCTCAGCCTCCCAATTGCCCTGTCCAGCATTTTCAAGCATAATAGTTCTGTAATTCCTCCTCCTCCTCCTCACCACCACCACCATCATCATCTTCTATATGGGTGCGGGTGTCCATGCCGTGGAAGGTCCATTGAGATCAGGGGATAACTCTATGGAGTCAGTTCCCCCTTCCAGCTTTATACATGGGTTCTGAGCACTGAACTCAGGCTGCAAGAAGTCTCCTGCAGCAAACGCTTTCCCTGCTTAACATCTCTCCAGCCCTCAATTATTTATATCTATTGCTAAGCCAGGAAACTGGACTCATATATGTACTAAATTAACTTCTATTAATATAAAGTATGGCAATCCCATGATAGAGAACTCAAAACAGAAGGAATAAATAGTAATCTTGCTAATTGAATCATTGCTGTTTTGATGATAGGTGAATTTGTGAATTTAAAAAAAATTTAATGACGAACAAAGCAAAGAGGATAGGAATTAACTATCAAGTCACTAGAACATCCTCTACCCGGAGTCTACTCCAGCAGCCCGTGGAGACCCCCGGCTGGTAAACAACCTCACCAAACAGGGCTGGGCTGACTCTGGAATGGAGCTCTGCCTTGGACCTGGCTTCCAGACCTTTCTGGAAGCCTGTCCAGGTAGACCGCGGCAGAGGAACCCGGTGTCCCTATGTGCCTCCATTTCTTAGGCCGGTTCTGGCGTGTGGCCGTGGTGCTCAGTGTGTAACAACTGCCTGGTCACACAGGAATCCAGGGCGAGCCACCGTCAAGTCTGGTGCCGGGTAGGCAGAGGTTTCGGCACTTGCCCTTGGAGGGGATTTAGGTAATCAGAGAACCTGGTTCTTTCTAAGAGTTCCGGAAAGCAGCTAACAGGGGTGGCGTCTCCTACCCCCGCTCTGACCCCCGCCAGTGGTTTTTCCATAGTAGCAGCACTTACTGCCCCCTGGTGGTTGCTCAGAAAAGGACCGCCGGAAGGAGAAGGTGAGAGGGCAGAACTTGACAATCAGGAGGGAGCAGAGACCTTGGCTATTTTACATATAAACACAACTTTAAAAAAACCACTCCAACCTATAGTAGTATGGAAGTAAGTAAGAAAGATTGGGTTAGGCTTACATTTGGCGGAAACACTGTTAGAGGTAGTCACCTATACAGTGTGGCTTGTGGGATCCGAGTCACCAACAGCTGCTGTTTATGGCCAGCATATTCAGAACGGTGCCGTGATCAGGCCAGACTCCTTAAGGCTTCTAGAATAGTTGTGTGATCATTTACATATGGAAATATATATTAATTTATTATAATGAACTTTCTTTTGTTTATTCTTTAGATTAGAATGCTAGAGTTTTGTAATGGTGAGTTTTGTAAACCGCATATTATGCCTTAAGATACTATAAGAAAGAGTTACATGGTTCTGTTACAGGTGGACTTTAGTGTAGCAAAGTAGAGAATTGTGGCACATGCTCGTCATTCCGTGGGTTGAAAAACATGGAAACTGGCTGTATGCGGGAATGCCACTGTTCTGGGCTCTGCCTCGGCACACTGCTGAGCCTTCCCACATACTCTGCATGGAGCTGCTGTCGGGTAGGTGCCCATTCCCCTTCGGAACCTGCTTGTTACATGGCAGAGTCCACACAGACGGCTGATTTGGTTGGACCCCGGGAAGTTGGGTACTGGATCTAAGTCCGAGGATTGCCATAGGACAGGCAGCCTCTGTAAAAAGCTGAACTCGTCTTGCATCCCACCCAGAAGATCAACTTTCCTTCGCCCCGCAGATGAAACGATACAGGGCCGATACACTGTGTATTCTGAAAGCTAAAACATCTTCACTAAACCCAGATCATTGTTAGCAGCGTCTTGCACAGACAGAAGGTTAACTTGTCAAGAATGTGGGGTCCGAAGAAGTGTGGGCAAGTGTGCCCAAGAGCCTGCCTGGAAGCACCGGGTAGGTGATCAGCCCGCCAGCTGGACTGCACAGTTGGCGTCTCCGGCTGTACCTGAAGCTTTTTTTTTAAACCACTCTTCACCTGGAAGGCCACCTTCCAAAGATAACCTTCCTGGACAAACAGGTTTTGAACCAAAGCCTACTGGGAACTGGGAACTGCCACATGCACGGAGTTGATGGAGCCCTCGCCGCGCGCGACTCACCTGCTCCACCTGCTGTGTCTGCTCGGAAGTGCAAGAGACCCCCGACAAAAGGACCCAAGGCGATAATGGCAGTGGCAGGGGATGGATGGTGCTTCTTGCTGGCAACATTATGACTCAGAGGGATGTGCGTGAGGAAAATATTATCCTTATGGCAGATGAGGAATCTCGAACTTCGAGGTTCAAGTTCATGTGACATTACGCGGCACACTCGATTCTGTAACACTACCCTATAACAGGACAAGCAAAGCAACTTCCCTTTTAGTCTCAATGCCGCTAAGGAGGCATTGAGTTTCAGAGACGTGGGCCTTAATGCTCAGAGACCTGCAGGTGCCTTTTCTGTGGCCCAAAGTTGCTCATTGGCTGAGTTCTATCTAGTTTTTAAGTTTGGCCCTGAAGGTGCACACAGAGAGATAAAGTAATATCACACCCGTAAACAGAGACTAAAGCCGAGTAGTTAAGTCTAGATGAACTGCCTCGCTCGTTATTTTCCAATAAGCAGACGCATGTTTCTTTTCTAGCACAACTGGATGGGAAAATGTGTGCACTAGCGTGTGTGCAGGTGTGCAAGTATGTTCGTGCGTAGTGTGTGTGTGTGTGTGTGTGTGTGTGTGTGTGGTTTGGAAAACTCCATCATAAACTGTCTTGTTTCAGAGAAGATATAAAACCACAGTTTAGTACCATTTTTTAGAAATGGGTTTCATACTTAAAGCTTTTTTTCAAATTAAGATAATTTTTACATTTATATTCATGTTACTATAAAAAATATAAGAATAAACTGACCCATTTCCCAGGGTTTCCCTCTACACTGCCCCACCTAGCACATGTCCCAGAGGTAAAAGCCACATGTCTGCCTACACTATTTTCTCTGCACTCACTTTCCTGTCTGGAGAGTGTGTTCTTGTGTTATGGGATACCTTTACACGAAGGATGTGAAGGCCTCAAATTGCTCCCCATGTCATCCCACTCAACAATAGGATGCAGAGTTCTTTCCACACCAGAGCAGACAGGTAGATCTGCTTCATTTACTTAAAATCATAAATGGAATGGGTCGACTATATTTCCACACTGATTTCCCACTGACGGACACCTGGCTTGCTTTTTGTGTCTACTGCTACAAACACCACCACACTGAGCATCCCTGTGCTTGCCTGGACACAGGTGAGTTTCTCAAGGATGGTAGGGCACGGACGTGCTGGGCTATGGCAAACGCACAGCCCGAGTGCTGACAGAGCCAGATTGCCCTTCCAAAGTGCAGGGCCTGACCAGCAACTCCACCTTTCCCGCCACCTCTGCCAGGCCTTGTTGACATCACTTTTAAACTGTGGTTTT
This sequence comes from Peromyscus maniculatus bairdii, assembly GCF_049852395.1. NCBI lineage: Eukaryota > Metazoa > Chordata > Mammalia > Rodentia > Cricetidae > Peromyscus > Peromyscus maniculatus. The sequence goes on from NC_134870.1 coordinate 57,217,700, forward strand.
CTTTTGGGTGAGAGTATCGCGATATTTGAAATTTCCACGACTCTGATTCTTAGTGAGTCAGAGTAACTCTTTCTGTAGTTATCATGTCCTCCTGGCTCTTTACTCTATAAACCTGTCCTCTTGTTTATGATTATGTATGTATTATGGAAATGCTTTCACTGCATTTTCAATGCATGGTCTTAGGGTGTGTGTGTGTGTGTGTGTGTGTGTGTGTGTGTGTGTGTGTGTGTGTGTACGTGTTGGAACTATTTGGGAAGGATTAGGAGACGTGGCCTTATGGGAGGAAGTGTGTCACTAGGCGCCTTCTTCGTGACATCATGAGGTCTGGGCCACTGCCGGTGCACCTTCTTGGCTTCTCATTTGTGGATCAGAAAGTAAGCTCTCAATGGTCACTCCGTCACTATGTGTGCCTATCTGCTGCCATGCTCTCCCCCACCATGATGGTGATGGGCTCCTATCCCTCTGGAACTGTAAGCCCTCCCCAAATGTATAAGCTGCCTTACTTGTGGTATTTCATCACAGCAATAGAAAAGTAATAATACTAGAAAGCGGCCTATTGCTGTGACAGGCCTGACCATGTGGCTTTGGGAAGGAATGTGATCTAGAAAGAAAAGCAGTTGAATACTGGAAGCAGGGCCTAAGGAAACATCCTAGCAGGCGTTTAGAGGACAGTAGTGCAGGAAGTGCCATGGGCTGCAGAGGCCCAGCTCAAGAGGTTTCAGAGGGGAGCAAGGACTTTACCAGTCAAAGCCATTAGGTGATATTTTGTCAAAGAATCTGGCTACCTTCTGCCCTTGTCCCGAGAATTTGCTTGAGGATAAACTGAAACTAATTTCTTTGGTTGAGCAGATTTCAAGACAGTCTAATACTGACTCTGTTGTGTGATTATTAGTAATCATTCTTATGCAGGTATATAATAAAAAATGGGGCAGAAAGAAATACAAAATGTACGATTTAAAGAGGAAAAGAGCAAAGCTTGTTCTGAAAGAGATAAGGAGATTAAGCAGAGGTCTAATTTGTGCTGGAGTAAAGAAAAAAGTTCCCTTGGGGCAAAACTCTACCCAGCTAAGCTTCCAACTTATAAAAGGACTAAGGAATTTTTTTTTTTGCATCTAAAAAGCAGTAATAAAGGAAAACTGCTATAACATGACTAAAGAGGACCAGGGTCCATCCCAAGCAGGGAGTCAAACTTTTCAGTCTTGTCCATGTGGTCCTGGCTTTAGAGTCATGAAGGATACATGAGTAAAAGGATTGTGGAGTCTTCCTCTATGGTTAAGGAAAGCCACGGAGGCCAGGTAATGTATGGCAAGGCGCTCTCTGCATGAAGGCCCAGAGAGAGCAAGAGGCCCTGAGAGGCATTGCATGAAGCTGTAAAAATGTAGTCTTTATTATGTTGGAGACCCCAAGATGTTAGAAGTGCCAGAGGCATGAAATGTCTGCCAGGGGGAGCTGCAGACAGGGGGTGAACCGGCCCAAGAAAGAGAAGGATGTTACACACAGCAAAGCTGGAGAGGCAGAGTCATCTAGGCCCTCTGACATCAGACATGGAGCTACAGGGTTTGGAGTTTGCCCTGCTGGGTTTCAGCTTTGCTTTGGTCCAGTGTTTCCTACTATACCCCTCTTTCCTCCCTTTTGGGATAGTAATATAAATTGTTTCATTGTGTGTTGGAAGTATGTAATTTGCTTTTTGATTTTACAGGAGGTTCATTACATTTAAGAGCTAGCCTTGAGTCTCAGAGGAGACTTCAAACTTTGGACTTTTAAACAGCGTTGAGACTGAACGCGTATGAAGACTTTTGAAGCTGGACTAGCTGAATTTTACTTTATGACATGGATATAAGTATATGGGATTCGGGGAATAGAATGTGGTGGATTGAATGAGAATGTCCCCCACAGGCTCGTAAATTGGTAGAACTATTTCGGTAGGATAGCAGGAGGTGTATCACTGGGGAGGGCTTGGAGACTTCAAAAGCCCACACCATTCTCAATGTGCTCTTTACATCCCGTTTGTAGATCAGGATGTGAACTCTCAACAGCTGCTTCAGCACCAGGCCGGCTGGCCTGCCTGCTGCCGCGCTCCTCACCACGATGGTGATAGACTTCTATCCCTCTGGAATTATAAGCTCCAATGAAATGCTTCCTTGTAGAAACTGTTTTGGTCATAGTGTTTTATCACAGCAATAGAAAAGTAACACACACACACACACACACACACACACACACACACACACACACCATAAATAAGTTAACATTTCTTTTCATATTTATACCTAATCCAATTGCATTCAGCCTGAATTAGTGGCGGGAATTGAAGACCAAACTTGATTTTTTTCCAAATTTTCCATTTCCTTTCTGGCTGTACTTTAATAGCATTTATTAACATCCTCTCCTATAAATATGGCACACACTGAAATTTTATATATACCTACCTACATATATATGTATGTTCATATCCACTCTGATACCCATTCTGTTCTGAGTTTTCCCATTGTACTTGTTGGTATAAAATATGTCAGTTATGGCGCTTTATAATGTTGGTTTTAGTGGTTGATGGGAGAAAATTTTGTTTCCGAAACTGACACGGTTAATTTTACGCAATTATTCTCTTTTTGGAATTTTAGGGTAAGTGCGTGACGTTCCAGGAGAGCTGACACCATTGCATCTTCATATCAAAGACCTTGACATCTGCCGTCCCTCGTCTAGGTTTGCAAACGCTCTCCGGGATATGTTTAGATTGTCTGCGAGAAGACACGGTCTTCCTCTGCTTGTTTGCCACTGGATCTTCTGTCTTGTTGCTACAGTGCACAGGATCCTTCAAACATGATTTCCTGGTGACTTCCTGCTGGAGATGAGTGATCTGTTTTCTGTCTCCCGCCCCCTAGTGGCAACCTCGTGTCATTGTTTTGCTTAGATTTCTTTCTGCCGTGATTTCTCGGGTTTAAAAGAAACAAACCAACGGATCCTATTAGCCGTGGACAGTGGCGTCTGTGCCTCCCTGTATTCGTATCTTTTGCCTGTATGGACACGTGTGTGCAGCTGTGTGTTTTGTGGACACAGGTGTACGTGTGGGGATAAGGGGACAATCTCAAGCGTCACTCCTCTGGTACTTTCTACCCTTTGAGACAGGGTTTCTTGTTGGACTGGACATTTACCACATACCCCAAACAAGCTGGCCCCTGAGGTTTCAGGGAGCTGCCTGCCTCTGCCTGTCATCCCGCTCGTGTGTGCCCCCACACCTGCCTCCTCACGTGGGTTCTGGGGACAGGAACAAAGGCCACGTCATGTTTGCAAGGCAAGGGTTTTACTGACTGAGTGATCTCCTCAATCTTGTCTTTGTGTCTTTGAAAACAATATTGCTTGATTTTTATGACGGGCCATACCGTGTATAAGAGTGTGTGTGTGCGTGTGTGTGTGTGTGTGTGTGTGTGTGTGTGTGTGTGTTATTTTCAACATGTTATTTATTTAAGAAACTGATTTCTTAAATCTGAGAGCCATCATCTGTGACTAATTCAGGAAAATTCTCTGCCTGTCTCCGGGGGTTCACCATCACTTTCCAGTGCATCCATTCTGAACTGTAGGCAGTGTAGTATAGTTTGCTCCATATTGTCCCATACATCTCTTCCTTCATATTTTATAATTGGTTTCTGTCTTTACTTTGCCTATTTTCTTCTGGTTTCTCTTCTCGTTTACTTTTTCTGCTGTAGCTTACTTGCTCTCTGAATCACCCATCTCCTTTAAAAGCGATCACACCTTTCTCTCATCACAGTGCTGCAGTTCCTCTTCTAACTCGGTCTGGTCAAGCCTAAGAGTTTCACAGTCAGCTTCACATTTTCAGTGGCTTTTCTCAAATCATGTCAAACATATTTGTTTATATAAAACATATTTGTATATATACATATATGTATATAAACATATATATACAAATGTGTTTAACACACACACATAGATATATACATACACACATACACTATATATTGCATGAAAATTCCATGTCTGTTTCCTTTGCAACTCTGTTTCAGCATTCCACTCTTTCCATGGTCTTATTCTGGGTTCCTGTGGGTTCCATGATTTTTATCCAGAGGCTCATGTTTCTTGGAAATGTACCTGGTAGACTTTCCCTTGAGGCCTGGGTTGAAAACAAAGTCTGTTTATCTGGAGGGGTTTGTTTACCTCTGCCAGGCGCCTGGAAACACTATCTGTTGTGGGTCAGGTGAAAGGTAATGTACACTTCAGCATGTTTAGGCCACAGAAGTGGCTTGAAGAGGGCTGGCATTGGCACTGTTTGGATGGAGTCCTCTGTGGGTGTTTTCTTTTTCTATTGCACTCTCTGAGGATATAGTATTTTGGGTAGATGTCCAGACTTTGGACTTGGGCCCAATCCAGTTTCCTCGTCTGTATTGTTTCTAAAGCTGCAGAGTTCTGGAGGCTAGGAACTCAATGCAAAGGTGTTGGTGAGACTGAGCCTTTCTGAAGCTGCGAGGAAGGATCTGGAAGCTACTGGTGTCTCTGGTGTCCCCTGCTGTAAAGGAACTTGACCCTGATTGAAATCTATTCTGTGTTGTGCACGTGCGTGCGTGCGTGCATGTGTGTGTGTGTGTGTGTGTGTGTGTGTGTGTGTGTGTGTGTGTGTGTGTGTACACTGGCTATGGACTTATTCTGTGACCTCACTCTGGCATCTACAATGGCCTCATTTCCAAATAATGTCACATTCTGATGGACCAGGGACTAAAATTTTACTAAATAAACTTTCCAGGAATGCTATTCAAACAAGCACACTCCTGTGTCTCTGTAGGTTTTGTTTTCAGTCTACATGTGCCTGGTCTATTGAAATGAAGGTTCCAGGTGACAGGGAATTAGCAGAGGCTGGAGGTAGATGTCACTCAAATCTATGCTTACCTCTCTGAGTTTGTCATTTTTGTATTCAAATTAACCCTTTAGTGTTCCACAAGTCAACCATGTACCTAAAAAGATATCTGAAAAGTTTTAGCCATCTTCAGGTTCACAAAAGAAATGTTTTAAAAATGAGTATTTATTTTGAGCTGGCTCTGGAAATGGGAACCCCTTTGGTATAAAACAAATGCAAAAGTCCTACATAACTTCCCCTCGAAAAGAAAAAAGAATTTCAAGTCGCTCATTGACTGTGACCAACATTTTTCAATAAACCTTCCAAATGTTTTTCCATTTGAAATAACACAAGATATGAAAGATAGGAAAGTTTAAAAATATGGTAGGAATTTGATGCTTATAAAAAGGAAATATTTATTGGTTTTATGCATGTTGCTTGGACTGGTGAGATGTTAATATGAATTTGGATCCATTCACGATAGTCTTCTTTGCTTTTGTGCATTCAGAAAAAGTGGGTTGTAAATCCGCCAGTAATTCCATCCAGCAGCAACCTGCAAACCAAGACCAGGAAAACACTGTATTTACCCAGTGGACCTGAACAGGTAGGCTTTTGCTTAAGTTTTCAAGCCACGAACTTTCCAGATGTACTCTGTGATTGCTTCTGCCAAGATAATGGTTTCTCAACAATTCATTTCTCAAATTCTAGGAAGGAGATTCACTGAACCATGCTACTTTGAAATTTTGATTTTAGCCTTCCCACCAACCTCTTTCCCAACCGTATAACAAACTCCAAGCATCTTCCTCTAGCTCCTCCCTCTCCTCCCAGCTCCACTATCAGTCTTCTCCAAGTCTTCCTTGGGGCTGCCATAGAACCTCATGTTACACCCCGAAGACATTGTCCCTGTTAGTCTGCACCGTCTCTTTCAGTTCCACACTTGGGTAGAACACATTGCTGCTGGGGGATGTCTTTCTGTATGCTGTGAATATGTGTTACTCCCATTGGCTAATAAATAAAGCTGCATCAGCCTATGGCAGGGCAGGATGGAGCCAGGTGGGAAAATCCAAGAGAGTCAGTGAGAGGAGAAAGGAGAGTAAGGGGAGACGCCAAACTGCCGTTGAAGGAGCAACATGTAATGGGACACAGGTAAAGCCACCGAACACGTGGTGATACATGAATAGTTATGATTGAGTTAAGTTGTAAGAGCTAGTCAGCAAGAAGCCTGAGCCATAGGCCACATAATTTGCAACTAACATTAAGCCTCTGAGTGATTATTTTATAAGTGGCTGCAGGACCATGGGGCTGGGTGGGACCGGAGAAATTTATGGCTACACATTGCTACTTAATCACTCTTATCTTCTCCTGCCTTCCTCATACCATGGTCAAAGAGAAGACTGATATCAAAAGAAACAAACTGCCCGTTTATTATTTGTATTCATAGTCAAGTACATGTGCTCTCAGAATGTAGTTCCTTGGGGATGTAGCTCAGTTGGTAGAGCACTTAACTGACATGCAGGATCCTTGAGTTCAGTTCCCAGCATGGCATAAACTAGGTGTGGTGGTGCACGCTTGGAATTCCAACAACCAGGAGATGGAGAAAGGAGGAGCAGAAGTTCAAAGTCATCTTCATAGTGAACCCAAGAGCAGCCTGGGATACACACAAGTCTGTCCTAAAGACAAAGGTGGTTCCTGGAATAAAATGCAAAATGGTCCACCTCCACTGGGCCCAGGCTCAGACTCTAGGGACAGAGTCAGCACTAACCATCTCTCTCTGATACACACTCGTGTGTGTGTGTGTGTGTGTGTGTGTGTGTGTGTGTGTGTGTGTGTGTGTGTGTGTGAAGGCTCCTGTGCACCTGTTCACATGTGCGTGCATTGGTGTGTATGCTCATCCATGTGTGTGCATGTGTGTACATGTGCATGTGTGCTCCTCCCAGATTCTCCTAGTGGAGCCAACAAGCATCAGAGTCTCTTCTTCAAGTGCAGGCCCTAAGAAAAGCATACTTCGTTTTTATTTTGTTTTTTGAGACAGGGTTTCTCTGTGTAGTTTTGGTGCCTGTCCTGGATCTCACTCTGTAGACTAGGCTGGCCTCGAACTCACAGAGATCTGCATGGCTCTGCCTCCCGAGCGCTGGGATTAAAGGCGTACACCACCACTGCTCGGCCAAAAGCATAATCTTGAAAAGCAAGCATGTAAACATGTAAGTCTGAGCATTTAATTGCCTACTGTTTCAAGATTAGCATTTGGGATTGAAAGAAAAGCTAGCCTGAGTGCTAGCAGCCATCAGAACTACTCAATGCCATGGCTAAAGGAAGTAATCAGCTTCCACCACCTTGGAAGTGTGCTAAATGGCAAAGAGGAGGGGAAGGGGTGATTGTTTCCTCCACTAAAATGAACTACTGGATGGTTCATTCCAGACCTGTGGCTGGGTTTCTAATTGGGACCAGAGAATTCACTAATCTTCACTGGCCTGCTGAGAGTTTTACCAGACTCAACCAGGTTTGATTACACATTACAAAACCCTCAAGACATCAATAATTCCAGTGGCTCAAAGTGAGGAAATTCCTTCTTTTCTCACACAAGTCTAGGGCAGCCAGCCCTGATGATGCAATGGCTTCCTTGTCTCCTGGGACTCTGCTTTCCTTTCCTCTGCAATCCTCAATGGGCAATTCATGGCTTAGATGACTGCTTTGGTTCTCAATACGACGTCCAAATATCAGTCAGCAGGAAAGAGATGGCTTCAGGAGCCAGCTTCCTTTATGGACACATTCTGGAAGTTAAATATAGCATTCATCAAGGGGTAGATGTCATATGACCTCCGCCAGTGGCAAGGGAGGCTGAAGAGGTAGTCTGTTTTAGATGGCCATGAACCCTGCTAACACCAGGAGTGTTTTGTTGCTGTGTTTTCCTAAGGGAGAGAGTTGGGGATCGTTAGTGGACCCAGCCTCAGTCTGACTTTAGGGACCATCAGACATGCATATGTCATTCCTCTCTTCCCAAAGTCATGCATCTTTGACAAGCTTCTATGGACATTTTCATTTCCAAACACGTACAGATGCAAGGAGGATGTTACAATGGTCTTAGTTTGTTCAGATGGCTGCAACAAAAATTCTATGAAATGGGGTGCTTGTAAGCAGCAGGAATTTATTTCTCTAGAAGTTGGATGTTGAAGACGAAGCCATGGGCAGGTTCAATGTCAGGTGAGGACTCACTCCCTAGTGCGCAGATGGAGCCCTCTTGCTGTGTCTCATGTGGTGTAGGGGCTAACTTTCTGGGGCCTCTTTCATAAGACCACTAATCCCACTTACGAGGACCTTAACCTCAAGATCTAAGCACATCTCAAAAGCCTTACTCCTCATTCCAACACCTTGGGAGTCAGGATTTTAACTCATTATCACATGATGTGTATCAATACACACACAATATTGTTTGATATATATTTATATCTATTCTGTTCACCCGATAAGAGTAAATATTTCATATAACAGGCATTACACTTTTACTTTTTGAGGAGGGAGAATGCAGGGTCTTGCTATGTAGCCCAGTCTGGCTTTGAACTTGTGATATTCCTATCTCAATTTACTGAGTGTTGAGATTATAGGTGTGTAGCACCACACTCCGCTCAGGGATCACATTATTGCAAATAACTATTGTAAAGTGAAGAGTGGGCAGAAAGATTGTTAAGAGCCAGAGGACCATGGAGTTTGCTGTGAGATTGGATCTCCTAGTAACACCAGGAGCTATAGCCATGAAAGTCTCATCAGCATGACTGCCCAAACATGAGATGTACAAAGAGGATCAGCCGGATGGGAAAGCCTATGAGCCTCAACCCTACACAAAGAAGTATAGGCAGCTGAATTAATCTGGGAGCAGGAGATGTGATCCTCCCCAGGGAAGAGCATACAACTGGGTGTTCAAGGTCAAACTGTCAGCTCTGAAGACATACACACATGTAACATGTATGAACTCAACATTTATATATATATACATATATACACACATATACATTTATATATACATATATATGTATGTAATAACGATTGGTGAAAAAGAGGCCGTAAACTTGAAGGAGGGGTATCTAAGTGAGTTTGGAGGAAGGGAAGAAAGGGAGGGCTGTAATTAAAATACAATCTCAAAAAAGATAAAAGAAAAAAATTAAACACAGTAAGTCCCCATAACGTGTTTTAATGGGCCAAGTATGGGTTCTCAAGCCTATAATACCAGCACTTGAGAGGTGGAGCCAGGAGGGTCAGAAGTTCAAGGTCATCCACATCTGTGTAGTGAATTTGAGACCAGCCTGGGATACATGGAACCATATCTTACCCTCCTCACCTCTTGGGGGGAGAAAATGTCTTAATTGTGTCTGAGAATGTTCTCCACCAACTCCCAGGTCAGAATTTCACAAACCCAGACCAAAAGATCATCTATTTTTTTTCTTCCACCCGACACCCAAATGAGTCACCACAGTCGAAAGCAATCATGGGAATATCTGGACATACTCCCTAGGCTAACGTCACAAGTGAATGATTAGCCCGAGGTCACAGGCTATGAATTTTTGCAGACAGATCTTTATATATGTGATTCTCCTCTATTTTGAAGGCAGATGATCCTGGGTTGGGCTTGCCATTTGTCACGTAGGCAGGTCTTGGACAGGTCTAGGCTTCCTCTTCCCATTCCCAGAGGTCACATCAGTTGTGGAATACCAGACTCACTCCAGCACGGGTTTCTCCTGCCTAGAGAAGGCCGAGTTCTGAGGAACAGTGTTAATAGTAACAAGATGCTACGTGTCATCAAGACGGAGGGATAGCCCGGGATTTCAGATCCATGGCTTCCTGGGTTTTGTTTGGGTTGCGGATGGATAAAAGGAAGGAGCAAAACAAAATGGCTCAAACCCGGCTCCGTGTACAAGGAAAGGCAGTTCAAACCCGAGTCACTCTAAGGTGGACTCAAAAGTACTAATTCAAGCATGTGTTTCATTTCTAATTAGTTTCTTTAAAAGTCTGAGGACAAAAATGGAGCTTTAACTGTGTTGGAAGCCCTCTCTCCTTTTGGTTTATGACGCCTTTCACGCCCATTTCTAACTTTCTTGTTACCTTTCTGTTAGTTCAATCCTGTAATCAGAAAACCTTGAACCTCGCATCACCGGAGCCTCAGCTTGTCTCTGCTCCCAGTTCCAAGGATGCAGGGCTGTGGGAAGGGAGCAGGGGTCTGGCCTTCCCTCCTCTGCCTCTACTAATTAAATGTCCCAGAGGGCAGGCAAATGGTAGGAGTTAAAGGGCCGCCTTTGCTGATGCCTCAGAGGAAGACAACAGATACCTGGCACCGGACATTCTCTCCACTTACCTCTATGTCCATTCATACACAGGCAGGTCCCCTTGTTCACAGCTGGACCCCCACCTACAGTCCCAGAGAAGAGGCTGCTCTCACCAGGCCTCCAACTTCACAGGAGAAGCCATTAGTTTCTATGTACAAGCGTGTCACCTCTTGGTGGCACCTCTGCCCAGCACCCTTCTCCATCCTTAAAAGGACAACCAATCTGACTGGCAGACTATTCTATCCTCCTCCTGGGAAACTTCATGCCCAGCCTTGCTCTGGCAACACACGGCAGGGACCTGTGAGTTCTGCAGCTCAGCTCCTGCCCAGCAAGGGCACCTGGTGCCCTGCAATGACAAAGAATGACATGTTGGCACCCCTTCCTCTTAGCTATGGGGATGGGCAGGGACTAACGGGTGAGAACTCAGCTCATCATCGTGAGTACTCTGCTCTTTCTGTGTCTGTGTCTGTCTCTGTGGTTGGATGCAGAGATGGAGAGAGACAAAACTCTGCATGGAACTTGCTCGTTCAGCAGCTCCCTACCTGCCCTCTGAAGTTTACTTTAGAATGTGGGGCTTCCGGTGCATTTTGTTCTCTGCTTTGGGCCGACAACACGATTTGGTTTTCAACATGGCAGCTCCATTTCCTGAACAGGCCTTGTGGATTTTGCTGAGTCTGTAAGGCCACACTTTGCGCAGGAGCAGCAGCCATCTGGTTCCATCTGGATCAGCCACTGAGGGGTGACTTCAAATATAGCGACCACGGGGTAAGTCAGTGATGATGTAGGCGCACCCGAGATGCTGACTACACCACAGAGCTAAGAGAAAGCGCCGTTTTGACACAGAGCCCAGAGCTATTGGTATGGTAACGGTACCTGTGTATGGCCGGGGGCCCAGTTTTGTGTACTTAGAACACCCAGATCAAATCACACCAAAGATTTTCATCCCATATCATGGAGATATTTGTAGACAAAGCTCTTGTCAATCTCGCTGGTAGAACTGGGTCTCCACAGTCAACAGGGCTAATAGAATAAAACTTGAAGGAAAAACGCATTTGCCCGGTACCCTGGAAGACTGTTTTGAAGGAATCGCTTTTCAAAACGCTTTCCAGCTGTTGTTTCCCCCCTGAATAATCCGAGCCTAATTCAATTTGTGGCACCTTTTTCTTTTCCAGGAGGCAAATGGTCCGCAGATGGTTCTTTGCGTTTATGTATGCGATTAGCTGGTTTGGGCTGAGGTTTCTTACTAAATTGTAAATAAATGATCCTGTCAGTACACGGGAGAGGTATTTCTTCCACATGATATGGTTTTTCAGTTATAAGGCACGTGGCAGAAGGCTGTGCATTCTCTGCAGAAGACTCACAGCAACTTCTAAGATGAGTCGGAGCAGGTGCTGCATGCTGCTGTTTCTGCTGAGGAGACAGAGCCAAGGACACTCACAACTACAGTTTAAAAGTTGACTTTGGAAATGGTTTCATCCCCAAACATCAAAAAAAATGTTAGCAAAATATGATCCTGAGGACCCCACAGATACCATCTCCCTCCTGGCTTCATCCTTTTCCCACTGGCTCCCTTTTCCAGTGCTGCTGTGGGGATGTTAGAGATCGATAAGGGTAGAAGGCAGCAGAGGGTACACTGGAGCAGAGCAGTGCCAATCCAGAATCTAAGTTGTCACCTAGGCCTGAAATGGAGAAGAACCAGTAACTGAAGTCACCAGGGGAAGCTGGCGGAATTGACACCATGCAGGCAGGCACAGTTGGAGAATCCAGATTACTAGGGTCAGCTTGCTTTGTGGACTTTGTTACTGCCCTTTTAACTCTGTGAGTCAGCCTCCAAAATACGAGTGGCTGTGTCCAGGCCAGGGCCCAGGCTGGCGAGAGTCAATACACAGGACAAGGGTCGTGTTTGCTATCTTTCCTCTGGCCCCTCAGGGACACCATCTTTTCCTTCACTGCTCTAACTTTATTCCTTATAAAAAGTTACTGGAGAAGTTCTTTTTTCTCTCTCTTCTTTTCTTTTCTTTTTCTTTTTGAGACAGGGTTTATCTGTGTAGCCCTGGCTGTCCTGGAACTCTAGCAGACCCCCTTGTCTCTGTGTCCTGGCTGAGTGCTGGGATTAAAGGTATGTGCCACTATGTCAGGCTACCAGAGAAGTTCTAGTTCTTGGTGTCTTAGGATGCACCAGTTTCCAGGGATTCCTCAAGGGATTGGCTCTAGCAACCTCTTCTCTTTGGCTACAGAATTCTAAGGATTTTTCAAGTGCTTTATAAAAAAAGTGACTTGGGGATGGAAAGGTACCTCAGCAATTAGAGTGTTTGCTGCTCTTCTAGAGGACCTGAGTTCAGTTCCCAGGACCTATGCTAGGTGGATCTGACACCCTCTCCTGGCCTCTGACGGCCACTGTACATACATGGCATACAGTCACACAGACACACATGCACATATATAAATGAAAACAAATTTTTAAAGGTGGTATGTTTGCACATAACCCATCAGATCCACCCATTGACTTTCTATCTCTATATTACTTGCATAACCAGCACAGTGAAATGCTGTGTAAATAATTGTATGGCTTAAAGAGGGGCAAGAAGAAAGTCTGCATGTATTCAGTATGGACACAAAATGTTTTCCTGAATATTTTAGATCCTCGGTTGATTCCATGGACATGGGGCCAACCATATAATTTTTTAAAGTAGTAGAAGAGACTAAGTCATCAGGATATAATAGCCATATGTGAACTCTCAACTCCTGTCAGAGTTGCAAATTCATCTAATTTTGCCCTGCTTGTGTGTGATGATCAGAGCATACATTCCTGTGAGAGAGATGAGTCTCTGCTCCATAGAGCTCATTTCATGAACCCATCACATCACTCGGGAGCTTGCAAGAATGCAAACCTCAAACCCCTTGAGTCAGTCTTCATTTTTGTAAAGGTCTGCAGATGATTGATGTGTAAAGTTTGAGGGGGCTGATTTAGTCAACTGGTCTTCAAGTTATGGGCTGCTACCCATCGGAAAGTCATGAAGACAACTCGGGGTGTGACCCAAATTGTAAACAATTGTGTAGAGAGAACATGAGAATGTAGTCTATATGGTAAGAGTAAACATTGTGAAATGCTTGCTTCAACTATAAGTATACAAGTGTTTATGTTGGCATATTCTGTAAATCATACTTTCTCAGTGGATCATGCTCAGAAGCTTTGAAAACCACGGAAGTTATGATCTGGCTGGTCACTCCCCAAAGCCTCTATGCTTTACCCCATCAAGTTCACCCACCAGAGCACTATCTGTTCAGTAAGTGCCCGGTGCAGAGACAGAATCAGAACATTCTTCTGTTTGCATGCAGCTCAATGTGAAATATGCTGGCAATGGCTACTAATAAGGAATTGACATAAAAATTATCCCAAACAATTGCAGGTTTCCTTGTATTAGACCATTTGCTAAATCTATTCTGTTTCCCCTTTTTGAGTGTTGGCTCCAAGTTACCTTTGGGGAGTAACTGTATTAGCTTTGCTAATTTTTTTCTTCGCCACTAAAGACAATCCCAACAGCCTTACTTACACATTTGTCAGTCACCTCATAGCGCCTAGTGTGGAATAGAGCATTGGGAAGCAAATGGCCCTGTGATGTCTTGTTGACACACTTTCTTTGTGTTATCTTCTGCACCGCGGTAAACTTTTAAGTGATTCCCAAGTGGGGAAAACTGTGTGTATGTCTGTGCTACGCTTACAAAGTCAACAAACACAGTGATTCTGGTTTGTTCTGAAATACACCTTTATTAGAAATGTTTTTAGCTTTGTGGCATTTTTGACAAGATGACTTACCTCCCAGGATGTGTGTGTGGCATAATAAAGGCATCAGTCTTAGGGGTTCATGAGGAATAAACTTTAGTTAAATCTAGTTTACTCAGCTCTTTCTGTACACTGGGAACTGTTCAGATGCCCAATAGGAAAAAAAAAAAAGCAAGTTCTTGTTCCCAGGGGCTGTGTGTGTGTGTGTGTGTGTGTGTGTGTGTGTGTGTTACACATATCAGTGTGGATGTGTGCTCATGTGAATGTGTGCAGGCATGCAAATAGAAGTCAAGGTCAATAGAGTGTATCTTTCTCAGTCATTTTCCACATCATTTTTGGAAATAGGGTCTCTTACTGAACCTAGAACAAGCGCCAAGAATCCCCATCTCCACCTCCCCAGTGTTGGGGCTACAGATGTGTGTGGCACCCGGCTTTTTACGTGGGTGCTGGGGATCTGAACATGAGTGCTCATGCCTGCATGGCAAACATTTTACCAAGTAAACCATCTCCTCAGCCCTCCCAGGCCCTCTTAGTCTAGGAAGGAGGCAGATAGATCGGTACTTAGTTCTCAGAGAGGCCAAAAATCAATAAGGAAGCACGTATCTCTGCTTCCTGAGTGCAAAGGCAATGTTAACAGCCACCGTGATACCTGCAGCTGTGACTTCCCCACCACGGTGAAGTGTCCCTCAAACCATGAGCAAAAAACAAAACAAAACAAAACAAAACAACAAAAACCCCAAACCAAACCAAAACAACAACAACAACAACCCTCCCCAAAGTTTCTTTTGTCATACAGATATTTTGACATTCAACAAGAAGAGTAATGGATGCACCATATTCAGTTGGCCAGGGGATGGCTCCTTTTACAGTAGTGACCGGACAAAACACAGGAGAACCACGTAAGAAAAATAACTTTGTTATTAAGCATATACAGTCATACAAAAGCACTTCATAGTATTACATCCATGACTGTTGGAATATCAGTTTGACTGTTATATGACCTGATATAAATAATGGAGAGAGATATTGAAGTATAATACCAGTCACTGGGAAACAGAAACAGACTCATGAACCCCTCAAGGGAACAAGCTCTGGGAATGAGACAGAACATGCTGAGCTCCCTGAGGGATGTGTAGCCCAAACATCCTTTCCATGGTTTCTCTCTGATGGTAACATTTGTAGGAGGAGTATATAAAGCATATTGTTTCAGCTTTAACAATTACAGCTCTTGTTTTTCATCTAAATAGAAACTTATTTTTGATATGTTGTGAAACATATATGATTACTATGTCAGGAAATAATACATCTATTTCCCTGAATACATGACCAATAACTTTAGAAGGCTCTATTCTATTGCTTGGCTCAGGTCCCAGCAAATGATTTTCCCTTTCAGAAAGGTTGCCTGGCAGATAATTTTGCTTGCAGGAGGCGCCTGCTGAGGCTGTCTCTGTGACACAGCCTGGATAAGGGAAGAAGAGGGAAATGATATTCAAAATAAGATGGGTGGTTGCTTCCTGAGACCCCCAAGATGAAGTATGATGCCTGGTCATGAAGAAGATCTGTCCCAACATGCCTGATAGTGACAATCCCAAGGCCAAGGTTGTTTAGAACCTTGGAAAGAGAACATGGCCTATCTGGACCTACCTGGGTGCTCTGCACCTGGTCTTTGGTGGGGTAATATTCCTTCTTTCCCTTGAAGGTCAATGGGCACTTATTATTTACCTGTTGGACAATGGACTGACTCTACACAGCAATATGACTTTAGTTAATTCTGTAGCAAGTACTGGAGAGTAACACAGAAAGCAAGAAAGGGCAGCATCCTCTTTGTACCCACTCCTTTAAAAAAAAAGGAGTATGTGTATCTATGTGTGTATATGTGCATGTGAGTGCAGGTGCCACAGAAGCCACAAGGGGGCATCAGATCACCTGGAAGTGGGGTTATAGGAGTTTGTGAGCTGCCAGATGCATGAGCTGGAAATTGAACTCTGGCCCTCGGGAAGAGCAGCAAGCATCATTACTGCTGAGTCATCTCTCCAGTCTCCTACTCATTATTATTATTATTATTATTTATTATAATTATTATTACTGTTGTTTTGAGATAGGCTCTCATATAGCCTAGACTGGCCTCAAACTTGCTATGTAGCTGAGGTTGACATTGAACTCCTATCTATATCTACTTCTCAGGTGCTGGGATTACAGGCATATACCACTGTATCTGGCTACTAATATTTTTTTTTTTTTTTGGGCACAGGAAAGCTAATTATTTTTCCCTCTAGAACTGGGAAGGGAGAGTAGTTTTTTTCAACTAAAATGCATGTCTTCTCAGTGAGTTTTTATTCTCATTGCTTTATAAACACAAGTCTTACTTGTGGGGATTAGAAAAATTGAACAATTCTACTAATGAGTTGAGGGAGATATTTAAAAAAAAACATTTTTGCCATGAGATAAGAAGTGACTCAGTAAATCTGTTTAACCATGGGATTTTTGAGAAGTTTGTTTAGATAGTAAAGCTTTGATTTTTTTTTTATCCACAACAAAAAGATACATGAGCAATAATGCTTTATCACTGAAAAGAACCTATAATTTGGACAAGTAGGGGGCATACTTTGGTCTTATAGGTAGTTGGTAGTCCAAGTTTTGAAAATTTGAGGAGTAATGATTACCTAAATTGACCTGGTCCAGCAGACTGAGGTTACAAGATACAGGCTATTGTATGTTTTACTGGAGATAATTATCTAGAATAGACTCATGAATCCCGGGTATTATGACTTTCACTTCATTCTTTTAGTACATTATCCTGGCCTCTGGCCAAGCATGGAGTGTGCTTGTATTTAAACAGCATTTGGCAATAAAGATTATATTTCTAGACACATTTCACTGTCTAGAGAAAGTAGAGATTATAAAATTCCTCATAAAAAAGATGGACATATCATTGCTCACAGAGCCTGTGCATAGTATTAAGAATTCATCCATCCACACCCTTGAAACTCCGGGTTCTATAAGCAGGCAAGCATGAAATAGGTTCCAGGTGGGACTTGACTGTGGTTGCATCCATCTCTTCAGGAACCCATGGTTGGCAAGGCCATCTGTGGTGATGCTCAGGTTCTGGAGAGACTGAGTGGGAAAGAGGAAGAGACAGGAAACAAGCAGGCAAGTGTGTGTTTGCCTTTACCATGAACTGCTGGTGGACAGCCACTGGAGATTCAGCATGAGTGTGTGGGAATCCTGCCTTTCTACTGGATTAGGAGGCCAGCAGGCAAGCAGGGATGGAGGGAGGGAAGAAAATAAGAGAAGTGAGGGACTGGTGGAGGGAGAGGAAGGGAGGGAAGGAGGAAAGGGATAGAAGGAAGTAAGGAAGAAGAGAAGGGGCAAAGGAAAGGGAGAGGAAGAGAGAAAAGAGAGAGAAGGGAAGGGGTCATAAGAGGGATGGAGAGGAATCGAAAGACCTCTGGGCCACCTGAGCTCTGTAGACAGAGCCCCTTCTCATTGCTCGGGAAGGATGGACAGTGCCATGCCATGCAGACCCAATAGCAATTTTCTTCCAACAACCCGTCATAGTAGGGGTGGGAGATGATGGAGCCTCTCAGGATATGGGGAAGAGGTAAATGGAAACTTCTTAGAACTATGAGGGGACACTGCAGGATAGCAGACAAGGGACCCTGGGGTAGGCAACCATATGAGCAAGATCCCTTGGGAAGCTCAAGAGAGCTCGAAGACACAAGGAAGGAACCTGGCCTCTTGTTCCTTTCTGGGAACATGAGTCCCTGGGGATTCTATAATTGCTCTAAGAAAGGATTTGGGGAGACACTGGAGAATGTGCATCCCTCCAAGCCATCTCCATCTGGCCCAGGGGAAAAAGTCAAGGAGACCTAGAACAGGGATTTTAACCAAATCAGGGGAAAATAGTGGAAAATTATGTCAAGTTAGAAAAAAATCTCTTCCCCTTCTCTGTCTCAGCGATCTCTCAGCTGTGCATTATTCCCAGGGCACTGGTTAGCTTGACTGGCTGGGGATGAGAACTCCAAGTGTCTTAAGAGCAGATTAACCTGCCTCTGGTGATCAAGCATTAGTGAAGCCCTCCTCAATGCCTCCCCGTCACCCTTTGCCAAGATTCCAGGCCAACAACTTCCCTCCAGCCTTGATTCAGCTAGGATCAGGGCCTGGGGGAACTTCTGGCCACCTGGTCAGTGCTAGGGCATTTTGTACTTCTTTTTTAATTCTTTTGTTTCTGTAACTAAATATAAAATAAGAAGCCTGGAAAATAGGATGCAGAATTTGAAATCTGTGATATTGCGAAGCAAAAGTCATTTTTTTTTTTATCAACATCAATCTACATTGTGCTCCTTCAATCCCCCTTTAACTGAAGAGCCATACTCCCGACTGTAAAGGGTGAACAGTCAAGTATTTTGAACACAATTTTCTTTTTAGGACGAACCTTACACTTCCAAGAGCCCACTTTGCCTCCCCTATTGGCACTGTGTCAAAATGTAAGATTCTGTGGGAACAGTTAACTTAGAAATTCAAAAGCTCCCGAAGAACTAGGATGTCAAGGATGGTCCTGATGAAAACCACCCAGCGGCTCTTCAAGAAGAGCATGTTAACCATCACATCCTCCTGTTGCCAGTGTGATGTGCAGGGTACCTGGAAAACAGGATTTGGAAGCAGAGTCAAGAGAGGGCAGGAAGACAGTACAGACAAAAGGCTTTGGGCCTCCAGTGGTGTTTTCCTTCCGATGCAATGACTGGGCGAAGCTATGCTTCTCTTCTGGTGCCATGAAGACGTGGGACGTGCTATGGATAAAAGTTCCTGGGGGCCTCAGAGTCTCTTGCTTCACTTCTTCTGGAGGAGTCATCCCCAGATCCCAAGTCCAGAGTCTCTGGGTAGCTGGAAAATTCCTGAGGTAGGGGGAAGTCCTCCGCTGAAGAGGGAGTCCGGTGCCCGAACACCTTCTCCTGCAGCTCGGCGATGTCATTGCGGATGTCAGCCAGCACAAGCAGCAGGAAGTCGAAAGAACCCGGGGGCCCCTGTGCACGTGGGAGGAATCAAAGCTGTGAAGTTACAGCTACTCGTCACGGCAGCATCCTGCAAACTGGCTTGCTGTGAGTCCTGTGGCTCGTGGGTGACTGACTACCTTCTAACCAACTCTGTGGCCTAAACAGAGTAGATAGATCTAAGGTCTGCAGGAGCAGCCTGGGATCCTCAGGCTTGTCCTCCGGTCCCTCTTCTCACACATGGACACTGGTGACACAGTCACCTCTCCTTTCTCAGGGGAGTTCCCAAAGAAACCTGGAGGTCAGTGCAGTGGTCAAGAGGTTAAGATTCTGCTGGATTTGAACCAACCTCTTCTGAGCTGTGTGTTCATGGCAAACGACCTGATGTCTCTGTTTAAGCTTTCTCCACCTGTAAAATGCAGATTCACCACCACAGGCTTCCACTGGGCTCAGAGGTGGACATTTAAATGGAGTGAATGCAAAGGGCTTAGAGGGAAGGAAGAGTTTGAAATGTTTTCTGCTCTTGCTTAAAAAAAATAATGAAGTTATTAATATGCTTATAAGAGGGGCAACTAAATGAAGCTGAGAGTATGTTGTTCCTTCTTGTCTAGAAAGATCCTAATCAAACCTTCCTTATTCTATTATTAGATATTCTTCATCACGTATAATATTTGGTAAGCTTTAATTTTTATGCAATGCCTCCTCAGAACTAGGATTACAAGTGTACTCTAATAATATTGGCTTTTTCACATGGACTCCAGGGATTGAATTCAGGTCCCCTTGCCTGCATGCCATGCACTATACTGACTAAGCTGCATCTTCAGCCTTTCTTTCAAACATCTTATGATACATTTGAAAAGGGATTCCTGGCATAGTGGGCTTCAGAGGACATATTTCACATAAAGATTGTCAAGATCAAAGAAAAAGTAACAACAGGAAACAGATTTTAAAAATTCAAATGAGCTGCTTAAGGCATCTACAGCTTTCTTCCTAACCACAGACTCGACTGCCTGAGTGACAGCTGAATGTGTCTTCTGCTACTAAGACCCACTCATACATGCTGTGGAATAATCCTTTGTACACTGTGAAGATGTGCTGCTCTCATTGGTTTAATAAAGAGCCAAGTGGTCAATAGATAGACAGAAAGAGGTTAGACAGGAGAGCAAGACTGAGAAAACACTGGGAAGAAGATGGGTGGAGTCACTAGGCAAACACAGAGGGAGAAGGTCATGCAGAAAATGAGGCAACAAGCCATGAGCCATGTAGCAGCATGTAAATTAATAGAAATGGGTTAATTTAAGTTGTATGAGCTAGTTAGTAACAAGCCTAAGCTATGGGCTGAGCATTTATAATTAATAATTAGTTTCTGTGTGGTTATTTGGGAGCTGGCTGTTGGCACAGAAACTTCCACCCACACATATATTTTTTTAAAAAAAATGTTTAAATGTTATTTACTTGTGTGGGGATATGTATATCACTCCTATGGAGGTTAGAGGATGATTTGCAGGAGTCAGTTCTCTCTTTCCAACATTCGGGTCCTGGGAATTGAACTCAAGTCATCAGGCTTGATGACAAGTGCTTTTACCCACTGAGTCATCTCACCAGCCCAAGCTCTACCATTTTATGAGTGCCACACTCTTGAGAGCATCCCCACTGGGTAAGCAGGACAGACAGTATAACTTACCGGAGACCCTGGGGGCCCAGGTGCTCCTCTCTCCCCCTAAAACCGAAAGGTGAGGGTTAGCATTCTGGAGCATGCAGATGTTAGCACCACTGTCTCTGGTTAGACACCCACCACCCACCACCGTCCTCCTGCAGGGAATAAATTCAGAGTTGGAGCTGGATTCAGGGGGGCCTCTTATTGGAACTGGCAAGCTTGGGTTGAGTGGCTTGGCTGC
Source organism: Peromyscus maniculatus bairdii (assembly GCF_049852395.1). NCBI lineage: Eukaryota > Metazoa > Chordata > Mammalia > Rodentia > Cricetidae > Peromyscus > Peromyscus maniculatus. The sequence goes on from NC_134870.1 coordinate 57,238,531, forward strand.
TGAGTTCTCACAAGGCTATGTATTTTCAAACCAGATCTGATGAGGAATCTTGTCTTTCTAGGAAGTGTGCGAAACACCAGCCTTTCGAAAGTAAGGCAGGCACACCAGCTGCTGGCTGAAGCAAGCAGCTGTCAGCTCTAGAGAGAAGCCAGCACTTGTGTAGAATGGAGCTGTGTGCGGTTCTCCACTTAAATAAGTGAGGCCATTCTAAAAAAAACCATAGATTAGTGAGGAATATGAGTGTAATCCTAACTACACAAGACTTATAACACAACACCCAGCTTGAAATTCATTTCCCCCACAATGTTGCATATGCTCTAAAAGTTTAGGATTTTCAAGCATTATAGGCTGTGGGGTTTGCCATTCTCAACTTGTATAGCTGTGTCTCAACTTTCAATGGTAAATGGGGTTTGCCAAGCTTCGTTGGATGTCCAAGTGGCTAGAAACAGACCTGTAGCTGTTAAGGACCATTTACAAGACTTACCTTGGAGCCATGTCGTCCTGGTGCTCCTGGTGGGCCCTAGAAGACACAAGCATCTGATTTAACTACAATAAATGTACAGAGCAAGAGCCATTTTCCCCCAGTATTACATGGGTCTCAGAGGAGATACTGACCACAGGGCCCCTCCGGCCTTGCTTAATGTGAGACAGGTCAGGGGATGGTCCCATAGGTCCCATTGAGCCCCGTGGGCCAGGCTGTCCAGGAGGGCCTGGCATACCAGGGAATCCAGGACTTCCCTTGGGTCCTGGTGAGCCTGTAATCAAGAACATCTTATTAGTACTTACCCCATAATAAAGACAAATACAGAATCTAGGAGTCACTGTAGACATTTACCTTTTAACTCTGCTCTTTGCCTTGTGGCATTTATACTGTGTTCATGGAAATTTAAACTCAACACACTTAAAAGTGACTTCACCTTTCTCTCTTTTTTTGGACCATCTGTCACCTCTTTGCTCAAGTCAGAAACTTGAAAATATTCCCACAGTAGATCCTTAGTTCCACAGCCTCCCTGCTCAGTCACAGGTCTGCTTGCTTTACCTCTTTAAGCCTGTCCTGCCCTGTGTCTCTCTATCCCTGGATCCCAGAAGTATGTGATATATCTACAGAGTACTTAAGAGTGCAAGGTTGTGGGGCTAGGGAGATGGCTCAGTGGATAAAGTACTTTCTGCATAAAAATGAAGATCCAAGCTCAGATCTGTAGTACCCATGCAGAAGTTTGGTGTGGTGGTGAATATCTATAAACACAGTCCCTCCCAGAGGATGAGTGGGTCGATACAGGAAAATCCTAGGGACTTGCTGGTCAGCCAGTCTATCTGAAATGCAAGATGAAGACAGTGGTAGAGAAGACAACAAAAATTTGACCCCCTAGCCTCTATGTGTGTATGCTTGCACACACCCACACACCAGCAGAGAAAAAAATTTTACCATCAAAGAGAGCTACATTTGAATCCTTGACAACTTGTTTGAGATCTCTGAACCTTAGTCTCTTATTTCCAAATGGGAATCAAATTCTCCAATATAAAATGGCTGTATTAGATAAAATTTTAGACACGCACACACATTACATGGCATAGTGCCTCACAGACAGTAAGCACTAAAAGTCTGCTGGGCCTCCACCTTTCTCACACTTGCCTCAACTCTTGCCTCATAACTTGTGCCCTCTGCCTCCTACTGATAGTGTTCACTCCTCACCCATGCTAAGAAGCTCAGTGGAATATTTCTTAACTGTAGAACTCTCCTACCTTTAATCATTACCATAAAAAAAGTCAATCCCCCAAGATGGGGAGCAAATGCTCTCTCCTGTAGGCATTATACATACTCACTGCTTGTGAGGGGATGGTAGAAGATACTGTTCTGTCCATGATTGTCTGGGGATGAGCGTGAAGAAGAGGTCTTACGTATTTAAGGCCCAGAAGCGTGGGACAAAGAAAAGCGAAACTGTGTCTGCTCCCACAACTCCAGTATGAAATATAAAGTAAAAGGAATCTATGACTGAAGAATGGACAAGAGAATTGTGGAGGGACCTCAGAAAGCTGAGAGTGGAATACAGAGAGAACCCACGGATACCCACAGCACAAAGGAACAGAATGGATTTGAACATTTGAAGACTGAAAAGCACTGACGGAAAATATAGTGACAACAGAGCCCCAAAGTAACTTAACTCGGGATTAGCATGACTCAGCTTCCTGTTACAGATCTGACAACAGAGGAGGCCTGTCTCAGAGAGTTATTGGCAAGTTCCCCAGGCTTTAGCATTTCTCTACAAATGACGCACAGCATACAATAAAAAAAAATCAAAAAACAAAACTGACACACATAAATAAGCAAGAGCAAAATAAACAAGCAGCTATCAAGTGATATAACAGTCAGCAGAATCAGACCCCAAGATGACTCACATATAAACCAGACACCAGATTACATCATATGGCTAGTTCTTAAATCCTCCTAATGCTCTGTAAGGAGCCGGATTTGATGGGAGAAAACTGTTCAGCGGCTTCCTTTGCTCCAAGTTCAATCCCCTACTTGCTCATTCTCATCTTTCTCCAAGGCCCTCTCCACCCCGTGACTCCTGTCCTTCCCCAACAGACCCTGAGATGCTGTATCACCCAGGCTTCTGCTCTTCTGCTTTGCTGCTGCCCCACTGAAACACAACAGACATTGTACCCCAAATCATCTCAGTTCCTTTCCCTGTGAAAATTAAGTGCCCACTTCATCATGAACTCATCACATACAGGTGTATGTCTTATAAGCAACTGTTGCCTGTGAATATTCCCACTGCTTAAAGATTGGGAGACTTCCTGCAAATATCTGGGTTTCTGGCCATAGTTTGAAAACAGGAAGAAGTACAATTAGACCCCAGTTCTGCTGCTGGCACAATGGTCTGGGGCATCAGTAGGTGTCCCTTTGGTTGAAGTCTGTGCTCTTTTCCAGTTCCTCACACAGTCATATTCACCCACCAAGGTCACCTGTTGGATCTCTGTAGACATAAATTTGTTTTCTAAAGTTCTCTTTGCAGGCTTGTATCAACAGAGCATTGGAAGTATTTAAGAACTAGCTACATGACCATTTTTGTACCTGGGTGATGATAGTTGTTACCCAACTTTCTCATATAATTTTGTCATGGAGGTTGATTCAGAAACCTGTGGGGTTTCTCCACCTTTTATGAACATAGTTAGAAACAGCCATGTTGGCCTGGGTGGAGCTTGCAATAAAGGAAGAGGTACCCCTGCACTGCCATTTAAGACATGCATGCAGGACACAGAATGTCTGTCCCATCATGGGGTCTCCAGGAAATGCCTTTCCTCCTGAGGGCCACAAATGTTCAAGTTGAGGGGCTGAACCTTGATACAGACTACAGCGCTCACTTCTGACCCTGAACATTATCCAGGGAAGATATGTGAAAAGGGTACAGGCAGTTAGAATACTTTTTTTTAAAAAAAATGTGCATAAAATACATAATACAAAGATTTTCATTTTAAAAATTTGTAAATGTGTAATTTACAAGGGTTGGGTGCCCTCACAAAGCGGTATCACAGAGCTGTAGAATGATTTCATCATGTAAGAATAAATCTCTATGGACACAGAAATCTTCTCAAGTGCTGGGATTCCAGGTGTGCTCTAGCATGCCTGGCTGTATCTGCTCAATTTAAAAACAGGGTGAAATGTCTCCTAATTAGGTTAAATACATAATGTCTCCAAGACTAGTTCATGTATCATGTCAAAAGGTAGACTAAGAGTTCATTTGTGTTGATGTATATACCAATTTTACTATTTTAGACACCCACCAAATAGTAAATGGGTAGCCTCTATTGGTCACTGAAGAGTAGTGTTATAGACATGGGTACTTGAATGCTTCAAGACCTTGCTTTCTATCCTCTTAGATGTATATGGACATGAAAAAAATACACAGAAGTGGGATTGCTGGCCCATATGAAAGTTCTAGTGAAAGCATTTAAAAATAACCTCATTACTTTCCCACAGAGGCTACATCATTTTACATCTTACAGTTTTCCTATATTAGTTAGCTTTATTGTTGCTGTGATCAAATGCCAACTGAAAAACCCAAGAGTGAGATTTAATTTGGCTCATGGTTTCAGACTTATCAGTCCACCATGGTGAAGAGCATGGCAGAGCTCACAGCACGGGAAGCAGAGAAGCAGCAGGGGAGTGTTGGGGACAAGACACATCTTAGGACATGGCCCCAGGGACTTGTTCCAGATCTCATCTCCCCAAACAATACCACCAGCAAGGGACCAAGCCCCAGCATACAAGGACCTTGAGAAGGAACACTGTATAGCCAAACCCTAACACTGACTGATGCTTAACCTTTCCTTCCCCTTTTCTTATGATAGTGGGTATAAGGGGACTATCTTACTGTGGTTTGGGTTTGCACTCTTCTAATGACTCATAAGATTGAGTGATTTTCACAGCTTTGTTAGCTGTTTGTATATGTTCTTTGATGAAATAACTATTCAAGTTCTTTGCCCTTTTTTGAACCAGCTTGACTTTTATTGCTGTTAAATTATCTCATTTAAAACATATTCTAGATGCTAATCCTTCATTAGGTAAATGGTATCCAAACATTTTCTCTCTTCCTATGGGCTGCCTTTTGACTCCTTTCAGGGTTTCATTTATACAGGTAAGTTTTAAAGTTTGGGATGATTTCACTTGCGTCTGTTTCTGCTTTTGGGAACGTGTCTAAGAAATCACTGCAAAATCCATAGCATGCCACTTTGTATGACTTCAGTGTTTTAACGTTTAGGTCTTTAATCCATTTTGAGCTAACTTTTTCCATTTGGTGGAAGGTCAGGGTCATTATCCTGCATATGGCAGAACATGAAACTTGACTTCAGTTCAGATAAGGAGCCCCGAGTGAGTGCAGGCTGTGTCTTATTCATCCACCCTCTCACACAGAGGTCATGTCAGTGGACTGCTTATAAAGCTTTCCTGCGAAATGACCACACTGGAGAGACCGGGTTGATTACTATGCCATATTGTCTCCTTTGAGTTGTCTTTTCACTCATCACCAGCTCCTACTAACAGAACACAGTGACAGCACAGGATAATTCCACCCTCTGGAAAAACAAAACAAACAGCCAAAGACCTTAGGCTTTTCATATTTGGAGAAGTCATTTCCAGTTCACAGAATAATTACGGCAAAGATGAAGGCAGCCAATGCTTCATTCAAACATATCCCATGTCCCAACTCTCAATACCCATTCCAGGTACATACTGAAATCGTTTATTTGGGAAGGGGGACAGATCGCTCCCGTAATTATTCTATGTCCATAAGCTAGCAGCGAGATGTCACCTGCAGTTACCTAACCAGTAAATGTCAGAGGTCACTGTATGTCAAGTGCCTTTAAAATGTAGGACCTTGATATGCCCACGGAAAGACCTTGTCATAACAGTGGAGGCCAGAGAGCTGGCCTCTCATCTCCAAAGCCAAAGGGCTATTCCAGTGCAGTCTCCTGTGCTGCTGTTCAGTATGCAATTCATGATGGGCTCTGGGTGGAACTTCTGCTTAAAGGAGAGAGAACCTCATGAGCTCTCTAGCCACCCCAATACATCTCAGTGGAAAGCAACCCAAGTCTAGAAATAAACGAGAAATTCCTCATGCATCGCAAAAGCTCATTCATCTGCAATCAGACTGTTTCCCTCAAGGACCCTGGACAGCTCAAACCAGGTTTGAAACCGGATGGCAGAACCGGATGGCAAACTAGTGAGTCATTTGTTAAGAAAACCAACAGCCAATGGCTTCCCTGCTCCTGCAGCTGTCCCTGTTCAGGTGACATGTGGACTGGCCTGGAGATACAAAGCAAGAGCAGCCACTTAGAGAGAGCCTGGGGCCACGGTGATAGGAATCACTTGTAAGGAGAGAGCCCCTGCCTACTTAGAAGAAGCAAGAGGATGCCAGTGTGAGGAACTTCTGCCATGACACTGAGAATATTCACATCAGGGGATGAACAGGAGGTTACACCAAAGTCCTGGAGCAGTTCTTCTGTGGAGACTGAGCCTCAGGCCAGTAGTGGAAACCAAGGGGTTAAGACATACTAGACAGAAAGCACAGAATCCTTCAGAAAGAAAACTTAGCCTTCCTACTGATCTTTTGATAGCTTGGCCATGCCCTTCCCGTTCTGATAGTTTACCAATCTCCCTTGACCAGTTCAATTCTCCAATGCCCACCTCCGACTGCAAGCTACATGCTATCTCCCTGCAGCCTTGATAATAAAAAGCTCCTGTGTTCTGACTGGGAGGAAGGTAAATCCCTTTCTTGATTTTGTTTGTTGTTGTTTGTTTGCTTTTTTTTTGAGATGGAATCTCACTCTTCAGCCCAGGCTGGTCTCAAATGCACAGCCATTTCCTGCCTCAGCCTCCTCAGTGCTAGGATTCCAGGGTAAGTCTGGCTTACTTTCCTCTGTAGTCATTATATGTCACCTCTTCCCAGCTAGGACATCAGAGGTCAGAACCAGCACACTGCTGAGTTGATAATGAGGCACCAGACAGCCATGGTTTAGTGTCACCTACTAATACTAATGTCATTTCTTGTACTAGTGTGAAAGACTCTACTGATGTATATGGAGAGGTTCACAATAAAGTGTAAAACACCTCAGAACTTGAAGAAATAAGTTCTCACTGTATCTTCTAACAAAGTAAGGGAGAATCTCTGAAACCATGTGCTGATAGAAAAATGACAGCCATACCGAACATAAGCTGTGCGGGTCCTCTGAAATGCATTCTGGGAATGGAAAAGCCTTGGTAAAGGAAAGCAGTTGGCGGATACCTAGAGCTGGTATGGGGAGAGCACATGGTGGTCCATGCCTCAAGGGAACTTTGTGGATGGTGGAAACTTCCTGTACTGTGAGCATAAGTAACAGGGGAGTCCATACTTGTCAAAAGCTAAAACTCAACCCTGGAATGGCCTACCCTCATTGTGTGATCTATACTTCAACAAATCCCACTTACAATATAATAGGAATAAGAATATCGCTGAAAATGCGTTAAGCAAGAAAAGACGATAGACAAAGAACTGGGGAAGGTGGCTATGGGGCTGGCTGCGATTCTGCAGAACTGAATGATTTTATGAGTCTACTACTCTGTATGTTAAGGTTTTCCTAGGAAGAATGTAGACAAATTGCTAAGAGGTCTTATTAATAAAAAACTTGGAGCCAGAAATTGGGGTTAAAGCCTGAGAGAGATCAGAGGAATAGGAAAAGCCACAGCTAACCTCACCTCACCAACTCCACTGCTTCAAAAAGAGAGCTACTTCCTGTCTACCCACACCTATATGTCTTTCTGTTCTGTTCTCTCATTTGCTCTCTCAGCCCAGCTACATCACTTCCTTTTCCTGCCCAGCTCTGTCACTTCCTGTCTATCTGTACAGACCTCCAGACCTTTATGGTTAGTGCTGGGATTAAAGGCATGTATCACCATGCCTGGCTCTGTTCCCAGTGTGGCCTTGAACTCACAGAGATCCAGACAGATCCCTGCCTCCCAATTGATAGGATTAAAGGCATGTGCTACAATTGCCTTACTTCTATGTTAATATAATGGCTGGCTCTTTCCTCTGATCCTCAGGTAAATTTTATTGGGAGACACGGTATATTGGGGGGACACAATACATCACCATGGAAGAACTTAAATATTAGTCTTCATGGGGCTTCTCATTAACTTAATTGTTTTTGAGATAGGATCTCACCATGTAGCCCAGGCTAGATTCTAACTCATGATCCTTCTTCCACTGACTCCTGAGTACTGGAATTCCAGGTGTGTGGTACCATTATTGGGTTTTAAAACGACCATTAGGAGTCTTATCTGATCTCAGAAAATTAACCCTTTCTTCCCAAGCTACAGAACCCAACTCCCCCCATGGCCCGTCATTGTACAGGCACGTTGCCCTGCACATCAGCTTTCACCTGTGAGAACTGGAGGAAGCTAGAGAGCCCTGTCCAACCTTGGTGGATGTGAGCTCCCAGTCAGCCTATGTTCTAGTGCGTGGAGAGGGCAGAAATGCCACCAGCTTCCTAAGCTCTTCTTCATACTCACCAGGAGGGCCCTGCCCCCCAGGCAGGCCAGGAGGTCCTGGAAGGTAGGTGTTTGAGGCCAGCACCTTGTCACCATTGACGTACTTGCCCAGTTCAGCAGCACTGTTGGGAAGCTGAGCAATCTATAAAGACAAGGGAGCAGAAAGTCAGCATTGTTCCGTGAGGAAGTCTATGTTAGAGTCTTTGGTAGAGGCTGCAAGATCTTCTCATGATTTTGCTCTTAACTGTAGCTAGTCAGAGTGTAAAGGGGCCAGAGAGATCCTGTCTAGCTGAGGAGCTGTCCAGCGCAAACTTCTTGCATGAGTTTCCTCAGTGAGCCAGTGGTTGAAGCCAGGACATTCATTCAGAGTTGCCGGGATCCACAGAACACAGTTACCACGACTAATAAAACAAACAGGCTTTGTACTTCCAGTCCTTTCAAGTAACCACTCTATAACTCAAACATATATTTATTATATATTGTATGCCAGGACCTGTGCTTTGTTTTATGGATCCAGTGGTGAACAAGACATGGCCCCTTCCCTTAAAGAATGTTCAGTCTTGGGAACCAGGAACAAGACTGTGGGTGGCCGTTCATATATACATTCAGGGCCAACCTTCAGAACAAATGGGCAGTAGAAACTTTGGTGTCTTAAAAAAATGTCCACAAATTCTTCAACACTCCTTTCAAAGGTGAGGCTTGTTTTCATTGTTGGATTGGTTATCTGTGTCTAATGAATAGAGTGTGGTAAAGGTGGCAGTGGGTAGCTTCTGAGACTCTTGGTTCTGAGGATACCACTCTGCTTGCTCTCTTGGATTTCTCATCCTAGAGGAAGCCAGAAGACTGCATGGACCAGTGACATTAGCATTCATTGAAGTCGGGCAACCTGTGAATCTGGGAAAGCTTTGATGGTAACTGAACAGCCGCAAAGTTAATTTCCTCACGGATAGAGGAGATGGGTGGAGGCAGCCTTGTGTGCCCTGAGAATCAGCATTGCATTATTTCAGATCAGGTCTCACGGTTTAGAGTCATAAGAGGACACTGCTGTGATCTGGTGTTCAATAAAATGCTGCTGGTGTCTTGTAGACAGCGACAACTTGAAAATGAATATAAGAACATGATGGAGTAGCAAAAGTAAACACACTCTCTGGGACCATGGCTCAACTCTGGCCACTGAAGCCTAATCCAGCCACTAGCCACCAGTTGAGACATGGAGATATGAATCCTAGTATGGGGCTCTGGCTTTGGAAAGAACAACACTGAAATGTCAGCCTTGCCAAGGTCCATCTGTAGGGTCTCGTTCTTGTTATAAACAAGTTGGTAACATTTGCCCATGAGGGCTGTTGCACACAGAAATGGATGCCTGGATCCAGTGTCCAGCCATGGTTACTGCCCAGTGGGAAGGTTCTGCCTGCACTCACTCCTGGCTCTGTGCCCAGGAGGCAACTTCAGGAAAGTCTTCTAGCCTTCCACGTTTTCACCTCCACATCTACAAGATGAGAAGTGTGTCACTAGATGATCACATCTTCATATTCAAAATCCTGTCGTCTGGCTTGGGATGGAGATCTACTGTGGCTGGGTTTTTAACACGGCTCCTATTGCTTTTTCCTTTTGGTTAACTCCAATGTTCAAGTTGTATTCAATTTATAAGATAAGCCAGTGAATACAACCCTGATGTTCCTGCAGCCTGTAGGCTCCATACTCCTAAGGCAAGTGGAAAGGAAAGGTAGTGGGTGTGACCAGCTACATTCTTCCAGAAATATCAGGGAGTGGGCTTGTGGGGTGGGAGTGTTTGGAGGCAAGACTTTAGCAACATGAGCAGGGCCTGAACTTTTCCTGAGTGTCAATCAATGGACTTCCCATTGCTATTCTCTCAGATCAGATTTTTCTTGTATTAAAAGCATCTGCTCTGGAGAGCTGTTGGCATGAGCTGGCAGGATACCAAATACAGAACACTCACTGTTAATGTTCAGCACATGCTTGGTAGATACAGAGCTTGGTCCAGGCAGCAGGCACTGCTGTAAATCTCTTAAGGACAATAATTAATTTGACATTGTATTTAACATGTGTTATCTCCTTTCATAAAGGCTACTTCTTCCAAGTCCATCATGTACTTGGTACTATATTCACCCCAATGAGCCTCTTTTTCCTCCCTCCTCATCTTCTTTCCTCAAGTCTATCTTCTGCTTTCATGACATACACACACACACACACACACACACACACACACACACACACGGACATATGCATGTACACACACACATACATGCATGAATATCTTTATGTATCTATTCTGCAAATGTGAGAAAACATTCGTTCTGGTTTGTTCTTTGTCAACTTGACCATCTTTGGTCATTTTGGAAGAAGGATCAGCTGAGAAAATGCCCACAGAAGAGTGTCCTGTAGGCGAGCCTGTGGGGCATTCTCTTGATTAATAATTGCTGTGGAAGGGCCCAGCCCGCTGTTGACAGTACCACCTCTGGGCAGGCGGTCTTTGGTTGTGTAAGAAAGCAGGATGATCAAGCCATCATGAACGAGGTGGTAAGCAGTGTTCCTCCATGGCCCATTTCAGTTCCTGCCTCAAGGTTCCCATCCTGACTTCCCCTCATGCTGGACCTTGGTTGAGTTATATATAATCAAATAAACCCTTTCCACCACAAGTTGCTTAATCATGGTCTTAATTACAGCAATAGAAACTTACCCAAGAAAGTATGCATTTTTTTTTTTTTGTCTGCGTCTAGCTCATTTCACTAAACATGCTAATCTCCAGTGCACCTACCTTTCTGGAAATTATTATTCTTTGTGGTTCAATACAATTTCATGGTGCATATGTACATTTTTCTTTAAAAATGTTATGACATGTATTTGTGTGTGTGTGTGTATGTGTGTGTGTGTGTGTGTGTGTGTGTGTGTGTGTGTGTGGTGTGATACAGCTGGGGAAGTCAGTTCAGACCCTGCATATGTGCTTGGTAGGAAAGTGAACCAGGATCACAGTGAGCCTGCTCACGGTGTGCACCTCACTGACCTCCGACTTCTCAAGCTTGGCTACCTTCCCATTCCCTCCATTCACCATTAAGTCACGCTGTTGGCTTGGTTTCTTGGTAAAATGTCAACTTACTTGATGAGGCAGGACCTTACTCCATACTGTTTGTATTTCCTTGTCCCTCAGGCTACTGTAGGGCAGAGTGGGTGCTCATCAAATCCCTGTGACATCACCATGACTGCTCACTATGGGCTAACTGTGGATGGCCGGTATAGGAGGGGAGAGGTCCCCTGCTCCCTGTACAGTGGCCTTTGGAGGCGGAGCACACTGGTGGGTTCTGAGCTGCTGAGCAGGCTTGCTGATGTGCTATGCCTCTCCCTTTGGGGTCTTTCTCCCCTGGTCCTCAATAGCTGCCTCACTCTTGCAGTTCATTTAGCCATGGGAGTAAATTTCTAAAGAGAAACCAATAGGCTGTGGACTCTCATTCTTCCTCCATCAACCAAAGCTGAAAGGCAGGCACTTTACCTGTCCCCAAGCTCCCTTTTTTATCAAATCACATTCCTTTTCTGACTTAAAAAAAATGAAGGGGAAGAGGCAGTGAGGTCTGAAGGGATGGTATAAGCCCCAAACAGGACGTTTCATAGAACCAATATATGTAGCTTAGACACTCAAGCCAACATGTAGACCTCCCGGCCCTCCCAGATTTCCCTAAGTGCCCTCCACCACTCTCCTCCTTTCCTTAAAATGTACCCACTGTCCTGACTTGTACATAATGTCTACATTAACCAAGCAATCCACCACCCAGCGATCCTCACTCGAACACTGCGGTTAACCTTGCTAGTTAAAAAATGACAACAGGTCTTGTAGGTTCCTTGTATCCTGCATGTTGCTGTTTTATGTGACTTTCTTTTCCGACTGATCCCTGAAGAGCCAAAGGATTTGGCCTGGAGCATTTTCTGTGGCTAGAATTCTGACTCCTGTATGCTCATGGTGTAGTTCAACATGTGTGCACATCACCTCATACTGTGGGGTTGGCTGCTCTCCAGCACCTCCCTCCTCATATAACCACTTCTTGGACAATGTTTATCCGGGCAAATAAATGCCTCGTGTTCTATGAAAAGAACAGATGGTATCAGCAGTAGAAAGTGGATGTTCAAAGCAAATCAGGATCTACACCAGGCTTCAGGAGAAGGTGTGGATTTTTAGGTCTGACCTCTTGAGTATGCACTGCATCTCTGGGAATGCTAGCATGCTTCTTACAAGGCTATGGTGACAGTTAAGTGAGATTTTGCATATAAAACTGCTTCCCATGTGACAGGAAGCCATATATTCCAGGAGGTATCTTTTAAAGAGAATTGACCCTCAGCTAGGTATGGTGACACGTGCCTGTGACTCCAGCACTTGGGAGGCAGAGGCAGGAAGATCAAAAGTTCAAGGTCATCCTCTACTGCATATAGTTCGTTCAAGGCTAGGTTGGTTACAGATGAGACCTGTTTGAAAGAAGAAGGGAGGAAGAAGAAAGGAAAGGGAAGGTAAGAAGAAAAGAAAGGAAAAGGAAGAGGAAAGAAAAGGAAAGGGAGGAAAATAAAGGAAAGGAAAAATAAATAGGAAAAATGTTCAGTGGGCAAGTGTTTGCCCTGAGCCAGGATCCTCAGCACTCATATAAACGCAGGGCAGAGAAGCACACATCTATAGGCCTGCTCTGGGGTGATGGAGACAGACAAATTCTGGGGACTTGCTAGCCAGTCTGTCTAGCTGAAATGGCAAGCTCCAGGTTTGGTGGCAGACTCCGTCTCAAAATACAAGTTGGAGAATGATGCAGGAAGACAACTAATATTGACTTCTGGCCTCCACACAGGCACGCAGATGGGTAAACAACCCTGCACACATATGCAGGCACATACCCCCCATACATACACATAAAGCATCACACCTCCTAATGCCCCACGAATGCCAGGGCTCAGGCCGTGTGCATGGGGACAGTGAGGCATAAGGTAGAGCAATACTTGCTCAACCCAACCACACGAGAGAGAGAGATAATAAAGGCTGAGATAACCTCATGATTCCTCGAAAATGTCAGCGAACCTCTGAGGGTCTTATGTATCTCAACATAAGTCGGCTTGCTTGGAACATACAATACTGGTGGGCAATTAAAAGAAGGCCAAACCCAGCAACTAGTTTTAGAAGAGCTCACAATATCAAGTGCCTTAAAACCACTCCAGCTGGAAAGAATTTGTGTAAGGTCATAGGTTATTTCCAGGGAAGGAAAGTGAAGCCAGCTTTGTGCCTTGAGACCATAATCAGCTATCTCCCCCACGCCTGATGCTCTACCCTATGAAAGGCAAGCTTAATGCTTCTACAAACCTTCTGGGTTTCCTCTAAAGATGTTAACATCAATTCAAGTGTCACCTGGGGATAGCTGTATGGGAGATATCCTCTTCTTTCCCTTTGTTTATCCTGGCACACAGACAAGGTTTTCTGCCTAGTATATCACGAGCTATTTATGATGAGGTCCATGATTTCCTCTGGACTATACAACTGTGTGACATCCAGGTCCATACAAGCCTCTGCTAACGTCGGTCATGACCTCACCAGCCCGAGCATCAGAGGTCGGAAACGCCGCTTCCCTTCTCCGCCCCTTGTTCCCATGGTTTAGCTGGTAGCTGGGTTTCTCATCAGGGCGGCTGCCACTCTTCTGGCCATGGAAGAGAGGGTGTCTCATGTTTACCCTTTTACCCTTTAGAATAACTGGCTGCCAAAGTTAAACAGATTATACACACCACTTTGATCTCCTGAGAGCCTTGAGTGGAAGTGATTAAACAAACAAAGCCGTACGTTTATGTTTGGGCAGCTGAAGAACCGTTTCAGAGTGGCTGACAAGCCAGCAAGTGTACTGACCTCAGGTGTAATAAACACCAAGCCAGGAGAGTCACCCAAGAATCCAGGCTGCTAAGACCTATCACGAAGCCCTTCCTCACAGCTGGATGACATTAGCAGCGCCCTGGTGCCCAACTCATCAGGCGGAGTCTTGCAGAAAGGGAGTTGGTCCTCACTCCTGGTGCCATGAGGCACTCAGAGGACTGATTTCCTAGATGCGTATTTTCCCCCAGACCATAAAGTTACATGAGAAAATGAAGGCACCACAGGATGCCGCCGGTTTACAGAAGAGAGAGAGAACATTTGAGAGAGAACGTTTTCAATGAATAAAACAGATAAAAATAGCATTGCCTAGGTCTGCCCGGGGCTGCGAATCGATACCTTCTACAAGAAGTATTAATGACTTTTTTCAACGACTTTGTATGTACCCATTGCCAGGGCTGATAGAGTGACGCCCTCCTTGGGTCTTCGCCTTGTGTTCCGTTGCTGTTTAGGTGGTCAGCAGCTCTGGAGCGGGGAAACATCCAGAGTTCCCGTCTGGTTGACGCTAACCGCAACGCTCAGCTAGGGCGGTCTGTTTTCTCACCCAGCCGCCGTTCCCCAAACCCCGACACGGGCTTCACCCTGCCCCTTGCCGAGCTCAGTGTACCTTCTGCTTCAGCTGCAGCACCGTCTGCTTCATCTGCGAGAACTCCTTGCATGTCGCGCAGCAAGTCCCGGCTCTCACCTCGTTCTCGGCCTTCTCCTCGTGCCCTGGGGAAAGACACAGGCTCAGCTCCATCTGGGAGGCTGGCAGGGCACATGCCTGGAGAGATGGCACTAAAGGGCAGTCTCTGGGCACGGGGTACAGAGAACGACCACGGGAGGTGTAAGGGGTAGGTGTTGACGATTTTATGGTCCTCAGGTTGATCCAGAATGACCCAGGGTCACGGGGGGGGGGGGGGGGGGAGTGGAAGGGACAGAGGAGAGAGGCCCTGCTACTCTTTGGGGCCAGCTGTTCTTAGACATCCAAGTGTGTGAAAACACGTGTTATGGCCCTTTAATTAGCAGCTTTCATGTGTGGAAATGTGGGCATTTGCTGGTGCTTTCTAGAAGGGCGGCTCTATAAGTCTGACGTGATTTTATTGTTTCCCCAAGGGCCAACGTTCACACGCTGCACAAATTCTCACACTCAGACAGCAGTTCACACACCACTGACTGCCTTTCCCCATCTCGGACAGTGCAGTATCCAGGGGGAGCACGGCCCAGCGGAGTGGGGCCCAGGACATGGAGTCCGAAAACAGGGCTCTTTGCAGGAGAGGACAGCTGGAAGGGGATGAGTCCTCCTTCCGATGGCTGCATCATTCAGCCAGGAGAGACGGCCACCGTCCACTGTCCTTGTGTATCTACAAACCCGCTAGACATAGAGAGCCGTTGTCTGTTTCTGTAGGGGTTCTTCCCTCTCTGCTGTGAGGGTATCTGAAGCTAGCTAAGGAGTCTGCCTTTCCACCACGAAGGGCAGAACTCAATCCTCCGCTCAGAGCTATCCATCTTTCTCAAGCACGCATCCACTGCCGGGGCACCCGTCCGTGCTGGTTTTGTTCCCTGTTGCTGTGATAAAATACCCCGACAGAAGCAACTTAGGGGAAAACGGGCTTGTTTTTGCTCCCAATTCCAGGTCATAGCCTGTCACTGTGGGGCCATCGAGGTGGCAGGGGATGGAAGCAGCTGGTCAGATCCAGTCAAGAGCAGAGACATAGGGCATGACTTTATACTCAGATCACGTTCTTCTCTTTTATACGGTCCAGAATGATGCTAGCCACTTTTAGGTCGGGTCTTCAACTAATGATCACCATAATCACGGCACGCCCCCCACCCCATATGCCTGTAGATTAATTCAACTCAGATGTTGGCTCATTGGGAGACTTCTCAGCTGATTCACAGTGTGTCAAGTGGACAGTTCACACTAATCATGACGCCACTCTTCCCACCACCCTTCTTCATCTATAGAGCTACACACTGTGTGAGGTATTATGAACGGGAGATTAAAAAAAAAATGAACATTTCTGCTTCACAATTCACATCTGGCCTTGGTGGAAGGCCAAGCCACCCATTGAGGGTACACGTACAGGAGTGAAAAGCTGATCTCTGCACCCCTCTTTGCCCATTTCCAGCTGAATTTTCCAAGTGTCGGTGCAAATTGCATATTTGCACAACAGGATAAAGCTGCCTCGTCCCTTGGTTCTGGACTCATATTATCTGGATCATGGACTGCTGGAGCTGGCGTGTCTTTAGTGCTCCCTTACAGATAAGCAAAGTAAGACCTAGAGGGGGAAGGTTACTTGATCACCCAGAATGCTGTGCGCAGACCTCACAACTATAGGGCCCAGCCGGCCCTTTGGGACATGGGGCAGGCACAAAGGGAGGCTGTTATTGGAGTTTCTGCTGAGAACACCCAGATGTGGTCGGGCCGGTCCAGGGAAGACACGCCACTAAACTTACTGTATATCTTAAATATGCTCTGAGCTCAATTTTGCTGACTTCCCAGATTTTTAAGGATGCAGTACTCCCAAGTAGCCACACGGGGGCATGGAGCTCTAACTTTTATGAGAGTTAAACGTGGTGAATGCTAAAAATGTAACGGCTTAGATATTAGGGTAACGATATCAAATAAACTGAGAAAAGCCTAAGAATGTGCATCACGTGGGAATTGACACAAGCGAATAAAGTATATTTGTTTAAAAACTTGACTGCTGTTTTGGGAACTCAGTCTGGGCACGTTACAACCCAGGGGGTGGGGCGTGGTGGGGGGTGCTTTGAAAACTCCTCTGGAATCTCCTCCGCCCCTCCACCTGGGGGCGGCAGTAAGAGACAATATCAATATGTTTTAACATTGCCCACATTAAGAAATCCCTAATCTATTATTATCAGAGCTTGAGAGTTATTTGAAACACCTGGTCGTTTCTGAGTCTTTGAACTGTATTGAGTGACACCCGGGGTCACGGTAACTTTATCAGAAAATAAACACAAGTTGAAAAATAAAGACCAGTGAGCTAATCACGGTGGAGCCAACATTTCCTACGTTGTCTCCCTCTTGTGCTACGCAGACTCCCTTGTGTCTCAACTGGCTCCAGCTCTGGGTTTCCAAAGATAAAAATCAAAGAAACTGAACACTGATTTGTCAGATGGCTTGTATCACCCAGCCAGAGGACATTCTTTCAATTGTCAGAGGCTGTCCTGAAACCACACCCCTTTTTTTTGCTGCTAGCCTTCCATATCATCATCATCATCATCATCATCATCATCATTTTAGTTTTAAAATGTATTGCATATGTTGTGTGTGCATGCCATGGTATGCATGTGAAGACATACATTTGTCTCCATGGAGACACACAGACAACTTTGTGGCATTAATTCTCTCCTTCCACCTTTACATAGATTCTGGGCTCAAACTCAGGCCATCAGGCTTGTATGACAAACAGCTCACCGGCCCTGGACTTCTATTTTAAATTTGTCCGACTCTAACATTGTAGATGTTGGACAATGAAAAGCTTAAGAAATATCTCTCCCCGAAGAACTTCCCCCAAACTCAAAACATATACCAGACAGGGAGAGGTGATTTAAGATCATGTGTTTATACTCAATAATCATTATCTTCATTATTTAAAAAAAAGAAAAAAAGCGGTGAAATACTGGGCTGACTAATTTGTCCAAAGCAGCTGGAAATGCTTAGCTGCCTCATGTCCAGAAGTAAGCATGGCTTACTATTGAGCTGCTTGTTCAGATATGAAATTACTCACCCTTGAGATACTGTAAGGAATGTTCCCTGCGTGGGGGGTGTGAAAGCTGGTCATGTTTTCAAGTCTGAGTACTTGCACAGATAGAGGAGAAGGGAAAAAAAATGCAGGTAGAACTTGCATTGTTATGTTGTATTTCAGAAAAATTTGAAATGTTTTCCAAGGGTAAAAGGGGCCCTGGAGCTGGAGACCAATAGTGTCCCCAGGGACCGGTCTCAAGTCACACAGTCAGCGAGCACTAACCCAGCAGCTTTGGTCACCTGCTCTAACTTCTCAGGCAAAGAACTTCCTGTGGCATCATGGCTGTCGGACAAATGATTGCTGGCCCCCTTCCTTCCTTTTTTCTTCTTTCTGACCCCAGCGTCATCAGAGGCAGGGGAGAACGTGCCTTGAGGCAGTGACGGCTCCGTGGTCGCGCAGTTGAGTTAGGACGGGGACCTTCTGGGTGCACAAAGACCCTGTCCTTTCTCAAAACTATCAACATTAATGATTCTTCCCAATTTCTACCCTAGAGACCCCTGATCACCAGTATAACGATGCTTCTTTGTAAAATATAAAACCCAAACCAAACCCCTCTACGCCTATGTGTTGACTTCGGTGGAGATCGTAAATTGAAAATTCAGAGCAAATCTTGTAAGGACCACACTTCTGGGGGGTGTGAAAGAGCTGGTGGTGGCGTTTCCCTTCTTTCAGAATTTCAGGTGAAATTGCTGTGTATGGAGGGTGGTGGAGGAAGAGGCGGAAGGAAATGGGAGAAAATCTCCAGCTCCATTCAGTTTTTTAAGCTTTGTGTCTCTGTAAGGCTTGGTGGTGATAGCACCAGATGGTTTGTTCTAGCAAATGACAAGGACCTTTCCCATTTGTGCCACTGTTAGAGGAATCAGGTATCTCTGAATGTGGTACAATAAAGAGGCCTGCCTGTTTCCACCTGTTCTGCACCAGGCCCCGGATAGTGAGTGAATCACCGTCCTCTGCACTCTAGCTGCTCTGTCTGCTAGTAACACCTTTGTCTGAGAATGGACCAGATGTCCATCAAGTTTAGCCCCAGAGCCCAGATTTGTGACATAAGATGGTTTCCAATCTGCGCTTTTTAGGACATCATCATCTATGAGATCTTAAAAAAACTATTATTTGGGGGCTGGAGAGATGGCTCATTTGTTGAGAACACTGGTCACTATTCAGAGGAACCAGGTTCAATGCCCAGCACCCACATGGCAGCTCATAACCATATCTAACTCCATTCCCAGGGGATCCAATATCCTTTCCTGGCTTCCTTGGGCACTGCACACATGTGGTACACAGACATGCATGCAGGCAAAACACCCATACACATATAGTAAACATAATCTAAAATATTAACACCCCTTTTACAAATTATTATTTTGCATGTATATGGGGGGGGTATTGAGGTGAGTGTGTGTCTGGTGTCTTCCTCTAGTGTTCCCCAATTTATTTTATTAAAACATTCAGTCATTTATTTATGTGTGCATGATAGCATATACGTATGTGTGCCATGTACATGCAGATGCCTGAGGAGGCCAGAAGAGGGCACTGGATCACCTAGATCTGGAGTTACAGGTAGTTCCAGGAGGCCTGATGTGGATTCAAATCCAGCTTCAAATTCAGCTCTTAACTGCTGAACTACCTCTCCAGCCCCTCCACCTTATTTTGGAGACAGGGTCTCTCATGAACCTCAAGCTCGACCTTGCTATTTTGCTTAGGCTGCTTGGTTGACAAGCCCCCCCCCCCATCTGCTTGTCTCCACCCCCAGCTCTGAGGTTAGAGATATGTGCTGCTGCAGCTTGCTTTTATGTGGGGGCTGAGGATCCGAACTTGGGTCTTCATGCTTGTGTAGCACACACTTTACCCACTGAGCCATCCCTCCAGCCCTGTTAGATGGTTTATAAGGTTGTGTGAGTAATGATGTGACATTCAAGGGTCCTAGTTAGCTTGGTCAATTTGACACAGCCTAGACTCACCTAAGACAAAAGCCTCAACTGAAGAATTGCCCAGATCAGATTGGCTTGTTGACATGTTTGTGGGGGATAGTACTGATTACTAACTGATGCAGGAGGGCCTAGCCCACTGTGGGCAACACTATCCCTAGACAGGTGGTCCTGGGCTATGCATGAAAGCTAACTAAGTATGAGCCAGAGTGATAACAACCACTTTCTGATTGGACTTAAGGCCTGCTCCACAAGATGAGACCTATACCACCATTATCAGGCCAAGAACCGATAGCACGGACCCTACTTTGTTATTCTGCTACAGGAACATAGTATTGACCCAACTCCTAATGACTTAGTGTTAGGCCCATTGATTGGGGCATCTGTCAGCTCTCGTTCGAGATCCTTCTGTTTGCAGTAGATGGTGATTAAGAATTATAACAGGCCAAGGTGCAGAGTATATGAAACTGTATGAGATTCTCAAGGAACTAAGAAAGAAAGAAAGAAAGAAAGAAAGAAAGAAAGAAAGAAAGAAAGGAAGGAAGGAAGGAAGGAAGGAAGGAAGGAAGGAAGGAAGGAAGGAAGGAAGGAAGGAAGGAAGGAAGGAAGGAAAGAAGGAAGGAAGGAAGGAAGAAAGACAAAACAAAAGATACAATGAGACCTCTCAGCCGCCCCTTCTCTCCCCTTTGCTAAGTGCTCCTTGCTGAAGGTGGGGCACAGGTGAGTGCTTCTCATTGACTCAGACCCTATTATAGCTGATAGACCACAGGGGATTGGATCCTGCCCTGAAGTCTAGAAAGAAATATGTGCAGAGAACCCAGGAATTACTTCCCGGGGGTGGAGATTTCTCGAGACCCCAGGGACAAATGAACTCAGCATATAAAATCTTACACAGGCCTCTAAGAACTGCCATTTGGTCTCTCTTCTTCTTTTTGTTAGTGTCTCTGTCCTTGGAGATCATTCTGCCCCAACACAGAGGCATTTCTTGTGGGAGGGGTCAGCTCTGGGTTATCTGTATTTGAACACCTCCCCCCTCCCCCAGAGGCCCCAGCATGGGTTTCTGCCCTGACACTCAGCAGCATGCATTTGCTGTTCTGATGGTTTGACTCTGTTTTGGGCTTCTCCAGGCTCCATCCTGCCCATGTTTTTTTTTTTTTTTTTTTTTTTCTAAGACTCATCTCTATATCAACTCAGGCAACCCACAGCCAACTGTGTACAGACAACTGGAAATCCAACTCTACAATGAAAACTTAGAAGGCAGCTTCCTGGTGATTATTTCCCCCACAATCCCACATCTGAAAGGATTGGTAGCTAAAAGGCGGTACCCACTGTCAGGGAGCGCCTTCATTTCGATAAAGAGAGATGCCATACCTCCCTGCCCTTTTCTCATACTCTTTGCCCATGGGGCAAACTGCAGTGATTTTAATTTTGAGTGAAAAATGGTCCGTAAATTATTATCCCGATTAAACTTTATTCCCCAAAGATTGATGTCCCTTGATCTGCGCTGCCCTCCCAATGGGTAGGCTCCACATGTTTCAGAGTCTCAAGGGTGTCCCCACGCTCATGCCCTCTAGTTCATGTACAGGATCCCTAAATGCCCTGTCCTGAGCTGGCTTCAAGTAGCTGTTTTGCATTTTCTTTTTGCACACAGTGGCTTCTCCGTGACTCAACCTCGCTGCCCTTCAGAATCTGCCTTTGTAGTCGTTCCTTGTGAGGCAGCTGGTCTCCAGCTGTCTGCTGCCTCCCAGCCCTTTTTGAAGCTCAGGGCCCCATCTCGTGCGTGCCCAGATGTTTCTGGTTTTCTCAACTCCCTGCACATCTTGGTACATGTGATTTGCCCTAGGAGCCTCCTCCCTTCCCAGGGATGGCTCAGGCCCTTTAACCTCTCTTGACTGTGAGTTCATGTGAGTGCTCCAGCACGTGCAGCGTGCATGTTCATGATGGTACAAAACTCAACTTCTGGCTCGCTAACTGGCTAAGGACTTTCTCTCCAGGGAATGTGTTGGGCCAACACTGATAGTGAAAACTATTTCACCACCAAGTTCATTCCAGCTGGCAGGTGACTGACATGGTCCCCACAGGCTAAAATTCCAAATTTTAATGACTAGCTTGGCATTTGGCAGAGATATCAGAGTTACTTTGCAAGTGAATGTTATAAGCATTTGCCCACCAATCTGGGAGTTCTTTTCTTTCTCTTTTACTCCCTTCTTTTTCTTTTCCTTCAAACTCAAAGAAGTAACCCAGCAGGCAGGCTGATCCCATGCTCCAGGGGCCAGCCATCTTGGCTGAATCAGGCTGCCATGTTCATGTCCAGCAGCCTCCCAGCTCCATGCTGAAGCTCCAGATGGGAGAAATTTTGTAACTGACCGTGGACTGATACAAAGTGAGTTGCTCAAAAGATTATACACGAGACACAAGCATACCATTTGGAATTTAAATAAATGTCCTCTGTCAAATTGGTGTAAAAAAATTCGTTCACACTCTCATTTTCTGTTTTTATCTGATCATAAACCAACCAGCTAGTTCACAGATGGGCACACGATATGGACTGCATTTTGGGCTGTGTTGAAATAGACTGGGGCCATATGTGGAAATTATTCAAATACACATTTCGGCATATTTTCTTTGAGAGAACATAGTCCATCTGGCCTCTTTCCTGTTCACTCTAGATGCCTGGAAACACACAGCCAAGCGCTACTGCTTCTCCACAGGCATACCACCTCTCTCCAGCGCATGCCAGCCTGCAACACTTGCCACAGACACTGCTCCCGACAGCTCTCCTCAGAATCAGTTTGATCTTGGGTTGTCACCTAGGTCCCACTTGTAAGTGTCCCATCCTGCACAGGGTCACCAGAGAAGTGGCTGGGCTTCCAAGTACCTATAATTTACACGTTATGTATAATATGTACTACACATAAATATAGAACATGGGATAAATAATGCATATATGATATAAAAATAATGTGTACTATATATAATTACACAATGTGGACTGTAGATTATACCTAATTGCATTTTACATATTATAATATGTATTATTATATATCATGTGTACATACCATAAGATATTACATGGAATGTCATTTTACATATAAATGTGCAATATGCATTATAGATATAAGCTACAGTTACAGAATATAAAATCCTATAAACATGTAAGACATAGTTTCATTGCTATGTATATGTAATTGTCAAACCGACGCTCTATATAACATCAAATAGAAACGTGCACACAGTTAGGGCTGCCATGCTTGTCCTGCTTACCAGTGTCGTTGGGGTACTTGTCTCCCCTGGTGCAGGTCTTCCCATCGTCCTCAAGGACGTAGCCTTCGCGGCACCCACAGTGGTAGCTGCCCACGGTGTTGATACAGATGTGTGCACACAGAGTGGTGTTGCTGCTGGCACATTCGTCAATATCTGGTTTGGATCAAATGCAATAGAACAATTTCAACACAGCCACACACCTGACCCCTCTGTTGACATGAGCAAGCGAAACTTCTAGACCGGAACCAGAGAAATGTGGAATAAAGTGAAGTTCCAGGAACGTGGGGCCATACAGGAAGCCTTAACTTTGGGCCATGTGCCTGTCATCAGAGACCTAGAGTGGGGGTGTCTGTCCTGTGGCTTGGTGCCTCAGAGGCTCACTCACCCATAGAGCATGACAATGAGGCCAGCCCTAAGCATTCCCTAGGGCTCCATGGAAGAGAAAACAAAATGCCAGCAACACAGCTGACTTCTGTGGGTAGCTTGGTGTGCTGAGGCTTAATCCCCCTTTATAATGGGAGGTTCCAAACAGCACGCTGGTGACCCGAGGGTCACTTAGGAATGGTCTCTTCCCAGTTAAGAGACATGGCAGCAACTGGAAAAAGCTACTTCTAACAAAAGTAAATAGTAGGATGGGCCTCCTGGAGAGAGGTTTCCCCAGACAGCCCCTGCTCCGCACTGACCCAAGCTGCCCCCTGGTGAGCCCTGGAAATGAGCCATGAGATCATCAAAGAAGGGACCCCAAGAGAGTCCGCATGGACTGTGTACATCACTGACTCAGTTCCCCGTGGCATGGGGTGGAAACAAAATGTTTCTTGCCACAGGAAAAGGGAGAAGGCTGTATTCCATTTCCTGTTCACTGCATGAAGACACCACCTCAGACTCTACACATGTGGCAGGCAGAGCCCAGTCCCGAAATTCAGGAGACTGACAGCTTCCCAATGCTCCCTGGGCAAGCTGCCAAAGCCCTCGCTCTGACAGGAGCTGAGGGTGCCAGGGAGAGCATGGCAATGTGGGTGTTCCCCTGGCACTACACACGGTCATCTAGAGGCTGGGGGTCCCAACTGAAGCCTGCTTACAGGGGACCCTGTCATAATGTTAAGTATGGAGCTATTGTGCTTTGGGGGTACTCTTTGTTGAACCCAAGCTCCAGTGGTCAACAAAAGAAAACAGGAGGTTGAAGTAGCTATTGGACACTGAAATATTAGCCTCCTTGCGTGGCACTGAGCCACTGGGGACATCCCCTGCTCTATGTAGGTGGTGTCGTGGGCTCCTGCTCTATTTATTTAATTGTGTTGGCCGCATCCTTTGTTAGTGTGCGATACTATTTCCAGATTCTGTTGGGAGGCTGCAGAAGGCCCATGGATAGACCCTTTCCCAAAAGCTTCTCCGCAGAGCCCTAGCGGACAGAGGGGAAGAGCTGTTTATCAAAGGCTCTTTGCTAATTCCCACTTGAGTCTATTGACCATCTCAGTCCATCTTCTGATTCTTGAACCTCACTAAACCTGTCAGTCACTTAGTGTCATTTGTGAAAAGGCACATTCCTGGGTCTACTGCTTGGTTTGTCTCACTGGAAAGGAGGCCAAGACCCAGGTTAGCCACAGAATGATCACACTTGGAAATAGACAATCTCCTGAGATAAGTCTGAAGCCTTCTTAGAAGGGAATGGTAGAAAACCCCAGTCAATGGGGACACAAGAAACAGGCTGGTACCCACTGAGGGTGGCTGGACTGTTTGCTCAGCTGTAGTCCAGGCAGTTGGCCTCCGCTTTCTTCAAACTGCTTCCCACCTGCTCGACATACCAGTACTTCTGTTGTCCTGCTTGAACTCCAGGGCTGCCAATCCTCATTTTGTTCTGTGTTTTTACATTTCTGATTTTTTTCTTTTCTTGAGATAGGGTCTCTCTCTGTAAACCTGGCTGTCCTGGAACTCAATATGTAGACTAGGCTGGCCTCGAACTCAGTGAGATCTTCCTGCCTCTGCCTCCCTTTAAGTGTTAGAGTTAAAGGTGTATGCCGCCACATCTGGCTTCTGACCTGCCTTACACCATTCTTGTTTACGTGGGACACTCTTCCTTTTTTTTTTCTAGCTCTTACCTCTCCTCTCCGTTAGGCTCTGACTAATTCCACCTCCTGAAGACATCTTTGTACATTATTTGTTTTGATAAACATGATGAAAGCTATTGCTCCGCAGGCTAAAACCAAACACCACTCCATCCCACAAGTACAAAGACTTCAGGGGAGGAGTCAGAGCTTACAGCAGCTCCTCTGACCTGGTCCTGCTGCAGCAGCAGCAAATGCAGCAAAGGGCAGGGGTATCTGAACACAGCATGTCCCCAGGAGCTGGAAATGCATTTCCTACGCACCCAGGCAGTATGGCTTCTCCCGCTTTTGGTGTCTCTCTCGGTCATATCGGTATCCTGGGTAACAAGTGCACAGCACCCGGCCGAAGTTATCCGTGCATTGCTGTTCACAGGGAGCTTGGGCACAGATGTCATAATCTGAAAGAGAAGAGAGCACTCACATCAGCCTCAGCATGCACTGGGTGACCCAGCCCTAGCCTGGAACAGACGTCGGGGGCTGCTCTGTGCTAAGGGTTAAATGTGAAGTGTGATTGGCTCCCTTCGTAGAGCTATTAACTCTTTCCAAGTTTCTGAGAGTGCCACAATGGACAGTTTAATGCAGTTTTTGTTTTTTTGTTTTTTGTTTTTTGTTGTTTTTTTTTTTAGTTTTTCAAGACAGGGTTTCTCTGTGTAGCTTTGCGCCTTTCCTGGAACTCACTTGGTAGCCCAGGCTGGCCTCAAACTCACAGAGATCCGCCTGACTCTGCCTCTGAGTGCTGGGATTAAAGGTGTGTGCAACCGCCGCCTAGCTAAATGCAGGGTATTTATGTGACCAAAAGCAAATGTCACTTGGATTTTCTTCCTTAGGTCACCATATCAGCCTTCCATTTTCGTCCACTATCCAGAGCACCAAGATGTTTAGGCAGCCAGGCTCTGCAGCATCACTGGGATCTGTTTTACCCTTTCCTCCTAATGACACAGAGAGTGTATTCCTTCCAGCAGTTTGTCAAGACAGTCCAGAGCTGGTGAGAGTCGAGTGTTATACTATGAGAGGAAGACCTTGGGGTTAGGCAGGCTCTGAGAAGTAGCAGAGATACTTTGGAGTTGTGAGGATTTTTCAGAGCCAGTGCTGGCAGGAGCAAGTGTAAAAGGTGAGCTCACGGGAGGACTGATCCTGCATTCGGAGAAGACGACTTGTACACATTTGAATAGCTACAAATGTCTTATCAGCCTGAATCCCACGCAACCTGGAGTAAGTTTGCTATTACCCAAAGAATTAGGGCATGTGCTCCCCCGGGGTTTTAACGAACTGGTGTTTAATGCACCTCTTGAAGGGCCTTTGGCTCTGAGTCAGTAGCTCCGGCTCAGCAGTTGCTCCCAACCCAGACTCAACATCTCATTTATCACTGCTGCTCTCCTCAGGTGCTGACAGATGCAGTCTCCTTGGACAGAGAGCGAGCCTGGCTCTGCTCTGCTCTGGTATATATGAGGCCAGACAGGTGGGCTGTCAGCTCCTGATGCAAGCTGGGTTAGCGTGACAAGGGCCGTGTCTGTCTCATGATGAGCTAAAACTGCCCTTATGAAGCACTCCTCCCTACAAGGATGAGTCCAGGTCTGCTCTGCCTGCATGGCTTCTGACCAGCCTTGGAAACTGTTTTTGGCTAGATAGGATTTTCTCAATGAAACTCTAGGTTCCTTTGGCTTGAGAGCCAGGTCTCGGCATGGGTGGTGAGTGACCCTTTCCTACCAGTGCTTACCATCACTGGGCAGCAACCAGAGAGAGGAGGAAAGGCAGAGTGCTGGCCTAAAGGACTTAATGCCAACTGTGGCACCCAGCAAGGCTTGCTTTGAGAAGCCACCGTCCCAGTGCCCCCTTCTACCCCTGCTTCCCTGGGGCGTCACTTCCACCCCTTCCGGTGAGGTGTGTTTCTCATATTCACCTCTGCATCTCACAATGGCCAGCTCACCTCACGTCTCTCTTTCAAGCACTCCCTGTTGACTTCCGGTTGTGCAAGAGATGTGTTCAGCGTCTTCATCACCTCCCCGCACCCCTTGAAGGACACACTTCTTTCCCCATTTAGTCAGCAATTCTTTGGAATTTTAGTTGAATAAGATTTCAGTGTTTGCAAAACAGTGACATTACGAAAGCTGTTATCTGCTGAGTTTAGACATGGACTCTGACCATTTATCTTTTGGGAGACCCCCCCCTTTTTTTTGCTTCCCCAGAATTAAGATAACCCCGGTGACCCTGGTGTATGTTTGGGGGTTGCTAATGATTCCAAACCTGCCCTACCTCCTATTCCATGTGCTACTTTTTGACTTGGGTCTTTGGACGGTTTTATTTTGGTAGCCACTGGCCCATTAGGCACTGTGGTTAAGGGACTCTGGGGAAGGGGAGGAGCACAGTCAAGATGCGCACATAGAAACACCAAGACAGGGAGCTTGAAGGAGGAAGGGGGGCTGGGCGAGTCTGCTTGCTGCCTGGACTTCCTTTTCATGGGAGTCTCATCTCTGTCTCCCTCCTCCTTCCTCACACTAGCAGAGTGTCTCAAGAGTGGTAGGAAGTGCCAGTGAGTAGTGTTCCTGCCAGCTGCAGAATCGGCTGCGTTATATCCCATTTCATGGGTTCCAGATCCATGGGTCATGTTCTTGGAGTTCAGAGCAACAATCCTGACTGTCTAGTGCCTCAGATGTCTAGGCTGCATCCAGAGATATGGTTGTAGTCAGAGTTACTATTATAGCTGTCAAGAAACCACAAAGCAACTTGGGGAGCAAAGGGTTTATTTGGCTTACACTTCCACATCACAGTTCATCATCAAAGGAAGTCAGGACCAGAACTCAAATAGGGCAGGAATCTGAAGGCAGGAACTGATGCAGAAGCCGTGAAGGAGTGCTGCTTATTGGCTTGTTTCTTATCGCTTGCTCAGCCTGCTTTTTTATAGAAACCAGGACCACCAGCCCAGGGTGGTAAGCACCCATGATAGACTGGACCCTCCCACATCAATCACTAATTAAGAAAATGTCCTCCAGGCTTGCTTACAGCCCAGTCTTATGGAGGCATTTTCCCATCTGAGGCTCCCTCCTCTCTGATGACTCTAGCTTGTGTCAAGTTAACATAAATCTAGGCAGCACAGATAGATACTCTCCCTCTGAGCTTGCAAGTCTGAACTGGTCTTTGCTCCCCTGGGCAGAGCTGGTAGCCACTGCCTACACTTTTTATCTCTGTGGTACTTACTGTTTTCCTTTGGCTTTTTAAACTCAATGTCCCCCCAGAAATTCTTCCTATCAAATCTTCTCTGTTAATCAGTTATTGTCATCCTTCGAGACTTAACTTTTGATCCACACAACTCAGGTTCCTCAATGCTGTAACTAATTTATCCCCAGAGATAATTTTGGAAATCTCTTAAAATGTCTGAGGTGTTTGGATATATTAGTGAATTAATCTTGGGGAGGTTCCCCCAAACAGGTATGTCCAACCTTCAGTCCCCACATAGGCCACATGTGTCCCTGGATAATTATGAATATAACCTAATACATTTGTAAATGACATCATGTTACACTGTCAAAAGGGTGGACACCCGTGATGGAACATTCTGATTTCTTCCCATTAAGACACGGTATGTACTCACTCATAAGTGGATAGTAGATGTAAAGCAAATGATAACTAGGCTACAATCCACAGTCCTAGAGAAACTAGGTAACAAGGAGGACTCTAAGAGGACACATGGGAGCAGGGAAGGGGAAATAGATGAGATCTCCTGGATAAACTTGAGGCAGGCCACGGGGACAGGGCATAGAGGGGGTAAACTGGGGTCGAGTTGGGGGAGGGACAGAGGAGAGCAGCGAAAGAGATATCTTGATAGAAGGGGCCATTTAGGGGTTAGGGAGAAACCTGATCCCAGGGAAACTCCCAGGAATCCACAAGGATGATCCCAGCTAAGACTACTAGCAATAATGGAGACGGTGCCTGAACTGGCCTTCTCCTGTAATCAGACTGGTGATTACTCTAATTGCCATCAGAGAACTTTCATCCAGTAACTGATGGAAGCAGATGCAGAGATCCACAGCCAAGCACTGGCCTGAGTTCTGGGAGTCCAGTTGAAGAAAGGGAGGAGGGATTAAAAAGCAAGGGGGGAGGGGTCAAGATCATGACAGGGAAACCCACAGAGACAGCTGACCTGAGCTAGTGGGAGCTCACAGACTCTAGACCAACAGCTAGGGAGCCTGCATGGGACTGACCTAGGCCCTCTGCATGTGGGTGACAGTTGTGTAGCTTGGTCTATTTGTGGGGGCCCCATCAGTGGGATCAGGATCTGTCCCTGGTTCATGAGCTGGCTTTTTGGAACCTGCTCCCTATGGTGGGATGCCTCTCTCAGATGCAGGTGGGAGGAGCTTGGTCCTGCCTCAACTTGATATGCCAGGCTTTGTTGACTCCCATGGGAGGCCTGCCCCTTTCTGAGGAGTGGATTGTGGGGGTGTAGAAAGGAGATGGGGGAGGGAACAGGAGATGAGGAGAGAGGGGAAACCGTGGTTAGTATGTAAAATAAATAAAAATATTAATAAAAACAATTTATGTGATTATCTCTTGAGGGGTACCTCTGCCTTCTGCCATTCACTTTATCTTTTCTGGTTTTCTCTCTCAGTTCGGTAGAGCCTTCTGTCCAGTGTATTCCCAAAAGAGGCCACAAAAGAAGTTGAGTTGAGCTCACACACATGTAAAAATTACTGTCAACACATAGGGGTGCTGATGGTGGAAACATGTAACTAGGTTGGACAACTTGACATCATTGTTTGAAGGCATTGCTCTCTTGTCTCCTAGCCTTCAGTCGTACTACAGCTAAATCCTCATCTTTCTATGTCAAATGAATTTGTTTTTATTCCCCTTTGAAAATTTTCAGGATTTCTCTCTTTTACTTCTAGTGTACTAAAATTTCATAATGTATTTATTATATGTGGGACTAGGTCAATCTTCAAAGGGCTGCTTTTATCTGGAAACCCATCCTCCAGTTCTGGAGAAGTTTCTGGATTTGTATCTCTGATGCTTACCACTCCTGTTCTGGGTGGAATGATTAGGTACCTGGACGTTCCTCTAACAGTCTCATGCTTTCTTCTTAGGTTTCATTCCTTTGATATTTTTGCTCTAGTTCTTGGGAAATTTCCTTCGTTTCATCTTCCAATTTTTGTGTCATGTTCTTAATTTCTAAGAACTTTTTATTCTCCTGTTTCTTTTTAGTAACAGAATGTTTCTGTCCCATGGATGTTGTGTTGTCCCCCACCCCACCCCAAGCTAAATGGTAGTATTTTGAAGTGTTCTCCATGTAAAGTCTGTGTTTTCTCTAAGGCTCTTTTCCTCATATGTTTTGTTCTGAAGACTTCTGCTTTAATGTCTGGAGACCCTTTGGTGCCTCTCTTGCTTAATTATGATTTATTAACCATAGCTCTTTGCATATGGGGTTGTATAGCCCTAGGCCTCACTATAAGTGACCTGGGTAGAATGCTGGTGCCAGGTCTTTTGCATGAGCCATCTGGTATACCCAAGGATAACATTTCTAAATCATTGCCTGAGAATAAGTCACTGGAACTCAAATGAACAGAGAAGGCTGGGTGTTTGAACAGGCAATGTGTGAGCATGAGCTGAATGTCCTGGACTCTGTCTCTGATTGTCTCTGAAACCTGTGCTTCACCTTCTCAGAAGAACTGTCTTGACTCTCCTTGTCTGGTCAGGCAAGGGTCGGTGTTCTGTCTGAGACAGAACAAGATCTGGGAGGGCAATCTCTTTGACTCTTAGCCAAATCTTCTTTTCTTTCTGTTTTTGCTTTTGCGTGTTTGTATGTACATGTGTGTGGAAGCCAATGGTCAATACTGGGTATCTTTCTTGGTCACATTCCACCTCATTTATTGAGAGAGGGTCTCTCACTGAACTTGAAGGCTCCCCAAATCTGCTAGACTTGCTGGCCAGTGAGCCCCAGGACCCCACTTACCTCTGTCCCTGCAAACCCTGGGGTTACAGATGTTATGCCATCTGGCATTTTAATGTGGGCACTGGGAATCTGAAGTCAGCTTCTCATGCTTGTACCACAAGCACGTTCCTAACGTAGTCATTTCCCAGTCCCCTCTTTTACTTCCAGTGATCTTGCCTGTCTGTTTTAGTATGAAGCCAGTTGTTCTCAGCCTCCCCTGGTGCTGGCTAAGGCTTCATTCTCCCCATTTTCCTAAGCTTCGTCCCACCCCCAGGTCTGTTCTCTGGCTTCCAACATTTTGTTGCTGATATCTGTTCTTTCTTTCCTTTTGATCTTGGAGACTCAGGTCTTTTCCAATTTGTAGGCTTTTGAACGGAGCAAAGGTAATGATTTATGCAGTCCTCTATTTCTGATGCTTGTTTTCCAGAACCCGCCCACTCTCGGTCATGCAGCTTCTATCTTTATATTGTATCTACTTTCTCTCGTCTTGGTTCTGTTTCTCTTGGCATTATTCTAATTCAGACTCCGAGACTCTTGTGTAAACAGCACCGCCACCAGGATTCTCCACCTTTAAATGCACTGTATAGAATTCTGCCAGGCCCTCCTTGCACGGTTGAGCTCTGTGTGGCTCAGTCCTTGCTCAGCTAACCCAGGCTTCCCGTATATGTAAAGAATCCCTAATCTGAAAACTTCAAACATTCGGACTCCATGGTGTTTTTGGATTTTGAAGTCTTTCAGATTTCTAGATAACAGAAGCTCAGAACAGTAAAGTCTGTGCAAATATTTCCCAATCCAAAAACTCTGACACACGAAGTATTTCTGGCCCTGAGCAGTTTAGACAAGAAGTATTCAGCCTGCACTCACCAGCTTTAAACCATTGCTTGGTCTTGCATTTGTGGTCTGGCATTATAGCCCTTGAGACTTTCCCAAACTTCACAGTCGTTTATGAGTCCCAAGACTTCCAAAGCCTCAACTCTCTTTCTTTGTACTGTGTCGTAGACACACCTCTTACCTCCACACAAGTTTTCACCTCCAATAAAGTCCAGCCAGCTCCTCCACCTTTCTCCTCAGTGCTCTGCAACTGATAGCCTAGAGCAGTGGTTCTCCACCTTCGGTGGTCAGACAACCCTTTCACAGGGGTCACCTAAGACCATCGGAAATAACAGCTACTTACATTACGATTCATAACAGTAGCTGAATGACAGTTATGAAGTAGCAATAAAAAAATTTTATGGTTGGGGGTCACCACAACATGAGGAACTGTATGAAAGGGTCACAGCATTAGGAAAGTTGAGAATCACTGTTCTAGACAGTTTTCGAGCGACATTGTCAAGGCCAAGTCTTTCTTGACCCCCAACACGGTCTAGTTTGTCTCATCAAAACCCACAAGGCTCTACTCTGTCACTCACATGTTCTTCCATTTTTATTGAGCAACCGCTTTCCTCACCTGCCCAACTTGAGCATTCTCAGTATGATCCTCGGGGTTTTGTTGTTTAAACACAGTGTCTTGCTATGTAGAGCCCAAGCTGGCCATAGCCTGGGGCGAAATTCTGTCCCAGCCTCTCCGGTGCTGGGATTACAAGCAGGGTCTTGACATTTCTATCTCCTCTCTTGTAAAATACTAGTAACAAGACTACTGATACTCATACCACAGTGTTTTCATGGTAGGCTTAAGTGCTACATGAGGGACAGTGTCTAGGAAATGTGACAGTGACTAGGAAAAGCTCTCCCTACCTGTCTGGCCCTTGTTCCTAGTTATTACTACTGTTTGCCTACCTGTCAGGGGATGATTCCCCTGGGATTAGCAATATGGTTCCCTCCCCAGATGATGCTCATCCCACACCTGCTGAGCCAACCAAACATTCCCTTATCTCACTTATAATAGGAGTCAGAAAGCACTTTCTGGAAAGGACCAGACCTTACCTTGGGTGTGCAGTCCTCTATTTTGACCACTCAACCTTACCGTGACCATGTAAAGAGGCCACAGGAAGTACTTAAGAGGATGGCTCTGTGTGTGCTTCAAGAGAACTTCATTCCAGAGTTAGGTGGCCAGGTGGACCCACAGGCTGTAGAGTATGAATGGGAGGCAGCGACATGCTTAACACCTGCATTTTCTATCAGCAGCAGGTTTGCTTAGAAATTTTAATCTCCTTCTGCTGTCCGTGGTCTGGAAGTCAGCAAGTCAGCTCAGCTGGGCCACAGTCCCCGAATATTTGGTGTGGTGAAAGATCCCCCAGGAGGATGTATGCATTGTGAGTCAGTGTCCAATAGACAGCGAGCTGGCAGTGTTTCCCCTTCATGAAAGGAAGTCAGTCTTTTTCTATTAAGCCTCCCTGAGTTGAATGAGGCTGATCTGCACCACGAATATAATCTGCTTTGTTGAAATTTGAGGGACCTAGAGGTGAATCTCAGCCTAGCAATGCATAGGGGCCGTTGCACCCACACCACATTCTGCCGCATTTACTGCGCATCTCCCTGTCCGCCCAACCTGCACGTTCTCTCTGTGCTCTTAGGGCTGCTGCTTCTGTGGCCTCACGCGCTGCCAGCCTAGCTGCCTCAGCTCCAAATGGAGCATGCTCCCTCTAGGAAAGAGAGGAGTGATTCCACTGAGCTCTGGCCAGGGCACTGGCTTCTGCATGCCTGTGTCCCGAGCCAAAGAAAGAAGTCACCGTGCCCAGAGACAACTGGTTCTAAACACTAAGTGGAAATTGTTTTGTTAGTCCGCAGAAGCTAAGCCAGTGTGTATGGAATATGAGGGGCCCTTGGTTATGTCTTAGGGTTATGAATACTATGACCCAAGACTAAAGCCAACAGAAAACTACAACAGTTTAGGTAGGATCAATATTTTAGATGCATTAGGAATGAGGATAGGGATCACCTGATCATGTAATAAGAACTATGAGTCGGGAGGGGAGGCATTTATTAGGGTAAAAGCAATAGGAATGAATGATGGAGAAAGGCAGTTGTGAAGAGCAGATATGACCATGGGGGGCCAGTAATGGAAATGAGGCCTATGGTTGTCCTGAGTGTTCATTTCTTCTCTTGTGAATATCTGTAAGTATCTATACATAGCTCTCTTTACTCCCTTTCATGTTGTGGGTCATAAGATGTGTTAACTTCATATTAAAGCATTTAAGCACTGTTAATTTTAATACCATGGTGTTTAAATTATAGAATATCAAGGAGAAATTTTATCATTCCTTTGCAGCTTCCTCAGGCAAATGGCTAGGCTGTTTTTACACAGCATCATGGTCTCATGTATCGTGGCCTGGTTACTTGAAAATTCAATATCCAAAAACCCAGTCAAATATTTATTCTAAGATGTTTCTGTGTTGGTTGTTTTGTTTTTGAGACAGGGTCTTACACTGTAGCCCAGAAATTCACTCTGTAGCCCAGATGCCCTGAGGCAATCCTCCCGCCCCCCCAAATTCCCAAATGCTGGGTTTATAGGTGTGACCTCCATGTCCAGCTCATTTTTGTGTCTATTGAGGATGAAATTAACATTTAAACTTGTCAACTTTGAGAAAAGCAGGCTATACTCTATAGTGAAGGTCAGCCTTGTCCAACGTTTGGAAGGCTGACCAATCTGATTGAAGAGGGATGCTGCCAGTAACTTGCCTTTGGATTTGAACCATCCCATGAACCTGGTGGCTCTCACTAGACATTGGGGCTTGCATCTCAACATTCTTATGAGCCAGTCTTAAAGGACACAACTTAGTTACAATCAGTTTCTGTATGTAGGTGTGTCTGTGCACACATGTCACACTGACCAGCTCCGTGAAATCTTTTCTGAAGTCCTGTATGTGTACTTTGTGATCCTTATCCACTCTCCATCCCGCTTTGAGTCACAGTTTCTCTCTGTAGTCTAGATTGGCTTGGAACTCAGTCTTGCAGACCAGGTTTTCCTGGAACTCTTTTTAAAGCAGAAGACTCAATTTTATTTGTTTTCTAATTATGTATCTGCCTATGTGTCTGTATGGGGAATGTGCATATGAGTTTGGGTGCCCACAGGGGCCAAAAAAGCGATATAGACCCCCTGGGGCTGGCATTACAGGTGGTTCTGAGCTGTTTGATGTGGCCACTAGGAACAAAACCCCCAATCCCCTGAAGAAACAGTCCACATGTTTAACCTCTGAGCCATCTCTCCAGCCCCTTGACCTTAAACCCTTGATCCTCCTGCCTGTCTCCCGAGTGCTAGGATAATGGGCTATTCCATCAGCCCTGGCCTTATTTTTCATTCTTGAGTGATTGAAACCTCTTTGCTAAAGATATCATTAATATCGAATACAACCACCGTTCCATTCCCTTAGATCAAAACAAATAAACATTAAACACGATTCAGATGGAAAACAACAGAGCAAAGACTTAGTTCTATACAACAATGTTTGGGCCTGCTTTCCTGGCAATATGCTGTTCTTTGTACTACTCATAGCTGCTGCTGTCTTCAAGGTGAGGGAGGCTAGATTTTGGCCAAGGCATTTGAGATTTTAATACCTAACATTAAGAGAAATGCCACCTAGTATCCATATGGTTTTAATCAGGTTGAACAAAATCTTTACTTAGGATCTGAAGTTTATAAGGCCTAAACCTAATTTTCTTTGCTATTTGCCAAGCTGTGATGTAAGTGATACAGTTGGTAACTGAGAAGATCAGAGGTGTGATGGAACTCTTCTAACTTACATGATTTTTCCCCCAGCCTGGTTCTCACCCACAGAATCAACCAGCACAGAGCTCCTCAGTTCAGAGAGACCCAAAGGCACATGGAAAACCATGTGTGAATCTATCTCCTAAGAGCCTATGGTTCCCATGGTTCCACCTATGGTTTAGCAATTTCTTTCATCTTCTGTAGAAGATGGCAGTAAACAGGAGGGAGGCATCTAATTCAAGACAGTGGAGACATTTTGCTCCATAAGATAATGCAACAGAATTAGCTTGCCAGGGATCCCAGGCCACTAGAGAGACACAGCTTCTAGGGCAAAAGTGAAGAGATCTATTTTGCATACCCCATTCCCTGTCCCCAATCCAGCCCAAGCAAACTAACCCATTGCTCTTCAGACAGTCTTCCACGACAACACCTTGCTTGGAATATTTTGCAGCATGGAATATTTTCCTCTCCTACCTAATCCCTGGGCAGCCTTCTTGATGATGACCTGGCTCAAGTCCTTTCCTGAACCTGCCTCTGTCTACTGATGCTTTGTGTTGTGTCCCCTGTGAATGTCTCTGCACTAAACGTCTGCTGTGCCTACGGAAGTTATCAATAACTACAGCAGTAGTCACTATTCACCAAGGACTACAGGACTCAGTAATAAGTAATACAAGAATCAGCCCCCGGCTCAAGTACTTTATATATGGCAAAATTCTTTAAACATGTGTATGACTTGGGACCAAAACCTCCCTGTAAAAACAAAGGCTTAAAATGTAATTTGCCCAAGATCCTATTAATAGCACATTAAAACATAATTAAAATCTGTTCATCTTGTTCAAAGTGATCTGCCTGCTGTCTCTTTACTCTGAATCACGAGCCCAGAGAACCAGTTCATGCCTGAAACCTTTCTAATTTTAGGGCTGGGCTGTGTATTTGGTTAGCATTGCTAGAGTCCTCTCCTCTAAAGAGGCATGAAGCTTCATACTGGAGAGCAGGTAGAGAGTTCAGTAAGAGGATCATGTTACAGCTAGTGTATGTGATGCCAGAGAAGAGACTACAGTTTGCTAAGCATGGATCCAAACTCTAAGCATGTTGGCGGTTCACACAGAGCACACCACATAGAATCCAATCATTGAAAAAGAAAATTATGATTATATCCATAACTAGACATACATAATGTATTTATAGCTAACACTCACTCTATGTGCATCCAAACTTTGTAGACCCTAGTGATTAGTCACAAAAAGGGGAGATGAAATCATCTATTTAATTACATACCTTCTGGAATACACTGTCCAAGAACAAATTTATATCCTTTGCAGCATTTTTTCCTAAGAGACAAACAAAAAAGCATCTTAGATGTAATATTGGGTTGAAAAATAAGGTTATTTATAGTTACTGATATTGTAAAACATAATGTGTCCAAAAAACTCCCAGATATAAAGTAGAGGAGGAGTGTTTTTAATACAATCTGAGGTTAAAAAGAAAAATACTATAATCAGATGACTGTATATCTTCCAAATACCAGGATCTGCCACATAATATATGAAACCAACCTTCTGGGTCCTATGAAGTAGATTAATTACCTCTGGAGAACTAGTTTAGTGTATAAATGAAGGACCACAGACAGGAGTAGGTGAAGTCCTGAACTACCACCTACATCTACTACTGTACATCTGATCAAGTAAGTTGGTTGCTCCGGGAAAGTATCTACACTCTAAACAAGTATAGATGCAATGTTGCTAGAACATGCTTGTACAAATGTGATCCCCTCTGAATGGCCCAGATGTCAGAACAATCTGACTTCAAAGTAGCTCCTTATCTATGGTTCAAAGACATAAAGGAAATATACTTGTAACCAATTAAAAAAATTAAAAATTTCAGCAAAGAAACAGAAACTCTTATGACAGGAAATTCTAAGACTAGCCAGATGGCTCAGTGGGTTAAAGTGTCTGGCATGCAGCCTGATGATCCAAGTTCAGTCCCTGAACCCCACTGTAGAAGGAGAGAACTGACTCCTGAAAGGTGTCCTTTGACATCTACATGTGTGACACCCTCCCCCTTTCCCTTCTCAAATAATAAAAACGAACAAAAGAAAAATTATAAAAATGGAAATTCTAAAACTATAAAACCTATCTAAACATTGAAAAAGAAATCCGCAAAACCCCAAACAAGTTCTGCCGTATGTATTTAACAGAAAAATGGAGAGATGATGTAGGAAAAAATACTGAATTAACTATCTGGGCATGATGGTGCACACTCATAACTCTAGGACTTGAGAAGCTGAGGCAGTTGGATCCTAAGTTCAAGGCCAACTTGGGCTACAAAGTGAAACACTATCTTTAAAAAAAATAGTGAATTAGTAAACATATAAACAATAATTATCCAATCTGTAGAAGAAAGACAAATATTTGAACAGCAAATGAAGATTCAGATTTAGGGACACGTGGCCAGTATCAGAGGTCTATTGTATTACCAAAGGGGATGTAGTGAAATGAAGTAGAATAGGCTTGAAAGAACTGTCGAAAATCCCCAAAATTTAGTGAAACAAATTTACTGATTAAAGAAGTGTATCAAGCACCATATAAGCTAAGAACACACACACACACACACACACACACACACACACACACACACACACACACACACACCACAGATTTAAGGGCCACAGTTTTTTAACTAAAAAAGTAAGCAATGGGTAATCCAGGAGACAGTTGTATGGCATCTTTTAAGAGCTGCAAAAACATTCCTGTCAACCAAGAGTCCTAAATCCAGTGAAAATCTCCTTCAAGAATGAAGAACTGAAGATATTTCTGATAAAACAAAGAATTAGTCACCAGCTCTGCTGCTCTGTAAGATGTACCATGAGCCCTTCAGGCTAATGAGGAGTCATATCAGATGGAAACTTAAACCCACAGGAAGGGATCATAGCATCATAAATGGTAACTATCTACATACACACATAAGAGGCTTTTAGTCTTAATTTCTACAAAGCAAAAATAGTCACATTGTCTTACAAGGCTTAAGATGCATTTGGATGCAGTTACTATGGTAATTAGGGGAATGGAAGAGCAGTAAATGGATCTACATGATTACTGAGTTCCTCATTTTCCATGAAGGAGCAAATACAGCCATTGCTAGTGGAGACCAGCGTGCTCTCTGCCTCTGTCTCCCGCTTCCATCATCCCCCTTTTGCATTAGTTACCATTTTCATCACTGTGACCCAGTATCTGAGAGGACTACCTTAGAGGAGTAAAGCTTTATTTGTTCATGGGTCCAGTCCACAGTGGCACAGAAGACATGACTGTGGCAGGGCAACATGAAGTGGTCACATTTCGGCTACAGACATGTTGCCTGAGTCAGGACCCAAAGCAAAGCTGGACTATAACTTGAAGGTATGTCTCCATTGACTTCTCTCAGCTAGGTCTCACCTCTTAAAGGCTCCACTGCCTACCCAGATACCATGAGCCTAAGGGAAACATTTCACATTCAAACAACAATGCCTTCCTTTCCCTCCTGGGGTCCACATAAGCTTTTACCTTTTGCAGCATCCTACACCAAGGCAGAGGATAAATCAACATTCAGTGACTCTGTCAGTCTCAAGATTATACCATGATACTTTCAGTTTACTATAAAAGATAAACTACAATTTTGAAAGTCGTTTTCTTTTTTAATACTAAAAGAAATTAGACTTAAGGTTATCCTGTTTGCAGTGCTATGCTGTGTTTCATCACATTTTCTATATGCGTAAGTTAAATACATCCATCAGGTAGGGATTGCACCTTATTAGGCCACAGAAATAGGCCACTTGATGATGAGGTAGATAAAGAAGCACAAACTACTGAATGTAAAAAGTAGGCATTATTTGTGGTGGTATTGTGTTCCCCAAAATATTGTGTACCCTAATAAACTTATCTGGGGTCACACTATTAAACATATAGGATATGCAGTGGTAGCACACGCCTTTAATCCTAGCATTCCAGAGGCAGAAATCCCTCTGGATCTATGTGTGTTTAAGGATACAGCCAAGCATGGTGACATCACGCCTTTAATCCCAGAAAGCAAGCTTTTAATCCCAGGGAGTGATTGTAGAAAGCAGAACAGTATATAAGGCATGAGGACAAGAAACTAGAAGCTTTTAGCTGGTTAAGCTTCAGGCTTTCGAGCAGCACAGTTCAGCTGAGACCCATTGGGATGAGGACATAGAAGCTTCCAGTCTGAGGAAACAGGATCAGCTGAGGAACTGTGGAGGTGAGGAAGCTGTGGCTTGTTCTGCTTCTCTGATCTTCCAGCATTCACCCCAATAACTGGCCTCAGATTTGATTTTATTAATAAGACTCTTTAAGATTCGTGCTACAATTATTTGTAGAGTAGGCATGTTTAACATGCACAAAGCTCAGAATTTGAAACCCCCAAACCACACATATACACAAAAAAAACCTAGGTGAGTGTTGCCTGTCTATAATACCAGCACTCAGGAGGTGGAGGCAAGGGAATCAAAAGTTCAAGTAACCTTTGCTACGTAGTGAGTTCCAAGTGAGGCTGAACTATACGAGACCCTGTCTCAAAGGGAGAAAGAAAGGGAAAGAAAAACAACAGGCATCATCTGAGTCCAGAAACCATCAACGAGGTTAGAAAAGGCCTCTGTCTAAAAAGAAATTTACAGGTTTAAATTTATTCTTCCTTAATGATAAAAGTCCTGGAGAGACTAGGGATACAAGGGACATACATAATAAAAGGTGAATTACAGCAAGCTCAAGGCCAACATCAAGTTAAATGGAGAGAAACTCAAAGCAATTAATCTAAAATCAGGAACAAGACAAGGTTGCCCACTTTCTTCATACCTATTCAATAAAGAATTTGAAGTCCTAGCTAGAACAATAAGACAACCAAAGGAGATCAAGGGGATACAGATGGGAAAGAAAGAAGTCAAAGTATCTTTATTTGCAAATAATAAGATAGTATATATAAGTGACCCTAAAAATTCCAGGAAACTCCTACAGCTGATAACATATAACATTTCATCCCAAACTCCTACAGCTAATAAACACTTTCAGCAAAGTAGCTGGATACATATTTAACACATAAAAATTGGTAGTCTTCCTATATACAAATTAGAGACGGAGAAAGAAATTAGTGATACAACACCTTTCACAATAGGCTCAAATAATAAAAAAATATCTTAGGGTAACTCTAATCAAGTAAGTAGAAGATTTGTATGGTAAAAACTTTAAGACACTGAAGAGAAAATATGAAGAAGATATCAGAAGATAGAAAGATCTCCCATGCTCATGGATGAGAAGGATTAATATAGTAAAATGGCCATCCTACCAAAAGCAATCTACAGATCCAATGAATTCCCCATCAAAATTCCGACACAATTCTTCATAGAACTTGGAAGGACTATTTCAGCTTTATATGGAAACATAAAAAATACAGGATAGTTAAAATATTCCTGAATGATAAAAGAGCTGCTGGAGGTATCATTATCATGGCTATCAAATTATACTACAGAGCAATAATACTAAAAACAGCATAGCATTGGCACAAAAACAGACATGTTGATCAATGGAATAGAATTGTACACCCATACATGAGTCTATACACCCATGGATACATGATTTCTGATAAAAAAAAGTCAGAAATACACACTGAAAAAAAAAAGTCATTATATTCAACAAATGGTGCTGGTCAAGCTGGATGGCTGCATACAGAAGAATGCACATGGGTCCCTATTTGTCACCTTGCACAAAACTCTATTCCAAATGAATCAAAGTCTGCAACACAAAAACAGATACACTGACTTGATAGAAGACAAATTATGAAATCGTCTTGAATCCATTGGAAAATACTTTTTGAACAGAACAGGGTTAGCACAGGAACTAAGAACAACAATTAATAAATGGGACCTCATGAAACTGAAAAGTTTCTGTATGGCAAAGGACACCATTATTAGGACAAAGGAAGCTACAGAATGGGAAAAGATTTTTTTTTATTAACTACACAAAGGGTGGGAACAAATACAGAGACCCACAGACCATGTGCAGAGAGTGAGAGACCTTGGAACACTCAACTCTAAATGGGTTGTCTCCATCAAATCCCTCCCCTCAGGTCTCATTCCCAGTGAAAGAGGAGGTGGAAAGAATCTAAGAGCCAGAGGGATGGTGGACACCAAGGAACCAAGGTTTTCTAGACACAACAGTGTTCAGTGACAGATGAACTCACAGACACTGAGGCAGCATGCATGGGTCTGCACCGGATGGGGTCCTAGAGCTGAAAAAAGAAGTGGATACTTGCCCACATCCTAAACTCAAAAGTTATTTCCAACCGATATGCATTTGCAAATTAAAAATTAATTTTCTCAACAGAGTCTCTCTGGGGAAACCAGCCACTCTTAAGAGTAGACTGTTCCATGTCCAGTAATAGATAGCTGACAGAAAATAAACTCCATGGCATCTCTGGAGGTTCTTTGTCTAATAATGTTGTCAGCCCCCAATCGCCCCTCCCCACCTTTTAAAACCTTACAGATCATTTGTGTGTACATTATGGCTTCTGGTTTGAGGTTTTCATGGGATTCCTGTGTGTGTGTGTGTGAACATGTGTGTCTATATGCCCTGTGTGTGTGAACATATGTATCTATATGTGTTTCTTGAGCTTTTTCTTTGTCTCTTTTTCTTGTTTAGATGTTTAGTCCTATTCCAATTTGTTTGGTCTTGATTTATTTTATTATGATTTCTTAGATGCCTATTTGTTTTCTGAGGAGAGACAGAGAGGGGGTGGATCCAGATGAGAGGGGAGATAGGGAGGAAATGGGAGGAGGGAGGGGAAATAATTACAAGGATATATTGTATGAAAAAAATCTATTTTCAATAAAATAAAAGTAAGGATAATTTGTACAGTCTATAATATTGGTCAAATCAACTCACATGATTTGTCTGACTAATGAATTACTGTTTATGGAAGAAACTTTAGTAATCTCTTCTAAAAACATAAGGTTTACAAAATGTTATGAGGTGTGTACTCTCTAAATCTTTGTAAAACTTATTAAAAGTCATACGAAGTCATATTTGCAAGAGAATCTGAAGTTGTGTTGGGTATGGCATCTCATTTCGTCTCCTCCTGCGGTGTCTCTCACAGCTGTGGCAGCTTCTCGCTTCAGAAGCACACAAGGTAGCTATGAAAATCAATGAGCTAGAGATTAAGAGCACCACTGTTCTTCCAGAAGACCTGGGTTTGATTCCCAGCGTCCACATAGCAACTCATACCCACTCCAGTTTCAGGGGATCTAACGCTCTTTTCTGGCCTCCAAAGGCACCAAACACTCAGGTAATACACAGGGAAGGATGTAGGCAAAACATACACACACACACACACACACACACACACACACACACACACACACAGAGAGAGAGAGAGAGAGAGAGAGAGAGAGAGAGAGAGAGAGAGAGAGAAATGGTGTCAGGATGTTCTTGAAACAGAGTTGAGCAAAAAGATAAATGTTCACTCTCCCCACCCATTTTCCCCCCTGCCTGTCTTGTCTCCCCCCAAATGGATAAACTTGTTCTATTATTTCTTCTTCATATTTTATTAGAAGGAGACTAACTACCCAGCCAGCCAGCCAACAACTTTTATCATTGACTAGCATTGCATGTGGCACCTCTGTCAGAACCATGCATTGAGAGCTTGGCACTGTAAGTAGGCATTTCTTCCCCCCCCCCCACCCCGCATGGGGAGGTCATGTGACTATGCCCTTTTTTTGTGGGAGGGGCCCTGAGAAGGGCTGAATCCCTTTCCTGACACAATACTAATACATAGGCTTGTGATAGCCCTCTCCCCACTATCCAACAGTTCCGCCAGGGTCAACAGACTACCCCCAGGTTCAAGCAGCCTGAAGATCATTGACTCAGGACTGCTTGAGGACCACCAACTCAAGTGGTAACCCTTGCCACAATGTAGTCGAGGTTATACGAGAGGGGCTTACATCAATTCTTTCATTAAGGGAAGTCGGGCTTCATACAAACAGCCAATGGCCACGGTGCCAGAACGTTCCACAGTGACAGTTTACAGTATCGCTATGAATGACATAATGAGACATAATTTCCCAACATCTCCAGCTAAAATATCTCACTCCGAGGGAAGCCCATGTGGAACACATTAACGGTGATGACTTGAGGATCCACCTTGACGTTTCTATGGAACTGAAACTCAACCTAGTTTTCCACAGTTTAGAAAGCCGTCCAAGCTGCCTGCAACCCAAAAGAACCCCTGCTTTATAGAGCAGTCCATTAAAACTTTATGGTTATTACCTACTGAGATACTTGTAGTTGCTCTTTAGACAGCCGTGAGAAGAAGAGCAGAACTCTCGCTGTTTTGATACTGAAGTGATCCATGAGAAGGGTGGGTGGAGTGGGAAAACATGTGTTTTTGATACTCAGGTCTAACAGCATCTAAGCATGAGGTTTTTTTTTTTTCTTCTTCTTCTATGCAAGTGCTACAGCTTAGGTACAGCTGACATACTAAGACATTTGAAAGATCATAACAGATGGTACCATCCCCACTCTCACCCGCTCTCTTCATTCAAGACATCACACTTGGGTACTGTCCGGGTTTTGATCATTTGAAAGGCTCTGGGTTTTTTGTTTTTTGTTTTTTGTTTTGTTCTTTTCTTTTTTACTTCCATTAATTCTTTTAAGGGGGAGGGAGGTGGTTTGTGGTTGTGTGTGTGTGCAGACACACACATACATGCATGCACACACACACATACATGCACACACACATACATACATGTACATACACATACATACATGCACACACATACATGCATGCACACATACACACATAATGCACACATACACACATACATACACACACATATACATGCACACACACACATACATGCACACACACACATACATGCACACACAAACAGAGGCTAGGGGCTGATATCAAGTGTCTTCCTTGGTTGTAATTTATATATGCATGCATTTCTTTACAGATAAGGTTTTAAGGAACTTGGGGCTCATGGACTGGGTCAGAAAGGCTGGCCAGTGATCTCTAGGCATCTCCATTTCTCTGCCCTGAAGTACGAGGCTGACAAATGCACATTGTAGTGCTTAGCTTTTTCTTGGATAACCTTTTACAAGATGAAATGATGTCGAAGTGATTTGGTATGTTTCAGAAGGCTCCAGGGAAGCTCTGAGTCCCAAGATGAATGCACGCCACTTAAACACCAGCCTAAGAACTAACAGGCACTTGGAGTTCTTCTTAATTGCATCATCAAGTCCAGCTCTCTGTTCCAGCAAAGAGGCACTCGGATGTGAGGCCACCTTCCTACCTTCCCCAGAGTTCCTGGGAACACGTCATTATTTTTGCATGTTAAATACCCACCAATCATAGATTGCCATTTAAAAATAAATGAAATATTCTCAAGTATAGGAAAATAAACACTTGCTA
Source organism: Peromyscus maniculatus bairdii (assembly GCF_049852395.1). Taxonomy (NCBI): domain Eukaryota; kingdom Metazoa; phylum Chordata; class Mammalia; order Rodentia; family Cricetidae; genus Peromyscus; species Peromyscus maniculatus. The sequence continues at coordinate 57,283,523 of NC_134870.1, forward strand.
CATACATCATACCATGCCAAAGATTTCTCACAGCATAATTTACATGTAAAAAAGTTGAGACAGCCCAAGCAAAATCTTGTCATGCAAGCCAGGCACTTGTTAGATTGAACTCCAAACACCACTGTGCAGTTTTTATCTTGAAGAAAAACAAACTACAATGAGGAATGCTTACAGGGACTCTGGGGAGACAGCCCTTCTTAATCCACTTCATGTGTTATAGCTGGGTTTCCAAATGAGGATGCTTTTCTCATTTCTTGGCAGGGGGAGTGGTGATTAGATTGTTATTACATAGCAAGACCAGCATCTGCTAATCAAGGATGGGTCCCCTGGGTGTCCCTGGGAGTTATCACATGCATAAAATTATAAATAAAAACTATATAACCCAAAACATATTTCATCGGTCAGGTGTGTCTGTACATGTGTGCGTGCATGCGTGCATGTGTGTGTGTGTGCATGTGCATGCACATGTGTGTGCATGCACATGTGTGTGCATGCACATGTGTGTGCATGCTCATACATTTGGAAGGGAAAAATGAAATTACAAGATGAAGATAAGGCCATCAGGCTGTTTGCTGGTCATTGTATTACACTAGAACTCTTAGCAAAATCCATAGAATCAGAGGGCTTGAAAGGTCAATTGAGGTAGTAGACAAATATTTAAACACTTATTGTAGTTTCCCCAAGATCTGCTTGGGTTTTCTCTTATATTACTGTCCACTCATGTACCAGATACAGAGAGTTTCTGTTTTATGAGAGAACTGTGTTTTGACAGCATTTTATAGTCCTCAGTGCCAGGCTTCACTTAGACAATGCAGAACTGAATCCAGGAATACTGACTTTACAATTCTGGCTCTGTCGCTTAATGAGCTAAGGATGTAACTTCAGGCTTGCTTCCTACACTTGCTGGGTTTCAGCTTCCCTGTGGATAAACATGGATACCTGTTATTGGCCTCAAGGGACCACTGCAGAGATCGTGAACAATATCATAAAGGTGGTTGTTGGCACAGGTCTGGTTTTGGGGCCAGAATAGTATTTATGCTACAGCTTTATCAATACAATAAGCAAACAGCAAAAGCAACTTCTCTCAGCTGCTCTCACCTTGAAACTTATCTTTTGCCTGCTTTTTAAATTGGAAATAGATTTTCTTTCATACAATATATTCTTATTGTGATTTCCCCTCCCCCACCTCCTTCCAGGTCCTGTCCACTTTCCCACCCACCCAAATCCACACCCTTTATTTCTCTCTCATTAGAACACAAACTGGCATCTAAATAATAATAATAATAATAATAATAATAATAATAATAATAATAATAATGATGATAATAAGTAAAAATAAAAACAAATAAATCAGAATAGGAAAAATCAAACAGAATAAAGAGACAAGGAAAAAGTACAAGAAACACATGATGCTGAGACATGCACATTTACACACACAGAAAACCCATAAAAACCAAATCAGAAACCATAATATATAAGCAAAAGATCTGTACGGTTAAAAAAAACCCTCCAAAAATGCCACTGCATTTGTTTTGTGTTGGCCATCTACTGCCCTTAAATGTAGTTTGAATACCCAGTGTGACTTTGTTGGAATTCTCATGGGGATTGCATTGACTTCTCTGCTGTGGGATCTTCTGTATGTCCTGTAGGAGCCTGTTCTCGGGTTCCTCATGGCTTTACCCAGCAGGTCCACATAGAGGATGATCAGGACCACAAGCCTGAGTGCAGGTGTCTGAGATGGTCTGCACTTGGCTGTGCTGGGGGATGGTCTGTATGTCAAGTTGCTCTGATTGGTCAATAAATAAAACCTGATTGGCCATGGCTAGGCAGGAAGTATAGGCGGGACTAACAGAGAGGAGAAATAAAAGAACAGGAAGGCAGAGGGAGTCACTGCCAGCCGCTCACCAGGACAAGCAGCATGTGAAGATGCTGGTAAGCCACGAGCCATGTAGCAAGGTATAGATTTGTGGAAATGGATTAATTTAAGCTATAAGAACAGTTAGCAAGAAGCCTGCCACGGCCATACAGTTTGAAGCAATATAAGTCTCTGTGTTTACTTGGTTGGGTCTGAGCCGCTGTGGGACTGGAGGGTGACAAAGATTTGTCCTGACTGTGGGCAAGGCAGGAAAACTCTACCTACACTTCTCCCTTTCTATTTGTACCCCTTTGCTCTCCTTCAGTTGTCTTACTTGAAGCTAAGGCTTCAAGTCCTATATTGAATAGGTATGGAGAGAGTGGACAGCCTTGTCTTGTTCCTGATTTTAGATGAATTGCTTTGAGTTTCTCTCCATTTAAATTGATGTTGGCTATAGGTTTGCTGTAAACTGCTTCTATTATGTCTAGGTGTGTCCCTTGTATCCCTAATCTCTCAAGGACTTTCATCATGAAGGAATGTTGGATTTTGTCAAGGATCTTTTCTGCACCTAATGAGATCATCATGTGGTTTTGTCTTTCAGCCTGTTTATATATTTAATTACCTTTAGAGATTTACATAGTTGAACAACCCCTGCATTTCTGGGATGAAGTCTATTTGGTCATGGTAGATGATCCTTTTGATGTGTTCTTGGATTCAGTTTGCAATTATTTTATTGAGAATTTGTTCATCTATGTTAATAAGGAAAATTGTTCTGTAATTTTCTTTTTTTGTTGGGTCTTTATGTGGTTGAGTTATCAGGGTAATTGTGGCCTCATAAAAAGAACGGTCAATGTTCCTTCTTTTTCTGTTTTGTGGAATAATTTCAGAGTATTGGCATTAATTCCTCTTTGAAAGTCTGGGAGAATTCTGTGCTGAATCATACTGATACTGGGCTTTAAAATTTTTTTTTAGTCTTTGTTGGCAAGTGTGGGGCATTGAAATCTCCCACCATCACAGTGTCAGGGTCAATATGTGATTTAACCTGTAGTGATGTTTCTTTTATGAAGTTGGGTGCCGTTGCTTTTGGTGCATTTAGAATTGTAACATCCTCTTGATGAAATTTTTCTTTGAGTCTGTAGCATCCTTCCTTATTTCTTCTGATTAGTTTTGGTTTGAAGTCTATTTTGTCAAACATTAAAATGGCTACACTGGCCTACTTCTTGTGTCCATTTGCTTGAAATATCTTTTTCCATATCCTGCCCCCCTCCCCGCCTCCTTGAGGTGATATCTATCCTTTATGTTAAGGTGGGTTTCTTGCATGAAGCACAAGGATGGATCCTGTTCTCAAGCCCTATCTGTTAGTCTGGATGTGTGTTTTTGTTTTTTAAGTTGGGAAACGTAAATGATTGATGTTTAGCATTGTTAATGAGCAGAGTTTGTTGATTCTCATTATTTTGTTGTTCTGGGGTGAGTCTCCCCTTCCCCCCTTTTGATTTGCTGATCTGGGATTATTTATTCCTGTGTTTTCTTGGGTGCTGTTAACCTCTTCAGATTGAAGTTTTTCTTCTTGCACCATTTGTAGAACAGAATTTGAGGATAGATACTGCTTAAATTTGGGGTTATCATGGAATTTTTCTCTGTTATTGTGGTTGATAGTTTTGCTGTGTATAGTAGTTGGAACTGGTACCTGTGGTCTCTTAGAGTTTGTAGAATTTCTTTCCTGGTCCTTCTGGTTTTAGAGTCTCCACTGAAAAATCAGGTGTTATTCTAATAGAGCTACCTTTCTATGTTATTTGTCTTTTTCCATTCTAGCTTTCAATGTTATTTCTTTATACTGTATTTTAGTGTTTTGATTATTTATGTGTCATGGGGAATCTCTTTTCTGGTCCAGTCTATTTGGTGTTTCATATGCTTCTTGTACCTTGGTAGGCATCCCATTCTTTAGGTTAGGGAATGATTTTTCTTCTATGATTTTCTTAGATATTTTCTGTGCCTTTGACCTGGGTTTCTTCTCCTTCTTCTATTCCTATTATTCTTAGATTTGGTCCTTTCAAAGTGTCCCAGATTCTCTGGATGTTTTGTACCAGGATTTTTTTTTTAAATTTAACATTTTCTTTGACCGAGGTGTCCATTTCTTCTACCTTGTCTTCCATGACTGAAATTCTCTCTTCCATTTCCTATATTCTGTTGGTGAGGCTTGCCTCTGAGGCTGTGAATTGACTTATTCACACCCTCTTTAAGGTTCTTGGACATATTCAGAATAGCTATTTTGAAGTCCTTGCTTTGGACTTCAGCTGTCTTGCATCTCTCAGGACCTACTGTCATAGGGTTGATGGGTTCTGGTGGAGACATATTGCCCTGGATGTTATCATTTGCATTCTTATGCTGTCTATCCAATGTGGTATGAGCTGATTATAGTTCTGGGTATTGATATTTGGTCTGGTCTTTGTTGGGTGTAGATCCCATTTCTTGGTTTCGGTTGCACTCTCTGGATCTTGGAAGAGTGTGGTGGGTGTGGTTTCCTGTTAGGTAATGCTTCTAAGCCCCTGTGCCTCAGGGTCCCAGATAGAGGATGTTCTTAGGTATTGGGTGTTGACACAAAGGAATGGGGGTAGGCTAGAAGGGGTGGGGTGCTGAGAGGATCTATAGGAAGGAAGCTGGGTCTGCTATGAGGTCCTTTGGAGTCCTCAGGGAACAAGGACACAGAAGTCAGGCCTCTACTAGTGGTCTGCTACAGTGCCTGGGATGAAACTGGGATATTGAAGATGGAGGACAGAAAGGAGAATGAAGACCCGATTCCCAAGGCAGTGTTTCCAGTGAGTTCCCAGGTAAGACAGTGCCTCTGGGTATCGGTAGCTGATACAGAGGGATGGAGTGAGTTACGAACACTGGGTCTGCCCTTAGGGTCTAAGGATTCCTCAGGGAATGGAGGCAGAGAGAAAGGACAGGCCCTTCAGGTGGTCTGCTGCAGGCTGGGGAGGAGACTGAGGAATTGGGGATATAGGATGGGAAAGAGAATGAAGATCACCTGCTTGATTCCCATGCCACCACGGCCAGCAGGGTCCCAGGTAGTGAGTACCTTTGGGTGCTGGCGGCTGACCTTTCTCCCACTTCTTAAAGGCAGACATGTTTCTTCTTCCAAAACCAAAACGGAGTAGGAGTAAGAAAGAAACTTCTGATTTCATTTTGGCAGCAAAGTACAATTTCTATCCCCTCTTTCTGTCACAAGCTAACCCCAAGTAATACTAAGAAGTAAACTTGTGACTCCATATCCCAAGGACTTAGGAGACCACTGTCCCTCCAAAGCAAAGCACAGTACAAGAGTTGATCTAATTGAAGAAAGGATGGGAATGATGGTGGAGAATGAGATACTTTCCATCCAAGTGCTTTCAGAGGTGGTTACGACAGAGAAACAACGTCACCTGTCCCGTAGAACCTCAGCAATATTTACAAGTCTTATACCAGCTACGGAAGAAAATCGAGATGAGAAGACAGGCAAGGTGAATTGAGGGTCTTCTGAGATGTTCCATCCCTGTTCCTCCCCAATCCCAGCAGTCCAGTGAATAGCCTTTGCCCGCTACTGTGAGAAGTATATTTGTTTTGAAAAATTGGACCAAGAGTTCAAGACTCTGGGACAGTAAACCAGAGAGCCAGTGGAAGTTCCCATCAGTAGATGACACTGTCCAGGCCCGGAATTTCCAAGTGTTAACCAACTCCTGTAGTCTGCAATTCCCCTCCAGGTGAGGGTCACACTGAAATGGTTTCTAAAGGCAACAGAGATAGGACTTCCTCACAGTTCCTCTGTCCTAAGTGAGGATAGATGAGCCTTAAAACAAAACAAACAAAAAAAGCAAAGCAAAGAAAAACCACAACAACAAAAACCAAAACAAAACCCTAAATATACACAAAAACTAAAAACGCAAGAGTTTGCATAATTTATGTTCCTCATGCTACCCAGGCTGTGGTTCGCCTGAGAAGAAAGCATATAAACAGCCTCTTCCAGGGAGTGCACAGATGAGGTCCCTTGGGGCTCATTTTGAAGGGCTCAGTGTTTTAAAGTGGGTCTGAATTTCTCTGTAAAGTTCCCTGAAGCAAGGAGTGTTTTCCTCTTCCCTTTTAACTTTTTCCTTCTGTTGAAATCTTTACTGAGCCTTGCCCACATTCATAGGCTACCACAGTTCCTTGTACACCAAAGCCCTGAGAACAGAAGCAAATAAGATGATTCACTTCCCATCTGGGCATACTTGGTTCTGCCTTTTAACAGGATTTGACCAGTGAGTGCTGCTCCCAAGCCAATGTCATAGTCCCGTATTTCATACTGCAGCCCTTAAGCATAAATTCAAGACAAAAACCAAGAAACACCCCTCACCTCCCTATCTACTGGTCTATTTTGTTAAGCTTATTATTACAAGCCTTGCCAACAAAAATACGAGAATGGTAATGAACTTGGTGGTGTGTGCACAACTGATGGTCAAGACCAAATGAGGACAATGCCACAGTTACCTGACGTCCTAACCACACCTCTTCAAGAGGAGAGAAAGACTCGCTCAAAGTGCATACTGTACATCAGTGCTCACCGCAGTGCTTGTCACAATGTCCCAAAGATAGGAACCTGGATGACCCCTGATGTGAGGATAAACAAAATGTCACCACACATACACACACACACACACACACACACACACACACAGAGAGAGAGAGAGAGAGAGAGAGAGAGAGAGACAGACAGACAGACAGACAGACAGACAGACAGAGACAGACAGACAGAGAAAGAGAGAGAGGGAGAAACAGAGACAGAGATACAGAGAAAGACAGAGGGGGGGAGGGAAAAGGGGGGCAGGAGAATCATTCAGTCTTAACAAACATATCCCAACATACTATATCATAGGTTACATATAAATATATAACATATACTTTGAAGACATTATGCTAAGTGAAAGGGAAAACAGCTTGATTCTTTTCAACCAGTGACCCCAGAATGATCATGTTCTACTGTGCCCCCTTTCTACAGGGACAGAAACCCCAATTCCAGCTAGGTTTGTGAGTTGTCAGTTGGAAGCCATGTGTCCCAGCCTCTCTTCCTACTTGGGATGATCTTGTGACTTACATTGGCCAACATGATGCCGGAAGTCATAAGAAGTTTTGATTTTCAGGCAGTGTCCTTAAATGGCAAGGCACATGTTCTCTGCCTTCCCCTCTCACCTTTCCACGAGGTGGGTGAGGGGTGTGTAGCTACGGTGGCAGAATGGGAAGTCAGTACCTGCTATGATGGCTAGTCTTGTCAACTTGACAGGGTTCAGAATCGCCTATGAGTCAAGCCTCTGAGCCAGTGCATGATCACATTTCCAGGAAGGTTTAACTGAGTGAGAAAAATCCCCTCTGAATGCGGGTGGCACTGTTCAAAGTGTGCAGTCCAAGACAAAAAGGAAAGGAGAAAGCATGCCCATAAATCTCTGATTCCCGGCTCTAGACATATGTGACCAGCTACCTCGTGTTCTTGCCACTATGGCTTACCTTCCAGGGTGGACTGTACCCTCAAACTAGGAGCCTGATTTTGTCAGACATTTTGTTACAGCAGTGAGAGAATTCACACTGGGTGGTGGGTAAATCAATACCCAAGGAAGCTGAGGCCAAGGTAGTGCAATCATCAAGAGAGCCAAGGACACCTGACAGCATTGTGCAAGAGACAAAAAAAAAAAAAATCATCTTGGGTAATTTGTTATTTTTGGTTTTGGTTACTGGGACACAGCACACATTCAAAGCCAAAATGACAGAACAGATCGGACCGATGGGAGAAAAGCTACCGAAAGTGCCAAGGTGAGTAAGCAGAAAGGGGCCCACAGAACATGGAACCTTTATTTTGCTCCAGAAGTGAATTGCATGGGGCCCTTGAACCTTCTGAACTGCTGGTCCTTGAAATGCCAATGTCTGGAGCCTTCCTTGTAAATTACCCAAAGCTGGATGATGCTCTGCTTTGATGGGGCTACGCTCTCTCCTTTCATCACACGGAGGGGGGAGCTCTCTCGGCACCCAGGTCCTTTTTCTGCACTTCACCATGCACATGGGGCATTTCTACAGAGATCACAGTACAAGAATGAGCAGACACAATCTGCCCATTCAAGCTGCTGCCCACAAGCTTGTCACTTGGGAGTTAAACGAGGACATCTAAAGGTGTCACTTAGACTGAAAAGACAGAGGGACAGATTAGAAACTGTCCTCTGTAGGTTAAGTCATTTGACATGCTACCTCCCACTTCACACATGCACACAGCTCTGAAGGAAAATAGAACGCACCTGACATTAACTAACTAACTTAGACTAACATGAGTTAGGTCTAAGTCACTGGAGGGAGATTTTCATCCCAAAGCAGGATTTCTCCTTTCGAATTACTTACACATGGGAACAGACACCAGTTTCATGTCAATTCTGAACCTGATAACCAACAACTAAGTGTCAGAGTCAAAATCTGAAGAGCAGTAGGTGCTGGAGAGATGGCTCAGCAGTTAAGGGTGCTGGCTGCTTTTCCAGAGGACCTGGGCACAATTTCTGGAACCCACGTGACTACTCACAAAGGTCTATAAACTCCAATCCCAGGGGACCTGACACCCTCTTCCGGCCTCCTCTGGCACTGTATGCACATGGAACACAGACACACATTCAGTCAAACACTCATACACATACAAAATAAAATCAAATCTTAAAATTTCTTTTCAAAAATTAAAGAGCATTTAAAAACTCAAAGTGTTCAGTTTGCCTTCCTTCAACCAACACTTAATCGAGTTCTTACTTTATGGCAAGCTATGGTTTTTCCACGTATTGTTTAAATCTCACAACCCTTACAGTTGAGAGAACAGGCCTATAACACCTCTCACTAGCTGAGCTGGGACAAGAAGAGAAGCTGCCAGAGACCAGAGGTTGTCTCTGCCAAGAGCTAGTGAGTGGCACAGGAGGCCAGGAGCTGAGTATGATTGGGAACTGGTCCTCAGTGACAATCAATGTGTGTGCTAGGGATGAGAGCAGACAGAAACAAAAGCATCATCGAAGTCAGCACTCACAGAAGAGCATGCACTCCATTCCGGGAGCCAGAGGCACACAGGCATGCTGTCGGGGTGGCCACCTCAGAATGGCATGCCAGGATACATGGCAGAGGCATCCATAGAAGAGGCCTCCTTAGAGCAGTTATATATGGCAATCAGGATAACACACTGACCACCAGCCTCACTACCAGTTTGCTTGAACTTGGTCGTTTCTCAATTAGGAGTCTAAGCTACCTCCAGGCAATGGTTTCCTCCATCCCTTGTCCAGTAATTAACTAAGACAGCGCCAGCATATATTCCAAACCTGAATTTACTTAACATGGAGGTCATGAGAGGCACCGCTCATGGCTTGAGTTTACATAAAACGACCACAGATGGAACCACTAAAAAGCCAACTGAAGCTGGGCAGTAGTGACACCCGCCTTTCACCCCAGCATTCTTTGGGAGGCAGAGGCAGGTGAATCTCTGTGAGTTCAAGGCCAACCTGGTCTACAGAGGGAGTTCCAGGACTGCCAGAGACACACAGAGAAACCCTGTCTCTAAAAACAACAACAAAAATGAACCAAAAAAGGGCAACTGGAGTATTTCAGTCTAGAAGAGGGGGTGGGGGTAGGGGCAAAAAAAGACAGTGAGAACTGAAAAATGAAGATGGGCTTTGAAAATGCTTTATAGGCACATGAAGCTTCATAATACGCTAGAAGTAGAGAAGAAGAAAGCCAGAGAAGATGACACACTGGTGACACACACCTATACTTGCAGCCACTTGGGAAGCTAAGGCAAGAGGCTCAGCATTTCAAGGCTAATCTGGGAAACGCAGTGAAACCGTCTCAAAACGCACAAAGGACTTGGGTCCACAGCTCCCTGGTCGAGTGCTTGCCTAATATCCAGGAGGCTGTGGATTCAACCTCCAGAGCAATAAAACAAAAACCAATCCTGTCTAGGGATTTAATTTAGCATTGCTGAGCTGGGCAGGGCACTGTGAGTAATCAATATGAGTTAAACTGGGGGATAACTAAATAAGATGTTTTATTTTTTAGAGCACAGGTTTGGGGTGAGAAGGCATCCACACCTATGAACCTTGGCTAACTCTCAAGTCTTCGGCAGCCCAAGGAGGCAGGCATAGAGGTGTGCTGAGATGGTATTCACAAGGGCACAGGAAGTGGAGATCGTGGGCCCAGGAATTGACTTGGGGGCATGTCCTCCTGAAGATACTGGGTACAGTAAGGGAGCCAGAGAGAAAGACAGATGAGCTAGTCAGAAGTAACACCAAGTTCCCCATTTGTGTAAGCTTGTGCAAATCACCTTTCTTTGGATGTCTGTTACCAGCGTGTAAAGGGGGGAGAGGGGGGGGGTCCTAGAAATGGGTGATAGTGAAGATCTCCCCAGCTCTAAATGGCTCTGGCTCCAAGTCATTATTTCATACAAAACTGAATGATTATTTTCCATTAATGAAGTTTTGTTTTCTTTTTGAGAAAAAAAAAAGAAACATAGCTTAAAAAGCTAAAAAGGATATTTACAGGCTGGTTATCAGGAGAGGTGGGCCTCCCAAAGACTTCTTTTAGGCAGTTAGTCTCTGATCAGTTCAGACGTTAATATGAGTCAGCAAGCGTGACTTGAGTCTGTGTTTCAAACACATGGAAACGTAGGAGCCGCCTCTGGTGTGTCTTTAGATATGGTCTGTGCCATTGGCTCTCCATGATGCACTTTTTGCAGCAGCTCTGGCCTCCTTTGCAAGTGCAGCTCTCCAGTGATAATGACTTCAAGACCAAGATGCTCAAAGGGTTCCATAAGCAGCAGCACCACACGGCGATTAATGCACAGTTGACTTCAATAGGGACTTCCCAGGTCCAGGGCCACATGGTTAATCACGTATATTCATTATAGGTGGTATTGCGGTCGATCAAGACATTTTAATTTTCATACATGTATAAAATGTATGTTGAGTATGCTTCCCCCATTTTTCTCATTTCCCCTTTTTCTTTCGTTCCCCATCAATTCTCTCCCCCAACAGTTTGTTTGCACTTTCATGTCATATGTGTAAACATGCTTCCATGTCTCCATTCAAAAATCTAGGAATCACACACACATGAGAAAAATCACATATGTTCAGACATTGGCTTAATTTGATTGCCATAATTATCTCTAGTTGCATCCATTTTCCTGCAGATGATACAACTGTGTTCTTTGTGGCTGAGAAACTTCCATTGTGTATGTGTACATTTACACACATGCTTTATCCATCAAGGTCAGTTTCATAACTTAGGGTTATACTGCTTAGCTATTGGGAATAATGCTGCAAGAAACACTCACGTGCAAGCATTTCTGTGAGATGCTGACCTGGAGTTTTTTGGATAAGTACAAAGGAGTGGTGGAGCTGGATCAGAAAGCAGCTCTACCTTGTTGATCTGTTGACCTGGGCCTTAGAGTACCCATTGAAGTCAGCAGTATATGGGCCACTGTATTAGATTAGTTGAGAAATGTCTGTACTGATCTTTGTATTGACTGCACTAGTTTACATCTCCACCATCACTGTATCAACATACAATACTTGTCCACTTCTAAAAGAATCCAGGCTCCATGAAAGTTGGTGCATAATTTATTGAGAAGGGAGGGGATAGCCCATGTCTTTTTTGAGTTGGTTCTGGAGTTAGGTAGCTATGATAATTAGATTTTATTTTTGTCCACTGGACACAAGCTAAAATGTTCCCTCATCTGGGAAGAGGGAACATCGAAGATGACGCCACCATATTGGCTTGTAGGCAGTTCAGGATGGCATTATCTTGATGAACAATTGATGTGGGAGGGTCCAGCCCACTGTGGGTGGTGCTACCTCTAAGCAGTTGATCTTACGGTGTATAAGAAAGGAGGCTGAGCAAGTCTTGATTAGTAAGCTCTTAAGCAGTGTTCCTCCAGGGACTCTGTTTGAGTTCCTGCCTTTGGGTTCCTTCCTTTGGCTTCCTTCAGGGATAGACTGTGTTTGGAACATGTAAGCCAAATAAGCCCTCTTGTCCCTATATAGTTTTGGTCAGGCTGTTTAAACACAGAAATGGAAAGCAAACCAGGACAGTAACTTTCTAGTGAATGCTTTACATCTCCGTTTTTGCTTACCTCCCTGAACTCTAAGAGGGTAGAGACTGAATCCCAACTGTGACAAGCACTCATCCCAGTGTCTGAATGGTCACACACATGCTCTGTCTGTTCTCACCGAGTTGAAGTTGGCTAGAATTCTTTCTTTTGGAAAGAACCTTAGATCCTATTTATAAAAAGAGACTTTAAGGCGTTCTCTGCTCTTCCTCGTCTCCCCCCACCCCCTCATTTTATCTCTCCTGGTCTCCTGTGGGCTCTCACTTTTCCTTCCTTCCTCCTTTTCTGGATTACAGAAGAGAAAGGGAATTAGGAACTGGCAGAGGCAAAAGCCTGACTCAAAGTTGCCTGGCACATGGTAGAGCCTCAGCAATGCTCCTTGTAGGAACTCATGACAAATGCATTGCTTCTACCATCTTCTGCCCCGTGGGGATAAGAACTTTCCACTTTATCTGGAGTGAATACCATCCACTCTGCTGTTTTTGACGAAGACTTGGAGCTGACATAGTTCAGGCGAGCTGTCCAATATTACTTACAGTGATGCAGCTGGACTCAGAATTTAGGGCTGTTTGGCAACGAGGCTACTTTATCTAGGCTACAAAGCCACCCCAGGACATTTATTCTGTACCCTTGTTCATAATAACCTCTATTCTTAGGAGTCCTGACTGAATCAAGTCCATGAACAAGTAAAAAGCATGGAAATGGCGTGTGACATCGTGGCTATAGGTAACTTTTAAGACTGGCTTGGCCTGCAGACAGCTATGGATTAAAGGGTGGACCATGGGGCCCCACCACTTACTGCTGAGCAGTGAGTACAACTAACTAACAGCAGCTAACAGAGTCTAAGGGACAGGAAGGCACAACCAGTTGTGTACCAACCAATGATCCCATCAGTCTTCACTGGATAACACAAAACTCATAGCCAAACAGACAGCCATGGCTAAATTCAGTGCGATAGAATACAGAGTCATGAATATTGAAAGAGATTTGTAGGGAAGAGATGGGGTTAGCATAGGTGGCCGAAAGATAAGAGAGGGTGTGTGTGTGGAGGGGGGGATCAAAATGTATTTTATACATGCATGAAATTATCAAAGGACAAAATTTATTAATAAGAAAACTAAAGTGGACACTTCCCGAGGTCTCCAAATGCATGCATGTACACATGTACCTGTGTGCATGCGCTGCACACACACACACACACACACACACACACACACACACACACACATACACACACACACATACACACACACACAGGGGTGAGTGGGGAGAAGAGCAGGCCACTGACAGATAGATACCTAAGAGAAAGAGAGAGAGAGAGTTACAAAGTAAAAAGGCCCTATACCATTGACAACATCATAAATGTTTATCAACATAAGCCTTGAAAATCAGAAAATACTCAAGATGCCAAAACACACTCGATCTGACAATTCCCAAAAGATAGGACCTGATAACTCCTTTGCTCCATGTACAGCACTGTCTGGGATAGGCAGTTCCGGAAGGAGAACTGAGCTCAGGCAGTGGAAAAGGGGTCCCAAATGCGCAGAATGAAGGGGTGAGGAAGAGAAGAAACCTGGTACAGGTGAGAGTGACTGGAGATGCCATGCGGAAGAAGGACTCCCTCCTGACAGCTCTCCTGGTATCCTAACCCCAACTCCCTCCTTCGCTCTTGTCATTCATGTCCATCCCTGTCACTTGCCACCAAGACTGTGCTCCTTTCCAGCTAGACTAGTGACATAAAAGACCTCGTTTGGAGAAATAACTATAAAAGGTCTTTTGACTTGGGGATTCATTCCTGGTAGGCTTCAGTGAGTTATGTTTTATCAAAAGCTTTTTTTTTAAATTTTTTTTTAAATCATGGATAGAAGTCACTCAGACAATTCAGATAGAAACCCTCTTAACCATATAAAAATTTCAATTCTACTAAGAACTGTTGGGTGTCCAGGAGTTTTGTAGCACTAGTGAATTATTTACTCGTGGCCTTGAGAAAGTCTTGGAGCCCATATCAAAACAAGATCCCATCTGTACCAAGCAGAGCCAAGCAAGGGGAAGAGTCAGAAAACATGTTTTGGAAATGTGAGCTTGCTTTAAGTAACGTGCAAGTTCTTTTGTCCTTGGAAATTTCCATGCGTGGCTCACTGGCAATGTGTTGCTATTGTCTGTCTTCTGCTTGACTTTCCCTGTATCTGTCTCCAACCAAAGGAAAAAATGAACCCTAACACTAGTAAACAATGTGCTTGCTTCAAAGAGCTGGCCAGTTTTGTGTTAGTAACCATCTTGCTTCCCCCAGATATCTGAAATGCTTTTCCATCTGATCTTCTGGGGTATCCGAGGGCCGAGTGACCCCTAAACTTGGCGAGAACAATGTTGTTTCCCCAACCTCAGTATGGCATTCAAGACAAAGAGCAGATGGTGCTATGTGATTCAAAGACATGTGTAACCTTGGAACCTGACCATGATGAGCTCAGTGCTCATTCTTGAATTCCATACAGTGCCAGCAAGCCCACTGACAGACATGCCCACCCTTAAATTCTAAGAAACAGCCAACTAAGAGTCAATGAGGAGAAACAGACACTAGAAGATCCAAAACTTTATATTATCAGTTATTAGGAAGTCTTTCAACTAAGAGGCACAACTTATGCATGGAACTCTGGGTACTATAGTCAGATGAAGAATCCCAACTATTTAGGTTCTCAGCCCAGTAGGTAGCATCCCCATCCCAGTCTCAAATATTGTGGTGGGAGTGATGCTTATAGGGAGAAAAGGAAGGGGTGCTTTCTGCTGCATGATTAATGGCACTAGGCAAACACTGTCCTCTGTCAGATGAACAGTGGTTCAGTGCCTGAGGTGCCACTTCAACACTGGGAAGATCCTGAGATCACGCAGGGATGGAAGTATGTTTATGCTGGGCAGCATGGGTCCAGGTATATACAACAAAAGTCTCTTAAAGGAGCCATTGTTATGTTAGAGACTTCCCTTTTGAGCCAAGACCTTCAGACAAGCATGGAAAAGACTATCAAGGGGTGTGTGTGTGTGTGTGTGTGTGTGTGTGTGTGTGTGTGTGTGTGTGTGTGTGTTATAATGCCATGGACTATTCCTACCTGAATTAGTTCTACAAGGCAGGGCTTAGCCACCCAGTGGAGGCTATTGGTGTGAACAGATAACTCACGGGGAATGTTGCAACACTATTCTGAGGATCACCTAGACCACACACAGGCCCACGGATGCCCTAAGAATGATGGTCAGGACCAGGTTCTGTTTTGAAATTGTGTTGATTGGTCACATGCTGAGCATCTAGACCCTTAGCAGAATGTCATCCTGCACAGCCTCACAGACCTATGAAATGACAATTTCCCTCTTCCTGAATCAGTTCTGAGAGATCACTGTGAGCAAATTCCACAACCCTTTCCTGTATTTTTATTTTCACTGTCACAGGGAAAGTGGCCCCACAGTGGTGGAGACGGTCTTCAGGCTGGAACATCAGGCTGGAACTAGGCATGGCATTTCACTTCGGCTTGGCACCATTAGGACAGCTTTCCACTAAGAGGCCTAACTTATGCATGGAACTCCAGGTACTATAGATGTTCACAGGCATCGTGACTTTGGTCAGTCACTGTCTCTTGCGTGTCTAGAAGTCTCCAGCAAGGATAGGTCCAGAGATGACCGCCTCTTTCATCTACCAAACGGTCAGTGATGCTCATGTAAGTGTCCATCCAGCCTTCCTAATGAAGCAGCTTTGCCAAGGCCCACTGAAGCCTCTGTGGTGGGAAAGCTACACTCTGGAAAGCAAGGGGCGGCACTAATTTTCCTTCTCTGTGCTCTTGTATGCCCCTTCTTGATAGAAGAAAATCAAGAAGCAGAAGGGAAATCCAGTCTTTGGGTCTGCCTTTCCTTCCTCCAAAGACAGTGGCCCTCCTCTGGTCAGATCCCTCCGCCTTGCATCAGTGGAAATTCAGAAAGAGTGGGGAAGAGTTCTCCTGACAGGGGCTGAGTCACAAGGCAAGAAGCTGTCATCTCCCAGGGTCCTCAGGACCACAGACACGATCAAGGTGTGCAAGTTGTCTCTATTGCATGGGACAAGAAGCTTAACAGATGGCTTCTGAATCTTGCCTGAGGTCATGTGATGAAGAGGGTTAGACCAGGGTCTTGGTGACCCAGGTGTGAAGCAGCATCTGGCTCAAAGCGACGAGAGACACAGAAGTGGGGGCTGCCATGCCTTCATGCATCATGCCTACTTGGTGGGGAAGCCCCAAGGGTGCTGGGCTGGAACACCTGGTTGATGGGACTTCTGGGGACTCTGCGCTCGCTGAGGCTGTCACCCCTCCCCCTTTCTAAGACAGTTCCTTTCCTTCCACACCTGTAACTTTAAAGGTGGAGCATGGGACCCATGCTTTCACTCCACTGACCCAAGAAAGTAAAACAGGCCAGCTCGCCCTCCCTTACACGTAAGTCAGGACCGTGGGGCAGTTAACACAGGAAGTGCGTTTACGGTGAGGGATGTGATCTGCTGTTCAGATGAGATGAACGGGCCAGGAAGGGACCTGCTCAGACCTTCCCCTGCTTGGGTGAGGGGCCCACAGTTCTCCCTGACTGTTTGTGTTTCCATCCTGCCGCCTCCTCTCGGCAGCCTTCCCTGAACTCCTGTCCCCCAACAACGAGGTTTCTGTCGCCTCAGAAGCCTCTCACTCTCCCTGACTGTGCCTGTCTTGGGATCGCTGAGGGAAGGGAGGGGAAGGTCGGCGTTTTCAGCCTTGACTGCGTGCCAAAACCCGCTAGAGGACCATTCATAAACAAACAGTTTCTTTGTTTCTTTTTATCATTATTTATTTATGTGTCCACATGTATCTATCTGTATGTGTGCTTGTATCTGAGGTTAGGGCCATCCCCTGGAGCCGGAGTGACAAGCAGTTGTAAGCTGCCTAATGTGGGTGCTGGGAATCGAACTCAAGTCCTCTATAAGAACAATACATGTTCTCAACCACTGGGATATCTCTCCAGCACCGCACCACCCTCCCCACCCCCGTTTCTCTTTTCCTTTCTTTTTAAAAAAGTTTTAATTAAGATAGAACTATACCCAGGCTCAGCCATGGAATAATTAAGCCCCAATCTCTGGGCTGGAACCAGGCACCCGCATTTCTTAAACTATCCAACACCGAGAGCTGGGCCGTGATGCCTTGGACTCTAGGTCTTGTGTAGCGCTTCCCTCAGGTCCAGCCTGGCCCCCAGTCATACTCTACACCAGTATCTTACACCCTTGACAACTCCCTGTGGGACTGGGCAACGTGGTTTGCTTTTATAAAAGGTCAGAGTCCAACCAGTGTGTTACCCTGTGATTTGGGCAACCGACAACGCCAAGCAAATAATCACCCCTTCTGCAGTTAACCTCTCAAGAGAGCAACAGGCTGTGTCTCTGGTTATCTCCTGCTTCCAATTAAGAAGGCTGCAGCCAGATTCCTTTGTGTGGCTCTCGGGCCCCAGCCTTGTAAATGGCACACGTTCAATTATTTATCTAAACAAAGGTGATCCAGAGGGCAGCTGGCAGCTGCAAACACATGCCCAGTGCACTTGAACTGGACTTGCAGCCTCGGAATTCTTCAGCTTACATGACTTGGCATTGTGGATTTAATTTCCTCTAGGGGAGCGGGTGAAAGGCCCATCAGGGACAAAGCCATAAATTCCATTTCTGAAAGGGAAGGCTTGCCAGAGAGGAGCTATACAAACGCCATGCTGGTCCGCTGGCGGTGATTCGGTTGCTAGGATCCCGAAATCAAACAGTCTTAACTCTCTGGCAGGGAGGAAGGGCTGCTGAAGCCGTTCCAGTTTGGAGCTGTCTCTCCCTTCAGAGGACACATAACATTCTACGTCCCCAGTGACTAGCAAACTCCCTTACGAAGGGACAGAGACCTCTAAACAGATCTGCAAAGGTAGCGAAAGGAGAGGCTGTCCCATATAGACAGGCTCCACGTTTCTTCAGACTGGTGCCCTGCCCTGCTTTCTCTGTCTCTGTTGGAATGGGGCTGTGCCCGTCCTATGGAGGGACCGGCTTGTGATGAAGCAGTGGCATCATCCACTCAGCTGGCAGTACGCATGGCAGCAGTGACATGAGAAGTCTGAACGGCGTGGATGGAAACCGAGTTCCCACACATTGTCATTGTGTCAGGTGTCGTTGGCAGTAAGGACACTCACTGGAAAGAAAACCTAGGAAGCCAGGGTACCTGGGTAGAAGGTACCAGCAACAGTACTCTTCTTCACGGAGTGAATGCTATGAATTCACTCTCTCTGTCAGTACACCAGGCCATAGGAAAGGACCGTGGAAACGCATTCCATTAGGAAGCCGAGGTTTGTGGAGGCTAAGCACCTTGGCCAGCTCATGCAACCAGCAAGTGACTGCGTTGGAATTGCGCCCAGGTATCTGATTCCAAAGCCTGGGTTTCTAATTATCCTATAACACAAACCCTCGATGCTGGGCTAACATCTGAACAGGTTCCTGCCTTCTACCATCTCTGCTACTGGCCATCTTAGTTCAGACCTTAAAATCTCCCTCCCTCACCCTTTTCAGAACCTCTTAATTGATGTTCCTGCCACCAGGCTTATTCTCTACTTTGTCAAGTGCATTACACACACACACACACACACACACACACACACACACACACACACACACACACACACACACACCTTATGCAATACGATCTTTTGTCCGAAGGTCACATCCGAATCTCTTACAAAGCAGACGTGGTCCCACTCCATTCTTTAAGGCTTTTCTGTCGTTCCTCGCTTTGATCCAGTCCCATCAACTACCCTGATAAACAGCTCACTATTCGTGGGAGGGAGGGTCTCATCTCCACCCCCAATGGTCTACCTGCTGGTCCAAGCCAGCGACGCCCTCTGTAAAACATTTTCTCTTTCCTCCTTCCGCTCTCCTTTGCTGACACGCCCGTCTTTCCATGTGGACTGTGAATTTTTCATCTTGTTCATCTCAGCAACTTCCTCAAGATCTGGCAGAAGTCAGAGCTAAACATATCTTAGACACCCAGGCCCTTTACTCACTGACTAACAGGATCCCAAGGGTGGAAAAAAATGATCATGATCATTGAGTTTTTGACAACTAAATATATGTGCATGGGGCCTTGGTGTAATCGACCTAAGCAATTCCACACTAGAATTCTTGGATTTTATGTATCTCTGGAATAATTCCAAGAAACTAGATTTAAATAATTAAATTCCTGCTGTATGCATGTTTTCTTGATTTTGTAACCCAGTTTTACTCCACTCAAAAGTGTTTTCCTTAGCAGAAGTCAGCCATCATCGGTAGCAGTGTCTGGCCCTAGAATACCTACTCGTTTCTTTCTTAGCCTGAGAGTCGTTTTCTTAATTAAGGATTTTACTATTACTTCCTCATTTATTTAAAGATTGGATGCCTCAATTATGTTGACCAGCAAATTAAACCAGGCATGCTTTAGAAGTACCCTTAGCAAACTCCGGGGCAGATTCTCTCAAATGGCAACCTGTCGGACTAAGTCCTCCTGCCTGCTCCATAGGAAACAGAGCCTTGCAGACCTCTGCCCACATCCCAGGACTTATCTCCAGTCCCTCTCCCACGCTGGTGTCATCTTCCCACGCTGGTGTCCTCCTCCTTTTGTTCTCCAAGCCACGCAAACTGTGGCCTCCCCGACTCCTAAATCCCTACAGCACTGTTTCTTTCTGTGCCGCTCTGACTGTGTAAACGTTACATGGCAGATCACAGCGGAAAGCTCACTGTTACGGAAATAAAGTTGTTGGCTCCCTCCTTGCTGTAACAGGAATGCCTCCTGGGACACTGGGAAGCAGACTCACTTCTCTGGGTCTTTTCCTCACCGCAGAAGGAGAGAGCTACGTTGGCTGAGTGAGAGGGCCACTCTGCACTCTGCCAGCTCTCCATGTGGATGAAAAATGCCAGATTATCTTGATAATGCGTGGAAGTTTGCCAGGGCCATGGAAGAAGAAGTGGGAAAGTATAGGACTTTGGGCCACGTTCAAACTATTAACAGTTGCAAACAATGGTTTGGCTGCTGGATGCCTCTTCATTTTTCTGAGGGTTCCACATGATGACATCTTCAAACTAAACATGAAACCCAGAGATAGCCCAGAAGGATAAGAGGGGCCCTTGCTGGGCCCGAAGCCACGGCTTGTATTAGCTATGCTATTAAGTGCTTATTCTAAACTGGAGTTAGCACAATAGTGTATAGGACGCAGAACTGCACTCACAGGAAGAACTACTTTAACATTCCTTTCAGCCACGACCAAGGAGTGTGAACACAGGCATCCTGCTTTAGATTAGCCACTGTGCACCCCTCCCTGAATATGAAAAGGAGACATGCAAATCTGATTTGGCAGGAGACAGGGAGACTCGGAGAACCAGCACTCTCTTACTAAGTTACCCCATTGCATCTCTTCTAGACTAATTAATAAAGGAATGCTAAGATCAAAACAAAAGAGTCATTCAGAATAAAAGACAAACACTAGCAGAAGAGACCCTCTGCAGCAGAGCACCGCATTTAAGGCTAATTTTCCTGCATACGGAGGTCCAAAAGGGAGATGAATTCGTTTTCATGCAGGTTGACATGGGGGTCAAGACGTTATTAAAAAGCATGTTTACCAGTGTGAACCCTAATCCAAGATGGAGGGCAAAGTAAGATTAGGATAAGTCAAGGAGGGCTGGCTTGCATGGAGACTAAACTACCAGTGCTTGGATGAGGGTAGTGGTGTGGAGGAACGGTGAGGTCAGAGGCAGAAACCCCTGTCTCCAAGCACGGCAGAGACGC
Source organism: Peromyscus maniculatus bairdii (assembly GCF_049852395.1). Lineage (NCBI taxonomy): Eukaryota > Metazoa > Chordata > Mammalia > Rodentia > Cricetidae > Peromyscus > Peromyscus maniculatus. The sequence continues at coordinate 57,304,302 of NC_134870.1, forward strand.
GAAGGTTGAATGGCATTCACTTTCAAAAATTCATGTCCACTGAAGAACCTCAGACTATGATCTCACTGGGGAATGAGGTCTGTGAAGATGTAAATAAGGGCTGAGGTGAGATCATTTTAGATCTAATAACCATGTGTCAATGAGACACGAGAAGGTAGACATGTAAATATGGAGGCGGAGATTGGAATGAGTCACCTACATGTCAAAATCACTAAGGACTGTTGGAACCAGCAGCAGCAGGTGAAGGGAGGTATAGGAGAGTCTCTTCCCTCGAGGCCTCCAGAAGGACTTAACCTTACTGACATCAGGAGCTCAGACTTCTTGTCTCCTAGACTGCAACCATACCCATGTCTAATGTCCTACGCCGCTCGGTCCAAGGTCATTGCTCATGGTAGCTCAAGGAAACTCAGATGCCACCCCACGTCCTAAAGGGATAGCGAGGCACAGACACCACCCTAGTGTGAGAGGACATGGCGAGCTGCCAGCTAGTGACCTTCAGTCAATGAACCATATGCAGCCGCACAGAGCCAGCATGCACCAGCCCTTCAAGGCGGCTAGGTCGCTCTACCGGCACACACATATGAGGCAGTTTCCCATGACAGGAGCTGGGAGACTGAGGATCACGTTCACAGCCATCACCTCTGAGAAGACAAAACTGGAAACCGCTAACCTCCTTTGCTTTCAGTGAAGTGGTCATCACTGTCCCCAGATATAAGAAGCAATGGTGAGCACAAGTCAGTCTCTGGCTCCTGTGTCAGGTCCATGCCTCCTCAACCCCTTTTTAGTTGAGGTTGGCTCAACTCAAGCCTCTCTCAGGCTCCCTCGGTCTCTCTCCCTCTCCCCCTCCCCCTCCCTCGTGTGTGTGTGTGTGTGTGTGTGTGTGTGTGTGTGTGTGTGTGTGTGCGCGCAGACACCCTACACCGTGGCGTTTTACTGGCATTGCTGATTCCCGTACCCACATCCTCAGTCTGACCTCCCACTCCAGTCCAAGTCCATTTTCCAATGACCCCGGGAAATCATCACCAAGGGATCTCAGAAACTGTTCAAAGTCAAAACATCTGAGAAGGAGCCATCTGTGTTTGTCCAAAACCAACATCCTCGGAGCTGCTTGTCTCATTTCTCTAAACTGTCTTGGCTTAAATCCTGATTCACCACTCACTGTTTCCGAATGTCAAGGCCTGTCAGCGTCCGTATGCTTCTCACCGCTTCTCTCTATTTCTGTATGACCAGCCTTGCTCAGAGCCAGGCCACACCCACATCCAACTGAATAACAGCCAATGAGCTCTAGGGATGCCTACAGTCCTGGTCCCACCTCACTGTGGCCAAGGCTATCCTCCTGTTCTGTTTCGTCCATGACCCTGCTACCTCATGTCCTCGGTCGGAGCCCTAACTCTTCCCGTGGCTTCTGAGGATCTTTATGCTCCAACTCCATGCTACTTTCCCAACTTACGTTCCTGTATGTGTCAATGTGAACTGTCTGTGAGCAGGCTGTTCTCTCATCCTCCTGTCACACTACAGTTATTTCAGTCATTTGTCATGTGTTGACAGCAGCCATCAGATACCAGGGTCTACCGCAGATCCAACCAAACTGAATGCGTTCTTACCATTTTATGTGCAGCCAGAATTTCTCTCGTGACTACTACTGATCATCAATCTGATCACAAACCCTTCGGCCTTTCTTTATGCCCTTCTTTTTAAGATTAGTCTTCAGGTAAAGTATTATAGTGATTAGTGTTTTTGTGGGACAAAGAAAAATTACAGCACCATGACATGAACTTGGCACTAAACTCAGGCGGACCTGGTTAGAATCCCACCACGGAGGACACACTAGGATTAAGACACTTCTAGGGAGGATTGCTTACCCAGAAACAACTTACTATCTGTGGAAACAGTGACTAGAAATTCCAGAGACTAAACCTCCCAAGGACCACATCTCTCCCAGTGACCCAATTCTTCCAGATATAATGAAGTCAAGTTTAAATTACATGGGGCTCAGATAGGCACAGTTGTCTGCTGGGAGACACTCACGGTCATCTTTATCATTTGCTTTGTTTTTTTCAGGTCTGGAGACAAGCAGAAGTAAATTCCCATAGCAGTTTTTTTTTTTTCTTTTTTTCACTAACCTAGAATTTGTGTTTCTGTAATTCACAAATTGTTCCACATCCTCTATTGTAGACTGTGCACAATAGGTATGAACTGATACATTATTTCCATATTTGTCAGCATGATCAACTGCCTCTTGTAGATGGCCTAACCATTAAAATCAAAAGCCAACCCAAAAGATACTTTTATGAAGGTGCAAATAGAGATAAGGTATAGGAGCAAATGCTTATATGTAGTGGCCGGGTAGGACAGGCATCTCTCTGACCCAGGATTTCAGAGGTGCCACCCACACATCAATTGCTACAACTAACAGGGGAAATAGGATCCTAGCAATTCTGTCTTTATTCTTACAGTGCATTCATAGACGTGGGACCAATACTAATGACATGCTCACAGTTCTATTTTGAATGTAATTAACACCAGGAGACAGGATAAAAAGGCAAAACAACAGAGTTGGTTTTTTTTTTTTTTCCTTAAGCAGAAATCCTCATGAGCACACATTGAAACAATGAGATTTTGGATGCATTTTTAATCTAGCCCATTTCTGAAGCTTAAAGCACACCGCATGACAGAGACTTTAGTGCCCAGTGGAAATGTGCCATTCATATGGGAAGGAATTAAAAACAATCATATCACAGTGGTTTCTATTAACTTTCCTGGGTCCAGGTAGATTCTTCTCTCTGAAAAGTACTTTTTTGATGGGATCAATTGATTGACTGAATACCATTTCTTCCAGGTGAGAAACAGAGTAATAATTAAAGTGAGCCAACCTGTTTTCCAAGGGATGGGGTCAGGGCGGCTTGTGGGGAAGCTTGGGAGAGGGAATGATTGCAGCTCTTGGACTAGGATGCTTGGCTGTCAGGGGCAGGAAGCTAACCGAGAAGCCAGCGGCATCCACAGTGCAGGCCAGGCTGATGCAGGGAGAGCCAATACTGAAATAGGAGTCCTCATCACTGTGGAATCCAAATGCTGTGGACACTGAGAAGTCCTGTGTGGCAAACATCCTCTTCTTCAGCCTTGAAGGACAAACGCACAGTGGAATCTGCTCAGCAGAGCCAATTGCTGCTGCTCTGTGAACACTGGAGGATGCTGGACTGCCTGCCGTGTCTGTCCAGTGGATGAGTTCTCCGTGGGTGGCACTTTGGGGAGTTTCACTTTACCATACTGCTTCCACTGTAGAGGACACTGTGGTGTTTCTTTAGATCTGAGGCCACCAGCCATGGTGAGATGAACCACAAGTCTGCGTGATGGTTTTTTTTTTTAAGTTGCCAATTAGTAGCTGATTTTCACTGAAGATCTAAAGCCGTTCTTTCAATCTTAATCAGATATTACATCACAAGGAATATATATGCACATGCAGGAATGCACAACAGATTGATTGAGAGGGTCTTTATTTTAAGACAGTGTTTCACTATGGACCTGTGGTTGGCCTGGAGATGCTCATTGCGTAGATAAGGCTGGCCTCACACTCACAGAGATCCACCTGCATCTTCCTTCCTAGTGCTGGGATTAAAGGCAAGAGAGTCTTAAAATGCTTTCACAGGTAGAACCTGACTTTGTGGGCAGCCTGAATGGGCCTGTGACTCCTTCTGGGAGAATGCTGCCGAAGGTGTCCATCTTGTCCTGTCTCAGTGACCAATGTTTGACTGTCATGTGCCTCACGAGTGCTTTACTGTGTTTTCAGGACTTTCTTCCTGGCAGCTGAGCCCCTAGTGACAGTGTTGATGTGGCTATGTTCACTGCTTGTACAGGTGTAGGCCATATACACCGGTATATGTGCAAACTGTATACTAACTGCTACTGGCTGACAGCAATTTCCTAGATATTGAAATGCAAAAGACTGCGCGTCTGAGAAGTGATGACAGCTGAGAATAGAGATAAACATCCTGTTCTAGTTCTAGGGACCTTGACCTTTTCATAGCACCTTGAGGCACAGCTCCCCTGCCCCAGGACATCACAGGACAGAAGCCCTTCCTCATCTATGAGAAGACCACAGCCTTGAAGGGATCCAGCCATGGCTGGACTGGAGCAATGGAACTGACTGGGACTTTAGGGAGTAAGAGACTGGTGTCACCCATCCACTGTGGAGAAAAGTTGAGCCCTGGCTGACTGTGCAGTTCGGGTAGCCATTTAGGGGACACCTACACCTTAAATAAACACAGGAAGAGAAGAAAGGCAGAATGAAGTAGACCCAGACAGAAGCAACAAGGAGGCAGGTATTTAAAAAGACACAAAAATTATCTTAGCTCTTGATTCTGGCTTCCATGAGGCTCACAAGTATATTTTCTGTCTTTGGGTTTACTGGTTACTTGGAAGCCTCCCAGTGAACCCCCATTTTCACCCAAGGGAAGAATGCTGGGATTATATTTGTAGCAACAAGATATACAGCAGTGGGAGCCAGATCCCTCCCAACTTCACCCCTCAGAAGAACAGAACTCAGGGGCACCCTGGGCATGCTCACATGATGATCTTGGCAGGTCTGGCATGGGTAAGCAAGAGTCCTGAGCCCCTCAGCCCACCATGGAGCTGCCCTCACCCAGAAACTTGCCAGAACACTGTTCATGAAAACAATGTACTTTTTGAGGTGAGTTCAAGTGAGTCTGCGGAGGAAGAAAAAGTCTGTATTATTGAGAAAGAATCGCCCTGGGTGGCAGAGAGAAAGCAACCTTAGAGCTCACTGAAGACAAAGGTTGAAAACACAGGTAGCCATTTCTTCTCAACTTCCACCCACACCCCATCCCACACCCAGAGCTGAGAGTCTGGGTAGGCAAGGCTTAGGGCTCTCCCAAATGGAAACCCCTGCTCCCTTTGTGACAGGAATTTCAGGAAAAAAGACTAAAGAGGAAGATGTAGCTGGAGAGTTTTCTCTCTGGGTCCCACCAAGCCCCCGACAGTCTAACAGCCCACTTATAAAATAAACACACAGACGCTTATATTATTTAAACTGTTTGGCCTTAATGGCTCAGGCTTCTTGCTATCTAGTTCCTACATCTTAAATTAATCCATTTCTATAAATCTATACCTTGCCACGTGACTCCTGGCTTACTGGCATCTTCACATGCTGCTTGTCATGGCGGCGGCTGGCAGTGTCTCCCTCTGCCTTCCTGTTCTCTCCATTCTCCTCTTTGTTAGTCCCACCTATACTTCCTGCCTGGCTACTGGCCAATCAGTGTTTTATTCATTGACCAATCAGAGCAACACATTTGACATACAGACCATCCCACAGCAGGAGAAAGACAAGACTGAGGAGACGGCTCAGTTGGTGAAGTGCTTGTGGCACAGACTTTAGGATCTAAGTTGGACCCCCCAGAACTCACATCAAAAGCCCAGTGTCATGGCGGACCTGTAATACCAGAACTGTAAAGGTTAGAGACAGGAAGGGACCTGGGCCTCAAGGGCTAGCCAGAATATCTAATGAGTGAGTCCCAGGTCTAAAGACAAGGGTGACATCTCCCAAGGAACAACCCTCAAGCTTGACCTTACACTTGTGAGCATGTGTGTGTCCACGTGTGCACACATGTGTGTGTGCACACAGACACAGAAAAAGAAAAGGAAATGTGCGGTGCGGTACAGAGCATCCTTCTATGGAGATACACAGTAAGGAAGTAGCAGAAGGGTTAGCACGATATAGGAATGGCCCGTGAGTGTCCTGGGTATAGGGATAGGTCCATTAGGATGGAGAGGAAAGGGACATTCAGACACTGAGACCCTTCCTGCCTGGCTGTCCAGGGAAGTCCATACTCCAGCCATCTTCTTTCTTGGTGATTTTATTCTAAGGTTCCCCAGGCCTAATGTCGTCAGAGAACTTCATTGCAGCCAGGTGTGCCACCTGGGGATGGGTGAAAGAGAGCTGTCCAACAGTCACTTCCACCAAGGGTCTGCTGGGTAGACCGGGAGCTTTTGGTGGCAGAGAAAGCCCATGAGCCTGGGAGTCACAGGAAAGTTGCCTCTTGGCTCCTCCTTAAATTGACAAAGTGTTACTTGAATTTCTAAAGGTCTTTTAACAAATAAATAAATACATAAATAAATAAAAAACCTGGAGCCAGATATTGGGGTAAGTGCTGAAAGATCAGAGAGACAAAGGAACAAGCCACTGCCAGGTCTTACCTCTAGGACTCCTCAGCCTGAAGAAGCTCTCTAGCCAAAAGGGGCTTCTGGCCAGAAGACTTAGTTCCTGTCTCCTCACACCTTATATACTTTTCTCCACCCTGCCATCACTTCCTGGAATGAAAGGTGTGTGTGCGTCCCACATACTGGCATTAAAGGTGTGTGCCACCACTGCCTGGCCTCTATGTTTAATCTAGTGGCTTGTTCTGTACTCTGATGTTCAGGCAAATTTTATTAGGGTACACAATACATCACCAGAGCAAAAGCCTTGCTTAGAGAGGGGGAGAGAAAGAGTAGAGAGGCTTGACAGTATTTATATGCAAGAGTCTTGTCTACAGCAGATCCCCAAAATCCATATTACAGACAGAGGGCACAGGGGCAATGGGCCAGTAGGTGAAGTGCTTAGGTCAAAAACATGAGGACCTAAGTTGGATCTCCAGAACCCACGTAAAACTGAGTCTCAGAGCTGGAATTCAGACTCACACTTGACTGCTTTTACAAATCCATAATTCCTCTTATCATGTCCCACCATTTCCCAGGAATCAGAGAGAGAGAAGCCACAATGTTGTGTTCAGCCTGTCATAGGCTAGCTGCTGGGTAGGGGGTTGGTGGAAGATGGGAGCCTTGCTGGGCTGTGCCTTGGCTTGCAAGAGACACTAACACATCCAAGAACAGAGCAAGCACAGTGGCTAGCCCTCTCACGTAAGCCATGGCTCTGTGACCATTTCTTGCAAGTACTCACATACTTCACCACTTGCTTATAAAATATTTGTAAGATTAATACATAAGCTCTTTCAAATGGAGTGATTCTGCATCTTTCAGACAACATTGACCTTAATCTTGAATGGTTACGCATCCTAGAGAAGGGAATTAAGGCCCACAGTTGCTAAGCCTCAATCTGGTGTAGTACCCAGTAGCCACAATTCCCATTGCTATTTACTGTGTGCTAATAAACATACTTATGAGAGATTGGGAGTTAGACAGACTCCTTGGTACTGAAGAGAGATAGGGAGTGGAGCCATGGCTAAGGTCTTAGTTAAGGTTTTTATTACTGTGAAAAGACACCATGACCATGACAACTCTTATAAAGAAAACATATAATTGAGGGGGCTCACTTAAAGTTTCAGAGGTTTAGTCCATTATTATCATGGTGGGGAGCATGGCAGCATACAGGCAGATGTGATGTTGGTGCTGAGAGTCCTACATCTTGACTCAGAGGCAACAGGAAATCGACTGACTGTCACACTGGGTGAAGCTTGAGAAAACTACCTCAAAGCCCACCCCTCCGGTGACGCACTTCCTCCATCAAGACCACACCTACTCCAACAAGACCACACCCACTCCAGCAAGACCACACCTACTCCAACAAGACCACACCCACTCCAGCAAGACCACACCTACTCCAACAAGACCACACCCACTCCAGCAAGACCACACCTTCTAATAGTGCCAATCCCTTTGGGAGCCATTCTCTTTCAAACCACCACAGCTAGGTGATGAAGGAGGCAAATTTCCAAGATGGCTAGCTTCTTCCTCACCCTACTGACTTGCAACACAAGCCTGGCAGCTTAAAACAAAGGACTTGTAGGCTTGCGTTTCTAGCCAGCAGGGCCCTGCTGATGGACTGGCCCAACAAGTTCAAGACCTACTTCTCAGGACATGTCCCACAACAGCTCTGGGCCAATCAACCATTCCTGTCTTTCTTCAACCTGACTGACCCTAAATTAGGAGAGGAAAGACCTTCAGAGGCTTTAAACACCTCAGCCCTGGAGAAGAGACTGAACTTTTCAGCTTCCTGAGCCCCCCTCAGCTCCCCTCTACTTTGCATGTCCTTTTCTGTGTGTGTTTACTGCATGTGCGTATCTCCTCGCGCCCACAAACACCTTTCTTCATCTGCTGATTCTGTTTGCTCTTGTTTGTACTCGAGAATTTTCCTAGCTTTTAATTCTTCAACTGGCAGAGAAAACAAACCCATTTGAGACTCCTAGACTACATCACATAGACTTTGCAGAGGTCCCCTGCTAGGCTTCTGAGTCAACCTGGGGCCTTCCCAAATGAGAAGGTTCAGGGCAGTGATCTCTCTGCCTTGATCCATCACTCTGTTTTCTTGCTCTTTGGTCTCCTGCATGTCCAATATCAGCAACCTCACAGCCCCTATTGGCTTGGAAAGTCACAGCTGACATTTACAGTTAGCTCAGGCTCTGAGATTGGGAACCCTGTGTGTCTAAGGGTAGCTTTTGGCGAGCATCTCATTTTCTGTGGAATATAGATGCCCAATAGGAATTCAAACATATTTTCCTCTTCTGCATTTTTTAAATCCCTATTTTTTTTTAAAGGCTACAATTCTGCATGACAGGCACTCATTTCAAAACGCTTGCCATGACAAAGATGCCATTTTGGTTTCAATTACTAAGACACACCAGGAGCCAGTCATAAGCTTCAGCAGATAATACAGTTGTTGTATTGGCTGCTTACACTGCCTCATTTTATGTCAACTTAACACATGTTAGAGTCAGCAGAGAGGAAGGAGCCTAGATTGAGAAAATCCCTCCATAAGATCAGGCTGTAGGCAAGCCTGGAGGGCAGTATTTCTCAACCCTTTAAGTTCCTTATGTTATGCCATAAGATTATTTTTGTTGCTGCTTCATAACTGTAATTATGAATCATAATGTAAATATCTGCTATGCAGGACATCTGATATGTGAACCCTGTGAAACGGTCATTCATCCCCCCAAAGGGGTCACAACCCACAGGTTGAGAACCACAGCTGTAGGACATTTTCTTAATTAGTGAATGATGTGGGAGGACCCAGCCCATTGTGGATGGTGCTGTCCCTGGGCTGGTGGTCCTGGGTTCTATGAGAAAACAGGCTGAGCATGCTATGAGGAGCAAGCCAGTAAGCAGTTCTGCTCCATGACCTCTGCATCAGCTCCTGCTTCCAGTTTTCTGCCCTGTCTGAGTTTCTGTCCTGACTTCCTTCAATGATGAACAGTGTATTATTCAGGGGTCGCTAGAGGAACAGAACTGAGAAAATGAATCTATATATAGAAAGGGAAATTATTAGAATGGCTTACAGACTGTGGTCCAGCTAGTCCAACAATAGCTCTCTACCTATGGAAAGCCCAAAAATCCAGTAGTTGTTCAATCCATGAGGCTGGATGTCTCAGCTGGCCTTTAGTATATGCCAGAATCCTGAAGAAGTGGGTTCTGATGCCAATGAAGGAATGAATTTGCCAGTGACAGTGAGGGCAAGCAGGCAGAGAGCAAGCTGTCCTTTATACAGGCTGCCACCAGAAGGTGTGGACAGATTAATGGTGGATCTTCCTGTTTTGTTAGAAGCTCTGCCTAAGTCCTCCTCTCCCTCTCCAAACCCTGTCCCTCAGAAAGCCTGCCAAGCATCAGCTCCTCCCCTGGAGCTGCTCAAGCCCTCCTACAGGGTATTTAAGCTCCAGCCCACAGACCTGCCATGTGATTTCTCTCTTGCTTCCTCTCCCAAGATCACCCAGGAGTGCTTTGCTCGGATTAAACCTAGTCCTTCACCTTTTAATTTGGCTCAATTTGGTTTACTATTGGATTTGGATTTTGAATCCACTACCAAGGATTCAAAAATATTTATCACTTCCCACCTCAAAAGGCCTGGATTAAGGTGTATCTTCCCATCTCAAAAGATCCAGATGAAAATGGGTCTTCCCACTTAAAATGATTTAATTAAGGGGAAAAAAAAATCTGTCACAGGTATACCTAGCTGGTTGTGTTTTAGTTAATTTCAGATGTGGTCAAGTTGACAGCCGAGAGTAGCCATCACAAACAGTGATGTGGAGGTGTAAGCTAAACAAATCCTTTCCTCCCAACTTGTGTTTGGTCATGGTGTTTCATCACAGCAGTAGAAAACCTCACTAAGGCACGGCCCTTGTGTAGGCTTTTCAGCTGCCACCAATAAACCTCCAGGATTACAGCTTTCCTGATCTTCGCTCAGTGGGTGCCTGGAATTGCCATGCCTGGGGCTAAGCTCTCTCTCTCTCTCTCTCTCTCTCTCTCTCTCTCTCTCTCTCTCTCTCTCTCTCTCTCTCTCTCACACACACACACACACACACACACACACACACACACACACACACACACAGCTGTATTCTTCTGCCGGCAAGACTAAGAGGCAGGGAGCTCTGACATGCATTTTACACTTAAAACTCATGCCTGTTTAGCTGTCTCTGAAGACGACATAAGGCCCTGTATGATAACAAAACACAAGAGAAAAAGACAAAGACGAGGAGATACAAGAAGGAAGGTAGCCAAGAGGGAGAGGGAAGCCGAAGAGAGAAAGTGGACACCTGTCACAAGCCACGGTTGTCTGTGATGAGTCCCACACTGGTGTTGATAAGGCCATTCCATAGAGAAGGGCACCGCTTTATTTGAATCAAATTATTCACGAATCAGTACAGAACATTTAAATACTGCAAGCAACAGTTACTTACTCAGTGCCTACTGACAAGTGCCCGCTCACTAAACACCGCATGCATGGGAGGCCAGGGCTGCTGCTCCCAAGAACTGCCCAGATCTGCAATCCACCCAGAAAGCCTACCACGACCAAGTGTTCACACAATGGCTTTTTGCTAGGACCGGCTATTAAGATGTCCTTGTGTCCGTGCTTTCTCAAAGTGCCTCTGATCCAGTTCTTGGTGCCACCAGTTCATACCACCTCTGTGCAGTCGTCCATTTGTATGGTTGGCACGGTCCTTCTCAAAGACCTCGTGCGTGTCAGGAATGATTGAAGAGTAGGTCAAGCTAATGTGCATCTGAGGAAGAGTTGGTTTGCTTCCCTTCTTTTCTAATTAACTTTGCAGAATACAATCGCCCTTATTCATAGAAGCCATAGGGAAAGGGGAGGAGGACACAGATTTTCTTCTTTGCAGAGACCTCTGCTCCTCCCTCCCTGCTAGGAATGCAAATATCTCCAACTCTTCATTAAGGGAGGGGGATTAAAACAGAGCCAGTGCAAATGAGAAAGACCAGGAGTCTGCCAAGCGGGGGCAGGAGCTGCCAGTGTTTGTTGCTGCAAAGGTACCTCCCTGGGTGCCTAGGGGATGGATATTAATCGTTAACATTCCACTGATGGGGGCAAAGTGATCTGTGCTGAAAGCAGGGGGCGTTAGCACATTTTATCTTGTTTACCTTTCTGCTCTGACTCACCATCAGGGGTCTGTTTCTCTTCCTAAGAACTAATTTGGCTCACCACTGTGACCACCCTGGCTTGCTAGTTAAACTTCTACTTAATTGGTGTTCACGTTCTGACCTGGTTCCTCATACCCAAGACTCCTTGGAGGCCAGTCCCACAGCTCTTCAGTAGGGTTATGGCAAACTGAGTAGGAGTGTGAGATATATAGCAGGGTGGCCAGGACATCCCAGCAAACACAGAGGCTGCATTGGTGAGGGTCTGCCGTGGTAATCTACACTACTGTATATGAGCCTCTATCAAAATGTAACATTCACATGCTCCTTCCTTAGAAAGTACTTATATACCCTTCTTCCAAACCAATTCCATGCTCAGGCTCAGGTCACCCCCAGATGTCTGCTCCTCGCTGTCTAGAGAGGGGCTTCTTCCTAGGTCTCGGTCACTTTCCTCATCTCTTCCGAACAGAGTCTAAACCCAGACCAATGTGAACTTGGAGGTCCTTGGACTTACTGGCGAAGGTCCAGAGCAAACACTATGATGGTTAGGGTTAATCATAAACTTGACAGAATCTAGAATTGCCCGAGACAAGGGCCTCTGAGGATGTCCTCAGGAGATTATCTCCATTACTTAGCTGACACAGGAAGATTTGTCTTAATTTGGGCAGAACCATTCCTCAGGCAGGGGACTCTGGACTGACTGCCTACGAGGAAAGGGAGGTGGTAGCGGCCTGAATTCAACTGCTGTCTTCTCCCAACTACAGATGCAATGCTTGATGCTCCCACTGACCCAGCTTCCCTGCCATGATGACCTGTATCTTGAAGTAAGAGCTAAAAATAAACTCCTCCTTCCTGAAGGTGCTTTGTTAGGACATTTTATCCTACCAACGGGAAAAGTGAATGAGATAAGAACAAGAAGAAATTAGAGAGAGAGGCCATGACATTGCAGACTAGTTTTACAAGATGCTCATTAATCCGTGGTGAGGTGACCCCCTTAAAAGCCATCACAGAAGGAAAATATCATAAGTCAAAAATACATATAACACACATCATCTCTGGAATACCAAGATACAGGTGCTCAGAGGATGTCCATGAAGCCTATGGTTGCTCAAAACCATCTTGCATAAATTAGCCTGGTTTATAATATAGTACTGTGCATCTCCTATGATTTGTTAATGCAGACTGAAACAAAAAGCCAGAAATGATTGTGTGGGCACCTTTCTGTGTTGCTGTAAAGGTGAAAAATTCCAAGTGAAGCCACTGTTGGCAAAGTATATGAGTAGACTTCCTCTGGATGCTAAGCATCTCTGCTGGACTTTCTGCATGGACTCTGGTCCAGAGAAAGTATGCCCGGCTGCAACACACAACTTTCAAGAGTCACTGAAGTAAAAACAAAATCCAATAATTCTCTTCTGAGTACAGATCTGTTTAAATCTCATGGAAAGAAGAGAAAGTGGTAACATAGACAATGCTTTTTAATCAGCTCCAATTTTCCCTAAAAAGCTGAGCTGTGGTGACAGTGACCTATCACCACCTAGCAGCGTACAGCATTTATAGCCAAGGAGTTGACTCTTAGTTTTAAGGATTCGGTAGTCTGAAGGGTTTATAGTTTGCCAGTAACTCAACAGAATTTGACAGCTGATTCCATCTATTTCCTCCGGTATTCATCCCTATAATTATGTGTTGAGTGCATACTCTGTTCTAGGCATTGGGGGTGCTACTGGCTGATAACTAAGCCCATTCATGGAGTTTATAGTTCAGGAAGGGAGGATGATTCTAAGTCTTATACCCAATATTAAAGTAGATGTGTAAATGGAACTTTGGCCAAATGTTAATGCCCAGAGCAGCCGAGAATAGGCTCCTCATGCTATCCAAGTTGAAATGTAAATTGGTACAATTTTTTAGACAGCAATTTATGAGAAATGTCTTAAAGTTTGCTTATCCCTTGGACCCAGGGAATTCCAACATCTAGGAATTTATTCCAACAAAATGATCACAAAAATATATAAATTAAGACTATTTTGAACTATCATCCAAAATTTTAAAAGGAAATAAATAATACTCAACTATTCAGCATTGTTAAAACAGGGACTACAAGCCATAAAATGAAGAACCGAGAGACCTGAAAGGCATAGTGTGATAGTATAGATGTAGCATGAAGTGAATTGGAAGGTGGGAGTAACAACATACATAAATTACTTTATAATCTCATATGAGATCTAGAAAACTGTCCAATCTAAGTGCTAATGTTATCTTTGTAGGATAGCATGTGATAATTTTCTTTTTTTAGTTGTGAATAAATAGTTTTAGGAATTCTGTAAAATAACATGTAAAATTCTTACTTGAGGAGAGAAAAAGAACAGTTCTTTAAAGCTGAGAGGGGTTTTGTGTGTAGATGCTTTATTTATTGATTTATTTGTTCATTGTGGCTGCTATGTCAGAGAAACAAGAACACAGAAGACATTTGCTCATAAATACAAAGGGCGAAAACTAGACCTTTAATGTATAATGGAGGCAACTCAGTAAAGGAGGTTTCTCATGTCCCCCTCCCAGGAGGCATGACTCACTTTTTACAAAGCCATGTTAAAGGATTCATGCATGTCAGCTCAAGGCTGTTCTGTCCTGGGATTCACACTGTTCTCTGGGAAAACAGGGGGCTCTGAACCTGTCACCATGTAAGGCTTTAACTAGAAACACCTCAACCATTTGCTCTGACACTGAGGCCAGGATGATGGTTGATTTTAAACCAGATGAATGGAAAAGAGCATTTCCCCCCAAACCAAGTAGTGTCCTGCTCCTGAGAAGAGGGGGTGGATGTTATGCAGAAAAGACATATTTACTATTCACTAAATGGCTGTCTGATAATAGTGGTAAATTTAATAGAATATGGGTTTTTTTTTTTGTTAATCTCCAATTCATTTAGTAATTATTTTCTCACAGCAGTAATATCTCCTTTCTTGAAGTACAATTTCCCTTTTAACTCACAGCTTACACACTGGAGGGGTATATTTGTACAGATATGCACCTCTCTAGACAGGATGCTAGGATTTTTGAACATTTTTTAATATGATTTAACATTTGTTATCATGTTATTATAAAGATAATATGCTGAGTCAGGAAGATGGTTCGGTGGGTAAAGCACTTGCCTCTAAGCCTGATGATTTGAGTTCAATCTTTGGAACCCATATGATGGAAGAGGAAATTGTCCTCTGGCCTGCCTACACACACACACACACACACACACACACACGCACGCACGCACGCACGCACGCACGCACGCACGCACGCACGCACACACACTCAACAAATCAAAGTCAGTTTTTAAAATGAGTGACGTATCATGCTTACATCCACAGGACTCATGCAGTGCCTTTCCATAGCTGTTTCCCTGCTGGTTTGCGCCTTCCTTTCTGTTTTTTTTTTTTTTTTTCCCTCTCTCAATCTAAGGAGGAGACAAGGTTAATACCAGCACAGTACAAAGCCGACAAGCTTCAAGTTCAAAGTCCGGAGCAAACAGATTTCCTCCGATACTGCAGTGTGAGAGGACCCTGATGAGCAAAAAGCACTGTCCCCAGGATAGCTGAGGTGAAGCAGTGACGCTCAAAGTCAGTGCCACGGAGCTCTTGTCTGTGAGTGGCTGCACCTCGGTTGCCCATCAGGCCCTCTGTGACAAACCCCATCTCTTAGTCTCCTCCCCAATCTAAACAGCTTTACATAGCTTAGTCATAGTCTTTCCATTGGTCCTACAGCTTTGTTTTCTGCCTTCTTCCTTAGCACAAAGAGTTTATCTATTAATTAACTGCTTATGATCCAGTCATTTGTGTCCCCAGCTAGTATCATAGTTTTGGGGGCTGTAGCACCTCTTAGAAGTGGTACTTAGCTGGTAGAAGCAGGGTGGCACTGGGCCAGCCTTTCAAGGTTGTATCTGCTCCTTTTCTTGGTCTAACCTCTGCTCTCAGGCCTGCTGGGATGTCAGCTGTGCCTGCCTGTCACAGCATTGTGCCCCAGGCATTCCTTCCCTGCCATGATGCACTACAATGTCTCTGACACTGAGAGACAAAATAAACTTTTCCCATTAGAATTGCTTTTGTCAGAGCAACGCAAAAATAACTCGCACACATTGAATGTGAGCTTCAATAGTGTTTTACTTATATTTATCAGTCGAAAGGACTAGGAAGCTGTGTTTTAGAACCATATTCACTGAAGGCTGACCTTGTCCAGTTGCTTAATCCATCTGTCCTCAAGCTCTGGGCCAGAAGCACAGATTTCACAGCCATAAAGTGGAATTGTTAGCCTTTGTTGCCAATGATCTGTGTTGCATTTGCATTCAAGTATTGCCCAACAAAGAGTAGAGATGACTATTTTAAGCCCGCAAGCATTTTTACAAAGTTCAAGATTAAGCGTCAAATTCTGAAAAGCATTACACACATAAAAATCCCCTAACTCTGATATTGAGATGTATCAGAACTGTGAGTTTGGATCTGAATCATGATTTCGACACAACTGTGTTTTCAGTACGGATTTGTCTGGTTCTTGGTTGTGATGACAATCAAGAAATGTAGTCATGAATTATGTGGACTGCACAAGACATTGGATCAAGCACATCATTTTCTTTTTTCTTTCTTTCTTGAGAAAACATTTCCCAAACCACCAGGAACTCAGCAGAGAGTTCCAAGAGGATCTGGGAAAGCAGAGAAGCCGAGGCCTCCTCAGTAGAGCCCAGCTCCACTGTCCACTCACCCTTCTCCTCCTGTCAGCCATTTGTGGCGGCCACATTCTAGGCTCAGGTAAAAATCCCACGGTTTCTCAAGGAATCTGATACATTGGCCTTTTCTCACAAGCCAAGCTGTCAAGCCAGAGGATATGTTTTCATTCGGGTTTTTGTTGTTAAAGTATCAATGTGGAGAAAATGCTACAGGCAAACTGCATACTTTGCAGAGTAAAAACTTGGTGAGAAATCCCACTTCCAAAAAGGAAATTCACCAGATTCAGTCAACTTTTTGTTTTCAGAAAAAGTCTTAAAGCCATAGTTTTTAAACATATATTGTACTGCGATATGCAAGTTTGAAAGTTTTAGGGATAAGTAAATGGTACCCATTTCATAATCCTAGTTCTCATAAATACTAATTATGTAATTATATATAATACATTATATATACAAGAACTTCAAAAAATTGTTTTTTTTTCTTTTTCTTTTTGATGGGAGTTACAACAGAATCTTGCTTGATAGCCCAAGCTAGCCCGACACCTATGGTTGTCCAGGTGAGTCTTGAACCCCTGATCTTCTTGTCTCTCCCCACAAGTGCTGATAGTGTAAATACAGACATTGCTCCTGGCTTAAGGTTCTATTTCATTCCTGGCTTTAATTTAGATTAAATATCCATTGTTATTAAATATCTTGTGAACACATGACATTTATTGGCCATGTTCTATTCTATCAGAGGGGTTAACCATAGTTCAATTTCATTTCTCCACACTGCATATTTACATAGTCTGAACTCTGATGATCATACGTGAAATCCTTTAACTGGTATTGCTAACACGATGGCCAAGTTGCTTTCCAGCTTTGGCAATGTGCACTCCAACCAGCATAATGCGAGCGACCATCCTCCAGAACTTTCATCAGCACTGCGTACTGTATTAAGATGCTGGTGTATTAAGATGCTGGTAAGAAGCTGGGCGATGGTGGCACACGCCTTTAATCCCAGCACTCGGGAGGCAGAGGCAGGCGGATCTCTGTGAGTTCGAGGCCAGCCTGGGCTACCAAGTGAGTTCCAGGAAAGGTGCAAAGCTACACAGAGAAACCCTGTCTCGAAAAAAACAAAACAAACAAACAAACAAAAAAAAAGATGCTGGTAAGGAAGAGTAGTAGTGGGAACATGACCCCCTCCCAGCTTGGTTAGAGCTCTGCGTGCTGAACATGTGGTCTTTAGGCTCAAATCTGTACTCAAAACCTGAATCTGTCACTGGTTGGTCTTAAGAAAGTTACTTCCCCTTTCGGCATCTCTTGTTCTTCAACTGTACCTGCCTCAAGGCAAGTGAGGTTTAAGTTAGGTAATACATATGAAATGTTTAATACAGTGCCTGATTTCCAGTATAGGCTCACCGATCATCTATCCATCTATTAATATAGTTATGTAATATGAACTGAAATACAATAATAAGCTTATGACTAATCAGACTTGATTGTTAAATGATTTCACATATATTTATTTCATTTTTTCCTAAAGGCACACATTAATAGTAATAATGCTAACTTCTTGTAAAAGAAAAGAATGCATGAAGTTAGGAAGTAGAGGGAATAGTCTAAGGTGAACAAGGGGCAGAGTTAGGATAAAGTCCCAAGCTGCTCATCTCCACCACTCTCTGTCACATTTTTACAGGACAGAGTACTGTATGATAGCCTGGGATATTTGTAGGCAAAGACGTTCTCTCCCAGGACTAATACTCTCTCTATGGGCCTAGCTTTGGTTAGGTAGGCTGCTTGGAAAATCGATGTGCTGTTGGGCGGGAGATGATAGACAAGCAGCTTTGGCATCATATTTAATGAGTTACAGCCAGGGAAGGTGAAAGAAATCTATCCTGGTCCCTGGCCTGAAAATTGACTTCTTGGTTCTCAGAAAGCAGCTAGACCCTTTTCTTCAGCCTGGATCTAGACTCATTATTAAGTCCAGGAATGAAAACTGACTTGTCTTCTTTGTATTCAGGTGGCAATGCTCACATTTGGCTAGCTGGCTATGAAACTCTGCCCAAAGTCACCTATAGCACAAACACAGGCAACTTCTGAAACACCTAGGGAAACGCGACCTTTCTACCCGAATGACAGAATTAACTGGCTCACATTTATGATTCTGTTGCTGTCATCTCCGATCTTGCTGGAGGAGGCTTATAGCTGTGGATCTAGGCTCAGTTTTGCAAGTTAGTTGGAGGGGGGACTCTTCTGCTTTAAGCCTGTCTTAGTCAGTGTTCTTGTCATGAAGAGACGGCAGGACCGTGGCAACTCTTATAAAGGAAAGCATTTAGCTGGGGCTGGCTGACAGGTTCTGAGGTTTAGTCCATTATCATCATGGCAGGAACCATAGTGGCCCACAGGCAGACACGGTGCTGGAGAGGCAGCTGAGAGTTCTATATTCCGATCCACAGGCAGCAGGAAGAGAGAGAAACTGGGCCTGGCTTGAGCATTTGAAACTCCAGTGCCCACCACCAATGACATACTTCTTCCAGCAAGGCCACACCCACTCCAACAACTGCACATCTCCTAATCCTTGTCAAGTAACACTGCTCCCTAATGACCAAGCATTCAAGTATATGAGCCCATGGGGGCCATTCCTATTCAAATCACCACAAAGCCAAAAGCAAAAAAAAAAAAAAAAAAAAAGAAAGAAAGAAAAGAAAAGAAAAAATCCAGGTTTCTGTAATCTTGTGATGCAAACTCCAAGGACTGTGGCTGTGATTCTGTTATGAACAGATGGAACTACTGGACATTTTTTGTTGTTGTTGTTTTCTTTGTTCTCGTACCTCAGATTTATACATTGGTTTCTGGGTTCCTTTCCTTGGCTCCCACCAAGAGATGACTGGGTAAGCCTTGGGTGTGGTGGGGTTAGTATAAAATCCCATCATAGAACTAGACCCCCGATGCAGACATATCCTCTCTCTGAAGAAACAAGTCCTTCTAAAATTATCTGAAACTAGTAGATGGATAACATTTATTAGTGTGGAATTGTGGGAAATTAAGCTCAAATATCATATTCCAAATGAAATTTTAGGGCTGTGCTTTAACAGGATGGGTGGGACAGTCAGTAACCTAAGAAATATAAGTGCTGCAAACTTTATTTTAAAACATTCTGATGATAATTATACTTTGTTTGCATTTAGTATTATGAAACTTGAAATACAAAAATTTAATTACTATGGTGAGCATTTGCCAACTCTAGCTAGGAGGGTAGAAACAAAAATTACAAATGGATGTCAAAGAATTATAAACAAGCAGACTTAACAATCTATATTGCCTAAGATGATTGTATTTAAAAAAACCTAATGGAAGATGCCACATCATGTGGAGATTTGGGACACAATTGTGCTCTCAGCTAGGCTTATGATGTCCTGAGTAGGCAGTGACTCCCAGTGTGTAAGATCCACTTGGAGGTATCTGAACACTATCTCCTGGCCCAAACCCACAGTTTTGAGTCAGTGGACCCACAGAACAGACCAGAAAAGTTTGTTTCTAAGAAGCTCTAAAGTTGAAGCTGCTGGTCCATCCCAATCTTTCTCCTGCAGGCTTGCCTGTGTTTCTGATCTTTGATGAGATGACGGGCCTGGCTGAGGCCCACTGGCAGGGAAGATGTGCAGGAGGCAGAGGAAGAAGGACCAATGAAAGAGAATCTGGACATGGGCGAGGATGGAGGTGGAAGTGCGGGGGGGGGGGGGGGGGGGGGTGTGAGTGGAGGGGTGGTTGTGCCAGCATCTTGGCCCTGAGTTGAGGATTTCAAAATTGTGGCTTATGGATTCTTGAATGGTTAGACAAACCAAAAAGGATGGCAGGATTTAAATTGCCAATTTAAGAAGCATGGCCCTTTCATGATGGGGTTGCTGTGGTACCCTTGGACCGACTCTGTGTGGGCTACATCACTTTCACTTTTATTTTTACATGTTTTCCCCCTGGAGCTTCACTCTAAACTTCCTTTTATGCACAGAACTTCTAATCCATAACACTACAGGACAGCCCACTATAGATTAGAAAAGGAACATTTCCACTCTTAAAGCCAATTGCAGGTTTTCTTAGCTTTTATGACACGACTCAGCATGAGAAAGGTGGACTACTCAAATGCAGCTGTGTAGAGGTGTGTCTATGATTGACAAAGTGTCTGTAATTATCTGGGGAATCTGATTTTATTTAAAATTATTTTTATTGATTTTACATACCTACCACAGACCCCTCTTCATCCCCCCTGAATCTGATTTAAACTATATTTTATTGTATAAAATGGAGGAACAGGAATGAAGACCATGAAAATAAAGACAAAATGGAAAGGAATTTCCTCCAATGCTACCTTCTATTGTTCTAATATACAACCCTCTTTTCAAAAGTCATCAACAGATAGTATTGTTCATTGTTGCTGAAGATAACTTCCCAAAGTACTCTCCTGCTACTTTACTGTAATTATTTTTAAAGGCTAATGAACTTGTTTTCTTGTGCGTAATGTTTTAATAGAAGGCTTTGTGACAAGAAACAAATTCTTTCATTCTGACAACATCTGCTAAAGTGCTGGCCCTGAGCTGCGTCTTTCAAAATTATTAAAATATCAAATTCCCAGCTGGAGCACCCTGGAGAGGACCCGCTTTAAATACAGCCGAGTACTCGGTGTTCTTCCAGGATAACACGGAATGACAGGGAAAGCTGAATGATCTGATATCCCCCCAAATCAGCTTGCAGGCCATGTAATTCCTCAACTAAAAGAATGCCAAACATTAAAAAAGGAATGACCCAGACTCTAGAAGCACTGTCTCATCCATGCCCTAGCCAGCGTAAAAGACAAAAAGAGACACATTCAAGATAAAAATAAAAACACATTGATTTTCTATCTCCTGACTTTTTTTTTTTTTCTGGACTTCCATCCAAGAGTCTCATTCACTGCAAACTCAGGCTTTTGAGAGGGAACAAGAGAAAAAGAGATGAGAGTGAGAGAGACAAAACTCAAAATATTTCTTCTTGGGAACAAAAAGAAAATAGTAAAATCCCTACTGCATGTTTACGAGGGTTTGTGCTTGGAATGGAGTGTCTTCAACTGGAAATCCACCAGGAGCCATGTTCCACAAGAGTAACGTGAAGAGAACCATTCAAGTCAACCGCAGCCAGTGCACATTAGCAGCAGGGGCCCTCAGAATTGGAGACTTTCTAAGGACTAGACGAAAACAGGGAAAAAATGCTGGGAGGAATCACTAGAAGATCAGAATTAGGTCTTGAATAATGAATGAGAATTAGCTATGTGGATGATGTTTCTGGAAAATAATGCAGGAGTATGAGGGATAAATTTAGGGCAGGGCAGTTTTTCCAAAACTTGGAGAGAGAAGAAGGTTCCCAGAGAAGAGCAGAGCTGCAGTCGGAAAGAGAGAGAGCAGGTCAGAGATCATACAAGCAACATTTAGGAAAGTGTGACGTGGGGTCTGTGTGTGGTCATCTGTAACAGTGTGTAGTCGTGTGTAGTGGTTATAGTGATGGCAGTTAACACGCTCCTTTATCTTCATCATTAAAATGCTACTTTGTTTACTTTGTTCTAAGCAGGTCCCCAGAAAACTCCAGGACAATGTGGTGTCATGGAAATGACCCTGGAGCTAATAGGACATATGAGTCTCAGCCCCAATACCACACATATTCACCTTCCTGTCTTGGGACATCTCACTTTAGCTACATGCTGACTGATTGCTTCCTTAAAGCAACAGAGTCGAACACAATCACGGCATCTTTGCCTGACAGTTCTGACACACAAGCTTTCATGACAACCTAATTGCACTTGTCTCATACATTGTTGTGAGGATAAAAATCACAAAGGGACATAAGACACTCAAGAAGACCTGGTGTGTAATAAGCACTCAAAATGTAACTTGCTTTTAATGTAGATGATTTTAGTATTTGGTTGTTTTAAACAACTGTGTGATCCAAGTTAACAAATGAGTCAACAGACACCTGTCCATTTATGGATCTGAATTATAAGTCTTAAATGTTGAGCATTTACCTAGAAAACTTTTCTCATTATAAAACTAAAGTGCAAAGAGAGAATGCTCCATTTTAAACATTCGTTGATGCTTTAGTTTCATTTCTGTTGATGTGATAATACATTGTGTCGGGGGGAAATTACAGAAGAAAGGGTTCTATTTTGCTTACAACCCCGAGGCATGACCATCACTGTGGTGGAAACCAAAGCTAAAACTTCAAACAGCTAGTCATATCATATCCACAGTCAACGGCAGAGAGAAATGAGCAAATGCATGTTCATTTGCTGGCTTTTACTCAGTTGGATAAAGTTCAGGAACCTCTCTGGCTAGGGCAGTGGTTCTCAACCTTCCTAATGCTGTGACTCTTTAACATAGTTCCTCATGTTGTGGTTATTTTTGTTGCTACTTCATAACTGTAAGTTTGCTACTGTTATGAATCATAGTGTAAATATCTGTGTTTTCTGATGGCCTGAGGCAACCCCTGTGAAAGGGTCATTTGACCCCCAAAGGAGTCTTGACCCATGAGTTGGACCACTGTGCTAGGGAATGGTGCTGTCCATAGACCCCACAGACCAGACCATGGGCCAATACAATAGAGAAAATTCCCTTTGGAGATTCTCCTCCCGGGTGATTCTAAGTTGTTCAAGTTGACAATAACATGACACCAGGCTTCACTGTCCTCTCTCCCGTTGAGACAGGTTCTTACTATGTAGCTCTGGCTGTACTAGATAGAACTCATTATGCCAGTGGTTCTCAACCTGTGGGTCGCAACGCCTTTAGTGATCACATATCGGATATCCTGCGTATCACACATTTCCATTACAATTCATAGCAGTAGCAAAATTACAGTTATGTAGTGGCAATAAAATAATTTTATGGGGGATGGTCACCATAATATGAAGAACTGTATTAAAGCCTCACAGTACTAGGCTGAGAATCGCTGTACTCTGTAGACTAGGCTTGGCTTTGAACTCACAGAGATCCACCTGCCTCTGCCTTCCAATGCTGGGATTAAAGGTGTGTGCCATGTTGCCTGGTTTTCACTGCTATTTTGAACACCTGAGAAAAGCCAACACTTGGAAGGTATTTAAGAGGACACCTCCACTAGCTTACCCCAGTGATCAGGTGGATGAATACCCTAACTGTCATCATAGAGCTTTTCTCTAGTAACTGATGGAGCAGATGCAGAGATCCACAGCCAAAGACCAGGCAGAGCTCCAGGAGTCCAGTTGTAGAGAGAGAAGAGGGATTCTATGAGCAAGTGCATCAGGATCATGATGGGGAAACCTGCAGAGATGACCAAACCAAACTAGTGGGAACTCATGAAATTTGGATCAACAGCTGTGGAGCCTGCATGGGACTGGATTAGGCCCTCTGCGTAGTGGGACAGTTGTGTAACTCGATCTGCTTAAGGGGCCCCCTGGCAGTAGGATCAGAATCCATTCCTGGTGCATGAGCAGGCTTTTTGGAGCCCAGTGCCTATGGTGGGATACCTCACACAGCCTTGAGGCAGGGGGAGGGGCTTGAACTTGCTTTTACTAAATGTACTTCTCCATGGGAGGCCTTACCTTGTTGTAGGAGGGAAAAGGGGGTGGGTTGGGAGGGGGAGGCTGGAGGAGCAGGAGGAGGGAAGAGGGTGATCTTTGATTGGTATGTAAAATGAGTAAAAAAATTCTTAATTAAAAAAAGAGCTGGAAAAGTGTCACTTATGAGCACATGTCTTAATCACTTAACTATGTCTTTAAGACCTTTAGATACCTTCTTTTTCAAAAGCCACACCTCTCCTATGTTCAGTAGACACTGAATAAATTCATAAATGACCACCCACAAAGCCCTCCTCTTTAGTTTTTGTTATTATTTTTGTGTGTGTGGAGAATGTACAGAAGGTTAATATTAACAAGGTAACAGTACATTGAACTCATCCCTTTCATCATGGTGCCAGTGATCTGCTGAACTGGAAGGTTCCTGGCACCCTGAGGAGGGTCAGTGTAGATGAGGGTGATAATAGATAATAGTGATATAGATAATAGTGATAACTATTTCTGAGCATCTCCTGACATGGTCTCATATGCTATCTCATGCCATCCTCAAAATTCTGTGATGTAGTATGTTAACTGCTTTACACACTGCAGAACCATTTCATGACTTGGATCAAGTGTGCCAATCATGAATGGGAGGAAGTTTGCACATCTCTGATTTCAAAGTCATGCCCTTCTGATGCTGGGAAGCCACTTTAGAATTTGGCCTGCAGAGATTGCAATTAAACTTTGCTCCTGGAATAACAATGACATAAAATGAAATTCCTTGGGGGAATATCTAGGCTTTACTCATTTTCCTCATATACTGTCAGTGACATGCTGGACAATGGCATCTGCCTAGTGGCCGTCTGGCAGTTCTCCAGTGGCCACAGACTTCAGAACACTGTAGTAAGCGTGGAGAGTCAACAGCCAGAGTGAGGTCGACATGAAAGGGAAGTGCTGCATTGGATTATTTCCTTTTCATAATATTTGGAAACCTTGGTCCCAAGCCCCTCTCCCCTTCCCCAAGCTATTCTTGGCTTTCATTCCACTGCAGTTAATATATGATTAAACATAATTCTTACATATAAAACAGAAAGCAGATTATGACTAGAAATTACATTTTATTATGAACACAGTAAGTTCTAAAGAATTTAAGTACTGGAATTCTATTAGGTTAAGATAAAACACTCGTGATTCTGGAAGTACTAGAAAACAATTTCCCACCACTCCAGTTACGTAACTGGATTTGTCTTTTGAAATAGAAAAAGCAAAAACCGAATTCAAACCAAGGTAAACATTCTCGGTGGAGGTCTTAAACTAGATTAACTGAATTCTCCTGCACAAAACCGGAGATTATGCAAAGTACTTAACCATATCTTACTTTCAGTACAAATTTTATATTCATGCATGCATGCATTCCTGTACTAATTTTGACTATGCATAATTCTTCCCACAGCCAAGCAACATAGAAAGAAAGTAGTCAATACGTTAGGTTTAACTTTATTAAAGTTAAAGCATTTTGCTGTGAACAAAAACCCACATGAATCAACATGTATTGAATATGATATTCATATTCAGCACAGCAACTGCTTGTCAAGACCCGTGTAAAGGTTTTCTAGGTTAGATATTGCAACCTCTCCACACAGCCAGATGCTGCACTTCCTGTACCAGGGTCTATCCAGGTGAATCTGCCTGATCTTCCCCTCCATGTTCCCTCCTCAATCCCCTAGATCCAGTGCGGGTCTCACATCCAGTGCTCTGGCCTCCTCTGGCCACCCCATCCTGCAGCTCCCTACACCTCGATTTGTATAATGAGTTCACAGCCTGCACACATCTTCTACGACTCCATGCACACAGAAAAGAGGCACACACACTGTAGCCCAAATGGGGAGTACGGCATGGCACCAAGGCGTAGAAGGATGAAAATCCTTATTTCCTCTATCCTATCCCCCACATTTAAATGAAGTGATTGTTAAGTATTAGTTCCTCTAAGGAGTTCCTACATCTATATGGTTAAGAGAGAACCGTACCAAGAATTCTTAACCCTCGGGGTAAACGATTATTCATGCTACTGTTTTAATCACAAAAATGAGATCAGCAGTATGATTAAACCTTAAAGATGAAAAGAAATGAAACTGGCAATGTTGGAGACACAGATTACATTGCCTGAGTATTAGGGACTGAACCTGAACCCAAGCCTCCCACATGCTAAGCCCATGCTCTGTCACTGTGCTACAGTCCTTAGATGTCCGAGATTTAACAGGACAGTGTTCATTGGGCGTGGGTGCTTGTCTACTGGTTTCTTCTTTTGTAATAACTACAAAACTGCACATTGATAGCTCCATTAAAGGTTCTACACCCACAAAGGTGACAAACTGGAAGGGCCAGCAGTACCAAGTATTAGTAAACATACAGACAACCGGGACCTCCGGGCTGTTACTACAGGTAAAATCAGAACAATCAAGGAGAGCAGTAGGCAATGTCTGGCCATGCTAAAAGTGCTCAGTTAGTCCCAGCAGCTCTGCTTTTACGTGTGTCGAGGCCAAACATAAATACTTCCTCATGAGGCACTGCAGTAGGCACATGGAAGAGCTGAGAAATTTGGAAGTATCCCAAAAGTCCATCCAGAAACCATTTACATGATAGGTAATACAGAAAAGTAACTTGCAGCAAGCAGTATCAGATACAAAAGCGAGCTGAGTAAGGATAGGACAAGCCATGATGCCGCTTACATCAGGGAGGAGAGCAGTTATAGTCAAAGAGTGCAAGTGTGAATAAAGTGACTGGAAACATTGGGCTCAAATCTGGGCGAGTGCGCAGTCATTCTGAATAGCAAAGGGCCTTGGTCCAGGACGTCCTCTGGAGTCACAGCCACTTTAGTCTCTAGTCTGGCTATCCCCAGACTGCTTATAATACCTAACACAGTGCAAATGATTTGTAAATGGCTGTCAACTGCATTGTTGGAATAGTATCAAGGAAAATGTCCGAGTTTGGACAGGTGTAATTTCCTCCCAATATTTCCTAGCCAAGCAAGGTTGACGCATTGAGTAAAAACCATGTGTGCTGGCTAGATTTATGTCAACTTGACATGTTAGTCATTTTAGAAGCAGGAAGCTCAATTGAGAAAAATGTCTCCACAGATTGGCCTGTGGGCAACCCTGTGGTACATTTTCTTGACTGATGATTGATGTGGAAGGAGCCAGCTCACTGTGGGTGGTGCCACCAACAGGGCAGATGGTCCTGAGTGTTGTAAGAAAGCAGGCTGAGCAAGAAATAATGTAAGCAGCACTCCACAATGGCCTTTGCAGCAGCTCCTGCCTCCAGGTGCCTGCCCTATTTGAGTTCCTGCCCCGACTTCCCTCAGTAAAGGACTATGCTGTGGACCTCTTTAAACCCTTTCCTCCCCAAGTTGCTTTGAGCTATGATCTTTATTACAGCAACAGAAATTCTAATAAGATGCCATGGATACAGAAGAACTTGCCATACCTCACCGAGAGGAATGAGGAAACAGAAGGGCTCAATTGTATTTATAATTTTTTTCAGGTGAATAAAAAATTTTATTATTCTTTGACATTTGTGGAGCTCTGAAATAATTCATATGAAAGATAATTTTGACTCTAGAACATAACCTCAATTTCAACATAAACAATCTCAATTTCAGCCCTTATGAATAGTGGGACTTTGATAATCAGCTTCTATAAACTTTTGTTTTCTCAATTGGTCTCAAAGAGGATTTTAGGTCAAATGACATGTTACTTTTGAGATGCTCCACAACTGGAGTGTGCAGCTAGGATGCAATAAACATGTGCACATCCTTTCATCCTTCCCTGTATCCCTATCTTCTTTCCCTCCCCTGCAGCATGGCCAGCTCTCCCCTCTGGTTAACTACAGATTACATTCTGCAGTCCATGTATGAAACTGGGCTGAGTTTGGGACCACCCCAGGCAATGCAAGAGGGAAATCTATACATACCCAGAACAAAAAGGTTGTCTTGGGCTAGGGAAACACCAACTTTTCTAGAAAAAAGTGAAGATGAGAATAACTAAATGCCCAGAAAAATACAATGTGGCCATGATCACAGATCAAAAGAATGATTGATACCAACTGTCACGAAACAAAATTATATTCAATCTAATGAATTTTTTACACTAAACCCAAAAAAGTAAAATTGTGGGTTTATTTTCTAACTTGCTTATAAACCACACACGAACAAATTTTAAATGTGTTTCTTAGCAGAAAGCTTCTGTATAGATTTGTGGGGAATCCCTGTTTCAGCTAAAGGCTTGAGACTATTTTCAGGGATGAGAACTTTTAACAGTTAGTACATTAGCTACCTTCTCATTGCTATGATAAAACACTATGACCAAGGCAACTACCAGAAGGAAGGGTTTATTTTGGGCTTACAGCTCCAGAAGTTTAGCCTCCATGATGATTGGGACAGTATGGCACCCGGTGGCAGACGTGGCAGCTGGAGCTGGAAGCTGAGAGCTGAGGACGCACATCTCAAACTACAAAGAGGAGGCAGAGAAGGAAGTGGGAATGGCGCATGGCTTTGAAACACTCACGGGCCACCCCTAGTGACGTACTTCCTCTATCAAGACCACACCCCTTAAACCTACCCAAACAGCACCACCACTGTGGAGCTAGTACACAAATGCCCAAGACCATGCTAGGACTTCACATTCAATACACCACAGTTAGATTCATCCTTTGCATATGACTTCTTATCCATTTCCAAGAACACCAATGTCCAGTCTTATCTCTAATTTTTAAAATCAGGCTCTGGGGATGTTTTATATTAGTCTTTGGTGACATAATGCCAGCCAAACCAAGGTGACAGCCTGTGCTTGTTTTTACCAGTAGATAAAGGACTCAGTATTTAATGTGTCCACACAAAAGGCATGTGGCTAATCTTTCTTCTGTTTTTAATATAGTTTCTTATCTCACCCTTTAAACTTGAACATAACAAACTTAATGAAATCTGACTCATGATACACCCTTTCACTCTGGTGTGCGCTTGGGCAGGAAGGTCACTTAATCTCTTGTATGCTACTTATTTTATCTGTAAATGGAAGTATTAATAGTGCTCACTTCTAGAACTGTGATAGACTCTGAACTATTTCTTAAATATTTGAAGAGTGCCTAGAATACAGTAACCACAAAATACACTTTAAGTGGACATGGTTATAAATATGCACTACTGTCAAAATAAGGTACTATTTAGCAAAACATTTTGCTTTTCATTAAATATGGCAAGTGGATAACATACCTAAAGATTTATGGTCTCATAAAATCAGGATGCCAAGAATAATATGAGCATATTTAAATCTGATATAGAATAGCTATAAAATGGATGAGTTCATTCTCAGGAAAGTCCTTAGTAAATTTCAGATGTATCCCAAGCTTCAAAGAACTTCAAGGGAACATTCATCTTCAGTTGCCAAAATATACATGTACCCTTGTTTTCTCTTCATTTCCATTCTGAATCATCTCTGATAACGTTTTTATTCATCAGAGGAACCGAATTCCATTTTGAAACATAATCACAAACAGGTTTCTGTCTACCATCATATGTCCAAGAACAATGAAGCAATGCCAACAAAAAAATACTCTAGCTGGCATCTTCCACATCCATTCCTTCTGTCTTCTCTTTACACAAAATTCATGCCTCCCTGCTGTCACACTAAAGATCCAATTCCCCAAAGGACAATGCAATGACACTGAAATGGTTGTGTCTACTCATGGGGAATCCTGGCTAAAGGGCACTAGTTAAAAGGACTCTCTACATATCAGGGTCCTGTGTGAAGAGGGTGGGAACAAAAGCGCCCCCAGGCAGCCATATGTTGTAGAAGCCCTAGGGACATTTACAGGTGACTTCTTTACTAAGGACAGGAGTGGCCAGACAAGACTTTGGAGGCCTTTGGAAGACAGATATGTATGATGGCCTCCTGATTTCACCTTCCTAGTGTATAGTGATGTATAACCTTCATGTGACCCTCTCCCCTTAAAGGCAGTGACTTGTTTCTGACCAAGAGATATGGCAAAGATGACAGATGCCACTCACGTACTTCAGCTGTAAAAGCCCACGGCCTCTGTCTCACTGACAGACTATCTCTGACGCCTTGCAGCTTGCATGCCTTGGTGAAGCATGTTGCCATGCTGAAGAGACATGTTTGGCAAACAACTAGGGGTGGCCAGGAGCCAGTGAAAAACTGAGGCCCTTTGTCCAGCATCCCATGAGAAACAGAGCCCTGCCAGTAACCACCAGAGCTTGGAAGTTCTTCTTTCCTTGAGTGAACCATGAAGAACCTCAACCTTATGACTGAGCTGACCCATATTATAACCAGGACTCCAAGACGGCATGCAAATTCTTTACCAACAGAAACAAAATAGGAAAACATGTATTGCTTGACATTGTCAGGTTTGAGGTTGTTTGTTACATAGCAACTGATAACCAATATGACTTCTAACATTTGGGTACGGAAAGATTGCTCAGTGGTTAGAGTGGGTATTGCTCTGGCAGAGGACTGAAGGTCAGTTCCCAGCACCCATGCTTGGCAGCTCCTGTTACAGTTGCCTGTAAGTCCAGCCTCAGGGGATCAAGCACTCTTTCCCACCCTTCACAGGCATCTGTTTTCACGTGCACACACCCATACATATGCATATAGCCATACATAGACATATACATGTACATAGACACAGACATATATGCATAGTTAAAAACATCTTCCACCATCTAATGGTGAAAATCAGACAGAAGATCAAGTGAACATCTCCCTGGTTCTCCTTGGCTGGTAAATCTGACCATACCCATAGTTCCCCAAAATACATTAACTCTTATCAGTTTGGAAACTATTAAGGGATATTCTTGTTCTCCCCAAAATTGTATTGTCTGAATAGCCTTCAAAGCATACTCAATAAAAACCAAGATGTTTAACTTCTGTTATATATCCTATGAGACTATGATATTTAAGCTTAACTTTCTGTAAGTTATGTTTTGAATACAGTACAAGTCTTTTAGTTTAAAAAATAAGTTTTATAATAGATATGTTTGGATTTTTTCCAATTCTGAATGTCTTTGATCCACCCAAGTTGATTCCACCCAATAAATTCTCCTGTCTTACCTTTAGGATCCTAAATTCTCACTAAAGCATCCATAAAATTCCAAGTCCTGAGACAAGGGGAATGAGAAGTTATTTTATTTATACATGGGGGCAAAAATCTATGCACGCCATCATGAGTTGTTTTGAGTCTGTTCTACACTTTCTATAAAACTAACCCAAAGGAGCCAACACCTTAATATAAGGCCTGGGAATAGAAGACCCCATTAATTCTATGTCCAACTCCTTTCTTTATCCACCCCATTTTCTGTTACCTTTCTTTACAATAAACTCAATCACACATGAACAAGAAAGGAGGGAGAGGGAGAGAGGAAGAGAGAAAAGGAGAGAGCGAGAGCGAGAGCGAGCGAGAGAGCGAGAGAGCGAGCGAGCGAGAGAGAGAGAGAGAGAGAGAGAGAGAGAGAGAGAGAGAGAGAGCACTATTTTATGGTTGGCGGTCACCACAACATGAGGAACTGTAGAAAAGGGTCGCAGCATTAGGAAGATTGAGAACCACTGTTCTATTGCTTTGTGTGTTGTTTGAAAGAATTTATGGAACAGTGCTGGGAAACACATCAGGACCAGAAAGTGCAAGGAAGTACCTGAGGCATGCAAGAGTGCTCTGCAGAAAGTGGAAGAAAGGACCTAAGGCATGCAAGAGTGCTCTGCAGAAGGTGGAAGAAAGGACCTGAAGCATGCAAGAGTGCTCTGCAGAAGGTGGAAGAAAGGACCTAAGGCATGCGAGGGTGCTCTGCAATGGCAAAGCCTTGCTTTCCAATTATCCCTTGCTGTCCAAGCACCCCCACAGAACACCATGGAACTGAGCCTTCCAATTCCCTCCTTGGCTACATCCTTCTTCTTGTGTCTGCAGTTGAATCCTTTGTTACTGGTGAACCCCCAACTCCCCCTAAGGGGAAAGACTGATTACTCCAAGCTTCCACCAAACTCGGGCCACCCAGAAGTGGCCTTTCCTTCCATCCCTGCCTTTAAACATTCTTTAAAAATTTCAGAAACAAACCTATCTAGGACTCACTTCAGCATTTTTGGACTCCTTCTTAGAGAGTCTCCATTTTAAAACATTGAATCCCAAAGGTTTCATAGTCCACCGAGCTCTGAAATCACCTAGGGAGCCAATTAAAACACAAAAACCGGGCCCATGCTTCTTGATTGGCAGAGGCCTAGAATTCCACACAAATTACTTCCTGTGGAGTCTGACATGGATGATCTGTGAAGGATATCTGAACATCCAGCTAAGGAACCCAGCATTCCACCAGGTTTACACTAACACTCAGTGTTTAGGGGAAGGGCTTGAAGAGAAATGCAATATTAAAGCACATTTCTCTTTTCCACCCTGAAAAGTCTTAAAATAACTTCCACTATGGCTAATATTTAAGGTATAAAAAGGAGGTGCTGGAAAGATGGCTTAGCAGTTAAGAGCATGCACTGCTCTTGTTGAGGACCCGAGTCCAGCTCCCATCACCTACATCAAGGCAATTCACAGCCAATGGTAACTTCAGCTCCAGGGAATCTGACACCCTCTTCTGGCCTCTACAGGCAACTGCACACACATGCCTATACTCACACATGGACACACACACAACTTTTAAAAGTATCTAGAAAAGAGATGTAACGAGGAAATGGTTGGCTGTGTATATAAGCTAGGAGGCTCCTCCTAGGAAACGGTGGAAAGTGGTTAAGGTCAGACTCAGGACAAGGATTATAGATCTAAAAGCAGCTTGTAATAATCTGACAGCAAGAACACAGGATCAGACTGTGATGGGAATCTCAGTGTGTGTCCATAAGTACTCCCATCTTTCATAGAAAATACAAAAGCTACATTGTATGTATCATGGAAACAGATTCTAGGGGATTTTTTGGTTTATAAAAATAACTTTTAGGAAATAAAATATTGCACGTGAATTCAAATTCATAAAATACATGAAGAACAAAGACTGTAATAGGCAGTTGATTGCCGAGCCTCCCAGGAACACACCTACTTTTTAATAAAAGGTGTCAGCTCTGTACTGGGTGGTTCCCTAACTGACTTTTGTGTAACTTTTGATCTTCCACGAAATGTCACTGACTCTCTCCATAGCAACAATTAACAATAATTCTACATGTATTTATCAGCTACAAATATGTTTCTTTAATTCTCACTTTTAAAATATTATGACAATTTATTTTTATTATTTTTATTATGTGCATGTATGCGTGTGTGTGTGTGTGTGTGTGTGTGTGTGTGTGTGTGTGTGTGTTGGAGTATGTGTGTGAGGGTGGGAGTCCTCAGAGGCCAAGGCGTTAGATGTGCTGGGGCTGGAAATACAGGTGACTGTGAGCCACTGAACTCGGATGCTGGGGACAGAATCCTTAGTGCTCTGGTCCTCTGCAAGAGCACTAAGTAGATGCTCCTAACCACTGAGCATCTAGCCACCCATTCCTGCTTTATTATTAATAGATTTAAAGAAATTAACTCTCCACTATTAGGAAAACTATCTGTGTATACACCATTTTTCTTACAGAAGTGGTGAGATTCAATAATATCTTGCAAATGATCTCTTCCAACTGACCGAGGTTCACACTTCCATCCCCCACACATCGGTCTCTGACCTTCCAACAGGAAGTTCTTTTTGTTTTGTTTTGATTTTTGTTTGTTTTTAAACAGTCCCCACAGTTTATTCAGTGATACATCAGGACAAATCTCCATCATGTAAGGCAGATACAGGACTGACTCACTGAAATGCATTCTTTATAGGGACAAAGAAAACCCGGGTTTCACAACATGTGTGAAGTAGGACTTGTCGCCTATCAGCAGCCATTCCTCCCTCTACTTCAGGCAGGAAGTTTGCGGGTGTTTTTGTTTCTGTTTTTCTTCCAAGTCTGTCTTATCATGTTTTAATTTCTACCTACAGCCTTGTATTGGCATGTCTGTTAGGATTTGTAGGGTCCAGTGCATTACAGGCTGTGCACAGGCTGGCTCGGGATGTTCAAGCCGTCTCTCATCTCCGACATTCTCATGTCTTTGTGATGAGAACATTAGACTCCTCTCCTCTCATCATTTTGATTTCTTTCATGAGAGACTGTTAACTGTAATCATCTCCTGTGTAATTGAACACCAGAACTTACTGGAGTCTAGCCTCGTACTAGTCAACCCATCTCTACCCACAGCTTCTGGGAACCCCCACTCTCCTCTAAGTCTATGGGCTCAGCTTCTTTAGTGTATGTTGAAATCATTTAACTGACTTAAAACACAAAGTTCACTCCTAGTCAGGCATGGTGGCACATGATAGTGTAATTGCAACTTTTTTTTTAATGAAGAAATTTTTTATTCATTTTCTATACTAACCACAGATCCTCCATCCCTCCTCTTACTCCCCCCAGTCTCCCCCCCCCCCCAGCCCACCCTCCATCCCCTCCTCTGAAAAGATAAGGCCTCCCATGGGAAGTCAGCAAAGCCTGGTACATTCAGTTGAGGCAGGTCCAAGCCCCTCCCCCTGTATCATGCTGTTTACAGTGTCCCACCATAGGTAGTGGGCTCCAAAAAGCTGGTTCCTGCACCAGGGATGGATCCTGTTCCTACTGCTAGGGGACCCTTAAACAGACCAAGCTACACAAGTGTTTCACTATGCCCTCTCTTCAACTGGACTTCTGGAGCTCAGCCTGGTGCTTGGCCATGGCTCTCTGCATCTGTTTCCATTAGTTACTGGATGAAGGCTCTATGATGACAGTTAGGGTATTCACCAATCTGATTACCAGGGTAGGCCAGTTCAGGTACCCTCTCCACTATTGCTAGTAGCCTATGATGGGGTCATCCTTGTGGATTCCTGGGAACTTCCTTAGCACCAGGTTTCTCCCTATCCCCATGATATCTCCCTCTATCAAGATATCTCTTTCATTGCAATGTGGTACATATATATACAATGGAGTATAACTCAGTTGTAAAAAAAACAATGACACCATGAAACTTGCAGGCAAATGGATGGAACTAGAAAATATCATGCTGAGTGAAGTAACCTAGACTCAGAAGGACAAACATGGTATAAACTCACTCATAAGTGGATACTAGATGTAAAGCAAAGGATAAACCAGACTACAACCCACAGCTCCGGAGAAGCTAGCTAACAAGGAGGACCCTAAAAGGGACTCATGGATTGCCCTGGGATGGGGAAATAGATGAGATCTCCATGAGTAAACTGGGAGTGAGGGGTGGGCAATGGAGGGTAGGGGATGGGGGGTGAGAACATAAGGGAATGGGATGGTAACAACATTTTAAGAAGCTGAAGCTTAAGGATCAGGAATTAAAGGCCATCCTCAACACACACAAAGTATGAGAGCAGTCCGAGCTACATGATGCTCTTTCCAACCACCACCCTAAGCAAAAATGCTCAACTTGGGAAAGTCAGTCACATAAAGCCTTAACACACAGTCATTAGCCATGGATAGTTGACATTCCACATGAACAAAGATGTGATCACAGTCATAACTCAAGGTCAGAAATGGAAGTTCAAACGTGGGAGGGATCAGCATGCTGGTTGAACCCACAAGGTAATGGAATTTGGATGTAAAGCTGGTATATATGTGAGTCATTAGGAAAAGAAAGCAAGAGGGAAGGTGTGTGTGTGTGTGTGTGTTAGTGCACACACGCCCATGCCACCTTTCATAATGGTCACTGGGGACCCAGCTGATGGAGGCATCTAACACCAGATTAAAGAGGGTGACCTTAATTAGCCAGGAGCTGTCTGTGAGATCTGTTACAAAGATTAACCTGGGAGTAACATCAATTAAGAGAAGGGAGGAAGGCTATTAATCAAGTACTGTGAAGTTCCAAAGAAGTATTCAAGGAGGGTGTTAATGTGGAACAAGTGAGGTTGATGTTGGGCAAAGGGGAGGGAGGCAGGGAGGGGGAGGGAGAAAGGGAGGAAGTGAAATTTCCACACAGAATCAGAAGGACTTGGGGAAGATGCATGAGCCCTGGGTTACCTGAAAACAAACAAAAATAAAACAAAACAGCAGATAGACATCTCAGAAATTTTCACCTGAGATAAGGAACCTCATCCAGCCCAGCCCACAGCTTACATAGCTCTGCAGGACACAGGGTAGTTTTGAATCCTGAAACTTGGCAAGGGGCGCGAGGGAGTGGGGGGGTAGGGTGGGGGTGGGGGTGACTTTCTGACCTTTTGAAAGTCATAGTAATAAAAATCTTAGTTTGGGTGCTTATCTGCCTCCTTTGACCACTCTGCCTGTGACACTCTGACTCCAGTTTCCTGAGGAGGAGAAGCTGGGTGAGCGATCTACCCAAGTAAACTCTGGGAAGTAGGACCCATGCACAGAGACACTCTGAAACTAAAGCTAGATCCCA
Source organism: Peromyscus maniculatus bairdii (assembly GCF_049852395.1). Taxonomy (NCBI): domain Eukaryota; kingdom Metazoa; phylum Chordata; class Mammalia; order Rodentia; family Cricetidae; genus Peromyscus; species Peromyscus maniculatus. The sequence goes on from NC_134870.1 coordinate 57,340,367, forward strand.
TTGCAGATTCAGAAATCAATCACATCACATTTACCTTTAAGAGGCTTGGCATGTGTCAGCCTTGTAAGCTCCACACTCCAATGCACATCCTTGTCCACAGAAGGATCTCAGAACTGTGGAGGTGGCCATTCGTTTTCATCTCTTAGAGTGCATACTTTTGGGAAGGCTGCTATCCCTCCAACAGTCTAGATGGTTCCTGATGCTAAACATATACTCTTCTCCTCTCTTGGAGACCTGCCCACCTACAGACAAGTCCAGGTGAAATGCTGAAGGCAAAAAGGTTGGTCAAGTCCACAAGAGGGCGTGTATGGTGGGTGCATATGAAGATTTGAGAATTTCCCACAGGGACACATGACAGTGCCTCGAGGTTCTGCTGACCAAAACTGGGGTAAGCCAAGGAATGGCTTTTTATTGGGGTAGTGTGTGTGTGTGTGTGTGTGTGTGTGTGTGTGTGTGTGATGTGATGTGTCTTTCTCTGTGTGTATATATCTATGTCTGTATATGTGTCTGCGTGTGTGTCTCTGTGTATGTGTCTCTGGGTGTGTGTGTATATCTGTGTCTCTCTGTGTATGTGTCTCTGTGTGTGTCTCTGTGTATGTGTCTGTTTGTGTGTGTGTGATGTGTCTTTGTGTGTATATATCTATGTCTGTCTATGTGTCTGTGTGTAACTCTGTGTATGTGTCTGTGTGTGTGTGATGTGTCTGTATGTGTGATGTGTCTCTGTGTATGTGTCTGTGTGTGTGTGTGTGTGTGTGATGTGTCTGTATATGTGATGTGTTTCTCTGTATGTGTCTGTTTGTGGGTTTGTCTATGTATGTGTGATATATGTCTGTCTATGTATCTAAAATCAGCTCTCCTGGTCTTCAAGGAACATGGTCAGTTAACTCACTGGTCAGTCCTTTGTAATCTCCAATCAGTTTTTTAGTTGGTATGAAATGTCCTAATGGTTGTCAGCTAATCGTCTCTACTCTCGTCTCTGAAACACATGAAGAGCAAAGTGGGAAACTGAGGTTGCCTGCCTCAAGCAGTTGAACAGAAACCTCAGTTCTGTACTTATTCATAGCACAGATGCACATGGTCATTAAAATGTTACTCACAATTTCCAGTGCCATGGCTGTCCTTTTTGAAGGATATACTCCAAGGCAAGGCCAAGGACTCACAGCATCCATCTAAGCATAGACGACAAACAGCCACAACTTAGTTGCCTGTGACCATAAGAAAACCTATGGCTGTTTGGTGTCTGTGATCAGCATAGCCCAACTTAAAGGCTCCTCAGGCCACAATCAAGTTAGGAATGGTGTTCTGGGAAGGGAGAGATCAGCCACAAGTTCTGTGATGGCCAGCAGACACAAAGCCCAGCTCCTAAAGTTCCCAGGGCCAGTGGCAGAAAGGGAAAGATTTCTGTGGTGGTATGTGCTGTTGTCTCATAGCTGCATATTGTCACAATACCTCTTGGATTACAACCTAGCACAGAGAATGCTTGTCCACATTCCACAGGCAGCCAACAAGACCAGACACCATTGGCCTTACATAGAAGACAAATGAGAAGCCATTCAAACAGCAAAGTAGGAGATAGTGACATTCAAGTGGACAGATGGGCACGGGACAGCAGTGGGAGTTTGGATACAATTGCCACATAGAAGTGACAGTGAAGGAATATGGCTTCCGTGAAATTCTTGGCTAGAGCCAGCTGCATGCTTCTATTAGAGCAGGAGAGAATATAGAGACACTCAAGACCTCCTCAAAACCCGAACAAATCTGGTGGGAATGAGAACGTGAGGATCTGAACAGAAGCTAAGAGAATTTGAGGAGATGGAGTCGAACGCCACAATACAATGTAGGGGTTGGGGTAGAGAAGGGAAATGAAGGAAGCAGAGAGATGGCAAGCTGTTCACAGCTGTGGTCAAACACTAGACAGAAACAACTTAGAGGGAGTGTTGTTAGGACTCATGCGTCACAGGGCCCAGGACAGTTGGGGAGGCCTGGAGGAGCCACTCAGTCACATCATGGCAGGCTAGGAAGCAGAAAGTAATACCTGTTGGTTGCCGTCATCCTCCCTCCAATTCTAGTTCATTCACGTGGAGCCAGTCCATGAGAAACTGCCCACTTACATTCAGGGCAGGATGCTCAATTGATACACTCTGAAAAACACTGTCATGGTCACACAAGAAAAACACCTCACTGTCTCCTAATGTGGTGTTCTAAGTGGGTCAGGTTCATGTGGCAACAAAACACCACATATGTCTTCCTCCAGAGGAGAGCCAGAGGAGAGCTGAAAGGGACTGGAGATGTTAAATGGTCATGGTTGTGGCGGTGGTAGTGGTAGGAATGGTGTGTGTGTGTGTGTGTGTGTGTGTGTGTGTGTGTGTGTGTGTGTGTGTGTGTTTGGGGGTAATATACAAGTAGGACAGAGAAGCCCTAGATTTCAAGTTAAAGTTTACACTGGAGAGAAGGGCAGAGATCATGGCAGAGTTTAAAAGTGGGAAAGTAAGCTGATCTGGGTGACAGAGGAGGGCCTTGGTTTTCAAGATGTCAGCACCAATGAGAAAACTGGCCCTAAGCGGGGGGCAGTGATTCTGATTGTCACACTAAGAGCCATACAAAGAGAGAAACTTAAATTAGCATCCCAAACAGATGACATATGATGGCAAATAGCTCATTAAAAGCACCAATGGCCCACCGGTTACACATCTGAGGAGGAAGGAGGGGAAGAGGAGAAACAGGGGGAGGAAGAAGAAGAGGAGGAGGAGGAGAAAGAAAGAGAGAAGAAAGTGGATAGAGACTGTATGACTTAAGTTCCCGGACTCTTCCTGATTGACACAGAACAAATGCACACGACAGAGAAGCCTGGGGAGCCATCTGGTCAACCCCACATAGAGATACTCACTTGCTGCAGCCATAAGTGAGACCAGGCATTTGCAGAAAGTCCTTCAAGCTAAATTTGTTTCCAAAGAAACACTTCACACTGTGAGGCTCTTCATACCACATGGAACTGCAGACCACCCCGTGCTTTACGTGGGATGTTTAAAATTAATCTGCGATTACAAATAGCAGCGTGTGAGTCAAACATGGCAGCATCCTAGCAGTGAATGCTGGTGAAAGCAATCCATCACGCTGGATGTAGATTTTAGTTTAAACCATTCTTGTTTTTGTTACTCTGCCATCTCCAAAAGGGTTCCAGCAAAATAAATCAAGCTCCAACTTGAAGGAGCAAATGCCTAATGGTCGCCCCACTGAAGGCTGCGAGAGACAGTTCCAAAAAGCAAACTGAATTACAAGCATGTAATATCTGATCTCACTGATTGAGGCTGATTTTTACAAACAAACTCCATCTGGTGAGCCTGGGCTCAAGAAGGAGCCTCTATTGATCAGGCAGTAACCCCTGAGGGAACAGCAGGCACCATATTCCAAGCAGCTCTTGCCGCCTCCAATTATCATCTGACTGCCTGTCACGAGGGAGATTCCAAAACAGACTGTAGGACGATATTTATGGAGGTCCTGCCATCAACGGTGTGGGTAGAGAGCCAGGGCTCAGGCAGGCAAATCAGCTTGTTCCCAAACTTCCTGGCACAAATTCATTTGAATTGTCTACAGCTGCTCCCCACAAAGGGTGATAATAGTCCTGGAGTTGACTTCTCTCGGGAACCAGGCATAAAGAGGACATGAGGTTGGCATCCACAGCCCACCCATGTCATTGTGTCTGCTACTTATTACCCTCCTCACTGCCCAGAAAAGTCAGCTGAGATTCAGCCGTCTGCCCAGGACAACCTTGGACACTTACCTTGGCCAGAAGGCCATCTGTCATGCCCCTGCCTGCTGACTTGCTTTGCCTGCAGCCCAACAAACGATGGTGCTACTGGAAGGATTATTTCCGTAAACCCTGGCTGTAATGACCCACACTGGTGAGCATGAGTGAGCTAAGCTCTAGTAGAGAACGATAAGCAAATGAGTATGTGGTGGCTGTTTGAAGCCATTTCCTGAGACATAACATGGTAGCTTGAGCACACAGCACAAGCTACAAGTTGTGTGGCCCGTTCACTCCTCTAGATGTCAGGCCAGCACAGGCACAAGCACATGGCTTCATCCTCTAATGCAGGCGTTGATTAAGGCAGAATGGGCTTCACTGCTGATCTTCACAAATAAGTTCTACTGGGACATAGCCACGCTTCTTTACTTACTGCCCGTGTCTGAGGAGCTACACTTTGGAGCTGACTAGCTATGACACACCATAAAGCTTTTAGAGTTTAAGAGACATTGGCCTTTCACAGAAGGTTCCCAGGCTTGTGTCCAGCTGGCAGAATAGCTCTTCAGAAAAGACTTTGACCTCACCTACGAATTCACATGCTTCAGAACATTGCCTTCACAGGGAACTGGCTCCCTGGGAAATTTTTTTTTTAAGTGGGCATATTTTTTTCAGGAAAGGCAAAGCCTGTCCATATGTACAGGGAGCCATGGGCCTTGAGATGTGAGAATGTTTACAGCTGTGTTCTGGAAATACCAGCCTCGAAAGGGCAGGTGGCACATTCTCTAAAGTGCCTTGGGAAACATTTGTTAGTGAGTAGAGACAGAAAGGTAAGTTCTAGACAATATTATTTTTTTTCCTCTTTACCATCATCCATTTATAAGAGATTGGGCCTTCAAATAAAATCTGAACATTTCCAGTAATTTGGGACTTTAACATTGAAGTAGAGTAGTTTTGATATTGATAAGCAAAGAATTGGAAGTCACGATCCAACCATGATTGCTGCCTACTTCTTCAAACCTTGGACAAGTTGACTAACCTTGCTGATGTTATGTTCTTCTATCCAAGGATCTATTGTTGTGTAACATGTCACCACAAAACTCAGTGGCCTCAAACAACCACTCTTTTTTTCTTCATCATCCTCTCTATCAGACTCAACTCCGACCCTTGCTCCAGTTCATGGCTTAAGGCATTTGCTGTCTGGGCTGGGTCTGGCAGGTGTTAAGATGGCCTCATGTGAGTGGCTGGTGTATGAGCATTGGTTGACAACTGGACCTTCCTCTCCACAGGCCTTTTATCATTCAGAAGTCTAGCCTGGTTTCCTTCTACAGCATTCCATGAGGCGGGGGAGCTGGGGCTCTAGTAAATCAGGCCCTGGAGCTTGCACAAAATCCCCTCTGCCACATCCTATTTGCTAGGAAAACCCCGAGGGGTTGGGAAACAGATTCCACAGCTTGATGAAAAGCTACAGAAGGCCGTGGCCACTTCTTCTCCAGGACACTCATGCCTTTGTGCTTGCTGTGATTACAAAATGAAATAACACATGCTGAGTGTTTCATCCGAGGTCAGTTCATGAACTTCCTGGGGTAAGAACGTCTCTATGCTTCATCCAGTTTTTGTCAAAATTATGTGTCTTACAAACATTCCTCCTATGAACGTTCATCCCGATTCGTCCCCTGCTGGAGCCAATCCAACATCTCCTTAGAATTCAGCTATCCCAAGCATCTACTTGTTCACTTAATAAGTCAAAAGAATCCTACCCCCCTGTCAGATGTTGGCAATAATTTCAACCTAGCTCTTTATCAGGGAATCTGATTTGGAAAGAGCACTTTACTATGGGAAGTTGTTTAAATAAAAGAGAAAAATACTTGGTCACATCCATTTATTATGATAAATAGTACTAAGTGGCAGCCTATGGAGAATGTGCTGGGAGTGTTTTCACTTGCCTCTTTCGTGAAAGGGCTCATGCCATCAATTATTTCAAAGAAAAAAAAAAGATCATACATCAATGTCCCTGCAGTAGATTCAGTTAGAGCCCAGCCCCCAAACTGTCAAGATGGCCTCCCACTCATCTACTACAGAGTTATACCAATGCCCATCCTTTAAAAGGCATTAAATGAGAACACTGGGAGCTAAGATGAACACAGGAAGGGGGTCTCCTCTAATCACAGCCTACATGTCTTCTGCAGAGGGCTCCTCCTCTGGGCTTCAGAAGACTTCCCACTTGCTATGCTGGTGTTGGCTAATGAACAATCTAAGTTCACTATCATGGTCCTAGGATCAGTAAGGGAAGATCAGCAAGCTCTGTACAAGTTTGACAAGATACACTGTCAAACAGTCCCTTTTCTGATCTTCAGAAGCCAGTGTATTAGTCAGGGTTTTATTGCTGTGATAAAACACCATAACCAAAAGTAACTTGGGGAGGAAAGGGATTATTTCATCTTACAGTCTGTAGTCCATAAACCAAGGAAGTCAGGGCAGGAACTCAAGACAGGATTCTCGAGGCAGAAACTGAAGCAGGAGCCATGGAGGAATGGTGTTGATTGTTCTGCTTCTCCCAAGTCTGTTCTGCCTGCTTTCTTAGAGCATCCAAGACCACCTTTCCAGTGACGGCACCACCCACAGTGAGCTGGGTCCTCCCACATCAATCATCAGTCAAAAAAATGCACAACAGGCTGCCCATGGGGCAGTCTAGTGAGGGCATTTTCTCAGTTGAGGCTCCCTTTTCCAAAACGACTCTAGCTTATGTCAAGTTGACATAAAACTAGCCAGTACAATTGATGCCTTGTCAATTTGACACGCAATCACATGACTCAAACCATAGCCTTTCTTGCTGTTCCCAGCATATCATAGTAATATCAATATTACAATATGAAACATATTCCAAACTTTAAAATTTCCATAGTTTTTAGAAGTTCAATCTCTTTAAAACATTCAAAGTTTCTTCCAACATTAAAAGCCTCACCAAAATATTCAAGTTTCTAAAAATACCCAAAGTCTCTCTAAAACTCCAAACTCTCTTTAAAAATTAAGTTTCTCAACTGTGGGCTCCTGTAAAATTAAAAAATAAGCTATATGCTTTCTTACTCCAAGAGGGAAGAACCAGGGCACAGTCACAATCTGAACAAAGCAAAACTAAACTCCAACAGTGTAAGCAACTTGGTGTCCCGTGTCTGAGATTCATTCATGATCTTCTGGGCTCCTCCAAAGGGTGTGGACTTCTCTGGCTCAGCCATTCACAGCACCCACATTATTCTGGGTTCAGGGAGTTTCCACTCCATAGCTACTGCTGTCCTTGGGTGGTCATCCATGGTACTAGCATCTCCAAAATGCTGGGGTCTGTAATACAACTGGGCTGCACCTTCACCAATAGCCTCTCTTTAGGGACTCTGACTGCCACACAGTACCAAGCCTCAATGTCTCCCTGATCCCTTCAATCCTGGGCTTTCTATTGCAACTGAGGCTGCATCTTCACCAATGGCCTCTTCCAGCCACTCCTCAGGGACCTCAGACCAACAACACAGTGCCAAACCTCAGCTGCTCTCTATGACTCTTTTGTGCCTTCAAAATCAGTACCATCTGAATGACTCTTACACTACCAAGTTTGGCTGCCAGGATGAGGTACAACATTGGCCCCCTCTGGACCACAGATTCTGTATGTGGAGCCTGAGCAAACATCTTTTAAATTTATGATCCTCAGTGACACTCGCTTCTTCTGAATCACTGCTAACTTCTCAGCCCCAGCTAACTAGCATCAACTATGCCAGCAAAGATCTTCCTTCAGTGGTACTGGTCTCTTGCTCATCACAGCTGACTCCTCAGCTCCAATTGACCACAGATAACCACAGATTCAAAGTACTGAATAACCCCAATAGGGTCCTTGAGAGACTCTTAAGAACGTCTCTCTGAAACTTCACAAGGCACACCTCCATCATCTACATTTCTTTCAACATTTTTATCTTCCTGTCTCCCACAGAACAACCCACTGAACTCTGAGCACTCACCAATTCTTCCAGTCTAAATTTCAAATGCTGTCACAGTTCTCCCTAAAGCACACGTCAGGTCCGTCACAACAATATCCCCAAACCTGCTCCCAATTCTGTCTTAGTTAGGGTTTCTATTGGAACTTGGAAAGGAAGGGGCTTGTTTCAGCTTGCCATTTGCAGTCCACCATCCATGAAATCAGAGCAGGAACTCAGGGCAGAAACTGAAGTAGAAGCTATGGAGGAGGGCTGCTTGTTCATCCTGCTTCATTGCCGTCCCCAGGACCACCTCCCCAGGCATAATACACAGTGGCCTGGGTTCTCCAACATCAATCATCAACCACGAAAATGCACCATAGGTATTGCCCATAGAGCAATGCAGTGAGCACATTTTCTCAGCTGAGGCTCCCTATTTCAAAGCGGCTCTAGCATGTGTCAAGTTGAGATAAAACTAGCCAGCACAGCCAGTCTAACTCAGAGCCTGTCCGCTCTTACTCAAAGTCATTTAATTAGAAGGGGATATTGTGCATTCTAGACCAATCAACTCAGAATAGCATATAAGCAGAAACACAGAAAACATCACAGGTCCCAGAAACAAAAGGGACTCTGTTATTTGAATGATGAAGAAACGGAGGCCCAGAGAGGTCATTGAAGTCACATTCAACCAGAGACACACCAATGCACAAGCCGAGCCTGTGAAACCCAGATGTAGTGGCAGACCCACCTATGGAAATCAATGGGCTGCTGAGTCCTGGGTGGCTGTGGACTTTCAGCTGCCAAGAGATGCTGATAATGCCTTTTCAACAGCATCATAAATTCAGGCCATTAATCCTTTCTGTTTCTGTGGGAGGAGGATGAAGGACAAAGTCGAAGACAAAATTCATGCCAGGCACAAAACCACTTTTGTTGGAGAAAAGAAATGTGCTTTTTAGGTGGGCAGACATTTTGCCTTGGAGGCAGCTGCCTGCTACCAAGCCCCAAAAACTCTTTGAAGAGATAGAGCTGCAGTGCCATGGCCCTGTTGTCCTCAAGAACACTGGGCGGCTGGATTTCAGAAGGTTCCTCCAGCAGCCATCACCACTGCTTGGAGGGCTCTGGCTTCCGGAGTGTGGCCGTGTGGTGCTGTAAACATGCTCAATAGTGCTAGGGCTTTCCTATTGGTGAAATTATTAAGGCCACTCCATGTAGTTAAAAGGGAGGTTTATTTAGTGGGGGTAACTTAACAAGTGAAGGGATGCAGGGTCTAGGAAAGACACAGTGCAGTCCGGCGGTGTTCTCTGGAGAACTCTGCTCGGTCTACCTCCAGCATCCAGGGTCCAGGAACCAAGAGAGACGGCGCATTCGGATCTCAGGTCTTCAGGGTCCTCTCTTGGCCCTGCCTTGTAGGCGTGACAGTTACCGATGCCTCAATGGGGGTTGGAACTTTCAGATCAAGGTTGGAATGGCTACCCACTGCACTTTCCACTCCCTCTAGCCCTCAGGCCACACGTGGCTGTGGTCACCTAGCATCTGGAGTAGAGTTCCAGGGACCAACCAGCATTCAGTGAAATAGAATAGTTCTGTCAAGGGGCTGGAGAGATATCTCAGTTGATAAAGTGCTTTTCTTACAAGTGTGCAAGCCAAACACTGATCCCCAGAACCCATGTAAAGGAGCTGGGCAGGGTGGTACACACCTGCAACCACTGTACTGGGGAGGCTTCCTGGCCACCCAGCCTAAGCTTAATAGGTGAGCTTCAGGCCAATAGGAGACCCTGTCTTAGGAATTCCTTAGGATTCCTTAGGAATGATGTTGGAGAATGTCCGGCAGCCTGCACATACACCTGCACATGTATACACTAAATAAATAAATAGATGAATAAATAAATATATAAATACTCTGTCAGGGTCACAAACTTGAGCCCACATTAAGGCATCAGGGTGAGAAGTTGGCTCATCATTTCCATGATTTACTGCCTCTTGTTTCTGCATTTGAAACCACGCCACAGTCTGCCTTCAGATTTAGATTTCCCAACACCCACAAGACATTTTTTTTAATTTACCCTGTGAGCCAGTGGTCCTTTGGGTTATTGTATTAACTGCTCCACTTTGGGTCACTGGTCCTAAAATGCTGGTAGGCTGGAGGACTTCTAAAAGAGTTCTACGAAAAAATAAGCCACAATAGCCATGTCTTAAGATTTGTTAGGTAGACATGGCACTGGATTCTTTTCTCATTGCTCTGTAAGAGATGTTACACAAGAAGGTGATGAGAAAGTAGTTGTAATCTAGCAGGGATCACCATCTTCCTCCACACTGGACGGGCCAGTCTTGTGGAGGTTACTGCAAAGGAAAGAGGGTATCAAATTGTATGGTGTGGCTCCGCTCACCTTTCCTAGTGAGCCGCCTGGGGATTTGATTAGACCCCAGGTGTCCCACTGACAGCTCCATTGTTTAGAAAGAATAAGGGCCTGGGATGGGAACTCCGAACATAGAACATCTGGTCTCTGCCAGTGGCCACATGGATCTGACTAAGGTAGGCAGTGGTTTCACCATTTGGCAGTAAGAGGGCTTGTGTCCCCCAAGTCCTCATTCATCCGTTTTGTCCTTGCCCCGACAGCTCCATCAATAGGCATGTGTGCTCTGCACATCCCAGCACAAGTTGAGAATGTGACCCTAATAAAGAGGTAACGTGGTAAAGAAACCATTTCAGAATTTGGAATGATTTTTTTTTAAAAAACGATTTATTTTATTTTTATTTTATGTGTGTGAGTGTTGTGCCTGCACATGTGTGCATACACCAAATGTGTGCCTGGAGCCCATAGAGGTTGAAAGAGGGCACTGGATAACCTGGAATGTTGTAGAATATTATTTGAAGGTGTGTTACTTTTGTTTATGTTGCATTTGCTTAACTCTGTGAAGCTGTGATTCTTTGCTCATCTAAAATACCTGATGGTCTAATAAAGAACTGAATGGCCAATAGCAAGGCAGGAGAAAGGATAGGTGGGGCTGGCAGGCAGAGAGAGGATAAATAGAAGGAGAGATCTGGGGGAAAGAAAGGAGAGAGAAGGAGAAGGATTCCAGAGGCTAGCCACCTAGCTACACAGCCAGCTGTGGAATAAGAAACAAAGAAAGGTATACAGGAATAGAAAAGGGAAAGCCCAGAGGAAAAAGATAGATGGGATAATTTTAAGTTAAGAAAAGCAGGCAAGAAACAAGCCAAGTTAAGGCTGGGCATTCATAAGTAAGAATAAGCCTCTGTATGTGACTTATTTGGGAGCTGGGTGGTGGGCCCCAAAAGAGACAGAGAATAAGAAAACAACAGGAAAGGGCAGCAGAATTGAATGGGAAAAGGGAAGCAGATAATGTCAGTCACAGAAGCTGAGAGACTGCCTTGTGACCTGGACCCTGAGTTCTTGTCCCCTTCAGTTGGGTCTGGGGGACAAGTGGCACCCTCAGTTTGTGCTCCAGAGGCCCAAGACTAGAAGTCACAATTCAAGAATCTGTTCTTGTACCAGATCCCTGGACCTCTACTCCAGAAAGGTCAAGACAGTGACCCTGAGCCTGCCACATGGTTGCCTTAGTCAACGATGACAGAATTCGTACAGAAGCTGTTATTCCCAAGCACTCAAAGGTGCAAATGTGTCAAAGTTTAAAATACATACTGCCCTCCTATGTGGAAATAGCTGGTGTTATTATTTTTGTTGTATAAGAGAAAGTCAATGTTGTCCACAGTGTGAACATCCTCAAGAAACAGTCTGGCCCCATTTGTTGTGAAGTCCTGTTAAAGCCACTCCTTTAGAGCGTAAAGGAATCATGGAAAGTACTAGAAGAAAGTCTTGCTGTCTATAACCTTGATAATAAAATGTCTTCCTACAGGTCCAAAGGCAATTGTTTTCTCAGTTCTACTCTGTGTTCTGAAGCAGGGTATCCAGGTCTTGGCTGGGCAAACATCAGGTCAGCGGCAACAATACTCAGAACTTTGACCTGCTTCCTGGTACCCAACATCCTGCTTGGTTTTTGCTTTGAGTGACATCTCAGGTGACTTATCTGCCTTGGCTTTGCTGTACACCGCTTTGGGAAATGCAGATGAGGCATTTTGTCCTCAGTTTCTGAGATGTTAGCAGAGTTAAATCCAAGCTATGGCCAAAGTCCCCGGGGTTGACAGGACACAGCTGTAGTCCATCTTCCAAGAGTGATTCAAGTGGGGGCGCCAAGATCAAGTACTGAGTTCGAGGGGGACTCCAATCAGGAGGGAAAAGTGACCTGCAGTGACATTTCCTCCCAGCATCCTTTCCTGCAGATGATTAATGGGAGCTCCAGGAGGACCTTCCTCAGATGCACTGTAAGTAATTACTGAATGCGACCCAGCTGCAGGACACAAAGGGTTATGCAATATTAAAGGCAGCTGGAGACAGAATCCCAACGGCAGGGCACACGTGCAAGGGCAGAATTTAATTAAAAGGGTGCCTCCCTGCTTCGAGAGCCGGCCACTTTTTGTACGCTACACTCGGTTCTGAAATTAACAGTTATGTGGAGAGCTGTTACAAGATTGTAGTAACTCCCCCAACTCACTGTAAGGTAGCTTTCAATAAAGCAGACGCGTTATTCCATGCCAGCCAAGGTTGATAGTCAGCTTAATCTGGAAACGGAGGCAGAGTTGTTTGCATTCTTTAGGGGACTGTGTGCACACTTCCAGATCCTGCTGCCTCCATGCTGTGGCAGCTTGGCTAAGCTTGCAATGCATTTCTCTGAATTCCTGGCCCAGGAAAGGTTGCACACAACGTGGGAGGCACGTAGCAGCAGCCTGCTTTGTACGTTCCCAGGGTCAGTGCCGTCACCAGTCACAGTCACGGGGCAGCAGCCAGACCCCAAGTCCCCCAGCTCCTACTGTGCTTTCCCTTTCAACTTCTCCGTACCCTGGGCCATCTTGAGCATCCCTGGACTTAAGCAGCTCAGCTTCCCTGCTGGTCTTCCGTATGGTGGAGGACGGACACGTGAGACGCTATTGACCTGTGGGCCCAGCTTGTCCTTGGTCTTTGCAAACGTCTATCTTTCCTGAGTGTTGGTCTTTCCCATCTGAGGCTCAGCACCAGGTATGAAGGCAGTCACTTCACAAAGACTGTTCAGCCAAAATCGTAACTACAGAACGCTGCAAGGTTATATATTATAATGGACTCCTCAGCACCCCAAATTCTCTACTACTAATTCTTTCTCTGGTCCACATGTCTTTGTTTAGTTACACACGGTATAATGGAAGGGTTTACTGGACTGTCTTTTATGCTTTATTTTCTATTTTGGTGACTATATTATTATTACAACCGTTAATAACAGAAACAAGACACAGGGCAAGATATCTTAACAAGGTGTGGCACCACCAAACCTGATGACCTAAGTAGTAATTTGATCCCTCATGCCTTCAAGGTGGGGAGAACTGACTTTCACTGGTTATCCTCTGACCTCCTCCACATGTGGGCATGTGCCATGGCATGGGCACTTGTGCGCGCGCACATACACACACACACACACACACACACACACACACACACACACACACAAACACGGGGGTGGGGGGAGAATGGTCTGTAATTTTACAAAAAGTCACAGAATCAAAGTGTTGGCAGAAAAACCCCTCCAGACTCCTCTATGGAAGAACTAAAGATGCTTCAGTTTGATTCAAGGATATCTTCCATCTCCTTTCTAGGGTTCAAGGCACCTTCTTAAAACTGTTTCCAATTTACTTGCCTAAGTGCATTTGGCCACCCGGGTTATTGAGCCAGCAAACTTCATTTTACATAGAAATTCAAGTCTGCTTTGTAATGGGATATGAAAACGGTTGCCTCCACTCAGCAGCCACCGTGACTGCTGACAGTTCTGAGACTGGAAAGTCTCGAGTGCTTGTGCAGTGCTTGTGCAGTGCTTGTGCAGTGCTTGTGCAGTGCTTGTGCCGTGCTTTTCAACTACACACACAGCTGAAAATCGGACCCCAAGGACAAGACCAGCAGGAGACCTTTTCACAAACTTACTTGTGAATTCTTAGGTTGAGTAAAACATGTAGAGAAGACAGGTGGACGTTTGAGCCAATATAACTTGTAAGCCTGTGTTATATTTATTTGACTACTCTAAAGAACATGTAAGAATTAAAGCTGTATTAAAATAATAAATTCTGCAATAACCCACACTTCTCTTAAGTCTTTTTAGCATGATAGTTGTGTGTGCACACATACAGGTACGTGCATTCACTTGGAAGAAATACCTGGCCCATTGGTACACTGGGAACCAACCAGAATCTGTCTTTTCAGAATGCTAAATAAGGTATTTAGAGATGTGGTTCAGATGTTGCCAAGGAGGAGGGGCGCAGTGTCCAGCAGGGGACAAGCAGATGTTTCCAGAGACAGACAGTGAGCCAACAGAGAGAAGCAGAGACAGAAGACCTCGTGGCTCTAGAGATTGAGATATCGAAACAGGGCAGAAGACCGAATGCAGAGGCATGTTCCCTGCACGGCACCACCACAACCCTTTGAGTTGCTCTGTAATGAAACTGCTTTCTACCTGTGTCAAAGGGAACTTTTTCTTTAAAACCACATGAGACCCGACCAGAATCTACACACCTTCTCCCATGAGCACGACTAAGCTTGTCACATGCTAGTCTTTGGCACTAACAGTACCTTGGGCAGCTCCTGCCAGGAAACATGGAGAATCCCCTCCGAATTCTGCATTTCCTATTTCAATGGCCTCCTACCTAAGAGCATGTGGAAAGCCTTCCTTCTGGGTGGTGGGTGACCTGTCTCTCTTGCTGACCTCTGTGTCCTGGCTGAGCCTGCAGACAGGTTTCCACCTGTCTAATTGAGTGGTAGCATTCAAGGAGGAAGATCATTCTAGATTAAACTCACTTCTTGGATTGCTTTCAGCTAAAATGCAAACAGGTCTGTTGGCATGCTCAGGAGAATAGTTATATATCTTTGTTGATCTTTGGCAGTTCTAAATACTGGAATAGGCCAGATGGGTGAGGTGCCCAGAACCTCCAGACTCAGGATGGACTGAAGATATAATACATGACTTTTTCTTAATCACAATATAAAATTCCAACCACACTGGAAGGGAGGGAGGGAGAGACCGAGGGAGGGAGAGAGAGAGAAAGAAGAGAGAGAGAAAGATGGGAGAAAGAGAAGAGAGGAGACGAGAGAGAGAGAGAGAGAGAGAGAGAGAGAGAGAGAGAGAGAGAGAGAGAGAGAGAGAGAGTGTGAGTTGGGGACAGGGCACAGACTAAACTGCTAAAATAAACATCAGCTGCTTATAATTTTCTTCAATAACAATTATTTGCTACTTGTGCATTACTTGGCCATGTGGCCAACACTTAGAGCCATGCATCCAGTAGCAAGCATCCAGGGCAGTGAGACGTTCTAGGACATGCAACAGAATATCCTGCTGTAGAATTTTCCCCATCCTGAGAATGAGGGAAATGACATCACTATTTGGTTTGTGTTGTGGCACTCAACAGGCCAGCTCCAAAGGTAGCAGAGGCTCCAAAGCAGCTGCTGGTCCTGGCGGAGATGAACCAACTTTACAAGATGCCCAGAACCTCACCCTGCAGACTTCACTTCCTACCCCAAGGCCCCGAGCGCTGCCCGTTAGGTCCACAGAAGCCCCATGCTCCTGAAGACATTAAGGAGGACTGGAAACTAGTTCTCACCAATACAGGAGCTGAAAATAGAGGTGAGTAAAGCATGGGCCATGGTTGTGCAAAGTCGCAGGATCGGGTGTTTTCGTGTCCACAATCCCAAATCGTTAGCGCCTCCACATTTATGTGAGAAATAGCCCTGGATAGACAGCTGGGGAGGCAAATGTGAACAGTGGGTTTGAGTTAAGTGAAGAGGAGGAAGGGGTTTCTCACAAAGGGAGAGCATGAATCATAACACGGATGAAATAACTGCCTTAAACAGTGAACATTTGCAGGCTAAGTGGAAAGTTCCAGAAGATTGACTAAACAGATACATGAACAGTGAAAGGAAGACAAACATTATGTGGCCATACAGTCTTCTAAGAGCAGACTGACTCCAAGAACCACACAGTCACAATAAAGACCATCTTTCTAACAATTATTAGGTTGGATCTTAATTCCTCAACGTTTCCTGTAGATATTTTTTATTCATTGTCACACAAAATTCAAACATTATATAAACCTATCATAAGGGGCAACTCCTTTAATCTCATCTAGAAAAGATAATTCATTGGATGCAACTTTCCCAGGGGTTCACACCGTGCATAGACAAGAAATCATATATAAGTGAGATGACAATTAGGTATTATATGTGTCCATTCATTTGTGTTCACTTACATATTTTTATATTTTACAGTGTAGGTCATCAGACTCACCTACTATGTGAAAGGAACAGATCCTCCCCCCACTGGGCCAACAGTGTCTGAACTGAAGGATTAATAGTTCCCAGCAGAGAAGGGAAGACAGAGTAACAACACTGGATTTTTTTTTCCTATATAACTTGTTAACTCCCTGACAGATTTTTGGATGGTCAAATGTTCTCCTCAAAGAAAATCAATTACAAACACCAACTCAATGCATAAAATAATCTAAGGTAAACTTTCTAGGCTGATGCCCCAGGGAACTTCCTATCCCAGCTCCTCTTAGTCATTACTTCTGACCACTGATCTACCAAAAACCCAGTTTTAAGACCACAGCAGCAGATTCTTCTTTCCTGACTAATAGGAAATATCTTTAATTAGCAACCATATTCCATATCTGCTGCTGACACTTCTAGGCACAAACTCACAGCAATGAGAGCTAAAAGGTATCACAGAAGCACCAAATGCTGATCATCAAAGCTTCCATGTACAGTCAGAGTCCACCCACTGGCAGCAGACACCTAGGACCTCTTCTGTGCCCATTCCTGAGGTATTCATTTTATTATTTTCTTAAAGGGCCCCTGAATCAGCCTGTTGTCTCTCTGATCATCTTTGAGGAGAAATTTCTCACAGTGGTTGTAATAACATGTACAAGACCTGTGCAAGCCCAAGTCAGACCAAATCCCAGCCTGGAGAGGGGAGCCGAGCACAAAGCCCCACCCCTGGCTGAAAAGCTATTAGCAATTGTTAACTGCTGGAAAAGGAAGAGCCAGTGTTCTCTCAGAGTGTAGCCCTTGATAAGTCAACCACACCCCAGTGGAAAGCCACACAGCCAAGAATCTTTGTGCACAAATTGGCCTTGATGAGAAAAAGAAAGGACACAAAGTCTGGTGGGAAGGGACAGTTGGTGGATCTGGGGAGAGTTGGGGCAGGGAGGGTGACTATGATCAAACATGTACATGTACAAACTTTTTATGGTTTTTTTGTTTTGTTTTGTTTTTGAGACAGGGTTTCTTTGTATAGCCTTGGTTGTCCTGGAATTAGCTCTATAAACCAGGCTGGCCTCAAACTCAAGAGAGATCCATCTGCTCTGCCTCCCGGATGTTGAGATTAAGGGTGTGTGCCACCACCACCTGGCTTAAAATTCTTAAAGAACTATTGAAAATACTTTATTAAAAATTATAAAACAGGACACAGTAGGTTATGGGCTGAATAAATAATTTACTTATCACTAATTAAAATAGTCCTTATGGATTCTCTAAAACTAGAGCAGTGTTTTATTAAATATCTGGCCACCTCGAATGAGTTACAACCTCCAGTCTCTTCACATATTTGTTTGTTAAAGAGTTCATAAGAATCCTCAGACAGGAATAGAGCTGTTCTGTCCTGCTGTAGATTGTAATAGTCTTATTTGTGGATGCTGCTAATTCTACCTAAAAATATTAGCCAAGACCTTAAATCCCTCCTATGAAAAGATTTCACCACTGATATTGCCTAACACTTACTTCCCAAGAAATGTCATCACTCCTTTGCTGGCTAATTTTACATCAACTGGACATATGTACTCTAGAGTTGTCTGAAGGGAGGGAAGTTCAATTGAAAAAATGCCTCCATGAGATCCAGCTGTAAGGTATTTTCACAATTAGTGATCAGTAGGGGAGGGCCCAGCTCATAGTAGGTAGTGCCATCCCTGGGCTGGGTGGTCCTGAGTTCTCTAAGAAAGCAAGATGAACAAGCCATGGGGAGCAAGCCAGTAAGCAGCACCCCTCCATGGCCTCTGCATCAGCTCCTGCTTCCAGGTTCCTGCCCTGCTTGAGTTCCTGTCCTGGTTTCTTTCAATGATGGACTACACAAAGTGGAAGTGTAAGCCCAATAAACTCTTTCCTCCCCAGCTTGCTTTTTGGACATGGTGTTTTATTGCAGCAACAGTAATCCTAAGACAACTCCGTTCCTCTACCTTCCCACTTAAAAAAAAATTCTTGGTGTACCCAGCTCCCTCTGTAAAGCCTCATCAGGTATTAGGTATTGAGAATCACAGGAGAAGCTAGAAGGATAGTTTGGTCAATAAAGTGCTTGCTACACAAGCATTCAGACCCAAGTTCAATCCCAGAACCTACATAAAGAGAAGACCATGGTGGTGTGTGCTTCTAACCCAGTGCTAGAGAGGCAGAGATAGGCAGATTCCTTGGGTTCTTGCACACACATATTCTTGTGTATCCACACATGTGGGTGAACACACACAACCACAAAAGGTTGTTTTTTTTTTAAATGAAATGAGAAGTTAAAACAAACTGAGGTTTAAAAGAACAAAGCTTTATAAGACGACTACAGTATTACCACAAATCACTTTGTAAATGGTTTTGTGGTGTGTGAATGAGGGGTGAGAGGACTGGGCGAGGAGGAAGTCTCCTCGTTCTCAATCACCTTGGCGATGTTACACGTTTTCATTCATTCACTGTCTTTATTTCACGGAACATTTCTTGCTTGTAGACATCTTCACATTCACGAACTAATATGCCAACGAATAGGGAAATGTGGGAGGAGGGTGGAGAAGCAGAAAACTGGGTTCCCATTGTTCTTACAACTCCAGCTGAGATCCACCCTGTGCTGCCACCCATGCAGATCGCTCACGATGCACGGATTTCAGGGAACAATGCCTTGCAGGTCACAGATGACCCTTCTACTTGTCACTTTCTAGGACTGATGCTCGCCTAGGCTTTGCCTGGAATCACCTGAAAGTGAAATTATCAATGAGAGGCAGACGTACAGCTGCCCAGTGTACCCCAGGTTCTGTTAGTTTTCACACATTTCATGCAAAGGCATGGAAACCTTTCTTACTGTTATTTTTAAGTTATTTCCATGTCCTACTTACAGAATTTTTTAAGAATGGCTATATCAACTTTCAAGGTCTGAATTCACATACAAAAACAAAACAAAACAAAAACAAACAAACAAAAAAAAAACCCCACACAACTAGAAATCAGTCCCTCTCAAGACAAAAGTCATCCCCCATTTTATCTGGTCCTAATGCTCACATCCCAAGTTGTTTGGTAGAAAGAAGAGGTCCATATTTTCTGTACAATGTTCAGCTTAGTTCTGCTGTGACAGCCTGTGTCTTCTTAAAGCTGCTCACAAGGATGATGCTCCACAGTCCCCTGACCCACTCTGCCAATGACAGGTTACTGCACAGGCAGTGACAATGGCCAGGGACAGTGGATGAGGTGGGCAGGAAGATCAATCCAGATGTGACTGAAAGCAAAGACCTCCTGAAAGGAGCCAGTTTAGAGCCAGTTGGACCATCTTCTGATCTACCGATCCATCCATGCGGCTAGCAACAAAATCAAGCCCAGTCCACATTTTCACTTGGTAAGGTTTCAAGGAAATCACTAATGACATAAACCTTCAATGTCTCCTTCTCTGGAGCATGAGAACTAAGAAAATGGCTAAATACAAGAGCCAAGGTTGGTCTTGAAGACAGGCAGAACCTGATGGCTCAGCCAGCACAAATACAAACAGTGCCCACTGTGGGGAGCCCAACCCTGCCCTGAACCCCTTGTTGGGCATATTTCTCCCTCCCTGGCTGCAGGCTGCAGCCTCTCAGGAGGGGGTTCATGAAGTCTAGGCAGGTCCTGCAGGCAGGCACCTCACACCTCTGCTCACACATATGAAAAAGGGTGAACTAGATGCCTGCTGTTGGGGCATCCTCTGCCCCCTCACATGGAGGCTGGTTCTCAGGCAGGGTATGGATTCTCTCCATGGAGAGAGACTTATGAACTAAACCCCTCCTTCACTGCCACTACCTGGGACTGTGTGTCCTTACACATTACATGACAAACCTCCTTCACCAGCTGTCTCCTCTCCATGGGACAATTCAGTTTGGGTCATCTCTCCTGAGGTTTGATTCTCTTCTCTCCTTTTATTCTGGAAGGGGCACTCCTTACAAAGTTCCCTGCTTCCCTAGCCTGCTCCCCTGCCAGCAACCCTGTCTAGAACACTAGAGAATCTGCTGGGTTCGTTGTGCCCCAAAGCAAAAGTCTTAGGCCCTTTGCTACACCTAGCATGCCAAAGACAAGGCCCCTAGGGGGCTCTTCACAGCCTTAACTTACCAAAGTGCTGCTAGAAAGTGTGACGCCACCTACTCTGTCATTTCCCCAGTGCCGCGACAGGATGGGAGAGAGTGTCCCGTCTAGCCAATGGAACAGTAATGAGATAAAGCAAATTATAAATCACACTGGAAGTGAACACAAAGCCCCAGTTCTTGCGTACACAATGTTATGTAAACAGTTCTATACAACGGGGGTGGGGGGGGTTGTCTGTCTGTTTTTAGCCATTCGACTCCCTCCTCGGGATCATGGTGGATTCTACAGCCTCTTGTTCTCCAGCAAGATGGGTAAAATGACATCAGCTTCGCTTTATCATCTGTCACTGCTCCCTGGTCCTGTCACTGAGGTATTCATTGATCGAGCCCCACTCTGAGGCAAGTGTAGAGAGGGAGAGAGCCAAGGGTAAAGTGTGGCCATTTCCAATGGCAAATAGGACCTTCGCTGGACTGAAAGGCCTTCTTCCCCACTTCACTGAGATGCGGGATGGAGAGGAACCTGTACGTCCTTGACACGCGTCCACCGAGCACAACTTACACTAACTAGGAGGGGGCATCAAGGTTTGCTGGGGCCTGAGCCCACACAAAGGAGAGAGCGTTTACCCAGGCCAAGCAGAGCGACCCCCAGAAACAGACCACGAGCCCCAAGGGGAAGTGGTATATGACTTCAAAAGCCAGGCCTTAAACCCAGCACTTAAAACCATCCCGGGGGTCGGGAAGGCATTCTGTAGGCGCACATGTGAGCGGAAGGTTTGCGATCGGGGAAGTCAAAGACGTGCCTGGCCTCACACTGGTGGTGGGAGTGTTTCTGGCTTCTTCAAGGCTCTGCATACACTCTCTGGGATTTAACTTAAACAGCTGTGAACATGATCATAGCTAAGGCAGGAAAGTCCTGTGTAACATGGCCAGGGCAGTGACCTCCATAAAAATGAAAGGAAAGTCATCCTTGGGAAAGTGTTGAGAGACCAGGACCTCCCAGGACCCTGAGGTAGAGCATCATGTAGGATGAAGGCTGCTTTGCATGTGAGAAAGGACAAAGGGTACAATTGCCACTGGGCCTGGAATTGGAGGGACACCCCCCCCAGCCCACTAACTCCAGGAGAACTGACAGGCTGAGGCTGCCCACCAACCAAGATGAAAATCCAGGCCTCTCTCATTCACATGGTCCCCTAGCAGTGTCCTGGGCCCAGTTCCCACAAAACTGGGCCTTCAGCTGGGGGCCATGTTGCTTTAATTTCATGCTCCATCAAAAGAGCAAGATGACTGTTGAGTTATGATATCTGAGCCTGAGCCAGGAATTCACCCTTGCACTTATGCAGGCAGTGACAGGCAGCCCCGGTAGAAACGGGTTCCTTTGTTTCTGATCTACAGGGGAGCCTAGATTAATTCCCTTCTAATTTATAGATTGGCTTATTGATAGCATTGGAAAAGCCTGAAGCCTTTGGCTTATAATCATATATCATTACTTTATATCATTATCTAACTTGCCTGTATTTTTCACTTAAAAAAAAATCAAATTGGAAGACCTTTGATTACAGTGATTTTTATATTCACAGCCACATTTTTCTCACTAGATAATAAAACAAGTGAATTAACAGATGGAAAAACAATCAGAAACATGTAAGGTTTGCAGTGACTTCCTAGTGCGATCCACCACTGACTGCATAGGCACGCGGATCTCCAAGTCTGGTCCCACCCTGAGAATGTGTCAGAAATGGGGATTCTCCGGCTCCCTCCAGACCTACTGCGTCTGAACCAGGGTGGGGCTCAACTGTGTGGATGTCAACAAGCCGGTTGTAAATGTTGTCTAGACACTGAACGCAGCTCACTCTTACACTGCTGGGGAGTCTAGACTCGTCTAGCCTTTAGTCATGAGAGAAACCCATTAACATCCTTCCTCCTTTCCAGAGTTCTAAGACTGACACTGCCATGGGTCTTTGGAGCTGGCAGCTGTTCTGGCAGAGATGCTATCTGGGAAAGAAAACAAAAATGAAAAGGACTTTACGGCTTGGCATCCCCTTGGCATTTGCTGGCATCTTCCTTTGCTGAGTGGGAAAAAGAAGAAACCACGACATCCACAACAGCATGCCTGCACTTTTAAACGTCTTTCAGCATCAGATCGATCCTCCAATCATTTTGTATTTGGGCTCAGTGCAGCTGGGAGTGTTATTGTAGCTGTCACAGGTTTTATGGGTTTTTCTTTCCTTGCCCTGTGAAGCTGGAACCAATTGTTTCAGAGAGAGTAAATAAAAGGGCCCCGGATTTCCTGTTATTACAGATTGATTTTTTTTTGAGATGCTAGAATAATATGTGAATTTTTTTCTAGTAACATAATTAAATGCATGTGCAGCACTAGAGTATGGTTTACCTCATCGATTTGACAATGCTTCTAAATGACACAAGTCAAAGAAGAACCTCCCTGTCAGGTTCCCGCCCTTAACATCTTTTATTATTATTACAACATACTATTCAAAAAATGTCTGCTCTATGAGATGTCAAAATATGTAAGCTGATCACCCTCATGTATACGGCTTGTCTGCTATGACCTGATTCACTTTCAGATTTCAACAGAGTAGGGTGGCCTACAGGGCTTGAGGACAGCCATTGGCACAGGTAGCTAAAACCCAAGTTCTATCTTCAGGAACATGGACCATGACCTCTAAAGGCCTGCTCTTCATCCAGGATGCAAGACAGTGAAAGGTGAGCATGTACATGTTTCTAGGTGGTTAACTTCACGTGTCAGCCTGGCTAGATTCTGGCATCCAGCTGTGTGGATGGATGGATGCCTGGCTAGATGCTGATAGACGATTTTGAAGATTAACATCCAAACCTATAGACCATGAGCAAAGTAGATTATCTTTAACAACGAAGCCAGGTCCCAAATAATCAGTAAAGACCTGTTATTCCACTACAGAGGGCATCCAGCCCCAGACTGAAGCATACAAGACATACATCAATCTTGCCTTCATATGCAAGATTGCAATGGCTGCCTCCACTTACATATCCAGTTTGGGGTATGGATTTCAGGTTTTCCAGCTCTGAAATATTATGAGTCAATAATGGGACCCCTCTCCCCACCTTCTTCTCTCCCTTTAGAGCAGTGGTTCTCAACCTTCCTAGTGCTGTGACCCTTTCATACAGTTCTTTATGTTGTGGTGACCCCAGGTCATAAAATTCTTTTCATTGCTACTTCTTAAGTGTAATTTTTCTGCTGTTGTGAATTGTAATGTAAATATCTGTGTTTTCAGATGGTCTTAGTCAACCCCTGTGGAAGGGTCATTTAACCCCAAGAGGTCATGACTCACAGGTTGAGAACTAGATATACAGTCAGCCCCCCACATCTACAGGTACCAAATTGGAGGGTTCAACAAGCTATAGATCAAAAATATTTTTAAATTGCATCTCTATTGACTTTTACAGGAGATTTTCTTTTCATTATTCCCTTAATAATGTAATTAGACAACTGTTTACATAGCATTTATGAGACATGTCAAAATACTAAAGAATACAATATGACAATTGTTTACACTGAATTTATGAGACATTTTAAATACTAAACACTGTAGTCGGCAAGTGTTTACATAGCATTTACATTGTAGTGGGTGTTACATGGAGCCTAAAGATGATTTAAAGCATACACGCATGGGTTATATGCACATAATGTACCATATTATGTAAGAAATTTGAGCTTTTTTCAGATTTGAGTATCAACAGAGATCTGGAAACCAATTATCCCCAAGGATACAGAGGGATAACTGTACTCTTTTGGTCCTAATTCACTGAGAATCCTGGACCAATGTAGCCCTAAACTTCTGAGTCAAAGTCTCCATAACATTTATGCTATTCTTTAATTCTCACCATTCCATTTGAAATAAAATAGTTCAAACTGCAGAGACTGAAAACAAATCAACGAGCTTCTAAGGATTATTTTAAATCTCAGTGCTGTAAGCACGAGTAGAGTATGTTGCTGTCATCAGGCCAAGTCAGAATGCTGACACATGTGCCTGGCATCTTACACGACTTCACCCACACTCCATTATCTCATTTACTAGTACATGCAACTCACCTATTTCCTCCCTCATTTTACTCCCATTTCATCAGGCTATTCTAAAGGACAGGGAATGTTTAAATTATATAAAACATACTCATGCACATTATCTAACTTCTAAACCCTTTTTAACTTACTTTTTTTAGTTGTCTTACAAAGTAGTAGGTTTATTGCTGTTCCAAAAAGCCATGGCCTACTTAACAAAAATCTCAGTAATAGATGTAGGCTACTTCCTTAAGAGTTGTTGGTCAACGGTGTGACAAGACACACCTATGGGTACTATAGTGGCATGAATGTTAAGAAGGTGACCAATTGCTTTCTAATCTGATTTGAGGCCTGCTCCCTAGGAGAAAGCACATGCCTGGTACTATACATCTAACTGGGAACCCATGGTTGGGGAGTACATCTCAATGATGAACTCTTGTTCTGATGAATGCGCATAGCATCAGATTGCTTGCTTAATTTATATCCCTCTAGTCATAGATTAGTGTAGCCCTCAGGACTCGGAGAATTTTCTCTGTGCAGTGGACAGTGTGAAGGTTCACACCTGGCCAAAGTGCAAAAGAGTAAGTGTTAGTGGAGTGGTCAGCAATTAATAAGACATCCATATCACACTCACACTCACCAGCCGAGGGGCCATTTCAGAAGACTGGGCTGAAAGATTGCAAGAGCCAGACCAGAGTAAATTGGGGTCTGGTGGGCACAACATGGCTGCTGTAGTCGTGACCTCATAATTGCCTGCACAAGAACAAGCAAAAGACCTCAACGCTCATCTCCACCGTGACGCACTTCCTCCTTCCACTGTACCGAGTCCAACAAAGCCACACCTCCCAATAGTGCCAGTCCTCTTGGGGACCATTTTCTCTCAAACCACCACACCAGGGATAAGCCCCCTATTGCTCGTCTAATACCAAGTGATTAGTCCTGAAATTGTACACATACAAGGAACACTAAGCAGGTTCAACAGGTTGTGTTTATATTCATGCATTATGTGTGCATATAGATGTAACAAAATGAAGAAAAAGAGGCCATGAATTTGAGAGGGAGTGAATAGGGGGACATGGGAGGGCTTAGAAGTGGCGGCTATAGGAGGAGTGGAGGGAGGAAAGAGGGGGGAACGATGTAATTATACTGTATTTTTTTTTTAATTTAAAAAAATGGAAAAAAAGAAAGGCAAACAAAAGTTAAAAATAAAATTTGTGTCATTAAAAAAAAAAAAAGAAGAAGGTTGCTGGAGATATGGCTCCACAGTTGTGAGCACTGACTGCAGCTCTTGTAAAGGACCCAAGTTTGGTTCCCAGCACCCAAATCAGGCTACTCACAACTGCCTGCAACTCCAGCTCCAGGGGGGTCCGACCACCCCGCCCCCCTTTTGGACTTTTGGACTCGGCTGGCACCTGCCTTCACACGTGCACATTCCACAAAGACACACACACACATATGCACATAATCCAAGATAAATAATTATTTTTTAAAGACCCTATTGCTGAAGAGAGCACATACATTCGTTGCAAGATACGGAAAACTCTGAGCTGGAGCCAGGCAAACTGGAAGCTTCCCTTCAGCTGGCTAGCTTTCATGGTCCCAGAGGTGCTATGCAGGCTGCCAGGGGAGAAAAGGCGTCAGTGGTCTTAGCCAGCAGTGAACCCTATGAACTACAACACCAAGCTGCCAGTCAATGTGCCTGCTGGTGCAGTACTGGCACTACTGTTAGGGAAGTCACCAGTGGATTTGAGGTCTGCTCCACAGAACAGATTTCATGCCTAATACCGCAAACTTAATAAAATAAAAATCCATGGCTGAGGGGGCTTATACTCTAGGGGGATCTTCTTGTTTAGCTTCCTAATTATTTATGTTCATACCCACAGACAAATGTTACTCTCAGACTTATTCAGAGAAGCTTCTTTTAGCCATGAACAGTCGAGAATGCAGAGACTCAGGGAGGGTCAAGGTGTTAGGAATACGTGTCTGCTGAGTGCTCAGCCCTAAACAGGACATTTATACCATGCACTCCAGGGCTCAGGGAACATGGCAGAAAAGTACAAGGAAAGAATGTAAGAGCCAGGATAGAGGGGAAGGGCTTTCTTCTGGGCATGACAGAACCATTGCAATCCTGATCTCATGGGAACCACGGCTGCCACACTGGCTCTGCATAAGACTATTAATATTAATATTAATCAGGGGTTGTGGAGGGGCTCAAAGGGCCCAACTCTTCCCTACTGAGCTGTGGGATCCTGGTGAATTCTGGGGAAGTCATTGTCTTCAGTTGTGTGCATATCAATGAGCCAACCAAGCTCTGTTGGCTAGCTCAAGTCTGTGGTCACACAGACACCCCAGTTAAATGCAGTGGGCCACAAGCCAAAACAAAAAAAGACATGAAGGTGAAAAAGGCCCTGTAGGGAGAAAAAAGGATGGCATGGCGGGGATGAGGGGAAGATAAGAGAGGGTTGGAGGTGTGAGAATACCAGAACACATTTGTGTGTGTGTGTGTGTGTGTGTGTGAAATTGTCAAAGGTTACTTTTACAATATACATTTAATAAGTATTATTATTTGTTTTATTTTTATTATTATTTGCTAAATGAATAATCAAAAAATCTTCAAAATAAATGCCACTCAAATGCTCTTTTGATCATTCATGAATACCCTTCTCCAAGTTCAATGTGCTTTATCTGTGCCTCTGGGCAGAAACGAAGCATCTGTTGAGATGCGGGAGGCCCTTCAGAGGCTAATAACTACCTTCAGAGTTTAATACTCCCCAATGATGCCAGCGTCATCAAGGCCATCAGGTCTCAGTTACGATGGATGGCTCTTTCAGGGAGTCTGGGGCCACTGTGGCTTGGAGCCTGATCCCAGGTGTGACAACACCATCAGAATTTATAGCAGAAGGAGTTACCCAGAGTCTCTACTTTGGAACAGCCAGGGCTTGAGCTGGAGCAAACTGAACTCTGACGCACACATTTTCAGTTACAACATAAACCATCTCATCGTTCAGTACTTCACACTTGCAAGAAGTAAACCTCCAGGGCTGTGTGTCAGGAAACACATCTGTATTTAAAACACCATAGTAGGACTTCCATCATTCAAACATCTTGTTGAGATTGGGTCAAAACCACTAACAGGCTTCACAAGCAGCCTTTGGAGAATTATTTCATCTCAACTTTATATATTGATCCCTCAAAAAAAAAAAATCTACCTTTAAGACTCTATGCACTATTTTTGAAGAAATAGTTAGTCCAAGTCCAATTTTACTTGTGTGAAATAAAACCGATAAGGATATCTGCTGAACCACAGCTTGGCAAAATGTCCAGCTCTGTTGCACAGGCCTTGTGGTTTCCATGTATTTCGCCCAATTGAAGAGCTTCTCTTTTATAACTCTAGAGAGATGACACTGTCTCCTGTGAAGTAATTAATGTGAGGTAATTAATATAGCCTGAAATAGGCTTATGTGTGTACCCCCCCCCCAAATTCACACACCGAAGTCATTTCCAGTATTCAATATATGACTTTACTTAGAAATGGGGCCGCTATAGACATGATTACCGGGGACAAGATCACACTGGAACAGGGTAGACTCTCTATGCAATGACTGCTATCTTTGTCAGAAGGGGGAACTAGGATGAGGACACACAGACAGACAGACAGACAGACAGACAGACACACACACACACACACACACACACACACACACACACACACCATGTTGAAGAAGAAAGCAGAAGTGGAGATAATGTTCTCACATACCAAGGAACCCCAGAGATAACTAGCAATCCTCCCTAAGCTAGAAAAGAGGCACAGGACAATGGCTCCCCTCCAGCCCTCAGAAAGAACTAACACTTACTTGGGCTTCCTCCCTCCCGAACTGCACGGTGACAAGCGACAGGTGTCTCTTACGTGAGCTGCCTACTTTGTTGCATTTTGTCATTGCCACTCCACCAAATTAATACATACTTATGCTTTCAAAACATGTAAAGGTGAAAGAGCAGACCGGGTCAAAGGAAACATTAAACTGTTGTTCATTAACCTGGCAGCCAGCAGCTGCCAGGGATGCAATTTTATAAAAGTAGACTTAGTGATATAGTCTTCAGAAATGTATGGTCACAACTTTTACAACATATTAGAAATTAACATCTCATATGGTACAATATGGTCATCACAAAGAATAGCAAGATTTCAGAGTATTGGGAAAAGGGAGGCTGGGTGATCCCCTTAGATTCTTGTTTAATGTGTGCTTTGAAGTTAGCCACACAATTCTCACTTCACTTAGGAACTCATGGTCTTTAACCAACACTTTGTCTTTCATGAAATCCTCACTTGCAAATAAGCTAGACATTATTATCTGGAAAACTGAACCAAATTCACTCCGTATCAGTCAAAATTCCCATGCCTGGAGTACTCAACCCGGAGCAAAAGCCCCCAGCTCACATAATGGCGCTCTGAAAGATTTGATAAATGCCCCAACAGTGTGGAGCCTCAATTTTCATCTCATGTGGGTAAATGCTCAAGAAAGGAAGTGCTGGGTCATATGACAAGTGGAGGGGGAAATGACAGTTATATTTAACCTAAAACAATACTTTTAAAAAGTTGGATATTCTGCAGCTTGTGTGTAGATAAGCACAGCCGCAGTGAATTCGTGAGTACAACAGCGATGTCAGATCCATAAGCCATCTTTTTGCCTTGTATTTCCCCATCCTTTGCACTTCTGCTCTCTCTGCTCCGTCTTCTACAGTCGTCCCTGAGCATGGAGGGGATGTCGTTGCTATCACAGTTGGGTGGGGCTGATCATTGATCATTCCACCATCCCTTATTCTTTGCACTTCAGACAGCTAAGGGTTCCTGCAGTAACCACTGTCCAATGCAGTAAGAAGCTTCCTGATGAAGGCTAGAGACAGCATTAATATCGTTGAGTATTTAGAAGGCAGTTTGACAAAACAGTAATAGTAGATTCCTCACTGGGGCCGTGGATCTCCCCAGCCAAAGGCTACTTGACCAGGTTTACAGAACCAGAAATGAGTTTTCCTTTGTTTTGCCTAAAATCCAATCAGAAGTAGTCAGTTACCCCCATAACAGTCATACCACTACTGTCCACATCTCGTCTGGCAAGTTGTCGTTGTGGTTCACAAGGTTCACAGCTCAGTAAAAGAGCTGTTGACTTTTTCCTAAAAGCCTGCATAGCACTTTCTAGGGCCATGAAGACTAGCAAGTATGAAGGAAGCTTCTAGCACAGCCCCATCCTGATTTCTCTGCATCCTGTGAGCAAAGTATGCAGTATCTTTAGCAAAAGCATCTTCCCATCAAGTTCCAGTGGGTCTACAAGACCACACCACTCCCAGGGGAAACCACGGGCTTTCAACGCTTGTTGGGGGAATGGGTGTTTCTTTCTTCAGTGGTGTGGCCACGGGTCAGTTGCTCTTGCTGCACTGGGTAACTGCACACTCATGCTCAAGCAAGTAACTAATTAACCTAAGTGGGCCCCACGAAAAGAAGACATGGAAGCAGAAGGGGGGCTTGTCAAGAAGGGTACCAATGGGAGAGAGAGGAAGATGAAGAATGAGAATGGGTCTGTGAGACGACAAAAATTCGCTATGTAAGCGAGTGAAGCTGCCAAATAGTTTTAAAATGGGAAAATAAAGAAGGAGTCTTCGTTTTAAAATGCTGACTGTAGCAGAGAAGCAGGGTTGTTCACTCCCCGCCCTCCTCCCAATCCAGCCTCCCAACCCCGCCCCCAGTTCTGGAGCAGAACACTTGCTGCGGCCTCCCCTCCCCTCTCTGTCCCCCTCACCCAGATCTTCTCCTCCAGCCTTCCACCTTACCCATCCCTGTGTCTCAGCCTCCAACGCCAGCAGGCATTCCCTGGGAACTTGCCTGCCATCCTTCCAGAGAAGCAAGTTGGCCAGCAAAGCAGGTAGACAAGCTTCTGATCTTTACTCCCCACCCCATCCCGTTCTTCAAACCAATCCCTTAGTCTCACCTCCATCTCTGCAGCAGAATATCTGCTGTGGCCACACCTCCCACTCTGCCCCCCCCCAACCCATAGATAAGCACATCTTCTCCTCCAACCTTCCTTCCCTACAACTCATCCCCTTACCCCAGCTACCATCTCCTGCAGGCATTTCCTGGGACTCTGTCGGCCACACAGGTCAGGGAAGAAGACAGACCAACTGCAGATCTTCATCACTTTCTCCTCTCTAAATCCAATCCCCTCAGCAAAGTACAGGATATAAAATCAACTCACAAAATTCAGCAGTAGCATTCCTATGTGCAAATGACAGATAGATCAAGGAGGAAATCAGAAAAACAACACCCTGAACAATAGCCTCAAAAATATACCTTAGGGTAACTAACCACACAAGTGAAAGACAGATATGATTTTAAAAGAACAACAACAACAAAAAAAAAACCCTTAAGACATTCAAGAAGATATCAGAAGATGAAAAGATTGCCGGGCGGTGGTGGCGCATGCCTTTAATCCCAGCACTCGAGAAGCAGAGGCAGGCGGATCTCTGTGAGTTTGAGGCCAGCCTGGGCTACAGAGTGAGTTCCTGGACAGGCTCCAAAGCTACACAGAGAAACCCTGTCTCAAAAAACAAAACAAAAAACAAAAAAAGAAAGAAGAAGAAGAAGAAGAAGAAGAAGAGGAGGAGGAGGAGGAGGAGGAGGAGGAGGAGGAGGAGGAGGAGGAAGAAGAAGAAGAAGTTGAAAAGATCTCCCAAGCTCATGGATCAGTAGGATTAACATAGTAAAAATGGCCATCCTACCAAAAGCAATCTACAGGTTCAATGCAATCCCCATCAAAATTCTAATGCAATTCTTCATAGATTTTCTTTTTCTTTTTTATTTTTTTTCACATAATTCTTTATTGGAGATTTGGAAATTCCACATCATGCACTCCAATCCCACTTACTTCCCAGTCCCTCCATATCTACCCCAGACCCTGCAGCATGCCCCCTCAAATTAATTCAAAACAAAACAAAACAAAAAAACCCACCTCACTCCTCCATCTTTCCACCTCTTCATTCACCCTAGTGGTATCAGGAGCTGCAGTGTGTCACTCAGTCCACCCTTTTGTCCAATCAGCCCCACCCTCGAAATGGTCACTGCAGTGAGTCATTGGTCTGGTTCAAGGCCTCCAGCACACCATCATCACTGGGCCCTCATTGGAACCCCTCTTGTATATCCTGCTGTTACCCCGAGTTATAGAGATCCCATGGCTATCATTCCATGGAACCAGCCCTTTCACACACTGTAGTGGGTCATAGATGAGGTAGATGTCAGGGTGGGCCAACCCAAGGCCTAAGATGTGGGTTTGGGTGGTAGCTGAGCTGGTCAGTTCAGGTCACTGGGACTGCCCCCTCAGGCAAGGAGCAGAGCCAGCGCCACGGGGGCCAGTTCTCCCACACCTGTGGTGAGGGGTAGGGCCATCTCTCCTGAGTACATTTGCATGTGGAATATTACTCTCTCATTTAAAAAAAAAAAGGTGAAATCCTGAAATTCACAGGTAAATGGATGAAACTAGAAAAAGTTATTCTAAGTGAGGTAACCCAGAGCCAGAAAGACAGATATGCTATGTATTCACATCTATGTGGATATTAGCTCTTAAGTCAGTGATAATCAAACTACAATTCATATAACCACAGAGGTTAGGTATAGAGGAAGGGACTGGGGCAAACGACTGATCTTCCTAGGAAGGGGAAATAGATGAGATAGTTACGGATGGATGGGAGGGACTGAAATGGGAGTATTAAACAAGGAGGTGGAGCAGAGGAGGGGATATGAGGAGGGACAGCTAAAACAATAGACATTTGGAAACCTAATACAGTAAAAGATTCCTAAATTAACAAACGTGAAGGTGACCTAAATGAAATCATCAACTAATAGACAAGACAGAGCCCCAGCTGGACATCTCTCATCACCAAACAAAGCTTCAGTAATGAGAATGGTTACATCTAATCAAGTTGTTGACCCAAAGCCTCCCATGGGAACCCCCAAGTAGCCCAAGCTGTTGCAGAGGCTATAGGTTGCTCTTTATACAAACTGACAGTTAAGACCCTGCTACTGAAGACCACACCTATACAACTCACTGAACTGGCGAGGTTGAGCTAGTGCCTAGAGCCTATTGGCTAGTGTTCTTGGTACAGGAAGGTACTCTACATGCTACCAAAGGAGAAACATAACCACCAACACAGCCACAATCCCTTTGATCTGCAATGCTGTCCTGCCTGCAAAACACACCAGTGCAGTAGTGGCACAAAACCCGTGGGAGTAACCAACCAATATCTGCTTTGATTCAAGGCCACCTTTATGATATCTGATGCTGCTTGGGTTACTAATAACCTTCGACTAGATGTACCAGGGACCTAGGGGAAAACCAAATACTACTTACTGTTCTGCTAAAGAAACATAGCAAAAAAATGACTCCTAATGACATTCTGCTAGACTCCTAGATCAGTCACCATCATAGAAGCTGCTTCCTGCCATAGATGGAAATGAATACAGAGACCCACAGCCAGACAATATGCTGAGAGTGAGAGACGATGGAACACTCAGCCCTAATTGGGATGTCTCCATCAAATCCCTCCCCTTGCTGGACAGTGGTGGCACATGCCTTTAATCCTAGCATTTGGGAGGCAGAGCCAGGCGGATCTCTGTGAGTTCAAGGCCAGCCTGGTCTACAAAGCGAGATCCAGGGCAGGCACCAAAACTACATAGAGAAACCCTGTCTCGAAAAACAAAAAACAAAAAACAAAAAACACCAAACCAAATTCCTTCCCTCAGGGCTCAGGAACCCTGTGGAAGAGGAGGCAGAAAGAGTGTAAGAGCCAAGGGGGATAGAGGACACCCAGAAAATAAGTCCTTCTCAACACAGCAGGACTGATGTACACATGAACTCTCAGAGACGGAGGCAGCATGCACAGGTCTGCACAGGTCTGCACAGGTCTGCACAGGTCTGCACAGGTCTGCACCAGATGGGGTCCTGGAGCAAAGATGCCCCGATCTCTAACTCTCAGTTGGAGAATCTCCGATCGATATCCATTTACAAATGAAAAACTGGTTTTCTCCAGGAAAGTCTCACTGAGGAAACAATCTACTCTTAAAGGTAGACTTCATGTCCAGATGTGTATGGGATGAACTCAACGGTATCTTCAGAAGTTCTTTGTCTCATAATGTTGTATCAGGGCTTTTACTCCTATGTTATTTAACTAATTTTTTTTTAAACCACACAGGTTTTGTGTATATATTATGGCTTCTGATTTTGTGTTTTTATGGGATTCCTGAGTGTGCAAATGAGTGTGTCTATATGTGTATATTCTTGTTCCTTTTCTTGTTTTTTTTTTCTGTTTGTTTTATCCCATTCCAGTTTGTTTTTAGTTATTTTTTTATCTTACTATTATCCCTTAGATGTCTTTCTGTTTCCTAAGGAGAGACAGAAAGGAAGTGGATCCAGACGGGAGGAGGTGAGATGAGGAGGAACTGGGAGAGGTAGAGGGAGGCAGAACAGTAAATAGAATATGTTGTATGGGGAAAAGTCTATTTTCAATAAAAGAAGAGAAAAAAAATGCTGACCGTACCATAAGACAGCCATGCATTTCTCTCACTGTGCTATAGCAATTTCAAAGAAAGATTGCAGTAAGTCAGCAAATGTATCTTTGTGAGCTACGTCATCAGAAAGACTGGCAGTACGTACGAAGATGTCTGACTTGTCACGACCGTATCTGTTACTAAGGCGAAAGAACACAAATACGTTATAGAGGACAGCGAAGTTAAAATTAAAGTCTGCCTCTTTCTATGTTTATTTTGCTTCTGATTAGATGTGAGATTGAAATCACTTTTGCTAGGCCCGGCAGAGAGAGAGAGGAGCTGTGAGTGGGGCCAGGACATGGTTCCTTGGAAAAGCCTTCCAGTTTCCTCCCCCCTGACCTTCTTCTCTCACACGGCACCTCCTCCACGCTTCTGTTTTTGTACCAAAAGAGCGATGGTTTCCAAAAGCCCGGAGGAGATGAAACGCATCCGCGGGCTTCACCCAGACTGCACCTTCCCCTGTTATCTGTTTGCTCAGTGTTGAAGTGGGGACGCCAGTGAGTCTGCATGATGGTCGGCCTACTTAAAAGAGTTGTTTTATGTGTGTATGTTCCCAAGTGTGCATAGCCATGTGTGCGTGCACAGGCACATACATGTGGAGGCCAGAGGACAAACTTGGATGTTCCTCAGGAGCCATACACCTTGTTTTTAAAGACAGGGTCTTTTGTCAGCTAAGCTGGCTAGCCTTCACACACACACCCCTCCCCGCCTCTACTTCCCCAGCATTGAGATCACTAGGACATCCTACCACACCTTACTTTTTACATGGGTGCTGGGGACTGAACTTGGGTCCTCTTGCCCACACAGCAAGGACTTTACAAACTGAGATACTTCCCCTGCCCCTAAAGGAAGTATTCTTTGTAAACGTAACATCTCTCCTGGGTATGCGTTTGTGCTGGGGACCAACAGGGCTGCTGGCAGTAAGCTAGAGAGCTGCTCACGTGCACGTAAAACGAACACACGACTCTGGGTCCTTCTCAGGAGGGTCCTCACGTGACCTTGTCACTGTGGGGAAGCAGCGGTGTCCG
The DNA here is from genome assembly GCF_049852395.1 of Peromyscus maniculatus bairdii. NCBI lineage: Eukaryota > Metazoa > Chordata > Mammalia > Rodentia > Cricetidae > Peromyscus > Peromyscus maniculatus. Next base: position 57,375,178 of record NC_134870.1, read on the forward strand.
GGGGAGGACTTGTCAGTCAACGTAGCCCTGCTCGCTATGGATCTGGCAGTGGGCGGGAAAGGGGTGAAGTCTGAGAGAGTGTGAGCAGTCAGTACACATGAGGGGCCAGGCACACTCTGGCTGAAAAGTGCTTCCAGGGTCACCAGACGTGACAGTTCTATGTGGGAGGCAGCCCCCTACATCCCCCTCTGCGCAGCAGCTCCAGATGGAGTTGGTTTTCTCTCCAATGAGAGCCAAGTCTGTCAGGGTAGTGGGGGGTTGAAGATTAATTTTGTAAAAGAAAGAAAGCCCGATGGAAGGACACGAGGGACTGACTGACTTGATTGACGGCACCTCTGTGAGTCCCAAGTCCTCAAGCTGAGTCATAACAAAGTCTGCCTCAGACCCTGTATATCACATTTGATGAAATGTGTTTGCCAGTAGAAAGAAGTGTTAATAAGAATGTGTGGACTTTGAAGAATCAATTCCATATGGACCTATGACTCAATAAGCGGAGCTCTAATACAAGCCTGGGTGCAGACATTGATGCACACCCATCTCTGTTGATGGAACAACACATAAATGCAATGGTCGGATTACTATACCGGGCTACAGACAAGAAGTAATGGTTTTTTAAAGTATGTGATTTATTTGGCCAAAGTGACCTGATCCTAACCAAGGGAGAGAGTCAGCCCATGGAGTTGGAACAGCTTGAAGAGAAGCTCGCTTTTATTACCAAAACATGAAGATATTAAAATCACCACACAGACGGGGCTGCCGACGCTTCAGTTTCCCTGACTGACATTAGAGGTAAATACCGTGCTGTTTCATGCCCCATTTCCTTCAGAACACAAGGAGGAAGCCTATATCAAAGCCAGGTGTGGTGATCTGTGTACACCTGTGATCGAAGCACCCAGGAGGTTGAGGCAGGAGGATCATGAGTTTAATGTCAGCTTCAACTACACAGTAAATTGAGGTCAGCCACGGCTACATCGCCAGACTCTAGCTAATTTGAAGCAGGAAGCTTTATCAAAGGAGTGGGCTATCTTTTGGCAAATTTTGAATCTTTTTTTTGGCAATCATTGTAATGCCTGTTGGACAAATATCATTAATTAAGCTCTGTTTTTATTAAAACTAACTTTTAAAAAAGGAAAGGAATTCTAGTACAGAGATGAAATGAGCAATGGTTTAGAGATCCATAAATGTGCAAACAGGAGGGAATCACACATCTGAAAAGAGCAGAGATTGCCAATAGCTGCTGAAGCTGGAATCCTGGGGCTCTCAGACACTGTGGGTGCCAGCGCCAGAGGTTCTCCCCTGAGAGGTTCTCCTGTGTGACTTGGGCACTGGGTGCCTTGATGCCTCCTCCTCTGTGGGCTGGGATGGCTGGAAATGACTGTTGTTCTTCTGGTTCCAACTGAGGACAGTTTTCATTGAACCCCCTGTCATGATGCACTTGTCCCACTCACAGCCAAAACATGTGCATCTGAAAAATCACATAATTCTCGAGGACTTTCACTGTTCCTCATAATGCTGGTGGTGGCCACCACCCCAGAAGCTGCCAACGGAGGGAAATGTGTGGGCATTAGTGTCCTTGTCCGTGGGAAGGCTCCACAGCTGTCCCCAACAACAGCAGCGCTGTGTTCCCTGTCCCGGGATTTCTAATTGTTTCAGCCATATGCACTGACCCCACTCTCCCCCGTTAAAACAGAATCACTACCGTCTTCACCACTGGGGGTGCTGAGCACCGGTGAAAATGGGGGTGCTCCTGGAATCAGGAGGAAGAGGAACAGTGCAAGAATCTCTCCAAATTTTCCCCCATTGTCCTTCATTCAACGGGAGCAAATGCTGTCTGATTTTGAAGGAAGGGAACAAATCCCCGTAGGAAGAGAAGATGTCTTTGCGGGGCTACCATGCTCCAGCCAGAGACTAGAGAGCTCACAAGTGTGACCACCACATGCGGAGCAAGCCTGGCCTGTGGACTTCAGGCCATTTTCACATCTTTCTATTAGGCGCTACCTCCCCAGTGGGCGAGCCAAAGAGCAGAGCTCTACCAATTCCTTTAGTTCCTGCTATTTCCTTTAATTGGGGCAAACTTGACAGCACGTTTGAGAAGGAAGTGACAAGTTCTCATATGGCTCAGCAGCAAGAGATGCCAGAAGGAATCTATGTTGACAGGAGAAATGCCAACGTACTGGGCAGGCGTTTTATTTCTTATGGAAAAATTTCAAGGCGTTCTCAGCTTGTCCTCCACTCTCATGAAAAGAAAAACCCCCGACGAGGCAGATATTGGAGAGCAGGAGCTTTGCTTAACAGCAATTAGTGGACTCTCTGTAAGCAACAAACATGTTCTCCCTCATCTTCCTGGACTTAGAAATATTTCATGGTTGTTCATTTTTAAGTCACTCAAACAACAAGGACTAAAGGGGAGTGTCCGGCTCCCTCAAAATGCAGGGATTGATAGTGCATTCTCATTTCAGAACTACTGGTGTTTGTTTTGCAGGTAGAGACTTTTATCCTGTGCTCTGGAGGACGCTGAGCAGAACTGTTACCTCCCACCTACTGGATGCCAAAACATCCATCCTATGCTGTAGTGGCTAAAAATGTCCCCTCAGTGGACCAATGGTCCCTACCTCCTGGTTGAAAGACACTGTGTACTGCTTTATCTGTCTTCATCCAGTTCATTTCCCAAGTTCACATATCCTAAGTCAGTCTCAAACTCTCTCTGTAGCTTCAACCATGAACCTTCGATCTCCTTGCTTCCACCTCCAGGGCTCTAGGATGACAGGTGTGTGCTCTGGCACCAAGCTTAGAGAATTGAGAAGTGAATACAGGGATTCGTGCATGCTAGACAAGCACTCTACCAATAGAACCACCCAGAACACGTGTAAAGTGAAAACAGAACCTCTGAACTGCGGGACTGGCCAGCCGCTGTTCCTCACGGTCCGACTCTCCTCCTCTTACACAGGTCTCTCTCTGCCACACCGAATATTCCCACTTCTTTAAGATGCAAATGAAAAGCAGCTCCCCATGAAATTGTATCCACTGTCTCTCTGCATTAGTTAGCTTTCTTTTATTATAACAAATATCTGAGATCGTCGACTCATTAAAAACGAAGGTTTGGGTTCACAGTTTTAGGAGGTTTTGGTCAGTACTCATTTGGGCCCATTGCTTCAGTGGGGAACATGTGGGGGGGGCAAAGTTAAACCATGACCCTCAGGAACAGTAAGCAAGAAAATGAAGAAGGGATTAGTGTCTCCAAACCCTCCTCCAGGACATACCCTCAGTGGCCCAATGACCTCCCACTAGGTCCCATCTCTTAAAGTTTTGGTTACTTCCCAATAGTTCCAAGTGGAGGACTAAGCCTTCAACAGAAAGGGATTGTGGCTTAGGGGACATTTCAGATCTAAAGTACTGTCTCTCCTTTCACTTATTGAGGGAGTTAAATTCCTACAAAGAACAAAAAGAAAGCCAGCTCCAGAACTCATACCGTCTGCACTGGCTTCTCACTATAGGACCCTAACACCTGAGACCTCTGAGGTTCCGCTCTCCATGTGTCCCTGAGCAGAACAGGCACCGTTCTCCATAGCTGCCAGATCTCATGCCAGTGCTGAATAGTTGGTTTAAAAACAAAACAAACAAACAAAAAAACAAAAAAACGATTTTAATTATGTGCTGTATAAACAGCCCCTGAGAGATGATTCACAGATTGTCATCACAGACCAAGGCAAGAGAGACAGTTGGCTCCTGAGGGTTCTTCCTCTGAGGCAGGGACAGGGTTTCACAGGGAGAGAGCAACAAGATCATGGTTGTTTACAAGATCACACCTTTACCAGACACGGCCACTTAGTGCTCCTCCTGGGATTCAGGCTGCCTCAGGTTTAGCTTCTGTCTGCTCTTGAGGTGAAGTGAAGTTTTTACTGGAAGTCAAGTCAGTACTGGTATGAATAAGTAGTTCTGCATTTTTATAAGAGGAAGAGCCTAGCTTCTATCAGCATCTAATCACGTTCTAGGCTAAATTCTAAGCCCGGATTTGTCATATGAGGTCAGCATGTGTATAATTTACTCAGTTCGAGCATTTTTACCTCAACTGAAATTTATGCTTTTGGCTTTGATTATAAGCTGGCAGGGCAGAGGACTTAAAACACACACACACAAAGAACTTTTCCTAAGCTCCACTGGGATGTAAAAAAAGTGTGATTCCTGGGGATGGTAGGGAACTTCAAGGCAACTCCAGCTGTCTATTTTAAAGCTGGCTATTTCTGAGATTTCTTCCACATATCTGGCCATAACTCATCTCCTGTGGGGGCAGAGGGCAGAACTATCCCAAGTTGAGACACATAGGAAGACAAAAATGTGCTCTGTCCTTTGGTTTTAGTTTTTGTTTTTTCTTGTCTGAACAGCCAATATTCTTTTTTCTTTAAAAAAAATCCCTATGATTTATTGGTAAAGGAAATGTTTCTCCCCTAAAAATAACAGTCAGAGGCTCCATTCCTCTCACTGCTCTTTGTGAGTCCTGGACTACTTGGTGAAAACAGAGATCTTCCCACACAGACAAGAGCAAGTCTTTGGTCCCAGCTATGTGCTTGGCCACATTCTCTACGGGACCCTTGAAATAAAATCAAGACCTTTGTATGTAGCCAGAGGAATCCACTCAAAAGACAAGTTTGACCACATCGCCTCCCTGCAAATACATGTCTATGGCTGCAAAGCCAAGGATCAAAACTCAGCAGAAAGATTCTGCCCTTCCCCCGTCTTGACAGATGCATTGTGGTCCACATGACTCTTGACCATCAACCGGGTCCTACTGTAACATCTCCAGTGTGGTGCATCCCAGCATGCCCTGAAGCCTTTCACCAAACTGTTCCTGTGACTTGGCTACCCCTGCTCATCTTACTGATATTAGTCACATGGCTTCTCCAGGAAACCCCAGTCGAATACCAACTCTACCGCATGGCATGTCCTTAAAGCACTTCCGTGCTTTTCACAATCATAATAATTCCTCATCTGTTTGTGGGTTATTTACCAGCTGTGGCGGGTTAACGCTTGTAAACTGCCAACACCTTGTGTGGAGTTTGACATGTCACAGAAGTTCAGGAAACAGCTGGAAGACGAATGAAGAGTCAAATCCTTTAGAATTTGCAGAGACTCACTCTCAGACACCTCAAAATCTAGCTTCTCCAGTGGTGGCGGGAGATCCTACTTTCTGAAGCCCCGACAGAACAGCTTCTTGGGTCTTTTAAATCCATGTGTATGGAAAATTACAAACAAACGTGGAAGATGACCGGCAGCTGAAGTCACTCCTCACCCAGCACCACATCCTCATTCTTCAGGCCACACAGCTTATGGCACATACATGAGACTGCATGTTCTTTAAAAAATTGTTCAAAGAAAAAACATTCGGTAAGAATAGGCTGTCTTAGCAGGCATGGTGGCACACACCTTTGATGCCAACACTCAGAAAGCTGAGAGACTGTGACTTCCAGACTAGCCTCTACATAGTGAGACTTTGTCTCAACGAATGGGAAAAAAAGAAAGAGACTGCTCTATTTTGATTTTTGTTTTGCCTTTGTGAGACTGTATCATGAAGCCTTGTATTTACTATAGCTGAAGCTGACCTTGAACTCCTGATTCTCCTTTCTCTTCCTACCACATGCTGGGATTATCAGTGTGTACCACCACACCTAGCTCTAATTTAAGCTTTTTAATTGTACACTTGTGTTTCAATTAATATTTCTAACCTAATTCACATGATCTTCAAAAATATAGCAATAAAACTCTGAGATGAAAAAATAAACTTTATTCACTGGGTTATATTTGTTGAATGGTTGATATAAAAATAGAGGGGATTCAGTTCCTCACTACTATCTTTCCAGTAATTTCACTTAAAATTTGAAATAATATTCTGTATCTCAAATGACACAAGAAATCTAAATTTCATGGAAACTGAATTGCTTGGTCCAACTTTGATGTTTTATTTAAGATAAGAGAGACTCCTCATTTCAATTTGGAGTCCAGCTAAGCAACAGAAAGTTTTCAGAGCAGTCACATAATGTCAATAAAAACAGAGAATGCTCCTGAACAATATCTGTCCTTCCATTTCCAAACCACAGGGAGTGTAAGCAAATGTGAATGTTGTGTCCAGAAGAAGGAACACATTACCAGGAGCACACTGTCCCGGGAGGGAACACATTACCAGGAGCACACTTGAGTGTCTGGGGAGGGAACACATTACCAGGAGCACACTTGAGTGTCTGGTGAGGGAACACATTACCAGGAGCACACTGTCCAGGGAGGGAACACATTACCAGGAGCACACTTGAGTGTCTGGAGAGGGAACACATTACCAGAAGCACACTTGAGTGTCTGGGAAGGGAACACATTGTCAGGAGCACACTTGAATGTCTGGGAAGGGAACACATTACCAGGAGCACACTTGAGTGTCTGGGGAGGGAACACATTACCAGGAGCACACCTGAAACCAAGAAGATGGGCCTCCCACATTTGGGTTACAGTGAAAAGTTCAGTGATTAAAAACAACTTGTGAAAGGACAGTGGGCTTCCCTGTACTCAGGAAATAGAGTCAACCATACTTCAAAATATATCTAGAACCAAGCTCCTCAGAACAAATACTGAGCTGGAGGCAGGCTGACACATTAGGTCTACAGTACTCATAGTTAGGGTTTTATTGCTTGTAACGAGACACCATGACCATGGCAACTCTTATGAAGGAAAACATTTCACTAAAGTGGCTTACAGTTCAGAGGTTTGGTCCATTATCCTCATGGCAGGGAGCATGGTGACATGCAGGTGGACATGGTGCTGGAGAGGTAGCTGAGAGTTCTACATCTGGATCAGCAGGCAGCAGGAAGAGCAAGTGAGCCACTGGGCCTGGTTTGAGCATCTGAGACCTCAAAACCCACCCCCTAGTGACACATTTACTCTAACAAAGCCACAACTATTCCAACAAGACCATACCTCCTAATAGTGCCACTCCCTATGGGACTATGGGAGCCATTTTTATTAAAATTACCACAAATACCTAGAGATTTAACACTCTCCACTAAGAATGAAGAAAGTGCAGTAGCTGTATGCCCAATACAGAAGGGGCCACAGCATCCAGCACGGACCACAACTCAAGTAGTCTGGAATCACCTTGAGTTCACTGTAGAGCTTAGGGTGACCTTAACTTCTAATCCTCCTGCCTCCACTTCTAGGGTACTGGGATTTCTTGTTCATGCAGTAATTGGGGATCAAATCTGAAGTGTTCCACGTGCTCAGCAAGCACTCTACCAACTGAGCCACATCAGCAGTCTCACGGATCTCTTTTTGAATGAGGAAGCCCATACTTTGTAACAGGGGGTTTAGAACCATCCACTGTGCTATGCCAACTCTACACGCAGAGCTGAGGCAGCAACAGAAGCACGTAAGGTGAGCTTGCACAAGAACTGGAAAGCTTAGCAGAAGAGTCCACAGGAAATACCTGGCCGACCCAGAAAATGATGCTACGTGATAAAGAAGGAATAAGGAAGACTTCTAATATTATGAAATAAAGTATATTTCTTGGGGGTAGGGTTGGGGTCCAGGCAATGATGGGACTAAAACCCAGGGCCTCTCACGTGTTGTTTGCCCAGCATGCTACAACTAAGCCACACCTCTAGTCCTAGAAGCTTTCATCCTTAAAAAAAAAAAAAAAAAAAAATGAGAAGGCATAGCAGACTTCTGATAGGAGATACAAATCAGAAGCAACTGAAATCATGAACATGGAAAGAAATCTGTAAGGAAAAAAAGGAGTATTGCATTCTAAATGTGAACTTCCAGGAAAAACTGAGAGAGCTAACTGACAAATTCTACTTAATATGGACAGAACTCATCAGTTCCCACTGAACAGAAACTCCAAGAAGCAAGATGAAATACTTCCCAAGGCCTTCTGTGCACAGTAGTAATGAAGACTTGTAAAGATGCAACTGTGAGAAGGAATCTAATCAGAAGCAGGAATATCAGTGTGAAATCTCTAGACAATATACTAGCAACGCCAAGCCCAGCAACAAATAGAAAGAAGAACGTTAAGACCATCTTAGGGGTGTTTCTGATCAGAGAGTTGTCGCGACCTTGCAAACAATGAATGTACCTGTCAAAGCCATAGAGTAAAGAAGAAAAATCACACGGTCATCTCTGGTGATGGAATGTGTTTGGTAGGAGCTGATGAGTGATAAAATGTTTTAGAAAGTGAGGCCCAGCCTTGCTCTTGTCTGATTATCCTTGGAGATGATAGATGGGTTACAGGAAGGAACCACCTCAGAGTGACTCAGCAGCCTGACACACACATGTCTGCATGGAACAAGTCGGCTTCGGCCGGCAGGCCCTTAGCGCAGCTCTCTTCCAAGACGTGACTCAGATCTAGGATGGATCTGGCTTCTGGCTTCTTTTGACACTTCTACTCAGCACTTCTCTACAAGTCTTGGCTACTGACTTCAGCAAGAAAAAACTAGTAAAAGATGTGGAGATTGCCAAAAAACAAAACACATTCATCAACTAAGATTAGAAGACAAAGTCAAAATGAACCCAGAATGAACTAGCATTGAAAGCAAGTTTACTGCATTGTGAGATGTAAATTTGTATGTTTTATAAAGAGGTAGCAAACTAGAAGGCGGCAGTAAAGACGCCATGTTAACGGCGCTAAAATGTCAAGTAGATGGCTGGTGATAGATTGGAGAAAAGAACTCTGCAAGGAAAATAGGAAATTCTGATACACTAACGATGACAAATGCACCCTGGAAATGAACCGAGTGCCTTGTCTTGCCCAAGTGGCAGGCAGCTCTCAAATCCTTCTGCAGAGTTTGTTATGGACTTATTACTAATCTGTAATAAAATTTTTGTTGGAATTGGATACATTGATTTTTAGATTTTGTATGAAACATCAAAGAACCAGGAGTAAGCAAGATTAATACCAATGCTGGGAATCAAACTCAAGGTCTAATGCAAGGATTAACCTCTATTCACTTCCAGTATGACGTATATACAGCTAACTTCAATTCGTGTTGAGTTCAGTGTACAGTCTAATCATTGTTCCACATGGATACATCAGAACCACCACCCTGTCAACTGAACTGTCAGCATTTCCATTCTGTCAAGTTCCTTGTGGTTTTTCTGTGTTGAAATCTGCATGAAGTGGGACTTGGGTAATGGCACTTGCTGTGCCAGAACCTACATAAAAAGCAAGCCGGCACTCAGGCAGTGGTGGCGCACGCCTTTAATCCCAGCACTCGGGAGGCAGAGCTCGGCGGATCTCTGTGAGTTTGAGGCCAGACTGGTCTATAAAGTGAGATCCAGGACAGACACCAAAGCTACACAGAGAAACCCTGTATATTTGTGGTGGGGTGGGGGTGGGGGCGGTGGGGAAGCAAGCAGGCGTTGATTACTAGTCTTGTGGCTAGCTGAAACCTGGGGTTTCAAGTTCAGGGAGAAACTCTGTCTCAAGCCAAAAGGCTAAAAGAGTAATGGAAATTGCTATATGCATACCTCACACATGTTCATGTGCATAAAACAAAGAGAGGGAGAGAAAGAGACAGACAGACAGACAGACACGGCTGAGGACTTTGTGACATAGGGCAATCTCTATTCTAACTTCCACCATAATGATTCTCTTCGTTATTTTTTTTTAAAATAGTTTATATGGGCTTTTATTCCAAGATTCCTTCTGATCACAACGGAACTGTAGATTTAAATATTAACCACGTATTCCATCACAAAGAAAACTAAAATAAATGACATTCCTCAAATTAATTTTATTTGTATGTAAAATATAAATTTTTAAAAAATTCCACACAAAACCTTCTTGCACTTATTTATTGTATGTAGAGGTGTGTTTTCGTTAGGATTTTATTGCTGTGAAGAGACATCAGGACCACTGCAACTCTTTTTTTTTTTTTTTTTTTTTTTTTTTTTTTTGGTTTTCCGAGACAGGGTTTCTCTTGTGTAGCTTTGCGCCTTTCCTGGATCTCACTTGGTAGCCCAGGCTGGCCTCAAACTCACAGAGATCCGCCTGCCTCTGCCTCCCGAGTGCTGGGATTAAAGGCGTGCGCCACCACCGCCCGGCCAGGACCACTGCAACTCTTATAAAGGAAAACATCTAACTGGGACTGGCTTACAGTTCAGAGGTGTAGTCCATTATCATCATGGTGGGAAGCATGGCAGCATGCAGACAGACATGGTGCTAGAGAGGAGCTAAGAGTTCTACATCTTGGTTTGCAGGCAGCAGGAAGTGACAGTGCCACACTGGCCAGGCTTCAGCTTTTGAGACCTCAAAGCCAACCCTCTAGTGCCACACTTCCTCCAAGAAAGCCATACCTGCTCCAACCAGGCCACGCCTCCTAAGAGTGTCACTCCCTATGAGACTATGGAGGCCATTTTTATTCAAACCACCATAATGTGTGGGTGTATACATGTCACAACATGAGAAGGTCAGAAGACAACTTGTGGGAGTTGGTTCTTTCCTTCCATCACGTGACTCCCAATGATCAAACTCAACAAACACCAGTCATCAGGCTACAGCGGTTGCCTTTACCCACTGACCCATCTCACAGGCCCAAAATACAGAATTTCAAAAGGCTCCTCCCACCCCCAAAAAGTCACAACTAGTAAGTCCCAAGGTGCCCACTCAAATCAAATTATACATTCACTCATACAGACCTTACACTTAACACTTCCCTAGTAAAAGCAATTATCCCATAATTGTAGCTACGTGCTATTGTTCTCATTTTGACTGGTTTAAACCCTCAAAAGTTAAGACATCTTTTCTACCAGATTGCAAGAAGCATTCTTCTTCCCTGCTCCGGTGTTCCTTCTTGTTCAGATTCCATACCCCAGCAGCAATAAACAGCTGCATCTGGCTCCCACTGTCATCCAAACTTCCACAGCAAAGTGTGACCTGTAAGGCCCAACATCTATGAGTTTTCCCGAGTGTCCTTTGGAGCAGCTTCATAATGGAAGGCCACCCGTGATGCATCTCATGAATGCATCCCTGGTATATCTCAGCAGGCTTTGAAGAGGAATGCTACTGACAGAAAGCCAGTAGCCCTATGAGTAGCTTTCACAGTAATGTGAGGGTAGCTCCCAGTGGTTTTCAATGCATGGTACTTCCTAATAGATAACTTTTTATAGCACCCCAGAGAGAGGAATTCTAGAAGGTTTCATTGGAAGAACACCTTAAGAACTTTTCCATTCCCTACTGAGACACAGTCACACCCTTTCCAAGACTTAGATGACATCATTGGAGAGCCCTAGAGCCCAAGGATGGGAAAGGACTCTCTCCCCTGATCTCTATCTCAGCTTTACACATACTAGTTGCTTTCTACATTGTCAGTTCAGTAATCTATATGAAGTGAATCATCTTGGAAAACATAATTCATCAACATGATCCACATAGTGACAAAATATTGCATAAACCAATTTCATAAAAATAGAGAGACAATCTCAGAAAACACAAGGCCCATACATTTCTACTGAGTAATCTGCTGAACCGTCAAAGACCAGAGGGGCTCAGTGTTTCCTAAATGATGTCATTTATCACACCAGAAAAGAGTGTTACAACTACTGCTACCACATACAATCATCTGGAATGCTCTGAAGACAGTATGAAACAGAATATTAAACTCTCATAGAAATGACCATGACTCACATACAACAAGGAGATGGGTACTTCAAGAATACATTTGGTTTAGCAGCAAGAATCATATCAAGATAGGCAGATGTGAGAGGAATATTATAGCATTATTTCTACAGGGTTTTTTTTAAGCCTTTAATCAATTCAGTACCCATTAAAACATAAAATCCGAGACCAGAGGAATGAATGGCTATACCTTCCTCCCAAAGTCAGAATCGTTACTTCATTTACCATTCCTAATGATAGAAGAGAGGTACTTCTGGGGAGATTATAGAGCCTCTCTTCCCTAGGCTGCTGTGTCAGAGTATTCAATCACAGCAACTGAGAAGTAACTGATACAGCCAGAGACAAAATACAATGCTACTTTAATTATGATGTAATTCATTATCGCTTAACATTATTCTACTTAGCAAACTCATTGAAGCAACATAACAAGAACTGGAAAAATAAAACTATGTGCTGAAGATGCTAGGTCTGGAAAAACAAAGAACCAATGAGCAAAGTATGTTCACAGTAGGATTTCCCAAAGTGGCATATGAACCAGCGACAGTGAATACCTAGCCTAGAATCTTTGTAAAACATGAAGAAAAACTATCTCAAAACACTACTAAAGGGAAAACCAACAGATGAGGACAAATTCAAAGCTCTGTCCTGTTCCTGCCGGGATAGGATGACAGCGTCATAAAGGAGTCACTTCTAATTAGGTTAATTTATAAATTCCAATAAAATTACCAACTCCAATAAAAACATCAGACTTTGGAGGTTTTATGAAGCTAGGCATGACACTAAACTTCATATGGAAAAACAAACATACAAGAATAGTTAAGAAAACATTAAGAAAAAAAAAAAGCTAGGGGGAGCAGCCCTGCCAGAAATGAAAGCATGCCACAAGGCCTCCTTAAATTGAAACAGAGTGGTGCTAGCACACAAGGACAGAAAGCAGAAACGCCGCCGGAGGAGAACTGATCACCTTGGAAACTTAATTTATGACATGGGCTATCTCAAACTACAGGGCAAAGACGCATTTTCAACAAGCTGTGCTAGCCATTTGCGAAAAGATCATGGAAGATGAAGCCTTTATTTGGCGTGCAAAAACACGGTCCAAACAGATCTCAGGTACAATGGAAATATTTAAACCACAAAAGTGCTAGAAGAAAACATGAGGTGATTTGATTTCTCTGTGCCCTAGGCATAAAAAGAACATGTGTAAGAATCATCAAATTTTGTATCCAATTTTTTGTTGTGCTTGTTTTTTTTTCCCTATGTCTAGCTATGTAGTTCAGGCTCCCCTCAAACTCATAATCCCCCTGCCACATCCTTCTAAGGACAAGGATCACAGGCATGAGTCACACACCTGGCTTTTAGATACGTGGTTTTTAAAGACAAAGAATTTTTTACTACCTATAAACCTTAGTGTGGAGAAATTATTATAAGTCAAATGATAAATGAAGAGGTGGGGGAAAATGCTTACTAGACATGTGTATATAATATGTACTATAGCTGCATACATAAAATTTTAAAATTAAAGAAAAATCTCAAAAGATAGTAAATAAGATTCATAGAGACCATATAAGACACAAAATGGTCCTTCAGTAAGTTAAAAGATATCTAAGTTTATTTAAAAATAAACTAAATGTATATGGAAATATCACCAATTATTTTAGACTTAAAAAATTAAAGAGCTAAAAAGTGCAACCTTGCTGGAACAATAGAGACCAGGCATGCCTACTAATGGGCATGCAAACCAACCCAGCCTTTATACAAGTTATTAGGCAATACCAGAAGATAAACCAACAAAACCTTCAACAGCATTTACATCCTGACTTCAGCAACCTCACATTTAGAAACTCCTCCTTCAAACCGAATATATGCCTGAACAAGGTTATTCACCACAGGATTGTGGATAATTAGAAAACACTGGCATAAAATCCGACTGGGAAGAAGCTGAATGAGCCACAGCAGAGTCACATAATAGAGCAATTCTGTGCCCATTTATAAACAAACCGAAACCCAGAGCCCCCGGCTGGTGAAATGGCTGGGCAGGTGAAAAGCACTTGCCGCCAAGCCTGACAACCTGAGTTCAGTCCCGGGGACCCACATGATGGGAGGAGAGAAGCGATGACCAGTGACCACGCGTGTGTCCAAACACACACACACACACACACACACACACACACACACACACACACACACACACACACACACACACCATAAATGCAATGTTTTAGAAGGAAGGCACTGAGATGTGAAAACATGGACAAACTCCAGGGGCCAGAGATGTACATGCAGGGGATGAAACTGCAAAATACAAGGAGATGCTGGTCAAAAGGGTGGCCCTTTTGAGAAGGATGGACCATTTGTGTTTCAGGATGTGGTGTGTATTCTGAAACATAAATCTTTTGGGCATAGCGAACTGGTAAAGCCATTCGCCCTAACGTCTGAAGACCTGAGTTTGATCCCTGAAGCCCACGTGGTAGGAAGAGGTCCACTCCTGCAAGTTGTCCTCAGAACTCCACATACACACCATGGCATGTCTGTCTGTCTGTCTATCCTCCCTCCCCTCACTTTCTCTCTCTCTCTCTCTCTCTCTCTCTCTCTCTCTCTCTCTCTCTCTCTCTCTCTCTTTTTCTCTCTCTCCCTCCCTCTCCCCCTCTCTCTTCTCTCTTTCTCTCTCTCTCTCTCTCTCTCTCTCTCTCTCTCTCTCTCTCACACACACACACACAGTTCTTTAGATAAATAAATCATAAACCCCCACATATTTTTGACTATGTAGATATGGGAAAACCCTAAGTCGTTGGCAAAGGTAGATATTTTGACCCGGATGATAATTTACAAATGTGTCTGACTTTCACAAGCTGCACAGCTGTTCTGAGGGTTGTTCAGGAAGAGCATTCACTTGAGCACAAAACTCTCAAGAACAAGACGGAAAAGCTGGCTCTCTGGCCGTGTCTCAGTGACCCTGTTGTGTTCAGAGGCAGACGTCCTTTAAATGTTGAGCTAGCATTTCTCTGTCACTCAGTCCAATTCCATAACATGTTCCATTAGATGTACAGGATCAAAGAGCGTATTCTAATTTTCAGATTAATTTTAGGAAAACACGAATAGGCGGCTTTAAGTACTGCCAACAATAACTTTGGTAATGCATTCCATACCAAGCCTAAATCCTAAGCTGTGCGCTCGGTGGGCTGTTTCACATTATGCACTGCCATCCTCATTCAGTAGCACAGACAATGAAAGTAGAGCCCCGTTTTGCAGAGGAAGAATCTAAGATAGTGAAAGTGGTCCTCTGCCCTACGCATAAAAAGCCCTGAAAGTTTAATGAATTCCCTGGACATGTTTGCAATCTTTATAATGCTAGCCAAGGGCAATTTTGGCTTGAATACTCTTAAGATTGATTTGTGTAGGTATTTTAACACAGGGGGAGGCAAAATCAGAACTGTTCACATTGTCCAGCTTCTAGCAGCTAATTGTGTGAACTGTAACAAATTAGGTCTGGTTACACTGGCAGACCACACTCAGGTCCTAAGAAATGTTATAAGCCAGGCCTGGTGGCTCAGGCCTATTTTCCTAGCACTTGGGAGGGTGTGTCTGCATGTTCAAGGCCAGCCTGGGCTACATACGAACAACAAGATAGCCTGGACTATAAGGTGAGGCCCTGATTCAGAACAACAACAACAAAAAAGGAACAACAAAAACAACTACCTGAATGGTTCTGTGTTCCAAGAGGGCCTTCCCATCCCAGGGGCAGCACCCTAATTATCACTTTGTGTATTGAAAAGCCACACTACCTCTCCTCTTACCTTATTTCCCAAGTCCCTGAAAATGGCCAGAATTGCTCCATCTTCCCTCAAAGTGTCCAGAAATCTAGATGAGAAGTCCCAGAACCATTTACATGAGCATCAGGCAAAGGTAACCTTGGAAAAATACCTCCTTTCTCCCCATGCACGGTGTTCAGAACCCTGTAGTGTTCAGAACCCTGTAGTTCTAAACCTGAGAGCTGCCTCCCCAGGCCCAACCCTCCCACTTTCTTCTAACATCTACAAATGTGGAACATGCAGACAGGAGCCTGAAATTTTATGTGTTAAATGTCAAGAAGAAGAGGAGGAGGAGGAGGAGGAGGAGGAGGAGGAGGAGGAGGAGGAGGAGGAGGAGGAGGAGGAGGAGGAGGAGGAGGAGAAGAAGAAGAAGAAGAAGAAGAAGAAGAAGAAGAAGAAGAAGAAGAAGAAGAAGAAGAAGAAGAAGAAGAAGAAGAAGAAGAAGAAGAAAACACATTGAGATCTAATTACAGATTGCAAAAGGCAGGAGTAGTCAAATGCATAAAATGCAGGAAACAGAATGTTGCTTGTGGGGTCCCCGGGCTGCGATCTCCTTGGGAACCACTTCCTGGTATTGCGTTTCGAATGGGAGAATTAGAAACTTTTGGAGATGGCTGGTGGTGATGCTGAGACCACACTGCAAATACTCTAAATGCTACCGAACCCACCCCTCACTCAGGAAGACCAAATTACAAGTGGATGCTAAGTTTGTCTTTTCCACAACTTAAAAGAAAGATGTGAAGGGTATCTTTGAGTAAAACAAGGCTGTTCGGTTAACGTAATCATCTTTTAACCGCTGTTTGCAAAGCACTGGGGCGGGGTGAAGGTGTGGAGCTCGGCTACACAGGCCACATTTCACATCCCCGAGGCCCTGGGCCCAAGCCCCCCAAAGTAAAATACCAACAGGGAAGCGGGGAATTAGATAAAAGAGGGTTAGGCCTTTGACTAGAATGCTGTGGGATTTGTTTCTTCTCTGCTGCTCACTGTGTACGTGTGGGTGGGCATGGGAGGCTGCCTTTGGTGTAGGATGCCAGTGACTGTGGGTTCCACGGAAGGGATTGGTTCCCAAAACTGCTGTGTCCTGAAGCTTAGGAAACAATGCTGTAGGGTTCCTCTCTTGCACAGTCCAGCCAAATGTCTAATTTTGAGTATGAGGCAGGGCAGTTCTCATGGACCCAATTGGCCTTGAACTTACCATCCTTCTTCCTTAACTTCTCAAGTGCTGGGATTGCATGCATTGCCACACCCAACCCAATACTGAAGATTTTATTCATAAATTTGCATTTGTTGTTTCTTAGGGAGCCACTTCCTCCCACAGCCAACTGGGTAAGATTGGGTTCTTCCCTATAGATGAGCCGTGTCCACAGTCAGAAGAACTCTTCTTTTTTTTTTTTTTCAATTCAAAACAAAACAAAAAAACCACAGTGTTCCATGGTAGTGCCCATTCTCTAGGACCCTTAATCCTATGACAACACTCCCTATGAACATTTTGCTAGAGTGAGTGACGGAAGGCTGCAGTCAATGACCAGTCTGGATGGAGTGGTTGCCGGCCCTGAAGAGGAGAGGAAGTCCCTTCTGCAGACCTAGGGTAACAGGAGCAGGTGCTGCTTAGACAGAAAATACAAACTGAGGCCAGCTGAGAACAAGACTGTGACGGCTGAAGTCTCCTTTTAAAAACTAATTTAGCCAAACGGTTGGTTTCCCCTGTTTAATATGAAAGGTTGGGCGGGGGTAACTATGTATGTCAACTGGCCATTTTGGAAATACATCCATATGACTCTCTGGATCATTTACAGATGGCCCCAGATATTTCGGAAGCATGCCTAAGGCCATGCTGGCAGGAAATCGTTCTTGGCCATGACATATGACAAGAGGGAGATGCTCCAGGCAGCAGCAAAGGACTTCACCTTCACCACAGTAGCTGGAGTCCTGAATCTCTCTCTCCAGCCCACCTCCCTGTTTCTCCTAATTGATGCTGAAGAGCGTGCTCATCTTTGGGTCATCTGTCGTTGAACAGAACTGAGTCAGTAAGGGTCTGGCAAGCCTTTTTGTCCATTCCTGCCCTGTAGCAAAGGCTTTATCCAGCCAGCCGTGGGCATGTTTGAAACTGAGAAGATGATGTGGTTCATCTGGTTGAAACAGAGCTCACATCAAGATAGTCTGGAAATGCTTCAAGGAACCTTTTTATTTTATGTGTAAACACACAATGTATATAAGCCTATGCATACACATATAATATATACATGCATATGTACACACACATCATCAAAGAAGCTTCTCTCTACAACCCACGGAGACCATCACAGGGAAATCACAACTAGACACAATGCAGGAATCAACAGTTGCGTAGGGGGCCAAATCCTAATGGCTCCATCACAGCTCCTGAATCTACAGGTCCAAGGACCCTGCAGAAGAGAGAGTAGAAAGGTTGTAGGGGTCAGAATACCAGGCTGTCTGCTGAGACAGTCTCTCCTAGAAATGGATGCATCAACAAGTCCAGAACAGCGGCAATATCAATAAGCACGCTCATATAGAAAGGGGACAATCTCATGGGCTCCATCCCTAGAAAAAGATCTACAGGCAACTAATGACCGCTGAGAGAGGAACGTTAGCCTCTCCCAGGGATGAGGCCCACTCCCATGCACACATAGGCAGCATTTGCTGGACTCTGTGGGTTACTTTAAAAACTATGAGGACATGAAGTTGGAAGAGGACTGTTGTGGAAATATTACTTAATTATGTAAAGATGTGTTACATTTGTTTATGTGGTGAAATATTACTGTAACTAGGCAAAGATGGGTTTTGTTTATGCTGCATTTGTTTAATGATGTAAAGATGTGCTGCATTTGTTTAATGGTGTAAAGATGTGTTGCTTTGCCTGCCTAAGGCACCTGATGGGTCTAATGAAAAGCTGAATGGCCAATAGCTAGGCAGTAGAAGAGTAGGCGAGGCTGGTGGGCAGAGAGAGAAATCATCTGGGCTCAAGAGGGGAGAGGAGAGAATGAGGGAGAAATAGAGGGAGACACCTAGGGCCAACCAACCAGGCAGCCGCCAGCCAGCCAAACATGGAGTAGGATATATATTACAGAATGAAAGACAAAAAGGCCCGAGGCAAAATGTAGATGAAGAGAAACGGTTAAATTAAGTTATAAGAGCTGGCAAGAAATGAGCCTACACTAAGGCCGATCATTCATAACTAGTAATTAGTCTCCTTGTCATGATTTGGGGGGCTGGTGGTCCGAGAAAGCCTGCTACAGAGAGATGTATTAGAGAATGGGAGAAGCAGGACCCAGCAGGTATGACAAAGACACACTGTATACAGGTGTGAAATGTTAGAAAAATTAAAAAAATAATAATAATCAGAAGGTTCATCCCCAGGAACAAACCCCTGTTCCTTCCCTTAGGAGACATTTACTTGAGCTGATTTCTGTAGAGAGAATCAAGTGTGATGAGGGGTAACCGAGAAGACATGCAAATATCAGTTTTCCTTATGTTTCTAAAGCCAGGAGAGAAAAGTAGCTGATGTTCTTTCAAACAAGAGCTCATCTTACCTGCTGTGATTGGATTTTCTTGTAATTGTCTCCCATCCAATAGTAAAGCTTACATGAAGGACGCTTATGTCTAGTCCAGATCACTACAGACTAGGGGTCTATAATGAAGGGGTGCTTCAAGTTTTCTTAAGCCAGGCATTTTAATTCAGTCTTTGATATTTTGTAAGAAACTGCCTCCCCATCACATACACCTGTCACATCTCTTGGTCCCTTTTCGCAAAAATCCTTTTCACCTCTGCTTTGCCAATCTTGAAATAATTAGCAAATCCAACAACTGATCAGGTTGCTTGTGCAGAACAGTGAATATCTCCACATATAAGAACCTTTTTAAAAACAGTAACATAGCCGGATTGGATAAGAAGTCTCAGGAGGGGCCCCACCTCCGTCCACCTGAGTGCCTGTCATTTGCAAGTGTATCTGTTATTACAGATGTGGGTTCCAGCTGGTTTTCTTCACTAACACCAGTAGACAGCTTTTCAGTAGTTTCAGGGGACCAAATAAAAACTCTCAGAATCCAGATCTCTTTAGTTTGAGAGAAAAACAAGAAGATTCCAGGGCAATAAGAGGAGCAACATGACTCGTGGTTTCTCTGGCTAGCATCCATTTTTCCTCATTCTGCATTTACCAACCGTCATGTCAGGAGGGAGCACATGGCGAGCTTCCAGCACACAGAAGCAGTCCTCTTCTCCCTTCCATTATGGTCCCCACTAAACATTCAAAGCACTGGCTTTATATTCTCTTCTATGGTTCTTTTATATTCCTACAGCCCATGCACAGAGTATAAATTCAACAAACACAATGGGCAGGATGCTGTTATGGCTTGAATACTGTTGGTTCCCTTCCTGCCCCAAGGCTCATGTGTGGGAAAGCTTGGTCCCTGGGGTGGCAGAATTGGGAGATGACATTACCTTTAAGAGATGGGGAGCAGCGGGAAGGTCTCAGGTCAGTAGAGGGCAGGGACCTGAGAAAGGTATACTGGTCTCCTCAGAATTAGGATCTGAGCCCAGATTCACACTTACAGGCTTGGTGCCCTTCGGTGGCTTGCAAACTTCTCTGGGCCTTATGGGCTCGAACCATGAAAGAAAGTGGTAATACATGGGGTCAGTGTGGGCCTAAAGTAGACAATGCTGAAATTCCCTTCACATGTCCCCAGGGGAGAAATATTTATGCTTATTAGCCAACACAACATATGGAAGACTAACAGGACAAAATATTTACTTTGAAGCTATCATTGAATAAATTAAGGGCATGTCTATGTGATAGTTAATAAATGTCAATGTGACAGGACCTAGAAGTGCCTAGGAGGGAAATCTCTGGGCATGTCTGTGAGGGAGTTTCTGGGGTAGGCTAATTGAGAGGGTCAAGCCCCATCCTAAATGAGGCACCATACCATGGCTTGAGGTCCTGAACTGCAGAACAAGGGGGAAACAATCTGAGCACTGACAGTCACCTCTGTGTGCTTCCTGGTGCAGACAAAATGTAACCATATCATCTGGCCTCTGCAGGTATACTCTCTCCACCATGACAGGCTACATCCCCTCTGCTGCAAGCCAAAAGAAAACTGCCCCCCTTAAGCTGCTCTGGGTTAGATATTTGGTCACAGCAATAAGAAAAAGTGATACAGTCTCCTCTAGCCAATGCTAACCAGTCATTCAGAAAATTCCAGAATGGCCACTAGAAGAAAAGAAGCTGTGAATCCATCAGTGTACCATGTCAGGGCACAAAGTTTGGTCCCGGAGGAAGCAGTTGTGGAAATGAGAGACGATGAGTGTTGCTATGATAGGTGAATTAACGTGCATTGGGCCCTCAGGTCTTTGGCTAAGAGGTTTTATCAAATAAAGGTTCTATTATTATTTCTAACACAATCCTTCTTGATGCTGCCCCTGTGAGGAGGCAGAATTTGGCCTTTAGAGATAAAGACAGCTCATCTCTCTGTAAAAACATCTGAAGGAGTCTCCTGACGTCTCTGGGGAGACTATCCCCCTCCTTCAAAACCTTCCCTTTCCTGGGTCACTTGCAAGTAATTAGGGAATTATCGGCTAAATGATTACCATGCATGTACCACTCTCGGTCCAGCAGCATTCTCTTCCTGTTCAAAGCTGTTACTGGGCCTTCCTCCCACCCTAGGAAATGCTTATCTTTTGTGAAGAAACTCGCTGGTCCTGTTTTTGGAGAAACGTGACCCCCACGCCCCCACCCCACTCCCTCAGCCTTGCGAAATTACTGGTAACTGAGCCAGTTACGTTACTAGAAGAGAGGGAAAAGCAGTCAGAGATAAGACAGTCTCGGGAGTATTTCCCAAAGTTTATTCCACACTCTGTTCCACCTCTTTGGGTAGGAGGGCTTCAGCCACTCTGTGCCTTGGTTTCCACTTTTGCAAAGACACGATCCTCGAGGGCCATCATGAGAATGAAGTAGAGAGCTTGACACTCCGTGGATGTGATGTTCTTCTTATTTAAGTGGGAAGAGGTGCCTTCCATCTCTCTCTGGCTCTTCGTGGCATGGACAGATAAGTGAGGAGGGGCCAATGGAGAAAGCAGGCAGAAGATACTGGAAAAGTGAACGAGACTCCTCCATTCCATAAGAGATTCACGGCGAGTGGCCAAATGAATCACAGGCCGGCTCTTCCTCTGCTCAGGAGCCAGGGTGGGAATGTGTGCAAAGCAAACCCTTATCCAGAACAGAGCGCACAAGGGTGGACACAAGTGTATCTTGGGTTACTTCCAGTGTCTGGTTGAGTGTCCTCTGCCTATTGGTCTGTGTCACGTAAGTAGCTCCTATCGCTATGACCGTCCTGCCACAGTGAACCACAAAGAGGACCACAAAAATCATAAATTATCTTCCTCAATAGCTGTGGGTATGCTCTTCATTACCTGTCGGTAGTGACCTATTTCCACCAGCTTATCCTGTGGTTACCTGCTGGGGACCAAATGTTTAAACACATAAACCTATAAGGGACATTCCCATCCAAACCAACATCGCCTTCAAACTCAGGACATTCACCCTAGCACTGACCTTCCAGCTCCCCACCCGAAGCACATTGTTACAGATGTTGACATCCCTTCACCACACTGCGGATTAAACCCCGCTTACCCTGAACTTACATGACTGTCATATGCACTCTGTTTTCTTAGGAGCATAATCTTACTGGACTGCTTGCTTCAGCCAATTTCCAGACCCCCCCGGGGCACAGATCACACATGGATTTTTTGCATGCTCCATGACAGTCTTTGGATGAGAACGGCCACGAGTTGATTTTTTTTTTTTTAACTTCCTTGGGATGGAATTTCTCAGCTGTAACAGGGACACTGTGACCCTGTCATGGAAATCAGAAGGGCGCCTGGCTGTGACAAAAAAAAAAAAAAAAAAAAAAAAAATGTCCACACAGCAAAACACAAAGTGCACGCATGAAATGCTGACTTCTCGTCCCATGTATGTTTATGAGTCGGACTCTGTTTTCATTATCCACATATTTAAGAAGCCAATTATGACATCTCGTTACAAACTGTCTTCGGATGAAGTAGTAAACATGACTGTTCCTCAGAGATAGCATCCAAGTGGGAACCCCTGCCAACTTCACATTAATAACCTGAGCCTCCCCACTGCGAGACAATCACATCAGCAAACCTTGTGGGAGTGTCAGGGGACACACCAAGAATAGTTCCTGGTGGTTGTGCTTTAATCCTGGATCTTGTGTTACCCCAGCTATTTTAGAATGGGAAAGAAATTTTTTTATCAGTCTGCTTTATCTGAGAACTCTGTCTTCATGCGCAACTGCTTAACTAACCAGAATAGTTAGCCTTACCGTGGCACAATGTGAATGCATTTATCTCACTTTACATCTCACTGGCCGCTCAAGAAAAGCTTTTGATAAATGCCCACATTCCACACGCAAACCCATACGCACGTACATTGTATTAATCAGACTGACAAACGGAAAGGCATGGTACTTGTTCTTGGGGCGGGGGGGAGGAAGGGGCTGGCGGGGGAGGGGCGGAGTTCTATCCCAGAAATGCATTTTTGCAACTGTAGGTTCTTTCTCTCCATCTGTATGCTTTGGGCTCATACTTAGCTGTGCACGTACCTATCAGCACACAGAAGAAAGGCACAGAGTCCCCGTGTGACGGGAAAGCCTTCTTAGACCCTCAAGATCTGAAGGCCCTCGAACAAGCTAGAGGCTAGATTAGAGACTCACAGGCACAGTTGGCGATCTGAAAACTGTTGTTTTTTTCCTATCATGGAGCCATTCCAAATTTCACCTAACTGGCCCAATGACTTATGATGATTAGCTGGGGAATGGCTGTACAGATAAACTAAGGCACAATTACGTGGCCCTGTAGATGACCCATAGTTGCCCCATAGTTAGAGGTTCACATTCTTCTTTCTCACATTCCCTTCTTGCCCTCAGTGACCTCAGATTTCACCCAGAGCACCACACTGGGACTTGAAAGCTAATGTGGCCAAGTCGTTAGACAGATCCTAGAGTTGACTCAAGTTCAAGGTCCATCCCCTTGCTATGTGAGATGATGTTATTAATCACTTCAGCTCCCAGGTTGCAAGTCCCATTAAAATAAAATGGGTGTGATGCATGTACGCACCTGGGAGATGCTCCTGCTTGAGGGAAATGTGCTACTCAGTATAGTGCTTGACACAGGGTGTGTAATAAGCTGCTATTATTTACACAATTCCTTCCTGAAGAGTTTTGAAGTGTCTTATAAGTGAATAGAACTGTATGCCAGACTCCTAGGCCCTACTTCAGACATATGATAAGTTAGTTTTTAAACATTTTATCTTATTTTTATGTGTGCATGTTTTGAGACAAAACAATGCAATATTATCTTACTTAACAGGACCTAAGAAAAAGAGCTAATCTTTTATTTAATCTGTTTTACCCCTGCTTCAGAGATATGTTCCAGGGAAACACATGAGTGTGACCTAATTCAGGATGTCATATCGGCCACAGAATCTTCTGGAGAAGTCCTTCATCCAAAGCTCAATTGGTCAACTATTCATCATACTTAGGGATTTGGGAGGAACTTTGAAGACTAGACTGTACACTTTTCAAATGGAACATTAATACAAACAAACAATTTGTTGGGTATAGATAAGAACTCTACCTAATGCCTAAGGAACCCAGGCTTCACTACCTTGGTGGCACTCACTGCTGTTAATTCACTTACTCAACCTTTCACCAGATTCATTTAACTGTGACCGAATTCAGCATCCATCTAAATCAGATGCTCTGGCTACTGAAATTTAGAAAGGAAGAATGCTTCAGAACAGTACAAGATGTTGGGATCCACCCGAACATGAAGTAAACTGGTGAGACTGTTTGAACACTCATCTGTAGAAGAGTTCTTGATTCATGCACTTTATACGATTGCATTTGTTTGACCTGTCTTGAAACTGAGAGGGAGACACTGGCACCTATATTCACTTCCCGGGTGTGCTCCAAAGCTCTCTCCTGGTAAGTGGCACATGTCCCCTGTGGGCACAGCTCTACAGTGCATAGCCATCAACAACCGAGACATCCCTACCGTTTGAACTCGGTTCACTGGCCTCCTGAGTTGCTTTCCCTGTGTAGGACCCGCCTCATGCATCGGCACAGAGACAACCAGAGGAGGAAGCTGTGTGCACCTGCCTGTTGTTTGCAGCCAACCAGAGGCTCCTTACTCCTGCTCAGTACTGAGTCATTGCCTGACCTGTCTCACGACTGGCTCTGGCTATCTCAATGAGCAAACACAGGAGCATCTGGACACACAGCTTTTGTAGACGGTCATGTGTCATTCCGCTGACATTCAGCATCTCCCCTTGCTCCTGTTCAGGCTGGCAAGCACACTAGTTGGGGGCCTAGAGAAATCGTTCTGTTGTTGAGAGCACATATTGTTCTTGCAAAGGACCCCAAGGTCCAACAAGGCTCAGCACCCACACCAGCCAGGCAGCTCACAACTGCTAGAACTCCAGCTTCAGGGAGCCGATACCTCTCTGACCTGCTTAAAACATACACCGACATACATACAAACACACAAATAAATACTAAAACATTTTAAAATGAAAGTGCTGGTTGGGGCTAGGAAGACTGGGAAAGGCAAAGGACTGTGTGCTCTGCATAGAACTCCAACATCCAGGGTATCCAGAAGCAAGATCTTATCCCAGGACTATGGTAGCAGGGCACTAAGCTACCACTACCACTACCACCCACAACTCCAGCCTGGCCATAGAGGAAAAACCTCTACCTACAGACTGAGCCATTCCTTTCTTCCCTAGAAAGTAGAAACTTTCTGGACAGCTGACTTTACAGTGACCATGAATAATATGGAGCTCTATTATTGCCAGGCTCTGGGGTAAAGCCTGGAAAAGAATCTGAGCTCAGGACAGCTGAAATCAATTAGCCAGGATCACAGCTAAGATGTTATGAAGCCAAGATGTGAAAGCCACGGTACTCCAAAGCCCCAGCTCAATGCTGTGCTGTGGGAGCCACTGGACACAGACGATCCTTAAGGTACACCCTTGTGACTTCCTGTCCCTGAAGGTGATCAAGGAAAAGAATGCAAAACACAGCCAGTCAGGCCGGGAGGTGATCTCTCCCTTTCCTTTTGAGCACATCCATTAGAGGTCTGGAATCAAGATGTGGGGAGGGAGGGGAGAGATAATTCCTGGTCTGGTTGGAAAACAAGACCCTGGAAGAATTACAGGCTGTGACAAGGGAGCATATAATTATGTGCTAAATTGCAAGGCACGGACTTCAGAGTCTGAGGAATTCAGACAGAAGACAGAGTTTGAGGAAGCTCCCTAACGAGGGGCTGGAGGCAGGCAGTGGGGTAGGTGAGGGCAAAGGCCTTCCTAGTAGGGGAAAACGGCTGAATCAAATGCAGGTGTGTGCTCATGTTCCCCCGGGGGGGGGGTGGTGGTGCTGTGGGGACCGTGTGGGCCAGGCGAGGATGACCGGAGAGCCAGAGAGGCAGCGGGGCACTGGGATCATCTTGCTGCCCTCTAAGCAGTGTTCGTGAAAAATGAGATCCAGCGTCTATGGGGTGGTGGCTTTGTAACATCTTTGAGGGTGCTTCTGATAGAGAGAGAAATTCTTCAAAAATTACTTTTTATCTTATTTTAAAAGTTACTCTGATAAAGCACAGGGACAAATAACCAAACAAATGGAAACACATGAACTATGAACCAAAAGCTGAGGGGCCCCCAACTGGATCAGGCCCTCTGAATAGGTGAGACAATTGATTGACTTGATCTGTTTGGGAGGCATCCAGGCAGTGGGACCAAGTCCTGTGCTCATTGCATGAGTTAGCTGTTTGAAACCTGGGACTTATGCAGGGACGCTTGGCTCAATCTGGGAGGAGGGGACTGGACCTGCCTGGACTGAGTCTATCAGGTCGATCCCAGTCCTCGGGGGAGACCTTGATCTGGAGGAGGTGGGAATGGGGGGTGGGCTGGGGGGAAGGGGAGGGGGGCAAGAAGGGAGAGAACAAGGCAATCTGTGGCTATTATGTAGAACTGAATAGTATTGTAAAATAAAAAAAAAGTTACTCATTCAACGCATTCAAGCTAAAACTCAAATATCTCCTTTGCTCCTAAAAATTAAAATTCAACTTACAAATACTCTGTGTCAGGCAATTTTTTAACATTTTCACCTGCATTCAGACACTAGAAGTATTCCGGGCTGAAGAGATGGCTCACTGGATAAAGGCACTGGTGACTTCAGTTCAAATCCTGGAGCCCACATGATGGAAGGAGAGACCTGACTCCTGAAAGTTGTCCTCCAGCCTCCACCTGCCACGCTATGACAGGACTCATCCCCACCACCCAATAAATAAAATGGAAAAAAAAACGAAGAACAAATTCAAAAGATACTCGAAACACTCCATTCTTTTTAGAGGACTTGAGTGCCTAACAATTTACTGGCATCTTAATTAGAAATATCGACATTCTTTCTTTTTAATGTCTCCCAGGTTCTCACACCTGAAATTTTCAGTTTTTTTAATTAAAGCATAAGAGTATTTCTCAAATGGAAGAAGCAGTTTATATAACTTTATATAGCACTAATGTTTAAACACAAATGCACATAGATGAATCTTTAAGAACCAGGAATGGTGCTCGATTTACCTTTCTAAGTTAGTCCCAGCTTAAACTCAAAGCACTGCCCACTAAAGAGAGAGGTCTTCCTGAAGGATTTGAGGGGCCAATCCAAGCTGGTTTGAGAGGGGCCCTTTCAACTAGCTGCATTTGCACACTTGCCAGCATCTGGGGCAGTTTTACTCAGATTCCTGTCACGGTCCTTAAGTCACTGCATCCAGGAGGACGCCCCCCTAAGCTCACCCCAGCACTCACCTCCTGCTTGCTGTCTACCTCGTAGTCTGAATTCTGGGACGGCCACTAACAGCCCTTCACCCTAGGGTGTGGGTTTCACCTCTGTGCCCTTTTGCCCATTTCTCCTCCAGGCTTTGCCCCCTTGGTCACAGTTCTAAATCTGAGCTGACAAACGTCT
The DNA here is from genome assembly GCF_049852395.1 of Peromyscus maniculatus bairdii. NCBI lineage: Eukaryota > Metazoa > Chordata > Mammalia > Rodentia > Cricetidae > Peromyscus > Peromyscus maniculatus. The sequence continues at coordinate 57,402,685 of NC_134870.1, forward strand.
GTTAATTCACTGCATGACATGGTGACGTTAGCCACCTACATTCACCCCAGGTTATTGTAGAACGGTGTTGGGGAGGCTGCTCTGTGGTTAAAACTACTGGCTACTCTTTCGGGGGACCCAGGTTTGATTCCCAGCGCCCACATGATGGCTCATAACCATGTGTAACTCCAGTCCCAGGGAATCTGACACCCACCTTCAGGCCTCCACAGGCACTGCACACACGTGGCACACAGACATACATGCAGGCAAAACATCTCTGCACATAAAATTAAAATGAATAAAGCTTAAAAACAAACCTTAGGGCATGAGGAAGAACATATCCGAGTCTCAGATTGCTGCATTCCCTGGCGCCTCCCTAACAAACCATAGTGCATGCCACTTTTCAGTGAAAGGTGTGTCTGGATGTCTAAGATGCAGCCCAGAGATATCGACTCCTCTTTTTTTTTTTTCTCTTAATATATCCATTTATGAGCATGCCACACCTCTGTCCAGTTTTCCTACCTTTCTCTCTTTACCATATCCTTGGAGTCCAATCTTATGTCTTGATTGGAAGATTCTGTGACTTGGCATCCCAACTAGTCTCTCCAATATGTGTCCTCCATCCTTCCAAGTGACTCTGGGGCCATACAACCCAGATGGCATCCAGTCATTAAGATTTAAATGACAATTCCCTATGGTCTGCAAAATATGTTTCAATGATCCTTTATCAAAACTTTACTTCCAGTTCATTGCAAGCCAGAACCCCTTGATCTGCTTTGCTTCCTGGTACTATGTCTATTCATGCCTGGGACACTCACCTACAATTCGTTACTCTGTCCATTCATCCAGAGTCCATTCATCATACCAAGACCATTTCCAGTGCCATGGGCTCTGCCAAGCCTCTCCTGACCAGGTTTCAGAACAAAAAAGACCTCCTTTTCGTAGTCTCATAAGCACTATCATTACATCATACTGTAAGCTTGTGTCTCCTAAATTAGTAATGAGTGAAGGGCCAGAAACGATGTTCTTCTTTCTCTACATAACACTTGGAAGATATTCACTCAATGTCTCCCTTAAAGTATATGAAATAAACAAATGCCTCTCTCCCAAAGACACCACCAACTTCAGAACTCTAGATCCTTGAGGGAACTTTCCTGGGTTCACTGGCGGCAGAAACTGTGCACAAAGTAGGTGTCTGCTGTTTGCAGAAGAGGAAAGGTAAAACAGTAAGATGAAAATAAGCACACTTTAAGGGAGGAAATGGTTAGCACATAGACTTTTATTAAACCTAAGTTACAAAAGAAAACACTTGTACACACTCCATCACCAAGGAGGGATCCAGAGAAACATCTTCAAGCATCCTAGAAGCCGGAGTGAGGCAACCCTGCTAATGAGTCACAGAATCTATGAGACGCACACAGGCATCCAATCAAAAAGGTGAGAGGGAGAGAGCAGAGACTCCCTGGAGGGGTGCTGAGGCTGGACCAGCGTATCCAACAAGCCAGGCTGCTGTGGTGCTGTTAGTGAGAACATTCAGTCCTCGGAGAAAGGAGACAGAGACCAAGAGATGACAGCCAGGGGAAATGCTTGTTTTAAATGAAGAGTTGGCAAAACAGAAAAAGAAAACAAAAGGGGGGGCAGAGAAGGGCCTGCAAAATGGAGGGTGCATGATTTATGAGACACCCCTCCATACACACAAACTGGCTGATATAAACTCTGAGGTAAGACAGGCTAGGTTAAGTGGTACTATCTAAACTATGCAGAAAGTTGGATCAACTTCAAGCACAGATATGAAGAACATGACGCTCAGAATCTGCCCCTTGCCTTCTTCTCAGAGAATGTGCCTCCCCACAAAGAAACAGGTCTCCAGGCTGGAGGAGGGTCGTGCCATCCCGGCTGGAACATGTCTCGTGAAAGTCCAGGGCTCAAAGCCAAAGCCACTCCTTCAGTCCTGGCTCCAAAGACCGGTCACCTCATCTTTCTCCATACAACCCTCAAAACATAGGTATAGACAAGAGAGCCTATAAGGAGGGGCAGAGTTTCCAGAACTAAACACGTGTTACATTTCCCAGAAACAGATGCCTACTGTAATAACCAAAGAATTTCCCACAATGCCCACCATGGGATAAACTGTGACCAGAACGTCCTTTCTCACCAGCACAGGTGAGCCCTGCCACTTCCTGACAGGATCCATGCTGGGCAAGTTTGCTGATCACTCCAGACTTTGGCTTTCCCAGCCATGAAAGGAGAAAGGTACTCCTGCCTGGTGTGTGTGTGTGTGTGTGTGTGTGTGTGTGTGTGTGTGTGTGTGTGTGTGTGTGTGTGTGTCTCACAGGGTGCTGTGAAGTCCCTGGGTCCCAAACTTGGTGTCCCAAGTTGAGTTTCCCATGTTCCACCCCAGACCAATTTCATCTGACTCTTTAGGACTGGGGCCCAAGAATCAGCTGCCATAAAAAGCTTCTCAAACACTAGAATAAGGTGCCTACGTAGGGCACCGCTGCACCATACCAACTCTCAACACAATAAAGCTGACAACAGCCAACTTAAATCATGGCAGGGTCATGCTTCACATGATTTGGGGGCTTAGAATTATTCCTGAGTCTTCTTAGGTGAGTGGAGCACATGTCTCTCGCATTTTTCGTTTGTTACCAGCAGAACTTAGGACATTTATTAACTCCTTTGATGACAAATGTAAATTGGAAAGGCTTGCAAATTTTAGTCTGGGATTCTTTGTTCAGCAGCCTGCCTCTGAATACGGTACCTGCATGTCCACAAATGTAGCCCATGACTAAGCCATTATCTTCAAACTCACTCCTTAACCCGAAGGTCAGCTTCAGAGAACCAGGGCAGGAAATGTGAGACCCACAATTGCACTGAAATGGGGAGAATGCAATTTCCAACAGGGAAGCCACTGCTGGCCTTTGTCTTGCCAGGAGCAGGTCACAGGGCAGGGGGTGGGATGAAAGCAGAAGGCTGAGGCTGCTCGGGGCGACAGTTTCAGCCTTGTCTTGGGTTGAAAGCAAAGCTTGAGCCGCCACTACCGGCCTCTGACTCCAATGGACACCTTTGCCTGGAGCTCTTACCACATCAGCTGTAATTTCAGGTTTGTAAGGCATCTGGATCATCCGAAACACTTTTCAAGCCAATTAACCTGACTTGGAGATTCCAGAGGTCAGACCTGAGCTACGCTCACCACCGGCACCCTCCTCTGACCCCTGTGTGCTGAGAAGAGCAGAACACAATGTCTGGACGGCACAACCCACTGGGTAGATCCCATGCCATATAGAATTAACAGACATGCTGTAAACTAACTGGTGAATTCTGCCACTTCTTAGAAACAAAAATTTAAAAGTATGGATCTAGGATCCATTCCATCTTTTAAAAGTAGTTAAAAATCCAGAAGCTCTAAGGGGTAGTCTAATTGTATCTAATTCTATAGTAAAATCAAATGTCCTATACTATACATTAGTCATGTGTTAATTTCTACTGGCTTGCCTTCATGTTAAAGTCCTTGAGAGATCAGGGGTACAAAAGACATACCTCAACATAATAAGGGCAGTTTGCAGCAAGCCCAAAGCCAGAACCAACTTAAATAGAGAGAAACTCAAAGAAATTCTACTAAAATTAGGAGCAAGACAAGGCTGTCCACTCTCTCCATTCCTAACCAATATAGTACGTGAAGTCTGAGCTAGGGCAGTAAAACTACTAAAGGAGATCTTGGGATTCAGATTGGAAAGGATGAAGTCAAAATATCTTTATCTGCAGATGATATGATAGTATACATCATTGCCCCCCAAAAATCTACCAAGAAACTCCTACAGCTAATAAACACTCTCAGCAAAGCAGCAAGAAACAAAATTGACCCGAAAAAATCAGTTGCTTTCCTATATACAAATGAGAAACAGATAGATAAGGCAATCAGAGAAACAACACCCTTTCCAATAGCCTCAAATAATATAAAATACCTTTGAGTAATTCTAATCACGCAAGTGAAAGACTTATATGATAAAAACTTCATGGCACTGAAGAAGGGAATTGAAGAAGATATCAGAAGATGGAAAGATCTCCCATGCTCATGGATTAGTAGGATTAATATAGTAAAAAATGCCCATCCTACAAAAAGCAATCTACAGATTCAACACAATTCCCATCAAAATTCCAACACAATTCTTCACAGGTCTTGAAAGGACAATTTTCAGCTTCATATGGAAACAGGAAAAAAAAAAAAACAGGATAGCTAAAACAATCCTGAATAATCCAAGAACTGCTGGAGGTGTCACCACCCCTGACCTCCAATTGTACTACAGAGCTGAGCTAATGAATACAGCATGGTGTTGAAACAAAAACAGACGTGATTCCTGCTACACACATTGATCAATGGCATAGAATAAGTCCACATAGGTATGGGCAACTGTTTTTGTTTTTTTTTATAAAGACGCCAGAAATGTGCACTGGAAAAGAAACAGTATCTTCAACAAATGGTGTTAGTCAAATTGGATGGCTGCATGTGGAAGAATACAAATGGATCTACACTTATCACCCTGCACAAAATTCAATCCAAATGGATCAAAGGCCTCAACATAGGGCCAGATACACTGAATCTGATAAAAGACAACGCAAGGAATAGCCTTGAACTCATTGGCACAGGAAAAGACTTTCTGAACAGAACACCATTAGCACTGGCACTAAGAACAACAATTAATGTTAGACCTCATGAAACTGGAAAGCTTCTGTATGGCAAAGGACACCATCATTCAAAGCAGCAGCCTACAGAATGGGGAAAGATTTTTACCAACTACATATCCCGGAGAGGGCTAATATCCAAAATATATACAGTACTCGAAAAACTGGATAGCAAGAAAACAAATAGCCCAATCCAAAAATGGGGCACAGATCTAAACAAAGAATTTTCAAAGAGGACACTCCAATGGCCAAGAAGCACTCAAAGAAATGCCCAACATCCCTAGTCATGGAGAAATGCAAATCAAAACTACTTTGAGATTTCATCTTACACCAGTCAGAATAGCTAATATCAACAAAACAAATGACAGGTCATGCTGGTTAGGATATGGAGTAAGGGAAACAGTCATCCATGGCTGGTGTGAGTACAAACTTGTACAACCACTATGGAAGTCAGTGTGGTAGTTCCTGGAGAAGCTAGGAACTGATCTACCTCCAAGCCCAGCTATACCATTCTTCAGCATATACCCAAGGGATGCTTCATCATACCACAAAGACACCTGCTCTATTCATTAATAGTCAGAAATTGGAAACAACCTAGACATCTGTCAATGGGTGAATGGATAAAGAAATTGTGGTACATTTACACAATGGAATATTACTCAGCTGTTAAAAATGAAATTCACAGGAAAATAGATGGAACTAGAAAAAAAATTATCCTGAATGAGGTAACCCAGACACAGAAAGCCAAATACAGTATATATATGTGTATATATATATATATATATATATATATATATATATGAATATATATATATTCACTTCTATGTGGGTATTACTGCTATGTCAATGATAAGCAAGGCAGAATTCATAAAACCACAGAAGCTGAGTATGGAGTAAGGGACTAAGGATAGAGCTCCCTAGGAAAGGGAAATAGAGTAGATGGTTACAGATGAATGGGGGAACTAGAATGGGAAGTGGGGAGGAGAAGGGAAACAGGGGATGAGGGAGGGAATACAAGGACAGACAGCTAAAATCAAGGGTCATTTGAGCGGAAGTATGGAAGCCTAATACAGTGGAAGGTTCCTAGATATATACATATATGAAGGCAATCTGAATGAAATCACCAAACAAGGGAGACAGAGCCCCAGCTGGACATCTCTTGTCATCAAATGAAGCTTCAGTGTGGGCAATGAGTTATATTTAATTGAACTATTGGCCTAAGGGGTCGCATGGGAATCCCCCAAACAACCCAGGCTTTTACAAAGGTTATAGGAGGTTCTCTACAAACTGATACAAGGCCATATTGCTAAAGACAACACCGATACAACTCATTGAACATGGATTAAGTCAAGCTAGTGCCTGCCTAGGGCCTTCACTCTACAGGCTAGTGTTCTTGGTACAGGAAGGTATTCTGCACACTACCAAAAGAGAAATATAAATGCCAAAGAGCTACAAACCCTTTGATCTACAATGACGACCCAGGATCTACAAGATAAGCTAGGGCAATGGTGGCACAAAGCTTGTAGAAGTAACCAACCAATACGTGATTTGACTTAAGGCCCATTCTAGGAGATGGAATCTGTACATGACACTGCTTGGGTGACCAAGAATCTGAGACTAGATAGCCCAGGGACCTACAGGTAAACCAAATACCACTGATCTACTAAGGGAACATAGAAATAAAATGACTCCTAATGGCATTCTGTTTTATGCATAGATCAGTGCCTTGCATAGCCATCATTGGAGAAGCTTCCTCCTGCAGCAGATGGGAACACATACACAGACCTATAGCCAGCAAATATTCTGATAGTCAGAGACCTTGGACCACTCTGCCCTAATTGGGATGTCTCCATCAAACCCCTGTCCTCGGGGCTCAGGGAACCCCCCATGGAAAAGGAGGCAGAAAAAAAATGTTAAGAGCCAGAGGGGATGGAGGACACCAAGGAGTCAAGGTCTTTAAAACACACAGCATGACTGACTCACAGGAATTGAATCAGCACACACAGCGCCTGCACAGGTCTACACCAGATAGGGTCCTGGAGCTGAAAAGAGAAGTGGACTCGTGCCCCCATCCCTAACCCAGAAGCTATCTCCAACTGGTAAACCACTTGCAAATGAAAAATTAGTCTTCTCCCAGGGAGGCTTACTGGGGAAACAAAAGGTAGCAAAACCTAATGAAAATGAACACAAATGCACATCTTTGGCGGTTCCAGGTCCTATGATACTGTATGAGGGCTTTCTTCCTCATTTAACTTTATTTTTATGTTTTACCCTATACATCCTTTGTGTGTGTGTGTGTGTGTGTAATATATAATATATAGAGATATGAAAATGTATAATATATATGTATATAATGTATAATGTGTGTATATAAAAATGTGTAATATGTGTACATATAATGTAATATATATATATTATGGCTTCCTGTTTCATGTTTTTATGGGATGCCTGAGTGTGAGAACAAGTGGGTCTCAGCATTTGTATCTCTTTCTTGTGCCTTCTCTTGGGCTCTTTTCCTTCTGTGTATTTTGTCCTACTTTGATTTGTTTTGATTTTATCTTAGTATATGATATCTTAAAATTATCCCTAAGAAGCCTGTTTGTTTTCTAACAAGAGGCAGAAAGGGAGTAGATTTGGAAGAGAGAGGAGGTAGAGAGGAATTGGGAGGAGTAGAGAGAGGGAAAACCATAATCAGAATATATTGTATGAAAAAATCTAATTTTCAATAAAAGAAAATATTTATGGTGGTTTGTGTGCAATTTAAAGATGTAAAATCTTGACTTCTTTTGGCCAGTGAACTCCCAATAAATGAACAGGGTGATCTTCAGACACATATATCTCAGATACTTGCCTTACAGCAGTCCATCTTGGAAACTAAACATGAAGGCCATTATAAGGTGGATGGGTCTCTACTATTTGGGATAAATAAGACCCTTGTGATTCATTAATGTGTGTCTGTCACACATCCAGATTCCAGATTTTTTTTTTCTTTTTGAGACAAGGTCTCTCTATACAGCCCAGGTTATCTTTGAACTCATGATCCTCCTGCCTCAGCCTTCTCAGTGCTGAGATTACAGACTGAGAAATGTTACACAATTACATTTTTACATATACTTTTTAAATAGTGATAGAGAAAACACAGAAGGGACATTTGCTATCCTGTGAATTACATGACATAATTATCTGGACTTCAATGTTCTCTTTGGACTCCTAAGTTCCTCATGATTACAGATCTCCTATTAATAATGTTTTATACTGATTTTTAAGCATTTAGAAATTAAACTTTTCTCTTGTTAGCCTAAAAATATTAAAGGAAAATAGGAAATGACTCCAAAATGGCGGCAGTGTCATACATTCTATCTGCGCCTGGATCCTCTGCATGTATGTTACATATGTGCTATGTCTCAGCTCCTAGTCGTGTGAACTATGGTGCGCGAGGAGGGCCACTGGTTCTCTTTTCAAGTTGAAAGCCAGTTGCTCTGAGCTCCATAAGGAACTCATGACACCTGCTTTCTCATATAATGAAGTCTCAGATCTAAGTCCCTCCTTTGATTTATCCTGCTCCACTTAAGCGGTTTTGGTCAACACAATGAAAAGGCGATTTTAGCGCCATATTTTTTTTTATTGTCTGGTCGGACTGTCTACATATCGTAATTCTCATTTGGAATTTGCTTTCCTGTTCTCACCGGTTTGTGGTGCCAAATGAATTTTAGATTTGTTTTTAAAGGCATCGATTTTTAACTCCCTTTATTTTCACGAGGAAAGGAGGCTTTAAATCATTCCAGCTGAATTTATCTAACTTCAGCTTTGATGGAGTTGTTTTCACAGCCTCTTCATGGTCCACATTGCTGAAGCAAAGAGTCTTCCTTTTTCAAAAAAAAAAAAAAAATGTGGAGATGCGGAGATTACAGCGGCAAGCCAGACATCCCCACCTCCTCAGCAGATCTACAGCTTCGTCCCTCATCACTGTAAACCTAATCATGAGAGGGAGCCAGGGAGAGGGAAGGAGCGCCTTGTGGTTCCAATGTGAATGTCTCCCACAAGTGCCAGTGGCACTGTTTGGAGGTTGCTGTACCTTTAAGAGGTAGAACTGTACTGGAGGAAGTGAGTCCCTGGGGCTGGCCTTGCGCTGTTATAGGCTAGCCCACTTCCTGTCTACTCTGCTTGCTGAGTGCACAATCCTGCCACCCTGCCTCCCTGCCATGAAGGCCTACGTCCCTCCTTAAATGGTGAGCCAAAATGAAGCCTTCTTTATATTGCTTTGTTGGAGATGTTATCGAAGCTGCAACAAGAAAAGTAATACTGGGAGGGAGAGGAGGCAGGGAAGGGGCGGGAAGAGGAAAGAGAAAGTTATGGGGAGGAGAGGCAGTGGGGAGCAGAGCAGAGGTGCATGCATTTCTACACGGTAAGCCTCTGCTCATCTCTTGGGGTGCCCTCTTAAGTTGCCTGCAAGTTTTCCCTTCATGGGGAGACAGCTGAGTGAGATGGCTCAGGTGTCTGCAATGAAGCTTGACAACCAAGTCCAACCCTAAGACCTACACGGTGAAAGGAGGGGAGTGGCCTCCCCAGGGTCCCTCCGACCATGTGTGCTGTGGCATGTGCACGCTCACACACATATGCCTTTTTTTTTTTAAATGTTTCCCCTTCAGTTCAGGCCTTTAGTGCTTCCTCATTCACTGGTGTAATGTGTTGGGGAGATTACCCTGGGTAAATATAAACCCAAACCCACTTCTAGCATTTTCTTTGGAGGATAGGAACATATTCCTCCCCATAACTGTGTAGCCATGCCTTGCAGCTGTCTTAAAAAATAAATAAATAATAATAATAATAATAAAAGCCGTAGCCTCTTATTACTTTAAAATGGGTTCTTCAACTTACATGCAGTTACAACAGATCCCGATACTGTATGTAGCAAGATTGTAATATGTGCCAGCTGAGACTGGGGGGTGCATCTAGACTTTGTTCCTTCACAGAAGAAGCCACAGGAACAAAGGGGGTGGACCACAGGAGCAAGAAGTGACAGAGTCCAGTGTCCTGCTCATCACAGTGGAAGCGAGACAATTGTGAGAGGTCCTAGGCTGCTTCTCTCTGAAGACTTTCTCAGGATGCTAGAGCCGAGCAGAGTACACGGCTGGGCTCAGGGAATGCTGGGAAGTGGTGCATCACTCACAGGTGGTCCCAGCTTCTGAAAGAAAACAGCGGGATAAAACCCCCACCCTCTGACCAGGCGGGGATAAAACATGGTCCCTGCAGCTGCATCCTGGCTGAGAGAATGCAGGCAGACAGTCCGCTTGGCCAGATCTGCCTTCCTTAAGCCTGGACTATTCATAGCCGTTGTTTGAGATGTCTCCACCACCTGTGACCTGCACTGGGGTTGCTGGAATCACAGGTTTTATTAGCAAAATCACTCAGTGACAGTGTTTATGCACAGGAAAGATTTCTGAGTCACCCTACCCATAGACATGGAGACAGGAATGAATACCACTAAGTGATAGTTGTGACAATTCATCAAATATCGACTCAGGCCCCAAGTCAGTGAGGTTATAACCAATCCCCAACATGACCCTTAAAGAAGCTTGGGGTTATCTCAGGTTTACTGAAGGGTACAAAGGGAATCCGAATGGTCACCAGTCTTCCCAGAGCCACAGATGCCCCTGTGCCACATACATGGTGTTAAAGTGTGAATCTCAAATGTTCCCCCACAGGCTCAGGTTTTGAAAATTTTGCTCCCATTTGGGGGTGCCACTGTGGTAGTTCTGGGAGCTTTAAGAGATGAGACCTAAGTAGAGGAAGCGAGTCATTGGTGGTGGGCCTGTGAAATGTACACCTGCCCCTGGCTCCTGACACACTCGGTCCCCTTGACTACTGTGATGTGAACATTCTCCAGCACAGGTTCCTGTCGCCATGAACTGAGCTGCTCTGCCCTGCTTCCCCTGTCTGGTGGACTAAAACCCTTGGAACGATGAGCCGACACAAATCCCCCTCCCCCACCTCGTTTGTCAGACATTGTGTTCACAGCATCGCAAGTAACTGACGCATAGAGCTGTGATGCTGGAGGAGGAGAGGGAAGACCTGTTTCCTTGGCATCTGTCTTCACCATTTGCTCTCATGTTAGATCCCAACCACCAGGAAATCGCTGGCTTGTGAGCGGCCTACGGCACAAGAGGTAAAACCATGGGCTACAGACTGGTGTCACTGTTGGCCGGAGTCCAGTGTGGGATGATTCTCACTCCCAATCCACGTGAATGGGTGTCCGGCACTATCGGACATCCTCAAAACAAAGGTACAAAGAACTCTACCCACATGTGTCCTGACTCAGAGCTGACCGACCCAGCGTTACCTCAAAGGCGCCTTTTCTCAGCACTTTTCTCCCATCTCTGCACCTGCCTACCTTCTTCCAGGGCAAATTCCATCTGTTATCTTCCCACGCACGCTGACCTCCAGAGACGCCTCCCACCTGTTCGAAAAGCCTTCATTTGCCGGGCTGATTCCAGGCTGCCTTTTGGAAGTCCTGCTCAGGTTAAACGATAGCTAGAGACTTTAGATCAGTGGCTGTCAACCTTCCTAATGCCACGACCCCTTTACAGCTCCTCATGTCGTGGTGACCCCCCAACCATAAAAGTATTTTTGTTGCTTCTTCATACGTGTAATTTTGCTACTGTTATGAATTGTAAATATCTGATGCAGGATATCTGATATGCTACCCCTGTGAAAGGGGTGATTGACTCCCAAAGGGGTTGTGACCCACAGGTTGAGAACTGCTGCTTTAGAAGTCCATCTGAGCTTTCTGCCTTTCCAAGCAGCTGTGTTAAGCAGCTGCATATGTACATCAGCACCTAAAACTTAGATGTACTCAGATATTTGGTTAAAAAGTCAAGAAGCCAAGTCCAGTGGAGGCGGGATGGCGGGGAGGTGCGGGAGGCGGGTAAGGGGAGGGAGACAATACTGATTGGGATGTATAAAGCTGCGTGAATTGGCTATATGGTATATGATGTCAAGCATATGATAACAGTCTGAAAAGGGCAAAACTGGTGTCATGTTGCCATGGCTGAGTCCATATTTCTGTCAGGGCTCACTCTTGAGTTCACAATTGTAACAAAGACTACATTCTTGTGTGGCAGCTATGTGTGCGCATGCGCGAGTGTGTGTGTGTGTGTGTGTGTGTGTGTGTGTGTGTGTACGTGCACGGGCAGAGGAGGTGTTTTGTGTGTGTGTGTCAGGGTTAGATGAAAACTCCCCTCTTGTGTCTCAGCTTTTTATGGATCTAAAACTGTTGAAAGAAAGTCTATTTTTAAAAAGTGGTCCTAACTGTAAAACCAGACCGGTAACTAATTCGGTTGCTCTACTGTCCACCAAGAGTCGCTATGAGCCAGTGTTGATGCCAGGTCCTCGGAAAACTGCCTCACACTCAAATCAATCAATCGGCAGCACCATCACCGCCTCACACCTTACGCGGGGAAACTGGTGAGGAGTCAAGACCCCTGCCCGAGTCGCAGAACTATAAGGTGGCAGAGCAAATCTGCCAGGTTCCCTAAAAGTATGCCATTTCCCTGGCTCAGCCTGGGACTTACTAAGGAGAGGACCCAATGTGGGGTATCTTTCTGGGCGACTGCCCTCTGGACCACATCGGGAGACACAAAACCCAGGCGGGACCATAGATAAACTAGCACAACTTTGCTTCCAAACTCTTATGTCACGTTCAATTCAAACTGAGAGACCCTTGCTTCAAAGTGGTACCCTGGTGTGTGTGTGTAGAGGAGGGGCTATACCTTGTGTTGAAGCAGCAAGGCCAGGGGGCACACTTGTGAGTCTACTGGCTGCCAGGTGGGAGCCCTGGCACTCTTGATGCCCAGCTGTTCCGGGTTTAAGGACACACACAAATTCAAAGGAATGCTGGATCTTGCAAGCAACAACAAAAAAGACTGAAAATAGGAAAAAACAAAGTCACAAGCAGTTTCTCAGTTCAAGAGAAGGGGGCCGAGGCTGTCAAGGGGTGTGTGGTTTTTATTCAGTGTGATCTGTGGCTGTTCAGAGACCCAAACCACAGGGCCACTAGGAATACACCGTTCCAAACGATAAAGGGAGGCGAAGACCAAACTTAGCAACAGAATTACTTTTCTGGACAGGAAAAAAAGAAAAAAGAGGGTAGTCTGTTCAGGTCCCTGCTGAGGTCACCCAGATGCAATTTTAGGTGACCTGTGGTTATTGGCTGCTTTGTGGAACCTGGTGAGGGAGCATTTTTTTTCACCTGGGCTGCCCTCCACCATCCCTGCAAGGCCACAGACTGGACAGGAACGTTACTGGCATTTCCTCCTCGTTGGCCAGACAAGGACAGGTTAACCTGAACTGCTCTGGTCTGTGGTTGGATGCATTCCAAGGCGAAGCCTGTTTAAGGACACTGGGACTCAGTAGACAGCAAGGGCAGGGCCCTCTCAGCGGTGAGAGAAGGGAACCATGGGAGTTGAAAAAGATAGACATCAGGCATGCAGTAGATTGAAGCTATTTTTGAAGTTTTAAAATACATTTGTGATTGTTGGAACTGCAAGCATCTTGTGAGCACAACTTTCCAAGCTTTCCATCCTCCAGGGGCTGGGATGACAAAATACAGAGTCCAGGCTTCCTAGCTTTGAGGTTTTTAAGTATAAGAGGATGGCCCAGGTCCAAAGAGGCCTCAGTTTCCTCTTAACACAAGTACAGGCACATACAGTTGATGCTGGTTGAGAAGCAGATTCAGGGGAAGGGGTGCAGAGTAAATGTCCGGTGTCTTCCGCAATCTCCACCTTAGTTTTTGAGATAGAGTCTCTCCCTGAAGCTGGAGGCTACAGTGTACATCCGTACATTCAGTACACAGCCAGCAAGTCCCAGGAATCCTCCTGTCTCCACCTGGAGGAGGAGGAATTCCAAGCTACACAACAGACAGACAAACAAAGGACATTCAGTATGCCAACTCTAATTCCCATTCCGCTTTATGCGACAAGCCCCTCAAAGGACGGGACATTGGTTATTTCCCTGTCTCCTCAGGTCCCCGACACTAGGACTGCAAGCATGGGCCACTCGCTGCACCTGGCTTTTTTACATGGGTTCTCCTGCTTGCACGGTAAGAAGTTTACCTCCCGAGCCTCTCAATTCAGAAAGAGCAGCAGTGAGCCTTGAACAACTCAGAGACACTGTAGTGACCGGCCAGGTCAGCTTGTTCAAATGCCCCATTTCAGTCACTCCTGAAACTACTCAGGGCACTACCTACCTGTTTAAAAACAAAAAACAACTAACCTTAGAAAGGGAAATATTACCATAGATAAGTAGTAATAGGATTATAAGGTATCCAGTCTCAGGCATTTCATTATAGCATCAAAACCAGACCAAGGCAGTAATGCCTGACAAGGAAGTTCTGGGCACTAAAGTGCTGGGTAGAAGACCTGGGTTGGATGCCCAGTGCCCACATGGCAGCTCACAACAGTCTGTAACTCCAGTTCCAGGGGATCCAACACACTCTTGTGGTCTCCCTCTTCTTTATGCAACGAATCCCTCAAAGGATGGTGCATTGATTATTTTTCTGCTGCGGGGATAAAATACCCTGACAAAGGTAAATTAGGGAGAAAGCATTTATTTAGGCTTACACGGGGCACCGTCTATCACGCAGGGAAAACATGGCTGCAGCCAGGGAGGGCTGGCTGGTCACGCAGAATTTGCACTTGGAAAGCAGAAAAGTGAACAGGAAGTGGAGCTGGGCTACAAAGCCTCAAAGCCCACCTATAGTGGCCTACTTCCTTCAGCGAGGCTCCACCCCCTATTGGTTCCATACCCTTCCCAAACAGTGCCATCAGCTGGGTACCAAGTGTGGAAACATGTGAGTCTATGGGGGACACCTCACCTTCAAACCCGTGACAGACAGTCTATTAAAGTTAGCATTGACACGAAAGGGAATTTAAAAAAAAAAATATTTGTTTGGGGAATCTTACAATAAAGCCACCTCTTCAAGTATGTATTCTAAAAATCCCCAGCCTTCCTCAGAGAAACACTTGCACCAAAACAATGCCTAGCTGTGTGTTATTACATTCAATCAAAATCTTAATTCTCAATGCCAAAAGCCTGACAAAAGTTAAAGCTTATTTGAAATCATCTAAATGTGTACAAAAGTAAGGAAGAAACATAAAATCCATCCCACTGCAGCTATTTATTTTAACTGGGTCATCTCATTGAAAGCGATGGTTCCTAGTTTACACTATGCTCAACTCCCCATCTGTCTATCTTCCTTTGATTCAGCCATGCTGAGATCTGTGTCCTCCAGAGGGGGCATGTTCCCACCCTAACTCCCAGTATCTGGAAATGGGATGTTAGTTAGGCACAGGGAGTTCCCAGACAAACTCACATTAAGATGAGATCATATTGGATTATACCGGGCCCTAATCCAATGACTGGTGTCTGCACAAGAGGGGGAGCTGGACACCCAGAAAGGCCACCATGTGAATGCAACAGTAGACACCAGAGTCAAGGACCGCCAAGGCTTTCTGGCAAGCACCAGAAGCTGGGAGAAGCAAGGAGTGAACCTCCCGTGAGCCTTCAGAGGGAGCCTGGCCTTGCAGATGCTTCAACATCATATTTGACTTCTCAAGTCACCCAGTTGGTGGCAATTTTTAAAAGTCTATTATCAGATAGTCATTATACACAATAGTGGATTTCATGATTACATGTACACAATGTATTCTGGCCAGATTCACTCCCTATTACCCTCTCTTGTCCTTCTCCCAGATCCCAACTTCTGTCTGTGGGGATATTTTTCTACTAATAAACATTATAAAGGGATCACCTAAGTATAAGCTACGATTTTCATTTGGAAGAGAAATAAGACAGAAGATATTTCTTCTTTTATTGGCCTCTTAGAACAAGACGTGCAAAATGTGGCTTTCCTGGTTTTTGTTTCTTGTTCCATCATCCCTACCCCCACCCAGATCAAGAGATAGAATAGCTCTTCACATCCTTCAAACATTGTTTGAAATAATGTTGCCATGGACCACACCATCACACTGCCTACAACTTTGTGGAATAGATGACAGCTATTAAAACATGATAACCCGAAACGTATTTCAAATACCAGCACAAGACTGTGGGCCCCCCACTGTCAGGCCTCCTAACCTCAGCTGACACAAGCGAGCAGCCTTCAAGAAGGGCTACATCATTAAAGTCTGGTCTCCATCGTGACCTCCCCATCCCTTTCTTCTGATGACTATTCTACATTTCAAATCTGATGTGACCTCGAATGGACTGCTGACCTCATATTTGTAAATCACCCTATCAAGTAGCATACCAAAGACTTCAGAAGCTGGCCTCAACCTCTCTCTTCCCCCAAAATTAGCTGATGCTATTGGCGCTACCTTCAAAATGTACTCCAAATCCAGCCTCTTTTTATCTCAATTTCCTGGGGCCCAGTCTTCAGCCTCTCTCATCTGCATTATGATAACAGCTTCCTGTAGGATATTTTGCTCGTACTTTTGACTCTTCTTAAAATTTGTCACAGTAGCAACTTACTTGAGAAAACAAACTGGAGGAAAGATTTGCTTTGACTCGTAGTCTTGGGGGTTTCAGTCCGTGCTAGCTGGCTCCACTGTTTCCTGGTCTGTGGTGAAGCAGAGCATCATGGTAACTTAGCACAGTGAACCAGAGCTGCTTGCCTCACGGCAGCAAGGAAACAGAGGAGAAAGCTAGGAAGAAGTTAAGGCATAAGTTAGTACACAAGAACATGCCCCCATCAACTGACTCCATAATGCTAAGCCCAACCTCCAAAGTTTCCAGAATTTCCACTAATAATGCCACTGGTGGGGCACCAACACTTTGACATATGACCTTGTGGGGGACACACATCAATCCTTAACAGTCCCCCCCAAGAGTGGATTTACCATCAGCAGTCACCAATGTGGCCAGAGATGTCTCTAGGCAATAAATCAAATCCTCATCTCCATCCTGTTCAATGGCTTCCATGTCTTGGAGTGGAATGTCTCAACAAGAGTCCCCCGAGTGCTCTGACTGCATCTACCCATGACATTAAGAGGCCTGGGCAAACTCTGTGACCACCTTCAGGCCTTTGCACTAACAGCTACCTCTTCGAAAAAAAATGACCTTTCCCCAGATACCATATGGAGACAAAATGCTTGACAAGAATCAAGGAAAGTTATTTGAGCTCACAGTTTGAGGCAGGAACTGGTCACATTGCACCTACAGTCGGCACCCAGACAGGAAGATGAGTGCTGCTGAGGCCAGGCTTGCTTCCTTCTCTTTATTCAGGCCAGGACTCCAGTTCATGAATAGTGCCACCTTCATTTCAGATGGGTCTTTATACATCAATTAAACCAATCTAGAAATTCCCTCATGGACATGCCCACAAGTTTACCTAGGTGACTCAGTCCTGTCAAATTGCCAGTATTAACCATCACATCATAGCTGACTCCCTCTTTCTCTGCTTTATTCAGACACTGTTGTCCCAAGGAAGCTGGGACCACACCAGCATCTCCACCCACCTCAGTCCTTTCTAATGCTGCCTTCTTACACACAGTAAATTCTGCTTATTGGTTCTGCTTATAATCCATTGTCTCTGTCACCATTAGAGGGTGAATTCCACAACTCATGGCATTTTTGTCTGTGTTGTTCTTGTCCAGAATCTAGAACACTATTCAGCACAGAATAAATTCCATCAGCATTTGATTAGGTGAAGAGGGAGCAGTTCAGGAAATCATATCAGCTCCAAATAGTCCTTCCAGAAATAGGTCACTACTCTTGCTAACTTAGTTCATGCAGCATTCTAAGAATGGTCCAGTGAGCTCTGCCTGGGGCACAGATCCTGAGGCAACTGTGCACATGCATGTGAGGTGCCTAGCTGCTCTGAGCAGCTTTGGGGAGTGGGAAGAAAGTCCGATGGACACAGAGAAAAAGGCCAGGAGCCTGTGTGGCTCTCTCCCTGCCCAGCTGTTAAGACATCTGCAGAACAAAGGAGAGCACACTTTCCAGGAAGGACATTTTCCTCCTAATCCTGTCATACCATTGATAGAACGCACTTGGGCCGGCCTGCCGAGATCAGTCTCTGTGAGCAAACAGAAGTTCTCCAGGTCCCCAAGGACCTGTAGGCCACCATGTGCAGCAAAGCTGTGACAAGCGACTCTGGCCTCCCCCGCTTGCTTATGCTGCATCCACTCCCCAAGATGAAAGAGAGAACTTGCCAGCAGCTGCTGGCAGGAGAGAGATTTATTATTTGAAAGCCTTTGGGGGAAAATCAGTTAATTTTTCTTCATAAACAGATCTTTTATATAAACACATTTGTATTGAGATCATAGCCAAAGTAATTTTTAACATGTGTGATCATCACTCTCTTCTAGCGGTGTTGAAGAGATAGCTATTTGCCACAGAAATCCCCCTAAAATGTAATGGCTTACAACCACAACTGCTTTGTCCCATCTGATGCTTGGGTGGTTCAGAATGTCAGGCAGGGCTTGCCAAGGTGGCCTTTCTATTTGCTGCAGCATCAGTAGAGATTTCAAGGTGCCACTTGGTTTGTCATGGGTTTTGCCCTGACAATTCTTTACAGGAATGGCTAGGAGGCAAAAATCAGCTGGTACTCTCCATCTGAGCATTCTCCGTGTGCCCCTTCAGCATGATAAAATCACGGTTAACTCACCTGGGGAATCCAGAATCCAAGATCAAGCATTCCATTGAAGGAGGTTGTGTGATCTTTCCTGACTTCTTGGAGCACTACTTCTACAGTATCCCACCAGCGGACACTGTTCCAAGCCCACCTTGATTAAAGAGAATCGAGTGCAGATCCTCGCATCTCAGTGGTAAGAATATCCAAGTGCTGCAGCCATGGTTTAAAACCAGGGTGCCATGATTTCTAGATACACCCTTAAAATCTTTGACTTGTCTAACCTTCTCTTGGGTGCCCAGTGGCTTTGTGGTGCTTACTGGCCTTCGCACCAGTTCCCCGATCATTCACGACAATATGCAGATGCTGGCAGAAATCAAAGCCAACAGCATCCTGCCTGTAGTAGATTGACAAACAGAAAGATGAAGGTAACCAACAAGTGTTCTTTTGCTTGTCTCGCATTAGACAGTTCTTCCTTGGGGAATGGCACTTCCAACTTACTTGAGGTACAACCTCCCTCTGATTTGATGTGACTTGGCCGGGTCCAAGACCTAGACCTGGCCAACTAAAATATAATGACTTCGCTACCCCGTCATCACAAGCGAGTCAAGGATTGACATGTGGCACACATTCCAGGACTGTCCCATGATTTGAAGACTCCAACAAGCAAGAATGTGGGATGGAGTGGAGGGCCTGACAGGAGAAGGAACAAAACCAGAAAGTCAATCAAAGGACAGAGTAAGAGTGAGAGTGAGAGTGAGCTGGGGGGTGGGGGACGGGGTGGGGTGAGTGAACTGGACCTGGGTTCTCCATGTACCTCAGCCAACCCAACTCTGGGATTTCCAAGTATATCAGGAAATAAACTTCCTCTGTTGGTTGAAAAACAAATCTTAGTTGGGTTTCTTTCACTTGCTTCTGAAACTCACAACTTACACCCAGGAGACAAGAAAACATAATATGCTGATTAATGGACACGTAGTAGAATAAGCACCATGAATGGACCTCTGAGGCTAGACATGAAAGACCTCCCAGAGAAGGACTGCTGAAGAGTAGTGTCAGATCAACCTCTTCCCAATCACACTGGGTACTTCGCATCCTGTGACATCTGCCATGGCCTTATGGGTTCATGTGGATTCCCTCCAGCCGTTCAGCCAATGCTCAACCTCTTTAAAGCAAAGAACTATAAGGAGTTAAAGCTCACAGGTGCCCAACAGCCCACAGTTTTCCAGCTTCTTCCACTAGGTGGCACCACTACATCAGGGAGGCAGAAATCTGGGGTCAACAACGAGGCTGACAAGAATTGGGATCCTTGATGGATGGAATGTTAGGAGGAGAAAAGAAGTACAAGAAAACAACAAAAGCCTGGGACAGCATTCCCCAGTCCATAGCTACTGTGGATTTACAACTAAGCTTTGTTATTAAGAGCCAGTTAAAATATAACATGCATGTCGTAAGAATTTTTCATTGTTTTTATTGCATTTGTTTATTGATTGATTGATTGAATATGTGTATGTGGTGTGTGCATGTATGCCCTGGTACTCCCAAGGGATCAAACTCAGGCCATCAGGCTTAGTACTAAGCCTTTACCTTGAGCCATATCACTGGCCCAGAACCTTTCAATCTTAATGAGAAGCAAGAATACAAACTTTAAGGTCTAATACAATAGAATGGAAAACTTAATACTGGATTTTTGTGCCACAGACTAGAACAGTAGGAATGCTTTGTAGACTCGGAGCTCTAAGAGACACTCCACCATTCACTAAGACAAACAAAGTCCCAAATATCACACAATAGATCGGAGAGCGCTAACTGAGAGTTCTCTGTAGATATAGCTGGAGAGTGTGGCTGGACAAATTTACAAGGCCAAAGGGCGTGGGGAAAACCAAGGGGTAGATCACGAGACCAAGTGAGACAGTCACTCCTGAGACCATGATTGTCCTGGCTAGTTTTCTGTCAACTTGACACAAGCTGGAGTCGTCGGAGGGGAGGGAGCCTGAGTTGAGAAAATGCACAAACTTGAGCTACAGACAAACCTGTGGGGCATTTTCTGAATTAGTGATGGATGTGAGAGGGCCCAGCCCATTCTGGGTGGGGTCATCTCCGGGCTGGTGGTCCTGGGTTCTATAAGAAAGCAGGCTGAGCAAGTCATGTGGAGCAAGCCAGTAAGCAGCACCCCTTCATGGTCTCTGCATCAGCTCCTGTCTCCAGGTTCCTGCCCTGCTTGATTCCTAGCCTGATTTCCTTCAAAAACGAACAATCATCTGGAAGCATAAGCCAAAGAAACTGTTTCCTCTCCAACTTGCTTTTGGCCATGGTGTTTCATCACAAAATAGTAACCCCCCAAAAATGATCATTTTTAAAATCGACCATACCTATACCACCCTTAAACATGTCATTGATAAGAGAAAGTTTTTTAGGCATCTCCCTATGGCCCAAACTTCAAGACATGATAGGTAAAAAGCCTTCAGCCCATGGCAGAAATAAGTGACAATCATGGGCTAGACAGCAGTTTGGAGACAGGGAAGCACTATCCAAAGCCTTGCTATATAAATCTAATGATTTTATTAAGACCAACTGAAATTACCTCACTGCTAAGTTTATGACTAATCAGCTCACAACAGCAGCCGTGGCTCAGCCGCCCATTCTCCAATACCTTTTCCTCCCGGGGTCTAGTTTTCTTTCCAGGTTCACGGCTTAGAGAACCACGGTAGATCGTTTTTCCAAAGCTACATTAACAATTTTCTCTAGTCTGAGCCCAGGCATGGTCTCTTGTTTTGTTATTTACTGCCGGCAGCATTGGTTTCTCCCCCCCACTCTGGAGCTCCTGCCCCCGCTGAGAACAGAACACATCCCTCCTACAACCTCATCTGTACATTTCATTAAGTCGTGTCTCCAAGCTCCTTTGGGCCCATGAAGATTTAGTGAAGGATACTCAGCCAGCCACAGCCCTGGAGGCAAAACATTGAGAGTGCTGGCTAAATAATCCAGAGGTTGAGTTTCCAGAAGGAAGAACAGTCAAGCTATCCAAAGACAGGCTGCTTCTTCCTGTATTAATCATATTCTCTCTCTCTCTCTCTCTCTCTCTCTCTCTCTCTCTCTCTCTCTCTCTCTCTCTCATGTTACTTAGATCCTAAAAGTATGCACTAAATGTATTAATAGATATTAAACCCATATAATATCAACAATGGACTTGATCTGGAACCCGAACAAAAATAATAGATTTTTATCATTGCAAAAATCCAAATAGAAGTTCCATATTGGATTAACTAAGGAAAGCATTAATAGAGTTGTAGGTGAACTTCCATATTCAGGGAAGACATGAACTCTCTGGGGGAATGAAACAGGCCTAGCAAATGTGCCTGCAAAATTGCAGGAATTATATAAGTGTGTGAGAAGGAAGTGAAAGACTTCTACACAGCTTGGGTCTCAATTGGCTGACCAGAAAGACTATAACTGGAGCAAATTCTGTAACAATGTGATAGGCAAGACTTCAAAGTGAAGTTGAATACAGTTATTTTGTAGAATGAAAGCAGGGCCTTCAGACAGTTTATTAAATATTTAATATTTATACATGCATATACTGGGTTTTGATCAAATACACCCGTGATTCCCTCTCCTCCAATTCTTCCCTATCACCCATCACTACTTGCTATTCCAATTTCACGTCATTAAAAAATAATAACAGCAAAAGACCAACTGGTTTCATTTAGTATTGTCTGTATGTGCATGAATTTGGGTGCATGCTGGAACATGGGTAGCATCTCAGGTCCTGCATCCCTGAAGAAAACCAACTTCCTCCCCCAGCAGCCATCAGTTGCCAACAGTTTCTCACATGAAGAATGGGACTTCACGAGCCTCTCCCTCATCCTCTACCAACTGATCAGTGAATCTCTCAATGCTCCTCAGAGAGGCTCCTTTTTGCTCATGGTGTCTAATACAGACTCAAAACCAGTCAAGTGGGAAGAAGAAATGGCAGAGAGCTCAGCTCTAAAAAAACGACATCTCTGCCACCCCCACCTCCCTTAAGGCTCAGGAATTATCATGGAAGATGGGGCAGAAAGATTATAAGAGCCAGAGGAAGTGGGTGTCTACAGTGAAATAGTATTTTCCAGACATAACATGTTGCAGAATATTATTTTAAGGTGTGTTACTTTTGCTTATGTTGCATTTGTTTAACTCTGTGAAGCTGTGTTACTGTGCCTGTCTAATGGTCTAATAAAGAGCTGAATGGCCAATAGTGAGGCAGGAGAAAGGATAGGCAGGGCTGGCGGCAGAGAGAAAATATAGAAGGAGAAATCTATGAGAGAAAAGTAGCCAGGGAAGGAGGAGGGCTTCAGGAGCCAGCCACCAACTACACAGCAAGCCACAGAGTAAGAATAAGATTTACAGAAGTAAGAGAACAGGAAAAGCCCAGAGGCAAAAGGTAGACTGGATAATTCAAGTTAAGGAAAGCTGGCAAAAAACAAGTCATGCCAAGGTTGGGCATTCATAATTAAGAATAAGCCTTTGTGTATGATTTATTTGGGAGCTGGGTGGTGGGTCCTCAAAAGAGCAAAAACCAACCAACAACATGACAGCATGGTTGCATAAGATCAAGCCAGGTAAAATCCCTGTGGGGCTACACTATTAAATGGAAGGATGGGTCAGGAAAACCTGCCAGCCACCAGAGGAACCACCTAGAAACTTGTCAATCCAAGCCTCCGTTAGCTCCAGGCGGAGGAAAGGCTTCCCCGCTACAAATCTGTAATCCTAGGCTTGTTTCCACAGCGCTTCACAGCTTGCACTTTTCCTACCTGGACAATCTGAGAGCACTCAAACTACAAAGCTGACAGTGGTCTCGAGGTAGCGGTGCTTTGGGGGTAAACAGAGTCATGGGAGGACACCCTCAAATCAGGTCTTCCAGGATTCTGGTGTGGATTATGACTGAGTCAGAGTTTCCAGGAAAAATGTACAAAGTATTGTAGAAAGAAAACAATCTCCGGCTGGGGGTGGGGGTGGGGACCAGACTGAAAACTAGACAATAAGCAGGCACACTTCACTCAGGAACCCTCAGACATGGGGACATGACTCCGCTGACAACGTGCTTGGCACATGAGCGTGTAGACTGAAGACCTGAGTGTGGTCCCTAGCACACACATTTAAGAGAAAACAACCAGTCCAGCCAACTCTGTGAACTCCAAGTTCAGTGAGAGGCACTATATAAAAATAGGAAGGTGGAGGGTGATCGAGGAAAACACCTTACATTGACCTCTGATCTCCATTTGCATACCCTGCTCACACATGCACAGACAGGTGCACACGTATATAAAATAAGAAGAATCTTAAAAATATGCCATATCAAAATAACCAATTAGAAATGTCATGTACTTGAAGAAATAATAATTAAACCAAGAAATGAGGAAGGAAAAAGAGAAGCGAACAACCCAGGTATTTGAAACAATAGGATTTCTAAGCATATGAATACATAAATACAAGTACATTGAAATTGCAAACATGTGCGAAATAGACCAGATACACTTACAGAATGAGCTGCTGTTTCAGCCAGTAATTGTTGATTCTGAGGTTACTGGCACAATTCTCAGGCAGCGGCCCCACAGGATGTGAAAGTCCTGCTGGATCCACCTCCTGCCACTGCCACCAAATGTGTTTTTCACTAAATCTCTAATTGTTTTATTTTTCAATACAACTCAGGAGTAAGAGGCTGGGGTGAAAACCTGCTAGCTCAGAGAGGTTGACGAGCAACTAGTTGACTTTCCCTCTTCACTGGCATCTCAGAAAGAGGTCATCTCTTCCACTCCACCAAAACAAAAAAGACTGCCGCACTCACAGTCTCTCCCTACTACTTCCTGTGTGGCTCTCTAGCCATCTCTCAGACTCCCTCTGACTCTCCATGATTACTTTCTGTCAACTGATTGCTGGTTCTACCTCCTGACCCAAGGTTTATTTTATTTAATTAACACAAATCCAAAATTGGGTTAATGCTCTTAAACTGTGGGATAATGCTCTTGTACACTGGTTTAATAAAATGCTGACTGACCAGTAGCCAGGCAGGAAGTATAGGTGGGGTGAGCAGATGAGGAGAATTCTGGGAAGAGGAAGGGCTGGGTCAGGAGTCACTAGCGAGACACAGAGGAAGCAAGATGACAAGGCAGAACTGAGAAAAGGTACCAAGCCATGTGGCTAAACATAAATAAGAAGTATGGGTTAATTCAAGTGTAAGAGGTAGTCAGTAATAAGCCTGAGCTAATGGCCAAGCAGTTATAATTAATATAAGCTTATGAGTGATTATTTTATAATCAGCTCTGGGTCCACAGGGGGCCAGGCAGGACCAGAGTAACATCTATGTTCGAATATCCCATATCAAACTTCTATCTAAGAAGACATCCAAGTCCAGGGGACAGAAAGAAACACAGAAGCAGGATTAAGAGGGAGATAAAATAAGGGCTAAAATACTGTGTCTGCCTAGAAATCGAAAACAGAAAAAGAAAAGGGATAGAGAAGAAGCCAGCAGTATCTGAGAAGGAAGAGCTGAGGATTTCCAGAATTGATGAAAGGTAAGAATCTTCAGATTCTGAAAACACAACAAATTTTAATTAGGGAGACAGGAAAGGAGAGCTTTAGGAGCAGGATGATGAAGGAATGTAGAGTCTAGGGCAGAGGGGGGAAGGCTTCAAAGCCGCAACTGTGTGATGCTGCCCTTTACCAGCTCCAAATGGAGGCCAGATGTCACAGGATGGGAACTTCAAAGTGCTGTTAGGAAATAACTATCAGTCTAGGATAGCGTACATAGCTAATCTGGTATTCAA
The DNA here is from genome assembly GCF_049852395.1 of Peromyscus maniculatus bairdii. NCBI lineage: Eukaryota > Metazoa > Chordata > Mammalia > Rodentia > Cricetidae > Peromyscus > Peromyscus maniculatus. Next base: position 57,427,780 of record NC_134870.1, read on the forward strand.
GAAATAAGGCAAATTATTATTTTTAACAACCAGAAAAAAAAAGAGAAAGTTAAATGTGAACAGCTTCACCAAGGGAATTTCTCAAGGATGGATTTCATCATAAAAGGTAACTAAGAGATCTGAGGGGGGACAAAAGGAAGAGCAGTTAGGCATGGATGGAGGCACACACCTGTGATCCCAGCACTTGACAGGAGAATTGAGAGCTGAGGCTAACCTAGGCTACACAGTGAGACCTGGTCTCAACAAAAAAAGAAAGGGAAAGAAAGAAAAGAAAGAAAGAAAGGAAGGAAGGAAGGAAGGAAGGAAGGAAGGAAGGAAGGAAGGAAGGAAGGAAGGAAGGAAGGAAGGAAGGAAGGAAGAAAAAAGAAAAAAGAAAAAAGAAAAAAGAAAGAAGAGAAGGAAAACCGATGAGGTATTACAAAATACTATCAACAGTTCAACAACATGTGCCTAGTGTGGAAAATTGAAACAGAGATTCTAAAATACTGACAGTTATAGATAGAATAGAAATGGATTGTCAAGTCACTGTAGTCTAATGAATTCCTGAATTATTAAGAAAGATAAAGAACTATTTGTCTGTGGGGCCGGAGAGATGGCTCAGTGGTTAAGAGCACTGGCTGCTCTTGCAGAGGACCTGGCTTTTATTCTCAGCCCCCACATGGTAGCTTGCAAACTACCTGTAACTCCAGTTTCAAGGCCTTCTTCTAGCCTCTGTGGGCACCAGGCACACAGCAGTGTACAGACACATGTGCAGGCAAAACACCCATACACATAATTTTTTTAGTTACAAAAAAGCAATTTATTCCTTGTTAGTGGTATTAGACCTAGGTACTCATAACTTTGTTATCCTTAACACACCTTTTTAGGTAAAAATAAAGAGTAGAGGTTGTATTAGCAGCCTGCCTACATAACCCACAAGGGTAAATCCTGGTAGCATAGCTGGAATCAACCATTCAATTATGAACCAACTTTACTTTGTCCTACAGCATACAACATCAACTGACCTTAATTTTTCATGGCAGTATATACATCCTTAATGCTATTTAGCTGTCTTCTTGGACAACTGGGTTCTTGTATTTTAATATTTAATGATTTTGTTCTTTTTGCCTAACTAAATTAACAAGTTTTATCAAAACAAGTAGAAAAACTAAAGCCTGTTAACAAACTATTTTTAAATCTGTCCATATAAAAGGTGTAAAAAGAAAAAGAAGAAACAGAAGGGTAGCCACACAAAATTAGAATGTGGATTATAAACTAACACACACACACACACACACACACACACACACACACACACAAAGGAAAAAGAAATGAGACATTTTTAGGGCAAACAAATTGTGTTCTTTGTGAAGACAAAAGGGACAAACCTCTGCCAGGATTAATGAGGAAATGAGACAAAAAAACAAGCAAGACCAGGATGGAAGAGTCTGGTTATAACTTCAAACGCAGACTTTAAAAATAAATACAGTTTCATGAAAAATAAATACATATACATACATTTATATGGTTTCCTGAGATGGGTCTCATTGTTGTTCAGGCTAGCTAGCCATGATCAAGGATGACCTTGAACTCTATCCTCTTCCCTGGATCTCTCCAGGGCTGGGATTATGGGGAGGAGTCACGACACCTGGCTTAGGTCTATACACTGAGTAAAACATGAATACACTCCTAGTAAAACATAACTCAAGTTGTCCTAAAGAAAACAGACACCTAAGTATTTTTATAACCACTAAGTTAACTGAAACCAATAAAGAATCGTTTCACAAAATGAAAAGCAGGCCTAGATACGTTCCAATAAGTTCTAGCAAGTCTGCAAGAGACAGGTCATTCCAATGTATACAAATTCTTCTGGAAACAGAAAAAGTAGTAACAACCTTCTAAGTTCATGAAGTTAATTAACCATAACCTAGAAAATAAAATCAAACAATGATCAATTGATTAAGCAAAACCTTACTGAGGAGAACAGATAAAAAAAATATTAGCAAACTGAATCTTATAATTTACTGGAAAGGTAAGTCATGATGTAGGTGGCTCCATACTACAATATACATATTTTAAAAGGTTATGCAAGTTCTATGAGTTGGTTAACATGCCATGTTCATAGAGACTCCTTACTTTTGAAAAAACTGATTTCATTTTTATTTTTAGATTCAGTTACTTTTTGTAGACTTGAAAAACTGATGCAATTTACAAGAATCTGAATTTTTCAATCAAAGTAGGGATAATTTTCTACTGGATATGGACATATGTACACATATTGTAACCAAAGTAGTTTGATAACAATATAGAACTCAACAAAAAGTTGAATGGAGTAAAAAGTTAAAAAATACACATGTACATCCATATACAATTCACACACATATAAAAACCTTACTATGAGAGATGACATGTGGATGAAATGTTAAAGGTCTGGACAACTGGTTTTCCATAAAGGAAAAATGTGGTTGGATTCATGCCTCATGTTATGTATAAAATAAATCCCAGATGGGTTTCAAAGTCAAAACTGTAAAGCTTTAGGAGCTGTCTCAGATGGGTATTAGGACAAAAGATATAAATCAAAGTATTTCTAAGCAAATTAAAATTGTAAACTCCTTATTGAAATACAACAAAGAAGATTCCATAGGGGTTGAAGAGCTGCCTCAACAGTTACAAGTGTTCTTCCTAGCTTGGTTCCCAGTACCCAAGTCAGGAGACTCATCATTTCCGCTTCAGCAGGATTGGATGCACCTAAGCATCCATGGGTACCTGCATTCCAGTGCACAAATTCATGAACACACATGCATGTGTGCAAACATAGACACATATAATTCAAAAATAACAAAAATATTTTTAAGAAAGTAGGTCTCTATAACATGTACACTGACAGTGTATTAGTGTGAAGACTCATGGGGGCGGGGAGAGGAGAGGAGAGGAGAGGAGAGGAGAGGAGAGGAGAGGAGAGGAGAGGAGAGGAGAGGAGAGGAGAGGAGAGGAGAGGAAAGTTGGGGAGATGGTTCAGTGGGTTAAATCAGTTTCCATGCGAGCATGAGGACTAGAATTCAGAACCCCAACATCCTCCTCTAGAAAACCTGCAACACATGTTCACTGGAAGGCATCTCTCAGAACGTCCGTAAGTAGTAATGCTGTAAAAGAAAAATACTGATACTAGCAGAAAAATGTATATGATGTATAACCTAGTGGAACAGAAAGAAAAACTCAGAAAGTCATCCTTTTACACACAACTGGTTGATCTTTTTTTAATTTAAATTAACTTTATAAGTTAATAGGCCAAGTAATGGAATTCATTATGGCATCTTCATGCACAGGCCAGTCATCATACTTTATTCTAACTCACCTCTCCACCCCCACCCCCGACCCCACAATAGCCTTCCCTATCCTCCCCCAATCCCCACCATGCAATGGCCTTCCCTGTTCTCCCCCAACCCCACTCCCTGCAGCAATTTATTTTTGACAGAAGTGTCAAGCAAACCCTGGGAAAGGACAATCTATCCAGCAAATGGTGCTGAGAAAACTGGGTAAATAATGCAGTTTATTCACCAAAAAAAAAGATGGTGAATAATGCAGCTAGACTTTAACTTCTTGCTATACACAACAGCAACTGTGGGTCAAAGACTTAAACGTGAGACGACAGTCTATGTAAGGACTTAAAGACAGCAGAGGAGAAAAACCACAAAACACTGGTGTGGGCAACAATTTGGGGATCCTAAAAGCTCAGATAACAAGTGAAAAAAAACATTGTATCAAACTAAGAAACATCACAGTATAGTAAAAAAAATAAACTTGGAAAAGTGGACACTCTTAGCAAGCTACTCATTTAATAAGGGATTAAGACTGAAATGGATTAAGACTGAAATACATAAGGAATTCAAAGAACAAGTGATCCTATTAAGAAATGGGTAGCCGGGCGGTGGTGGTGCACACCTTAATCCCAGCACTCAGGAGGCAGAGGCAGGTGGATCTCTGTGAGTTTGAGGCCAGCCTGGGCTACAGAGTGAGTTCCAGGAAAGGCACCAAAACTACACAGAGAAACCCTGTTTCACGAGAGAGAGAGAGAGAGAGAGAGAGAGAGAGAGAGAGAGAGAGAGAGAGAGAGAGAGAGAGAGAGAGAGAAAGAATGAGAGAACAAAATGTGTAATTGATCTTAAGTGATAACCTCTCAAAAGATGATGGACAAGTGACCAATATGTAAATGGAAAAAAATCAGGAAAATGCAAACCCAAATGATGAGGTAGCTCACCTCAGAATGGTTATTACAATCCATCAATAAATTAAATCAATTAATTAATAATAAACACACACAGGGCTGGAGATGTAGCTCAGTAGTAGAGGACTTTGCAAGCACATCCTACGCTCTGAATTTGATCCCTAATGCTACAAACCAAATCAATCACCACAGACGCCAGCAATGGCATGGTCAATGGAGAATACTTGGATGCTACTGATGGGGGGGCGGGGCGTGCAAATCATCATCACCATCATGCAAAACTGTGCAGAGCTGCCTCAAAAAGTCTAAAATCAAGGCTGGGGTGGAGCATGAGCCCAGCACATGCAAGACATCAGGCTCAATCTCCAGTGCCTGAAAAAAAAAAAAAAAAAAAAAACTTAAAAATAGAAGCACTGTGTGATCCAGCAATCTCACTGCTAGGTATAGATTCAGAAGAAATGAACTCATGTCAAAGAGATAGCTGCACCTCCAAGCTTGTCGTGGAACTATTCACAAGGGATCGACCAAGGTGTTCGTTAATGAATCAGGAAGATGGATGTCATCATTTGTGGAAGCTAAAAAAAACAAAATGGAAAAAAGAAAAGCAGAACACCTTGCAGAAGGTAGAAGAGGATAGAAGAGGAGTTAGTAAACACTGGCGACTGAAGAGAGAAGGAGAGGTAGGCGGAGGAATCGCAATGGTGTTCCATAGCGCGGCAGGCCAACCATGGGCTACAGTGATTCGTGATGTATTTCCAAGAATCTTGAAGAGCCCAAACCCAAGAAATGATCATGGGGAAACCGAAGTGCTGATTACCCAGATCTCATTATTTCATGTTGCATACACGTATCAAATTATACCTTGCCAGTGTGAAATGCAGCGATGACTATCTCTCCGTGTGGGAATTTGAAGAGCCGGGGAATAATTTACCATGTGCTGGCTTACTTTCTGGTGTGGTGGCCAGCAGCATTGGTGATGGTGGTGGCTCTTACAATCTGGGCCTCTGAGAAACTACAAAGAACAGGGGCCCCTGCCTCAAAAATAAGCAAACAGAAGAATAAACGACGTCCCTAAAGGGATAAATAACCCCAATACTGGATATGAGGATGAGTGAAAAAAATAAAACACTTGGTAGTATTTTTAAAGATTTATGTCAACTGTGTGTGTGCATATGCACGTGCCAGGAGAGTACAAGATTTATGAGCTGCCTAACATGGGTGCTGGAGTCTGAACTCTGGATCCTCTGACAGAGCAGCAAGAACTTCTAACTACTGCGACATTTCTCCAACGCCTAATCTTAATTTTTAAAGCAAAAAGACAACATACCAGGAAAGTTCTTTATTATAATATGCTTTAACTGCCCTAGACAGTTATGGTGGCACAGGCCTGTAATTCCGGCACTCAGGTATTAAGGAAGAAGGATCGTGGTTTTGAGTCCAGGATGGACTACATAGCAAGACCCTGTCTCGAAAATAAGCAAACAGAAGACTAAACCACTTCCCTAAAGGGGTAAATAACCAAATATAATCTCTCCTCAGAGATCTGACAGGTCTTGGGTAGCAACAGTTTGCTAATGACCTGTCCTGATGAAGTCCCGATGTACAGCCAGTCTTTTGCTGATGAAGCGCTGATCCGTCTGCTTCCACCCTCAGTCCAGCTGTGAAAGGGACCTCTAGTGTCCAATGAACACCGAGGACCCCAAGACAATGACCAGGGCCCTGAAACATTTCCTTCCAGATGGCTGATGTCAAGTCCATTCCCACCCCGGCTCAGACACTGGGGACCTCCAGCTACTGCAAAGCGTGTAACAGGCTCTGGTCACTCCGTGGGCCTCAGGATGGGGGCATCCAAGCAGCAGGAATGTGCTGAGCTGCTTGGCTCTAATAATAAAAAGAGTGACTGCAGCAAAAAGCAGACGTGAGAGCCTGCACAAGGATCCTGGTAACTTTCCCAGGCCTCTCCTCTTTAGTGTCCATTGATGTTTGGCTTCATTTCTGCCTAAAAATACCCACTGTGAACTCAACAACAAAGAAGTTCAGCCTTAAAACATGCCATAGATAAGCCTGGCGGTGGGTGTCTTTAATCCCAGCATTCTTGAGACAGAGACAGGCAAGTCTCTGCTGAGTCTAGGCCCAGTCTGGTTTACAAAGTGAGTTCCAGGCCTGCTAGGACTACACAGTGAGTGAGACCCTTATGAAAAGTTTTAAGTGTGCAAAAAAAAAAGTGGAGTTTATTAAAAGTAACTCCAAAATAGAATTAATCCATATTAACCTCTGTGTAACTAATGACATGGGAAATGTCCACCACATAACTGTAACAGAGACAAAAGACCAATGGGCACTGAACTGCAATTAGGTATGAGTAGGAAGTTCTACTATGCATTTCACCAGCAGGTAATGACAGCCCATAATTCAAGACTTAGGAGAAAGAGTTTTAACATTTTTCACTGTAAATATTTGATATGCTTATTCTGATCCGATAATATACAATATACATATGTATTAAAATACCATATGATATATCACACATATGCGTTCTCTTCTATGGGGTATGTGGTGTGTGTGTGTGTGTGTGTGTGTGTGTGTGTGTGTGTGTGTGTGGTACATGCACGTATACACTGTGACACACCCAGAACTACTCCAGTCATATCTGCCTGCCTAGTGTCTGTCTGTCTGTCTCTCTCTCTCTCTCTCTCTCTCTCTCTCTCTCTCTCTCTCTCTCTCTCTCTCTCTCTCTCTCACACACACACACACACACACACAGAGTTAGTTCAATGGTAGAGCAAAGAATAGGAGAAGACCCCCACACACACACACCCTGCCCCAGTTATCTTCAAGTCTTGGGTCTACATATCCTGGGAGAATCAGGTGTCTGGGTCTCCAAAAACCTTGTAGAAGACAATCCAAGCTCAGATCCTGCTTGGTTGATGGTTCTAAGTCCAGGTGGGATGGTTAACTCTGATTATCAACTTGATTGGATAAAAAAATGCCTCCAGTAGAACCAGCAAGATGGTTCAGCAGGTAAGGGTACTCGGAACCTACCTATGTGTCGGCAGAAGAAAACCACTCCACAAAGTTGACCTCTGCCCTCCACAAGTGTCCTGTGGCACGCTCACACATACACACGTGCACTTGAATAATAAATGAAATCTATCTTTAACAAGGAAATGGCTATGGCATCACTGAAGCGTGCTGCTGGGTGCACTTATGAGCGTGTGTCCAGGAGGACTAAAAAAGGGGCTAAGACCCACCTTGAATGTACACGGCGCCAGAGTCTAGACCGGAATAAAAATGGGAAGGGGGTTAATCTGAGCAATGGCATTCTCCTTTGTCTGCTTCCCATTCTGCCAAGATGTGAGAAAGTGGGGGACCCTTAGCCCCATGCTCCACTGCTATGCCCCCCAACCATGATGGAATGTATCCCTCAAACACTAGGCCAAACTGAACCTCACCTCCCTCCAGCTGCTTGTTACCAAGTACCTGGTCACAGCAATTAAAATAAGTAACAAGTTTTCTGAACAACAGCTGAATTTCTTTTTTCTTTTTTCTTTTTCTTTTTTTTTAGTTTTTCAAGACAGGGTTTCTCTGTGTAGCTTTGCACCTTTCCTGGAACTAGTTCTATAGATCAGGCTGGCCTCAAACTCACAGAGATCCACCTGGCTCTGCCTCCAAGTGCTGGGATTAAAGGCGTGTGTCACCACTAGGCTTTCTTTGGATGTCTGAAGCATGATCCTAATTAGTCTTAACCAAATAGTCTTAACCACAGTCAGATATCAGGGTAAAAGCTGAAAGACCAGAGAAGCAAAGCAGCCAGCCACTGTCACTTCTTACTTCTAGGAAATCTCAGACCAATTTGGGGGAGGGGGAGCCTCTCTCTATGAATCCTCAGACTGAATAGGCCCAAATCCTGTCTCCACCTGCCTTATATTCTGTCTCCACCTCCCACATGCTGGGATCAAAGGCATGTACCACCACTGCCCAGTTCTGTTTCTCTTTTAGACTGGATCAATCTCCTGTAGCGCAGGGTGGCCTTGAACTCCTGATCTTCCTGCTTCCTCCTCTCAAGTGCTGGGATTAAAGGTGTGTGCTACCACGGCCTGGTCTCTATGGTTAACTAGTGGCTAGCTCCACCCTCTGATCTCCAGGCAAGCTTTGTCAGAATACAAACAAAATATCATACAAGAGACGTCCACAAAACAACCCCCAGTGACAGAGCCATCTCCACACTCGGGACCAGAGATCAAGTCCTGTTTCTTAGCCTTTCCTCTTGGACACGCGTGGGTGGGTGCAAGTTGTGAAACCATTACTGACTGTTCTCATTTGCTGATGCTGCTTAAGATCTGTCTGACAGACATACAGGGAGCGAGAGACTTTAGAACACCCAGTCCTAAATGGGATGTCGCCATTAAACCTCTCCCCTCAGGGCTCAAGGAACTGGCCGAGGAGGAGGTGGAAAGATTGTAAGAGCCAGAGGGGCTGGAGGACACCATGGACCCAGGGCCTTCCAGACACAACAGGGCTGATGCACTATGAACTCAGAGACTGTGGTCCCATGCACAGGGACTGCTCGGGTCCAACCCAGATGGAGTCCCAGCTCTAAGAGGAGTAAGTGGACGCGATCTCCCGTCCCTAACTCAGAAGTTATCTCCAGTCGACAACTGCTCACAAAGGAAAAATTAGTTTTCTCAGGTGGAATCTCACTGATATACAAATCTCACTGAAGCGCAGGCCCCACTCCCAGCAGTAGACGGCCAGCAGGAAACAAACTCAATGGTATTTTTGGAGATTTTTTTTTTTAACCTTACTGGTCTTTTGCTTGTAATACTATGGTTTCTCATTTTGTGGTTTTATATGATTTCTCTTTCTCTCCCTCCTTGTGTGAGATGTGCAGTGTGGTATGGTGTGTGTGTGTGTGTGTGTGTGTGTGTGTGTGTGTGTGTGTGTGTGTTTGTGTGTAAATGTGTGTGTCCACATGTGTATGTGTGTGTGCATGTGTGTGTCCACATGTGTATGTGCATGTGTGTGTCCACATGTGTAGTGTGTGTGTGTGTCCACATGTGTATGTGTGTGCATGTGTGTATCCACATATGTAGGGTATGTGTGCGTGTGTATGTCCACATGTGTATGTGTTTGTGTGCATGTGTGTATCCACATGTGTGTGTGCATGTGTGCGTCCACATGTGTAGGTGTGTGTCCACATGTATAGGTGTGTGTATGTCCATATATGTGTGTGTGCATGTGTGTCCATATGTGTACGTGTGTATGCATGTGTGTATCCACATGTGTAGGTATGTGTGTGCGTGTGTGTGTCTACATGTGTATCTGTGTATCCACGTGTGTATGTGCTTCTCATGCTTTTTCTTTATTTTTTTCTCTTTCTGTTCTGTTCTCCTTGGTTTGGTTTTTTTATTTGCCTGTTTTCTGAAGACAGCGAGAAAGAAGGTGTGGAGCTGGATGGGTGGAGAGGATCTAGGAGGAGATGGGGAAGAGGAAACTGATCAGACTTTATTGTATGAACCTTGTTATGGACTTTTTGGGGTTTTTTGGGGGGAAGGGTGTTCTGTTTTCTTTTTCAGACAGGGTTTCTTTGTGTAGCCCGGGCTATCCTGGAACTCACTCTGTAGACCAGGATGGCCTCAAACTCACAGAGATCCACCTGCCTTTACAACTGCTGGGATTAAAGGCATGCAACACCATTGCATGGCTGTTGTTGTTGTTGTTTGTTTTGTTTTAGTTCAGTTTTTTGACTCAGCTGCCAACACCCTGAGACATTTCCTGGAAACCTGCTGGCCATTCAGGTCAAGGAATCAGGTAAGCTATCTTCCCTCTCTTTCCAGTCATCCCATCCTGCAGCAGACTACCTGCTGGGGCCTCTGCTCCATCTGCCCCCATTCCCAGGGGGCAGATCATGGCAGACGCAGCTTTCCTTCCTCCTTTGAACTCTTGCAATGCCACCCCACGTCTAGCACACCCCCATTCCTTAGGTCAGATCCCAATACCTAGAAACAAGTGCCCTGGTACCTCCAGTGGCCGCACTGGGCAGGATCTCTGAAGCATTCTGCACCAAGCAACCCACAGCCACCACGCTCTCCTAAACACCCAAAAGAGCAATAGAAACCAAGGAACAAAACACCCACCCAGGAAAGAGGCCAGATATCAGCATCTAGAATTAACAATCGTTCCAAACCCAGAGGCTTGGATGCCAGTGTAAAAACACAACCAATAACAGCCAGGACTAGATGTCTCCACGAGAGCCCAGCAACCCTACTCCAGTAGTCCTGAGAAATGCAATACAGCTGAAGCACAAGACAAGGACTTCCAAATAACAATCATGATTAGGCCCAAGGACCTTAAAGAGGAAATCAATGAATCCATTAAGAAATCTATGATACACAAATGGTGGAATGAAATGAAGAAAAAAAGTTCAGGACATGAAAGCAGAAATGGAAGCAATAAAGAGAACCCAAACTGAGGGAAAGCTGGAAATGAAAAGTTTAGGAACTCAAACAAGAACCTCAGAGGCAAACATTGCCCAACAGAATACAAGAGATGGGGCAAAGACTCAGACATTGAAGACACAATAGAAGAGATCATGCACGTCTTTTACTTTTTTGGTTAGAGTTACCTCCAGATTTTTTTTTTTTGAGGTATTGTTTCCCTGATTTCTTTCTCAGTATATCTGTCATGATTTTCTTTCCTGCTACATAAATGTTGATCAGCTGTAGGGGCTTCCTGGTTTATCAGCTGTAGGGTTACTTATGTATACAATCATATCCTCTGCAAATAAAGATACTTGAACCTCTTCCCTTCCCGTTTGTCTCCCCGTGATCTCCTTCAGTTGTCTTGCTGCTCTAGCTAAGACTTCAAGTGCCATATTCAATAGATATTGAAAGAGTGGGCGAGCAAGGAAAGAGAGACCACGATAAATGAAGACATCATGGGACTAGGGAGAAACAGGGTGCTAGGGAAGTTCCCAGGAATCCACAAGGATGACCCCACCTTAGACTACATCTAGAGGGTGCCTGAACTGGCCTACTCCAGTGGCCAAATGGCTGAATACCCTAACTGTCATCATAGAGTCCTCATCCAGTGACTAATGGAAGCAGATGCAGAGATCCACGGCTGGTTGCCAGGTCAAGCTCCAGGAGTCCAACCAATGAAAGAGAGGAAGGATTCTATGAGCAAAGGACATCAAGATCATGATGGGGAAATGTACAAAGACAACCAGCCAAACTAGTGGAAACTCATGAACTGTGAACCAATAGCTGTGGAGGCCCCATGGGACTGGACTGGGCTCTCTGGATAGGTAAGACAGTTGTTTAGCTTGAACTGGTTAGCGGGACCCCAGGTAGCAGGGTTGGGACCCATCCCTGGTGCATGAGCTGGCTTTTTGGAGCCCAGTACCTACAGTGGGACACCTTGTGCAGCCTTGGTGCAGGGAGGAGGGCCTTGGACCTGCCTCAACTGAATGTACCAGGCTCTGCTGACTCTCCACAGGAGACCTTGCCTTGAAGGAGGTGGGAATGGGGGAGTGGGGTGTTGGAGGGGAAGGCTGGGGGGCAGAAGGAGGGAGGAGAGGGGGATCTGTGGTTGGTATGTAAAATGAATAGAAAATTTCTTAATAAAAAAAGAAATGGGCAGGAAAATTTTTTTTTTAAAAATGTTGCTGTTGTCATGGTGTCTCTTCACAGCAATAAAAACCCTAACTAGGACACCTACCCAGAGCCTTTACCTCTACTGACTAGTGTTCACAGTACTGGGAGGTACTCTGAATACTACCGGAGTTGTGTGCAGGTAACCACCAAACCAGTTACAACCCCTTGGACCTACAGTGGTGACCTGCAGGCAAGATACACTGGTACAGTAGCAACGCAAAGCTTGTAAGGGTGACCAACCACTAGCTGATTAGATTGAAGGCCTACTTCGTGAGATGATCCCCAACTGAGATGAGACCTGAGACTAGATAGCCCAGAGACCTAGGGGGAAAACCAAATACTACTGTACTGCTAAAGAAACACAGTAATAAAATGACTCCTAGTGACATTCTGCTAGACTCATAGGTCAGTGCCTTGTTTAGCCATCATCAGAGCAGCTGCCTCCTGTAGCTAATGGGAACAAATACAGAGACCCACAGCCAGACAAAGTGCAAAGAGTGAGACCCCTTGGAACACTCAGCTCTAAACAGGATGCTGGCACTCCATCTGATTGGACCTGTGCAGGTCCTATTGCTGCTGTCACAGTCTCTGTGAGTTCATATGTACAGCAGTCCTGTTGTGTCTAGAAGGCACTATTTCCTTGGAGTCTTCCATCCCCTCTGACTCTTAAAATCTTTCCACTTTCTCTCCTGCAAACAGAGTTCCCGATAAACAGAGATAGAGTTTTCTGTCCCATACACTTGATTATACATAGCAGTCACTTCCCAAATTATCACTCAGCGTCTTATATGAATTATAAATGCTTGGCCAATGACTCAGGCTTATTACTAGCTAGCTCTTACATTTAAATTAACCTGTATTTCTTGTCTATGCTTTGCCACATGGTTTGTGGCTTGTTACCTCACTTTTCAACATGTCTTGTTTTCTCAGCATCTACCCTGACTCCGCCCTTCTTCATCTCCGTATTCAGTTTGATTGTACCATCTAACCTTATCTTGCCTCACCATTGGCCAAAACCACTTTATTATCAACCAATGTGAGCAACACACGTCCACAGCATACAGAAGGACATTCCACAGAAGTTCCCTGTGCCCTGAGGGGATGGATCTTGTCAAGTCATCCCATTTAGGACTGAGCATTCCAAGGTCTCTCACTCTCTGCATATTGGAAGACCCGTTTTAAAAAGCAAAAACAAAACAGATGCCTAGTAGAAGACAAAGAGGCCTCCAGTGTCCACCTCTGCCAAGACACCAAGTTGAGTGGATGGATGGACCACAACAGTGCACCCAAAGCAAAACAAGGGCTCTGCACCTCCAGAGTGGCCTGGTTACCCCTGTATAAGTCACATGATCTTCCCATGGCCTTCCTCTGGCCTTTTCTCATTCCATGGGAAACTCCTGACGTGACTAGGTTTCAGTGTGTCTCCAGCATGTGAAAAAGATGCCTAATCCTTTTAGTGCAAAGGATAATCGTTTTGGAAAACACTAGCACCTAGCACCAGCTTGCACTCAGTGACATTTCCTCTGAAGTTATTATCCCAGCTGGAATTTGAACGGCAAAGCGTTTTTGATGCTCTGGGAAACTCACCCAACATCCAGAGCTACGCTCCTCTCTGGCATATTTCTTGGATGATGCAGCTTTCTGTACTTGCACTGCCTTTGCAAATCTCACCTGAGAACACATGCCTCTCTACCCTACCACCTCCCGCCCCCACCCTGGGGTATCTGGGCAAACAGCTCTGAGACACGAGAAGGGTTCATCCTGGGTGGGCCAACAGCGACAGGAACAGGTGAGTTGTAAAGAAACTGAGAATGGAGCAGAGACAGCGGAGAGAAGTACCCAGAAAATAGACTCAGAAGCTAGGTCACATGGGTTGTTGGGATGGCTCATAAGGCAAAGGTCCTTGCTACCAAACCTGGCAACCTGAGTTCTATCCCCAGGACCTACATGTGGAAAGGCCAGACTCCCCAAAGTTGTTCTCTTTCCTAATATGCTGTAGCATGCATGTGTGTACATGCAAATAAATAGATGTAACTTTAAAATTTTAAAGAGGAGCCAGAGACATGACTTAGTGGTTTAAAGCACTGGCTGCTGTTCCAGGGGACCTTGGTTTGATTCCCAGCATCCAAGTGGTGACTATAACCATCTGTAAATCCAGCCCTAGGGCTTGTCTGCCCTCCAAGGGCAGCAGGCACATTTGTGGTACACAGATGTACATGTAAACAAAACACCCGTACACATAAAAAAATAAAATAAAAATTTTAAAGAAACCCTAGCGTGGAAAGGACAAGATGAGTTTCCACTAGTTTGGCTATTTGTCCCTGTGCTTTTTCCAGTCATGGTCTCAACAATTCTCACTCATTCAATCCCTCCTCTTTCTCGTTGACTGGACTCCTGGAGCTCCACCTGGGGCCTGGCTGTGGCTCTCTGCATCCGCTTCCATCAGTCATTGGATGAGAGTTCTAGCGTGACAATTAGGGTGTTTGGCCATCCAGATCACCAGAGTAGGTCAGAACTATGAACCAATAGCTGAGGAGCCCCCAGCTGGATCAGGCCCTCTGGATAAGCAAGACAGTTGATTAGCTTGATCTGTTTGGGAGGCATCCAGGCAGTGGGACCAGGACCTGTCCTTAGTGCATGAGCTGGCTGTTTGGAACCTGGGGCCTATGCTGAGACACTTTGCTCAGCCTGGGAGGAGGGGACTGGACCTGCCTGGACTGAATCTGCCAGGTTGAACTGAATCCCCAGGGGAGTCCTTGCCCTGGAAGAGATGGGAATGGGGGGTGGGCTGGGAAGGGGGTGGGGGGGGAAGGAGGAGTGGGACAGGGGAATCCGTGGCTGATATGTAAAATTAAATTAAATTATTAAAAACAAGCAAACAAACAAAAAGGACAAGATGAATTTATTGAAGAGTTTACCATGGCCAGATTGGTTCCAAGTGACAGCCAGCTGTTGGATCTGGACATAGCACAGACTTAACATCAGCCTAATGTGGTGGGTTGACTCTGTTCTCTTTCTCCAAAGGCAAAAAACAAAGCAGTGAATCCAAGGCTACAGAAAGGGAGGACCTAGAGCTGCCTGAACCTCCCATCATTTTGCGAGCAGTCGTCTGAGCGCCATAATACCCTAAGCACTGAGACAGGATGAGGAGCTGACAGACAGACAGAGGGTTTTCTTGCAAGTGTCCAAAACTAAGCACGCCTCACAAACAAAACTCTGCATCTCTAAATGCAAAGCGACCACAGCCTCCTCAGGTCAGAGCGTTACCGAGAAGGCATGCCCAGAGCTGGTTCACTTTTATAAGCGATTAGGCTGGCAATCAGCCACAGAATGAACTCCAGATTTCTCTGCACCGTTAATTTCCTCCTGAGAATCAAGAACCCGGGACATGGCTCAGCATACCTTGGCAAGGCTCTTTCCTGAGATGGAGAGCAATTGACAGGGACTAACTGAGTTTACATTATTCTCATTAGTATTTAAAGACTTTAATTATGCATATATGTGTGAGGAGGAGGGTATATGTGCATGAGTACAGGTGCATTTGGGAGTCCAGAAGAGAGCACTGGTTCCCCTGGAGCTGGAGTTACAGGCAGTTGTAAAATACTGACCTTAGTGCTGGGAACAAAACTCAGGCCCTTTGCAAGAACGGTATGCACTCTTAACCACCTAGTCATCTCTGAGGCCCTCACTCTTGACTCTTTTTTAAAATGTGAGGCCTAGAACCTAGAATAAAATGCTAGAGTCTCCTTAAAACCTTGGGTCTATAAGACACTTTGTAGTGGGATAAAAGAGAGGAGAAACAGTCACCACACTGAAATCATGGAGACGCCATCTCTGGCTCAGAACTGAATAAGGAAGATAGTTGCCCCATTACACAGAGCCATCTCTGTCCAGTACAGCTGGAGCCCAGCCTGCACTGGGAGCGTTTGTAGAAGGAGCATGTTGCTGGAGGGCTTCTTTCCAGGTTCCACCAAGTCCTGCAGTCCCACAATCCACGTATAAAATAATCACTCAGACACTTATATTATTATAAACTGTATGGCCGTGGCAGGCTTCTTGCTAACTGTTCTTATATCTTAAATTAACCCATTTTTATAAATCTATACCTTGCCACGTGGCTGGTGGCTTACTGGCATCTTTACATGTTGCTTGTCCTGGCGGTGGCTGCAGTGTATCTCTCCTTCTTTCTGTTTCCCCAATTCTCCTCTCTCTTTGTCCCGCCTATACTTCCTGCCTGGTCACTGGCCATCAGTGTTTTATTAATATAGAGTGATATCCACAGCAGGAGCACCCTGATGCAGCAGCGCTATCTTCTGCTAATGACCTCGTTCTGCAGCTCTTCAGCTATAGTCCAAAACACTCAAGGAGGTTTGTGGCGAGAGCCTTCACAAGACGCTCCTGGTGGCGCCTCACCATTTCCTCCGCTTCTCTCTAGGAGGGCACTGTTTTTCCCTCTCTCACCACAGAGCTGGCACACTTCCCTCCTGTCCCTGGGGGTCCAGAGTCAGTCTCGTAAGGCCGCTGTAGCTTGATTTTTTCGCCTTGCCCACAGTCAGGACAAATCTCTGTCACCCGCCAGTCCCACAGCCGCTCAGACCCAACCAAGTAAACACAGACACTTATATTGCTTTCAAACCGTATGGCCGTGGCAGGCTTCCTGCTAACTGTCCTTATCTTGCTAACTGTGCTTTTATCTTAAATTGATCCATTTCCATACATCTATACCTTGCCATGTGGCTGGTGGCTTACTAGCGTCTTCACATGCTGCTGGTCATTGCGGCGGCTGCAGCGTCTCCTTCTGCCTTTCTGTCCTTTTATCCTGCCTAGCCACGGCCGATCAGGTTTTATTTATTAACCAATCAGAGCAACTTGACATACAGACCATCCCCCAGCACAGCCAAGTGCAGACCATCTCAAACACCTGCACTCAGGCCCATGGTCCTAATCATCCTCTATACGGACCTGCTGGGTAACGCCACAAAGAACCTGAGAATGGGCTCCCACAGGACATACAGAACATCCCACAGCAGGCCGCTGCTGATTGTCTTTCCTTACAGAAAGCAGAGGGACATCAAACACTGTTGGCCTAAAAATGAGTCCATTTAATCTGGTACTATTGCTTTAATCCCAATTTACAATACCAGTGCAATCAAATGTTCATCACTGCCTATACAAAAACCACAAATTACAATGTTCCAGGGTTTCCACTGGAGTCCCGCGTCAAAGAGAAGGACCTGTGTGCTTAATGCAGTTTCTGCTAATGTTCCTCTTTCAACAACATGGTGAGGTTGGTGCTGCTGTTTCCACTTCAAGGATAAGCTCAGGAACAGGATGACAATGCCTGAGGTCAACCAGAAAGCCACCAGTTCCACTTCACACTGTGCAGTGTTAGGGCCTCAGTGGGATGAAAGATCCCATGCTAATAACAGGATTAAAGACAGAATTCATGAGACCAAATACTGCTCTTTTACTAGTCTAAGACTTGATTTTGAATTAATAAAAGTTGAACATTAGTGATCACTCTGAGGAGGAGAAAATGGGAACTATCATCAAATACAGCTTATGTGGCGAATGCACGCTATTTACAAAGCATAAAATGCATATAAATGGATATGCCACAAGCAAAACTTCAGGCTCAGTGAGAAACAGTAATGTATAAAACTGATTCTACAAACATAAAGCCTGATTGCAAATATTGCTAGAATAACCACTGAAAAGCATATGCTTTGTCACAGTGTTTAAACAGTAGGCTACAGAGCAGGCATTATAACTGTTGACAAGAAGTGTTATGCATTTTACTCTGTGGTGGATAGCCAAGCTCACTTCTGTGTTGCTATGATAAACACCATGACCCAAAGCAACTCAGGGAGAATATGGTTTATTTCTTCTTATACTTTATGCTCCGTCATCAAGGGAAGTCAGGACAGGAACCAAATTAGAAACCACAGAAGGATGCAGCTTACTGGCAGGCTCAGCCTGCTTTCTTATACAGCCCAGGACCACCAGCCCAGAGGTAGCACACTCACATTGGTCTACACCACATCAATCATTAATCAAGAAAATGTCCAACAGACACACCCACAGGCCGATCTGATAGAGGCAATTCCATAATTGAGGTTACCTCTTCCCAGGTGACTAGTTTGTGTCAAGTTGACCAAAAAAACTAACCAGCACACTAGCTAAAGGATGATTGGATAAGCAATAAAAAAGGAACAGCTTTGAATATTCAGTGCTTTTTTATTTTACTGACTGGATAAACAATAGGGAAGGAAACTGCCCTGAATAGTCAGTAATTTTTAAATTTTTCTTCTGACCACTAATCATCTCTTCTGGCAAATCTAATATAAAGTCATGTTTGGTAAAAAATAAAGGGAGAATTTCCCCTGTGAAATAAAAGCTTACTGAGAGTGTTTAATCTGGGCATGTGCAGAAGGCTGGCAGCAATGTATGACAATGGGAAGAGGACCCCCAGGAAACCTGCCCAGGATCACCTAGCCACGTGACCTTGGCCAGCCTCTCTCCCTCAGCATCTTCTGAACCACGAGGGAGCTTGTCCCGGACCCAGGAACCGGCTATCTTCTGGTTCTAAAATTCTGTTCACATGCTTACCCTGTTTGTGACTGTGCCGTGACTGTGCCCCATTCAATAGGGGAAATCCAAAGACAAAGTCTGAGGCATGGGTGAGAGCACGCTCTCTCTCCCTCAGGTTCTACAAGACAGCCCACCGGCTGGGATGAAAACCACAAGGTAAAACCCACACTGCTGAGAAGAAAGCAAACAGGACCCACGACTAGTTAGGAAGCCGATTTTTGAATGGGGTTCTCTCAGAGAATTTTCAGTGAAAAGGCCAGACAGCAAATCTTTGAGGCTTCATGGCCTTGAAATCTCTGGTATAAGAACTTCGCCATCGTCATGGGGGAGCACCCCACAGATAGCACAGGAATAGGATGTGGCTATGCTCCAAAGAAACTCTATTCAAAAATAGGCATGGCCGGGCCCAACCTAGGAGTAGCTTTGGGAGCTCTTAGGAGTGGGAGTCCTCGTGCTCAGTACCACTTACAGGAGGAAACTGACAGAACTGCAGAGCCCACTGACAGCAGCTGTCGGCCAGGTCCACCTCCACTGGGAGGCACTGGCTTCTCAGTGTAACTGGTGTGTTCCACCCGCCATGCACTCAGCTTTAAAGTTCTCAGGGTTGCAGATGAGAACAGCATCACTTCACAAAGCAAAGAGGGCACCATGCTCACTTCTCACACCGCCTGAGAGAAATCTGGGGTGTCTGTACATACCTCGAGCTGCTCTGACAATCTATTCCAAATGTTGATTATACTGTGAACGTGATAACCAGGGGCACACAAGGGTATGGGTGGGAGAGGGGGTCAAGCAGAAAAGAGAAGGTATTTCAGTCAGGGCTTCTACCTTTCAGTCCCTCAAAAGGCTAATGACTGTTCCCCAAGGCAAATGTTTGCACACTATAATTTTACAATTAGGCTGTGAATGGGCAGGTCTACTTATGGTCAATCAGAGGAAAGAGGGCTCATTTTAAAAGGATGGAGTAGGATTTCTGGGGCACAAGCGTTAGCTGAAATTCCCTACACCTAATGAAAATAGGAACGCATATTTTCTACTATTTATGAACATAGGGGCTACTTCTTTAAAGCTCTAGAGGGTGTGCATGGTTGGTCTCTTTTCACCCAAGAATGGCTTCAGTATTTTGAGTTATATTAAATCTTAGAAGCACAAATGACTAGCTGAACATTAAATTATTTTCTTGCATATTAGGTAATTGCTGGTATATAATATGTTTTAAATGGAAGGAAGTTAATTTACCTCCAGACAGCCAGTGCTTTAAATTGGTCTAAGGAATTTAAGAACACAACAGGTCTAAGCACATGAATTCCAGGTCATTGGCTTTAGTTTTTGATGGGCAGGAACAGCAGCTGGGCCTAATTACTCCCGTGTGTATCTAGCAGGCTATTATTTGGCTAATTGATCTATTTTAAGTGGGCAGCATTTTAGTGACAAGTTGTAAACACAAGGCTTATATTGTTTAAAGAATAAAGTTTCTTATATATCCGATGCTTTTTCTGCAGGGTCCTTCTATAGGAACTGTTCAGTGTCAGTTTATTAAAACACAGACCAATTTTCATTGCAGCAAGAAGATCAAAATATCTACCAGGATGTTTCAGCATCCAGAGGACCATGGATTGTTGTCTCATTGGCTGAGAGATCCCAGAAGAGAGAAAAAGTTATCACAACTGAGAAAATGGATAGGGGGTTAAGTAGCTTCACACACTGTCCCCCAGAGTCAATAGAATATACAGGTCACTTCCACCCCTAGTCTTCCGCAGCCTAAAGTTCTACTGTGAGCATTCATGTCCTTGGTCCTCCTACCACCTCTATAAATCCTTTGTTTAAAACACAACAACAACAACAAAAGCCAACACCGTTGCCTGGTGTGTTAACTTAGTATTCTGCACCTTGGCTGAAAATGAAGCTGTAAGAATTTTCCAGCAGAGTCTTTAGGGACTTTGGTGTGTAGAATCATATCATCTGCAAATAGGAATACTACAACTTCTTTCCTACCCCCTTCACCTTTAAAAGTATTCCCTTTCCCTCCTCCATTTGTCTTACTGTTGTAGCGAAGGCTTCGAGTACCTGTGTAAGCTCAAGCCAGGCAAAATCCCAGCCTAGAAGGAGGAGGTCGGCACAAGGTCTCACTCCTAGCTGAGGAGCATTGGCCACTGATAGCTGCCAGGAGAGGAAATGTTAGCTTTCTTAAGGGCATGGCCCCTGCTAGGTCAAACAGGATCCAGCCGATGCCACACATCCAAGAGTACGTAGTCAGCACTAATGGGGCTTGATGGTTTCTTAAAGGGGGGGGCACAAAATTGAATGGGTCTAGAATGGGGGAGGTAGATCTGGGAGGAGATGGGAGGAATGGATATAATCAAAACGCAATGTATGAAATTCTCAAATAAATAAAGACAATCTTCAATTTTATTTTAAACTTTATTATAAGAAAATATGCAAGCTGGAGAGATGGCTCAGAGGTTAAGAGCACTGACTGTTCTTCCAGAGGTCCTGAGTTCAATTCCCAGCAACCACATGATGGCTCATAACCATCTGTAATGAGATCTGGCGCCCTCTTCTGGCCTGCAGGGATACATGCAGACAAAACACTGTATACATAATAAATAAATAAATCTTAAAAAAAAGAAAATTTGCAAATAAAAAAATTTGTCAGTTTATAATCTGAAGAAGGTAAATGCATTGCTGTACTGCTGATCACTTATAGTTACTGACTGTGAAGGCTGAATGACTTAGATGTGCAAAGACTATTCAGTAATACCTGGTACACAAGCACTCAGAGGCTGTTACCAGAGACCGGTAGCTTCTTTTTGAGTTTTGAGATAAGTAACACTCAGTTGCCCAGACTAACCTTAGACTCACTCTGTAGCCCAGGCAGACTTCCTACTTGATATCTCCCTGTCTCAGTCTCTGAGTTGCTGGGATTTGGGAACTGCATCATCAACCCTGGCTTAACTTCTTACAGAACTCAGACCACTCAGTTTTACACTGGAGACAGTCTTGTTTCCCAGGGGAAACAGGCATCTCCTAATATGTTATTCTCAGTAGACTATATTCTAATTCCTAGATACCAACAAAATTGCTCTTCTCAGAATCTTCCCCTTGTGATATTCTGGGTATGTCTGTGCAGAGGGCAAAGGCTTGTTGAGCCTAAATTAAACATCCGGTATATACAAACTATTTGAACCACACTACACAAATACTGCTATGTTCTCAGCCTGGACATTTCTTTCTGCTCTTCCCACTGCTTCCTTCAGAGGGAAACGTGCATGGCAATGTCCACTCAAGTCAAAGGTTCTGTCTCCATTTTCTGCTTCTAACAAGTAAATGAAAATACAACACAATTTCTTTTTTCAAAGATGAGATGAAGTAACCCAAGAATACTTCCTGAAATACTCAGAAATTTATTCATAGAAGTAATTAGCTGGAGCAATCCTCTCATATTGGAGTAACATAATTCCATGGCCAAAAGGTCAACCGCAGATTTACAAATGCCTTTTTGTCCAGACATCCTACTACCTAGCAGACTTTGGGATGAAGAGGAAAATATAAATAAATACATCTTTGCGAAATATTTCCTCCTGTGACTACTCAATGACCATGGATTGGGTTGGTGTTTTGTTTTGTTTCTTAATGTGTATTTTTCTCCTTGACCAAAGCTATTTTCCCTGGAGATGTTCCAACAATATACTGTTAACATATCCCCATTATGGAATTCATCTGGAAAATTTTGCAACTTAAGAAAACATCCCCAACATCTCACAGACGTCTCTGTGGGCCTGCAGACTGGAGACCAAAAGCATACAGTAAATATTTTTTTTTTTTTTGTGAAACTCAAAAGGAGTTGGTGATTTGTACAACTGAGTATATTTGTAATGACTCACTGGAGAAGTCAAGATTCTGTTCACATGCATTTGGTCTGGAGGTTAAGGATCCAGAGGCTCAAACGTACACAGCGTCTGACTCAAGAGCAGAGGCTCAATAAATATTTGTTGAACAAATGAAAGTTGCAGTTAACACTCATTAGCCCACTACTCTGTGGTAAGAACTTTAATTCCTTGGAGCTTCTGTGTGGGAGCTGAGGTAGGAAGATCCCAACTTCCAGGCCAACAGAGAAGATTCAGCCATGGATGGATGGATGGATGGATGGATGGATGGATGGATAAATGAGGCTGGGAAGATAGCTCAGTAGGGATAGAGCTTGCTATGCAAGCATGAGGTCCCCCAAATCTACATAAAATAATAGGGCATGGAGGTGAGTGCTCATAATCCCAGCACTGGGGAAGTAGAGGCAGGCAAATAATGGCACTTGTTAGCCAACCTAATCTGTGAGAACCAGACCGAGTAAGAGACCTTGTCTCAAAAACTAAAAAACCAAGGTGAACAGCACCTGAGGAACAACACTGTGGTCGTGCGCGCGCGCGCGCGCGCGCGCGCACACACACACACACACATACATACACCAAACATAAAATTCTTGAAGCTTCCATTTCCACAGTAAAAAGGTACTACATCCAGTTAATCCTCATTAGTCAAGTCATTATAATGCTGCTGCATATGCTAAACCATACTCACTAGGGGAATTAGGTAGGGCTGCTGCCTGTCTCTGGTCATAACATTTTCAACCCACTACCTTATTTTATATGTTTCTGTTCAAAGACCTTCTCTGGCAAGCATCACAGATCCATTAATGTCAAAGTCACAGTCAACAAGACCTATGGAGCATATAACCTGTCCTGGAAGGCACTTCACACCCTTTTCTGGACTTAGAAACACTGCTCAGAGATTCCACACTACACTTAGGGGCTGTTTTAAACAGTGACATCATTGACAAAATACAAAACCACAAAAAGCATAATGCTATGCAGACTACAAAAAAAAAATCCTTTTCACAATATGAGAGTTAAAGTAAGATAGAGCATTGTCTTCCTTCCTCCCTCAGCTGGAGACATGGACACAGGGTGCTCAAACCATTCCCTGCTACACACATGCCCCTAAATAATTACAAAAGGACATCAAGTGGTTACATATTAAGTTCTCCAAGTGGATAAGTTTTGAAATGTGCTGTTTTGGATATGATTAGTAATCTACAAATAATGAAAATCAACTATGCCTTAATCACCAACTATCCACTATCTCAGTGCCACCACCAGGATACAAGAGCTATCTCCAGAAGTTTCCTCCCCTGCTGTACTAATAGTCCAGAGGGGAAGGTAAACTAGTAATCAACTACAAACATTGTGACTGAATGTGACAGCTGCATGACGTAAAAGTTCTATAAACAGGGGCTGGAGACGCAGTCCTTGAGAACACTGGCTGCTCTCACAGAGGACCCAGTTTTGGTTCCCAAGATGCACAACAAACTCATAAGCATTTGTAACTCTAGTTTCAGGGGATCTGGTGCCATTTTCTGGTCTTCTTAGGTACCAAGCACACACCTGGTACATATGTGTACATGCAGGCTAACATTCACACATATAAAATAACTTTTTTAAGCTCTAGAAATACACCCAGAGACTTGGGCATGCTGTGTAAGGCCATAAATAGGCTGAAGGGCAGTGGGGAAAAAGAGTCTATTTCATGAGGCTCCAAAGTAACAGGTAATCAACTTCATAGATGTGGTGGAGACTGAAAGACAGGGAAATAGTAACTCCAGTGACTGTATTTGGGAGGCTGGGACTTTAACCAGAAGCTGGGAACCAAGACCTGGAATGCAGAGTGGTCAGGAAACAGGAGCAGGAAGAAGTGTCTTAGACGGAGGTGTGGGTAGAGCCTTGGCGTTATCTCTGGCTGTTTGACTGGTATCACAGCACACTACAAACCAAGCAACTTGTAAACACCTGGAACTTGGGGATCTCAGTACTGGAGGCTACAAGTTCAACATCACAGTCACAGCATGGTGAGGTTCTGGTGAGAGTCCTCTGGTTTGCAGTCCTCACAGGGGAAAGGAAAAGAAAGATAGCTCTCTAGGGTCCCCTTGTGAGGACATTCACTAACCTCATTCATGAGGGTAAAGCCTTGATCCTCTCCCAAAAGTACCACCCATTGCCTTACAGACAGTTCCACCACCTGGATTTGGAACATATACTTAGACCTTAGCAGGAGCTCCTAAAAAGAGACAAGCAGTAAGTGACTGGCACATCAGAGAGAATATAAAACGGCCCCTCTCGTACCAGGATTTTTCTTTTGGGCCAAGAACCAGCTCCCAAATCATGACACAGAGACTTATTATTAATTTTGAATGCTTGGCCTAGCTTAGGCATGCTTCTGGCTAGCTCTTTTAACCTACACCAACCTGTGTCTCTTTATCTACCTTTTGCCTCAGGGCTTTTTACTTTCTTTATGTATGTCTTATTTTCACTGCTTCTTGAGTCCACTGGCTGGTGTCAGCCTGGCTTCTGGTCCCGGACATCTCCCTGTTCTCTCCTCCTCCTCCTCCTCTCGTTCCTCCTTCTCTTTGAGCCTAGATTTCTGCTATTTATTCTCTGCCTGCCAGTCCTGCCTATCCTTTCTTTCTCCTGCCTAGCTACTGGCCATTCAGCTCATTATTAGACCAATCAGGTGCCTTAGGCAGGCAAGGTAGAACAGCTTTTCATAATTAAACAAATGCAGCATAAACAAAAGCAATATACTGTTACATAATTAAAGTAATATTCCGCAACATAAATGTAACACACCTTTGCCTAGTTAAAATAATATCCCACAACATGCTCTGTATCTGCCAGCAGAGATAAAATAATGGAAACAGGTGAACACAGCTGAGATGGGAAGAGACCCCCCTCTAATACCCTGAGCATTAGCTGTCCCCCAAGACTTGTCCAGCATGCAACCCTAAAAAGGAATAGACATACAACACAGATAACACCTCAGCTTGAACCCACTAGCCACCTCCACACCAGTCCTTTAAATTAGACTGCCACAATTAAGTCCCCAATCCTGCTTGGGAGCTACTGAGCCCAACAGTTCAGGTATGAGCTAAGGAAGAAGTAAGTGACAGATTGTCAGGCAGGTAAGGTACGGTCAGTGTCTTTTCTGTTTACTTTCTATTGCTGGGATGAGACACCCTGTCCAAGCCAACATATAGAAGGCAGAGTTTGTTTGGGACTTAACAGTTTCAGAGGGTGAGTCCATGACCATCACGATGGGGAGCATGGCAGCAGGCAGGCACGGTGCTGAAGCAGCAGCTGAAAGCATACACCCCAATCTATAAACACGAGGCAGAGAGAGCTAACGAGGAGTGCCATGGGCTTTAGAAACATCAAACCCCACTCCTCCTGACACACCTCCTAATCCTTCCCAAATGATTCTGCCAACTGGGAACCAAGTGCTCAAACTTATGAGCCTGTAGAGGCCATTATCATCCAAACCAACACAGCTGGCCTTCTTGCATACTCTCACATACTACTGATTTCCTCAGAGCAGCTGTATTTCCTTCTGTAAGTCCGGGAGCAAAAGGCAGCCTTGACTCAGAGACATCACACTGCAGCTTCCTGTTTATGCCACCTCCCCTTGTCTGTAGGGAGTGTTCACCAAGGCCAGAGCAGTTAAGTTACATGCACCAGCTGGAATCCTTCCGCTGCACATGGGATCATCTGCAAACCCAGGTCTGCTGTCAGAGGCCTGCCCTCTGCTGCCCACCGGGATCATCCAGGGTACTCTCCTGAGATAGAAACTTCGTCCTAGGGGCACGGGCAAAAACCCTGCTGCAAGCTAGTAACTGCGTTTTCAGGTGACAGAGAGGATTCACCTCCACAGCATCTCCCCGCAGCTTCACTGGCAATGGCTTTTCTGTGTACATGATTAAAGGCACCCAATAGTTCATGGTACATGACGTGCTAGACTAGATGGCAGGACAGAGATGCTGCAAGAATTATTTTTATCCCATTCTAAGTGTTAGGCAATCATTTCCAAGCTTACTCAAGGGAGCACTGTAACGTGAAAGTGTAAAATAAGAGTAAAGAACACAATTCACATTTTCGAGCTCCAATTGAGATGCCCCAGTGTTCACGGAAACGGCTTCACTGTGCATGAACAGGAAAGCGTGCTTTTCCTCAGAAGGCAAAAGAAAAGCTAAATCGAGTGTCAGGAAGCATTAAACTCGAGAGCAGCAGTGTTTATAGATCTGAGTTGATGCATAGACCGGAGGCCAACTTCTTGCTGATTAAGTGTTTCCCACCGAAAAGCAGTCTGCTCACCAGGCAGCAGAGCACATGTGTGGAGTGAACATCTGCCTGTCTGTTTTTTGGCTATTGCTATCAGCTGAGGAACTTGGCTTTCACCAAGTAGGGAGCACCGTGGGATCCCAGCTCAACTATCAGTGAGCCAGCATGAGTGGGATAAATCCTGGGCTAAACAGTCATGAACAAGCTGGGTGGGGAGGCTAGTCCAAAGAATCAGGGAGTGAATAGCCCAGATCACCCTCAGGGAGATCAGGCACTGATATCTTAATGGCTGACAAGAGGCACAAGCTGAGAGCGAATGAGAGCGAATGACATTCTGCATGAGAAAAATGGCCAGGCAGTGTGACTAGCTAGCCACTATGACTGCTCAGAAAAGTGTCACACCGAGCACATGGAAGATGCATCATCATATGTATGAGGAGGGTTTGCTGCTGGAGTTGGGTCTCCTACAGTGCCACAAAGCACGTTTCTCAGCCTTGTAAGCAATATATGGTCATGGCAGAGAAATTAGAATCCGCAGATTTATTCCTTTGGGACCCAGGAGGAATGCTTTGTGACAGCTATTATACAAAGGGCTAGGGAAACCGAGCCAGGACATGAGGCACCTAGGGGTTTGCCACAGCAGGACATGGTCTGAGAAGAACCAGCCTGGGGTCAGAAGAGATGGGACAATACTTAAGCAAGAGCTACCAGCACTCTTTATTTTGACTTGTCTCACGGTCACACTCATACCAAATAATGAGATATGTTATTCAGTAAGATAGTCTCATTCAACAATATGCTGAATTACCCATAATAATCATCTTACTCAACATACACTGAATAACCCATGCACTGGAGCAGAACTTTCAAGATGATCTGCTGGCCTCTTCCTAGCAAGTGATATGTAACCCTATAACTCTACTGCATAAGGTATTTTTAAAAATTCATCAAAATAAGGTCTAAGCTGGAGACTGATTTTAAAAGCTGTGCCACGATTTGGCCTCAAGCAGAGCTCCATGGGGGGTGGAGAGGGGGCAACTAAATAATCCACTTTCATCATTAGATTGGAGGAGGCTCATGATTAGATTGGAGGAGGCTCATTAACATAACTGCTGAGTTTGGGAAAGCCAGCAGGACCCACATGCTTCAAGGGTTCACTTTCCCAGCAGAGAGGGTGGGAGGAGAGGATCTCCCAGGGAAGTGACAGGGTGTAGGTTTCTTCTTAGTGGACTTTCCTGAGACCAGCTGCTGTGGAAAGGCCAGGAGGAGCAGGAAGAGATAAGGCCTGGGAGAGGGACCGCTTTGAACAGTTGGGTCTTGTGAGAGATGAGGTTATAGCCGCCTGAACATAGGGGTTAAGGGAAGAGAGAAAGTGTGCTCAAAGCTGTTTTGTGGGATCAAGCAGAGGGAAAAGGAGTTGGGGGGGGGGCTAGGAAAAGGGTAAGCGTCACTCTAGGAGAGCATGGTAAATGAGCCGGAAGAGGAGGAAGAAGCAACAGCTGGTCCCATTGGCAATTACAGGCTGATGAGCAAAATACTAGTTTCAGGACAAGACAAAGAGCTCCCCACAGTAAGGACAACTGTTCACTAACAGAGGTGGGGCAAGGACATTAGTTGGATTGGGATGGTGGCGGGCATTTTTTCACTATTTGAAAAGCACTGGGAATCAGTGAAATGGCTCAGCAAGCAAAGGCTGATGACCTCTGTGTAGTGGGTAGCCATTCCAGCTTTGATCTGGAAGTTCCAACCCCCATTGAGACTTCGGTAACTGTCACGCCTACAAGGTGGGGCCAAGAAAGGACCCTGAAGACCCGAGATCTGGATGTGCCAGCTCTCTTGGTTCCTGGACCCTGGACGCTGGAGGTAGACTGAGCAGAGTTCTCCAGAGAACACCGCCAGACTGCGCTGTCTTTCCCAGAACCTGCAACCTACCTATCCCTTCATTTGTAAGTTACGCCACTAAATAAACCTCCCTTTTAACTATGTGGAGTGGCCTTAATAATTTCACCAATACCTCTGTTCAATCCCGGGGACCCACAAGATGGAAGAGAGAAGGGACTCCCGCAAATTATCCTCTGACCTCCACCCACATGCCGTGGTATATTTACCTCTCTCCACATGGAAATAAAATGTAACTCAATTCATTTTAGTTTGTATTTATTTATTGTGCCTGTGCACATGTGTACAATGGTATACTCGTGGAAGGTCAGAGGGCAACTTGAGAGGGTTAGTACTCTCCTATCATCTGGGTCCAAGGGATCTAACCCAGATTATTAGTCTCGGCAGCAAGTGACTTTATCTGCTGAGCCCTCTTGTTGGGCCCCCAGATGGTCTTGATTCACATCAAGTGAATTAATAGGTATCACTGGACTAGAACATGGAGATAAGGGCTCTAGGCCATCACCTACAGAAATAAAGAGAGAAAGAAATGGTAGGAGTTCTTTTTAAAGTGGTCAGAGCTGGCTATTTGGAAAAGGAAATCAGCCCTCTGAAACAAGAAGACAAGAAAGAGATCATGGGGCTGGAGAGGCAGCTCAGCAAGTAAGAGCACTGGCTGCTTTTCCAAAGGACCCAGGTTCAATTCCCAGCTTCCACATGGCAGCTCACAACTGTCTGTAACTCCAGTTCCAGGGGTTCCGATGCCCTCACACAGTCATACATGCAGGCCAAACATCAATGCACATAAAAGTAAACATATTTTTAAAGAAGAGAGAGGGAAAGAGATCACAATGCTGATGTCGCTTATAATCCCAGCCCTCAGGAGGCTGATGCAGGAGGTTAATGAGTTCAAAGCTAGCCTGGGCTATATAGTGAGACCCTGTCTTTAAGAAAGAATGGAGCTTAGGAGATGGCTTGGTGAGTAAGCACTTGCTGTAAAGGCTGAGGACTAGAGTTCAAATCCCTAGAACTCATGAAAGTGGGGAGTGGTAGTGCAGGTATATCACCCCAATGTGAGGCGAGAGGCGGCTCTCTGGTGTGTGTATTATAGTCAGGGTTCTCTGGAGTAACAGAACTGAATGAAAATACATACACACACACACACACACACACACACACACACACACACACACACACACACACACACACGATTTATTGGAATGAGTTTTGGGCTGCAGTCCAACTAATCCAACAATGGTTGGCTGTAAATGGAAAGTCCAAGAATCCAGTAGTTGCTTAGTCCCACAAGGATGGATGTCTCAGCTAGTCTTCAGTATATGCTGGAATCCTGAAGAAGTAGGTACCAATGCTGGTAAAAGATTTGCTAGCAAGATGAGGGCAAGCAGGCAAAAAGCAAAAGCTTCTTTCTTCTATGACATTGAAGGACATAACAGACCTTCCAGCAGAAGGTGTGCCTTCCCATCTCAAGATCTGCATTAAATGTGTGTGTTTTCCTGCCTTAAGATCTGGATCAAAGGCATGTCTTCCTACCTCAAAGGTCCAGACTAGAGGTGGATTCGCCTACTTCAAACCAAGCAAAACATCTCTCACAGGTGTGCCCTCCATTTCTGGATTATAGTTCAGATGTAGTCAAGTTGACAACCAAGAATAGCCATCACAGTGTGTGTGTGTGTGTGTGTGTGTGTGTGTGTGTGTGTGTGTGTGTGTGTGTGTGTGTGTGTGTGTGTGTGTGTCTGTACATGAGGGTGTGTAGATGATGTACATGGAAGCCAAAGGTTGTCAGATGCCCCGGAGCTGAAGTTACAGGCACTTAGAAGCCAGACAACATGAGTGTTGAAACTCCAGGCCTCTGGAAGAACAGCAAGTACTCTTAACCACTGAGCCATTTCTCTGGGCCATCTGCCACTTCTTTTGAGCTGTAGTATGCAGTGAAAGAGAGTGACCTAGGCTAGTTTCTTGTTTTGTTTTGTCAGATTTTGAGATAGGACCTCATGGATACCAGGCTGGCCTTTAACCCTCTTTGTAGCCAACAATGACCTTAAATTCCTAAACATTGCTGATCCTATCCACCAAGATCTATGCTCGCTCTGACTTTGAGAGTCCTGGGCCTCAAGAATTTCTACCAATCACCGCTTCCTTCTTGGATTCTTGGATGGTTTATGCCACCATGAAAGGAAGTCCTACCCAGACTGCTGACGCTGAGACACAGGTGGAACTGGTCAGTCAGAGGAGAATCCTGTCAGCAGCCAACACCAAAGCCAGAAATACTACGATGAGGCCAGTTCAGTCTCCCTGCCAGGCAGACCCTCCTCCTGGAGTCTGCCCAGAGTGGGGACCCCAGAGCTATAAGAGAATAGCTTAAGCCATGACAGTATCTGAGAGCTGTGGATCCTGGGACACAATTCTAATGATAATGACTGAAAAATGAGCAGAGGTAACTGTCAAGTCCAGATGGGGACATGCTTCCACCAATGTGTAAGCTGCAAGACTTTAAGAAAGCCAAAATGACAAATCTGTGAGACAAAATGAGGATTCAAAGTGGTTCCAGATTTGAGATGGTATTTCTAATATATGTTGCTAACACAAAGCCTGAGTCATAGTGAGTGTCCATGTGTACATATTACTTACAACAACTACTATTAAGAACCAAGTCAATAAGAGTATTTTTAGCACAACCAAAATTGATGATTTATTACATGCTTCTTTGGCACTGTCCAGAAAAATTTAACAAGTATAATCTCTCTTGCTGTTACAAAATATTTGCACTTCTAAGGAACCTTGTGTAATTGGCAACTACATTATATAAATAACTCCTTTCCTAGGGAAAGGGTGTTTAGAACCTATAAAGTTTTTGGATTTATCACAAAGGTTATTTTCTGCAGGAATTTAATAAACAACAATAGCCATAAAAGCTAAACATCCCTGGGCAAACCCAGCAGTTAATCATATCCAGGTTTTGCTCAAAAGACTTTTCGCTTTCTGCCCTCTCTAAGGCTAACCTTTACTCGGCTGCACACATCCTTATCTTCATCACCCAGGGCTTGTCATAAAGCACAAAATAGAAACAGGATGGTTAATAAAAAATCTCAGCATTCAAATAAATTGTGGCTGGGATCAGGAGAGAGAACCTTAAAGGAAAGAACAAAAGCCAATCTGTCAGCTGAGAGTCACGCCGGTGACCTCTGTTCCCATGAGCAGTTCCAGTGCCCAGTGATGAAAGCCTTGTTATCAGCGGAGCTCGAGGCAGCCACGCTCGCTAATCTCTACCAGATCCAAGTGGGAGAGGCAAGAAGGCAGGCTCTGCAGGAGACACATCCGCACCACAGCCTAAGTGTGGTGCTAAAAGAACTCTGTGAGCTGGGATGTCTTCTTTCACTGTGACTGGTTCATTCCATACGGCTTTCACTTGGCACTGCCTACAGGAAAAGCAAAAGTGTCGAAACTGAAGCTCACAGCAGCATCAACCCGTCACACACGTGCACAGACAGAGGACCACTGTGCTGTCAGGAAGGTCTGTGGTCTGTGGAGTCTGTTTTACTGAAAGCCGCTCCTTGAAATGGACAGCTCCCACCAGAAGAGACTTTCCACACCTAAGGAAAACAGCATCTGACTCCTGGCTCCACTCTCTTTAGGATTCTCAGACTGTGAACGTGTACCCATTATTGAGTTAAAGGACTGCCAGGTGACTTCGGGAGGTAAACGAGAAGCATCAGAGAGGTTAGAACATCACTTCATTTAGCGCAAAGAGACTGGGCACAGTGGTACACACCAGAAATCCCAACCCTCAATAGTATGAGGCAGGAGGATCATGAGTTCCAGGCCGGGCTAAGTTACACATCAGGACCCTGTCGTCTCCAGGAAGATGGAGAATGAAAGACAGGGCAGCAGAGAGAGAGACAGACAGACAAAGACAACAGAGATCCAGAGACTGAAACCAACTGACTGAATATGAGGGAGGATTAGAACTCTCAAAATACTTCCTGGGAGTCTAACCCCCCTTTACCTAGTGGTTGCTTATACAGGAAGAATATATGAAACCTCGGGGTGGGGTAGAAGGACTCACCAGCAGAGCCTGAAAGAAAATGAAAGGAAAAGCAGGGTTTCTGAAATATTTCACAGCATCCAGGAGAACTAACATGATGGAAATTACATTAAAAAGGCAAGAAGTACGCCTGCTCTGCCCATGCCCAGGTCTGTAGACTCTGAAAGCAGGCGGTAGCTCAGACAGCAGCCGCAACAACCATGTGCTGGACAGCACCTTACACCCCCGACTCCCACCCCATACATCAGCATTAAGCAGCCACTTGGCAGGGTGCACTCATATTCTAGAAGGTCACTGGGAAAATAGCTCCTGTGAGATTGGCCATGTCTGTTCTGGGGTGATCACCCCACTACATATCATTCTTTTTTTTTTTTTTACAGCCACACTCAGGTAAAAAGTTTCTCTTTGTTCTCAAAGAGCAGTTGTTGTTCTCAGGGGTATCGTTCTGTTTTTACCATATGGCTGTGTGTAACTGATCCTCCCTCTCTGGATACTAGAAAATTCAGCACCAAATGGCCCACCCAGCGAGCCGATGGCTATTTGCAGTATGCGTTCTTAGCCTTGATCCTGGCTCTACCAATGAATGTCTCCTGCCTCATTTCATCTTTCCTTATTTTTTTTCTCCTCTTTAATTTATGCTACTTTATATTTGATGTGTGATATGTCTGGAATAATTCCAAATCAAATAAATAAGACGTGTGGGTTGTATGTCTTTACTTCAGAGGACAACCATCACACAGAGGAAACAGAATGGGCACCAGCTTGAGACAGGAAAGAGTCTGTTATTGGAAAATAAGCACTGAGGAAAGGCAGCATCAAGGACAGTGGAGAGGCACCAGGAGCCAGGCTGCACAGGGTCTCCCAGAGCAGGTATAGGGTGTGGATTTTGTTTAAAGGGTGATGAGACAATTTTCTGTCTGGGTCAGGTAGAGGACATCTATTGGAAGGGTTGGGACTACACATTCTACCACATGAGAGCAGACTGCAGGTACATCAGCAAACAAAGAAAACAGCTGGTGTAAAGCTGCTCGAAAGACCATGGCTGGGGAGGTCCTAGGTCCTAGGGGGAACTTACTATTTTTGTTTTGCTATTATTGTTGCCTGCACAAGATCAAGCCAGGCAAAATTCTACCACCGATGGGAAAAGGGCTCATATCATAAAGCCTCACCCCTAGCTGAGGGAATATATGTATATATATTTATTATGTATATATATTTGAAGTATATATAAATACAAAAGATTTATGTTAATATTAGCTTCTCTTTAAAAATCTTAGGGGTGGTGGCGCACACCTTTAGTTCTAGCACTGGGGAGGTAGAGGCAGGCATATCTGAGTTCAAAGCCAGCCTGGTCTACAGAGTGAGTTCCAGAACAGCCAGGGCTACACAGAGAAACCCCCGTCTTGAAAAAACAAACAAACAAAAAACTTAGGGGTGACCATGAAGATTCATTACATTGTTATTTAAGCATATTTGAAATCCTTATGCTTAAAAGCCATACTTTGTAAAAAGAACACACCCTTCCGTGTGATAGTTTTGGCTTTGAGGTCCAAAGTGTGGGTCTTCTATGTGGTACAGGAATCTTACACTTAAATTCTCTTGGAAGCAGAACAAACAACTGTCTTAGAGTAGCTGACTTGTCCAGGAGTATCTGGAAACAGAGACCTGCTCAGCTATAAATGCTATGGCGAGGCACTCTGGGCCATGGTATAGTATTTCCATTCTAGAAACCTGCTCAGAGTTAGGCACAATCTTTTAAAGTACAGAGTTCTTCATGAGGATAGACATTCCATGCATCCAGCTCTTCAGAAAAAAAAAATACCTCACCAAACCCATTTTATCTGTGGAAAAGTATTGAGGAATAGAGTTCATATCGACTGGGGGTGGTGATAATGGCATTTTAGTAATATATGAAAATTCCACCTCCTTCTAAATACATACTGAGATTGCCTTGATGAGGCAGCATGCCTATGACTCGCTTCAGAATGCCTCAGAGCAGAAATTTAAAAAGGCAGCAAGATCTTGATAGACACTGCGGATGCCTCATACACTGCTACGGGGCACATTTGAAATTCTGACCAGAAGAAGCTACATTTATTCTGGAGAAGTGGCCCAGCAGCTAAAAGCACATACCACTCTCCAGAGGCCCCAAGTTTGATCCCCAGCACCCACGTCAGTCAGCTCATAATGACCTGTAACTCCAGCTCCAGGCGATTTGACTCCCTCTTCTGGCCTCTATGGGCACCTAAACTTGTGTGCACTGACCCACACACAAACATACAATTTGAAGCATGTCCTTTTAAAGCTACATTTGTGGACAGGCAGTCTCCCAACATTAACCTCAGGCCTTCATACATATGTGCATGCATGCCTACACATATGTGCATCCAAACACTGACATACAAATTCATGCATTAAAATCAAATACAAATAAATAAAAAGCCACATTATGAGAGAGAAAATGTGGCTACCTTTTCTTTGCTGTCCCAGTAGTTCTTATGACCATGATGCATACAAATAACACACAGAAAACAAAGGCTTCTGGGGATTCACTGTCATCTGTCACGCAAGCCCGAACAGTGAAAATGTTTCCGGGAGAGGAGCCTGCTGACTAACAGAGAAACGTGAATGAGCTGGCAGAGTGCTTAGAGGATGTTCTTTTCAAAAAAAAAGAAAAGAAACCCTGATAGCTATCTGGGTGAATCAAGAGGAGCCCTGCTCCATGTTGGCAGTCTGACTGGGAGAAAGGGGGTTCTCGTTTTTTACAACCCATGCAAGACAATGATTGCTAACTGTCTTGTTTCACCATTTCCCTTGAGGGCTCCAAAAACATGGACTATGATGCAGAGCAGGGATGTAAGCAGGGAATCTACAGGCTCCACTGTGTGTCCAGGCTTCTCCAAAGACCCCGAGAGCCTGCAGGGCAGTTACTTTGCCCTATAAATAAATTTGAAAGGCTTTACACATGTTGAAATGTAAGTTTGCAATTAAAATAAAATAGGAACATAGATAAGGCATCCATACTAAGTCCAGGATGTTTGGATAATGGACGGGAAGGGAATTTTACGAGGAAGCTCAGCACAGCACATGCAGCTTCCCACTTGAGCAGCTCCAGCTCTGCCAGATAAACCTGACTTCCTCCTTTAAGACGTTGACACTGACAGCAAGCTAGCCGAGAGGAGTTTCAGTGAGGGTCCCATGATGATGGTGTGCCAGAGGCCTTGAACCTGACCGGTGACTCATTGCAGTGAACATTTTGTAGGTGGGGCTGGTTGGACAAAAGGGTAGATACTGAGTGACACACCTCAGCACCCGATGCCCCTAGGATGAATGAAGAGGGGTTGGAGAGATGGAGGAGCAAGGTGGGGTCTGTGTGGTGTGTGTGTGTGTGTGCACACGTGTGTGTGCACGTGTGTGTGCTTTTGTTTTGTTTTTAATTGATTTGGGAGGGTTCTTTTGGCGGGGAAGCGGCAGGGATGGGAGGGTGGATATGGAGGGACTGGGAGGTGAGCAAGATTGGGGTGCATGATGTGAAACTCCCAAAGAATGAATAAATGATTATTTTTTAAAAGGAGTTGCTGCTGTGAGACAGGAGCTCATCCCATGTGCGTGCTTCACTCTCCTCTCTCCCATGGGATGATGGACAGCCCGGATGCAGAAAGGGGCAGAGGTCCTGCACCTCCCCTGGGCAACACAGTAGAGCTGTCCCTGTTGGCAGGGTGGGGGGGGGCGGAGTGTGCAGGTGAACCAGCCCTGAAGATGTGAGAGTGGGAGAGCTAGCCCCACGGTCTGTCGCATGGAGATGCCCACCCTCGCTCCTTGCCCCGAGCCACTTACTGTAGGCAAGAAAAACTGGTCCCAGGTCATGAGAGTGGGAGAGCTGGTCCTGCCCCTCACCAGCAGCAGCACACAGGAGAGCAGGTCCTGCACCTCACCCGGGCAGCACACTAGAGCTGACCCTGTTGGGGGGTGGGGCACAGGCGAGCTGGTCCTGTGGGCATGAGAGCAGGAGAGCTGCCTCCTTTCCTGGCTGCCTGCTACATTGGGTGAGCTAGCTGAGGCGGTGCTGGAGAGCTTGCCCAGGTGGTGACGATGAGGGAAAGCTGGCAGGCTGATCAACCCAGCTACCACCCAGGCCCCAAACCAGGGCTATGAGCTAGTCTACCCCAACTATGAACTGCTGGAGCAGGTGAAAGGGTTAGACCTGCAGACCCAAAGCTGCAGGATCTCCATGATACAAGACAACTATAGAATATCCAAGAGGTGTCCCAGTGAGCCAGAGGCCTCGAACCAGATCAATGATTCATTCATTGCAATGAACACTTACAAGTCAAGATGTGCGGACCAAGGGGCATACTGTGAGACACACAGTACAGCTTCCACACTGAGATTTTGTTTGTTTTTGGTTTGTTTTGGTTTTGGATTTTGGTTTGACATTTAAATTTTGGGGGTTTTGAGGGGGAATTGTAGGGGCAGAGGGGACAGGGAGCTGAGTGGGGTCAGGGTGCATGATGTGAAAACCACAGAGAGTCAGTAAAAATGAAAGAAAGAAAGAAAAAAGAAAGAAAGAAAGAAAGAAAGAAAGAAAGAGAGAGAGAGAGAGAGAGAGAGAGGGAGGGAGGGAGGGAGGGAGGGAGGGAGGGAGAGAGAGGAAGAGAGGAAGAGAGGAAGAGAGGAAGAGAGGAAGAGAGGAAGAGAGGAAGAGAGGAAGAGAGGAAGAGAGGAAGAGAGGAAGAGAGGAAGAGAGGAAGAGAGGAAGAGAGGAAGAGAGGAAGAGAGGAAGAGAGGAAGAGAGGAAGAGAGGAAGAGAGGAAGAGAGGAAGAGAGGAAGAAAGAAAGAAAGAAAGAAAGAAAGAAAGAAAGAAAGAAAGAAAGAAAGAAAGAAAGAAAGAAAGAAAGAAAGAGAAAGAGAGAAAGATGGGGAGATGGGGAGACGGGGAAATGGGGAGACAGGGGCATCCACATGGAGAGAAAGAGCTGAGCCTGTGTTCATGAAGTACCAGTCTGCAAGAGCCCCGGAGCTGGCAGTAACAGGCATGGAGCCTGCTGGCAGAAGCAGACACCTGGGGAGTTAAACGGCTTTGTTTTATTTTTGTTCTTGTTTTTGTTTTTTCTCTACATAGCCTATTAGGGCAAGAAACTCTCAAAAGCATCCTAGAGAGTCCCAGCTGGCGTCTTGTTTCAAAGCTGATGGGAGATAACTGTGTCAGAGCCTCCTTCAATATCTTCACAGCCAAGAGGCTAATCCTGATGACCAACTAATCCCTGGTGCTGTAAACTCAGCCTGCTTCTGTTCACCCTGCTCTCTGAGAAGGAGTGAGTGATCAGTCACGCTGCCAGCCCTAGAAAGAACTCCAAAGTTCCACCACCCCCCACCAAGGTTCAGAGAGAGAGCCTAAGGGTATCAGAGAACCCACAGAGCCACACACCCCACAGTAGTGAAAGGGTGGGAGACAAGTGGTGTGTCTCACAGATGCTCAGCAAGCTGTGATCTGAGTACATGAGGTCATCTCATGGCGCATCTTGTTAAGATTAGCATTCTTGCCCCAAGAGTCAAAATCCATAGATGTTCTAGTTCCTTGCCAAAAAGTGACATAGTATTTTCATTTGAGGATAAGGCATCTTCTTATATACATAAAGTATATTGTAAGTGACCGAGGTAACCTATATTACCTAGTAAAATGAAAATTCTAGATAAATGGTTGTTACACCGTCCTGTTCAAGGAACAAAACTACATTTTCAGTACAGGTACAACTTCCTTTCTGAATTATTTTTGGCCCACGGCAATGCCAAATCTTTAGCTGGGATGTTCTAACCATACATGAAATTGGCACTTAAGTTTAAAACCTAAACATATATGAAATTCTCAAGGAATAAAAATACATTTTAAAATGATTATTTTTTAAAACTAAACATGCTAAGGCATCAAGGGATGGCGCCCTGAATATTGGCTGATTTCCTCACAATGAGCTCTCCGTTGAACAGATGAATAACTGTGCAGCCCTACTGTGCTATCGAAGGAGTACCATGCTACAAAAACATGGAGCCCACTGCATACAATAAGTAACCTCTCTTGATTGTTTAAATAAAACCACTCACAAGGAGTCACTAAGTACACCTGCCCACATCTGCATAGAAAACGTCAAGAAAAATACACCCAGTCCCTTGACAGGTTTTTACCTGGTGTCTGGAGACTGCAGTGGGGTCTCAGGTCTCAGTGCTAAGCTGCATGCCATGGTATGCAGAATGTGCAATGAACAGACACTAATGTCGTTATTAAAGGACATTATATAGTTCTAAGAAAGGAAAAGCATGAAGAGGAGCAAGAGATGGGAAAAGAGATGTGTGAGATGGAGAAAAGAATTCATTAGAATTCATGAAAGCAGAAGGGGGCTGTCAGCATCAGGGAAGAGATATACAGAGGAGGAAACAGGGTAATAGTCATCACAGTGCCAGGCAGTGCACCAAGAAACACTGACGTGCAAACATCTCTGTAGTATGTTGACTCAGAGTCCTTGGGTTCAATATCCAACTGGGTCATATCATAGAGTTTTCTGAGAAACCTCCACACTGATGGCCACCAGCAATTCACACAGGTCCCTATTGGTCTGCACCTGCACTTATTGCTGTGTATTTTCTTCGTGGTTGAGTTGGTCATCCTTTAAAGGCCGGACAACAAGAAACTGCTTCTTGTTTTTTAAGCAGGCAGTATCTCAGTATGTTGGCACATGTCTGTAGTTCCAGCCACTCAGGAGACTGAGGCGTGAACATTGCTTGGACTGTGGAGTTTAACATCATCCTGAACAACATAGTGAGATGGTGTCTTGTGAGTTGAGGGGGTTAAGGAAGGAGTCATGGAGAATCAGGGGCAATTGATGTAGCTTGAATAAGCAGGTAGATGAAAAATACTGGAGAATCCACACTAGAAGCACACCCATTGAGGCTCACAAATTTTCACCTCAGCCCTGCAATAGCCATATACAGAAACAGCTAATGGTCCCCTGTCTCAGGATAACAGGAGGACTTCCAGAGCCCCCAGGCCAGGCACCCTTTTCCATGGACCTCACTTGTAAGCTCCACTGACTCTCATCTATACCTATTTCAAGACTTGCAAATGTGCTTCCCCAAAGTTGAGGGCCTCTGGGAAAGGACTCCGGAAGTAGGGAGTTTAACAAGGATAGCCAGTAGCCTGTTTGGCATTGCAGTGGCTCTTCTTGGTAGTCAACTACATCTAGAATTAACTAGAAGCCAGTGGCTAGTCACACTTATGAGGGATTTTTTTTTAATTATTTGAAGTGAAAATACCCACCCTAAATCTGAATCTTTCAAGGAGGGAAGATCCACCTTAAATTTGGGCCACACCTTCTGGTGGCAGCCTATATAAGGGACATAGAAGAAGGACACTTTTGCTCTTTGCCTGCCTGCCCTCACTCTGGCTAAGAAGTTCATTCCCTCACTGGAATTAGAGCATACTTCTTCAGGGTTCCAGAGTACACTGAAGACTAGCTGAGATACCAGCCTTGTGGACAACTACTGGATTCTTGGACTTTCTGCTACTAGACAGCTGTTGTTGGACTAGCTGGTCTACAACCTGTAAGAAACTCGAATAAATCTCCTTTGGATGGATGGATGGATGGATGGATGGATGGATGGATGGATGGATGGATGGATGGATGGATGGATGGACAGATGGATGGATGGATGGATAGATGGATGGATGGATGGATGGATGGATGGATGGATGGATGGATGGATGGATGGATGGATGGGCAGGCAAGCGGACGGACAGATGGACAGATAGATAGATTCATTCATTCATTCATTCTATCAGTTCTGTTCCTCTAGAGAACCCTGACTAATACAGACATTTACTTGGGTGCCTTACTGGCTTTGCTTTATGGATCTATTCCAATAATGTACTGTGTATAATACCAAACTCGGAAACTGTATCAAAACTCAGAGGTCACTTACTTAGGAACCAACCCATGCTTCTCCAGTCTTAAATTCAAAGAAATCCCTCATGAAGAACCTCAGGCACCTCTATCACAAGGTACAACCATGTTTCTTTTATTTATTGACTTATAATCATTTTTATTTCTACGGTTTTGTCAGCAATAGTCACTGTTAGAACACACAAAAAAGAACATGCAATTGTACATACCTACCCACTTGCTGTGCAGCTGCCGATCTGGGCACTGTCTTTAAGGCCAAGGATAAAGAGAGCTTGCACTTGAAATATCCAGTCAAAGTGAAAAATGTATCGCTTCATGTTGCAGGAAGTAGAAGCCCATAGCCAGCCCTGTGTTCACCGGGGCTGAGGGCCTTGAACTCTGCTGTCAGAAGGAGGGGACTTCAGAGTAGACTGGCTACAGATGAGTGGGAGGAGACTCTCAGTGGCATGGACTATGAGGAAGAAAGTGTGTTTTATTCTCACAAGGAAAGAATAACACAGCTTGACACTACAGCTTTCATTTAGAATGCTCTGAGCTGTGTTTATATCTCGAGAAAGTTCATGCAGTTCAGCAACAAAGCAGAACTTTTTTTTAATGCACCACGGGTCACCAAGTAGCTGCAGACCCCGAGCCAAAAGCCACTTCACAAAATGGAAAAGGATGGAATTTGAAGCATGGGATTTGGATCTGATCAGCTTAAACTCAGAAGATCTCATAAGGAATGCTCTCCGGTTGATCCATCTCAACCCAAGGCACAGCCCTGAGTACCCTCAAACCTTCCAGCCAGGGGTAGACGGTGGGTGCAAGGGGTAACAGAGCAGACTCAATGATGAGGGATAAGAGACTCCAGCATAGTGACACTAACACATGGGTCCATCCTTGATGTGTTCCATCCAGGGCTCTAGACCTTGCAGTCATTGCTAAAATTATGAAAGGGTCCTGGATGCCATGCCCACAAAACTGAGAAATAGGCTCTTTCCCCAGCCTCTGCCGAGGTAGGTTTACCATTCCTTTATGCTTGAAGTTCCATGGTGGTCAGTCTATGGTATGTACTGGAGTTGTACCTGGTACCTGACTCCAGAGTTTATGCAAGAAAGCATCTTCTCTGGGCCACAGCCCGAATGCTGGGGTCCTCGCTCATCTCCTCAAGTCTTTCCAATGTGCCTTGTTAGTAGAAGTTGGCAGCCAAGTGAGAGACGGGGCTACATCAATGCAGTGAGGCTTAGCATTGTAAAGCCTCACTGGGGACACCAAGGGACTTTGCCCAAATGTGAATTCTGATTCAGTGGGCGGGGCCAGGACTCCAGTGTCTGCATCTCTAGGAGTGATATCTTGTTGGAACTTGCTGGAATAGATTATACTCTCCAATGTTTGGCACCATCCTGGAGAGGGTTCATAGAAGCAAAATGTATAAACACCATGGTTTACACCATATTGGCTATCACTCCAATCTTTTTTTCCTTCAGTGGTGTTGCTGAAAGTAAATTCATTGTATAGGTAACCTGAAGTCACCACACTGGACAGTAATACCCATGAAAATCGAAGAGTATACGCTGATACACCCTTTTACTAAAGAGCACCAATGAGGTATAGATTTTTGTTGTTTAGTTTTGCTGGCAGAGTTCTGGTGTATGTTTTGGACATTTGTCCAACTTAGTTTCTACCAATGAGACGGATACCCTGCTCCCAGCATCCTTTCTTCTCCTAAACTCTCTTTAATAGATCATAAAATTCTATTTACAGACACCATGAATAAAATTTCATACATGTATGTCACTTTTCATACATGTATACAATGTCACTTCTCTCTGTGGATGTGGCCACTGGTAGGTTGCTCATACCCCAGTGGACAACCCCACACCCATGCACATAAGGGTCAGTGCTAATTGACATGGGATTAATGATAGTAATAAAAGAGCACATGAAAGTCCTTATTATGGGAAGTAGATGGGTAGGGAGTTCTGGGGGGGGGATGCTGGAGACAAATAGTGGGGTGAATATGATCTAAATCCTCTCTTTTCAATAAAAATTATTTTTTATTTATGTGTCTGTGTGTGTCTGTGTATTCTGTGTGTACATGTGTGCAGGTGCCCAAGGAGGCCAGAGGAGGGCGTTAGATCTGTAGGACCTAGAGCTAGAGCTCCAGATGAC
Organism: Peromyscus maniculatus bairdii; assembly: GCF_049852395.1. Taxonomy (NCBI): domain Eukaryota; kingdom Metazoa; phylum Chordata; class Mammalia; order Rodentia; family Cricetidae; genus Peromyscus; species Peromyscus maniculatus. The sequence goes on from NC_134870.1 coordinate 57,470,437, forward strand.
TATGAGCAGGCAGACATGGGAGATGGGAGTTGAACTCTGGTTCTCTGAAAGAGCAGCAAGCACTCTTCACCACTGAGCCAGCTCTTCAGCCCCTAAACCAACCAACCAACCAACCAACCAACCAACCTATCTTGCAGTTTTCAGGGAAACAAAATTGCTACAATTTTCAGGCATTTAAAAAGTGCTCAGCATCAAGCTTGGTATATACTAGGGACTCTAAGGGATCGTAAGTTTGAGGTTAGTCTGGGCTGCATATGGGCCAACATGACCCACACAGCAAGACTGCTGCCTAAAGAGCACTGGGGGTGGGGGGCAGCAACATACACGTGACATGAAAGAGAAAATGAAGGAAAGAGGGTACTTCAGTTGAGGGGAGGAAAGAGAGGAACAACACTAAGGATGTTTGACAACACTGTAAGGAATCATATTTTATGAACCTAAAACTGCATATAATACATACAAATATATGCATATACATATATAGTTGAAATGAAGTTATACCACCTGGGCTGACAATGCTACCCTCAAGAGCCATAGACTATCTAGTAAAAACCCCAGTTCCAGGCATGAGAAACACCCCCTTTAAGGTGGTGGTCAGGGTAGTCTAAGAGACTCCGAAAACAATGTAGATTATTGCCATGGCCCTTGGTTGCCTCTCAGAGGTTGAAGGTTAGCATTTATTGTTGAAGACACTATGCACTTCAGACACAGGACTCAGAAGATCCAAGCTGGATCTGACCTCAGTGCCTCCTCTGTGAGGACTAACTTCCATAGTCCCAGAAGGAGCTGTACAAGCTATCTAGGGAGGGAAGCAACCAATAGTTCTACCCAGCTCTGAAGCCCATGGACCACACTAATAATCAGCATTAGTAAGTTATCCTTAAAGGTGCAATACTGGCACTCAGATCTTGGTGATAGCCAACAACTGTCTAGTTGGCCTGCTCAGCAGGATGGAAATAATTCCTGGTACTAGAAACCTGGCCAATTGCATGTGGCTAGTAAGGTCAAGGATCCTAGAAGACAATCTACTACCATGACGTTACTAGACCAGCATAATCGTTAACTGCATTCTAAAGTCTTGTCTTTGTGCTTATGGATATGTGTAGCTCCCACCCCTCATCAAAGAAGGGTTCCGTGTGCAGCAGGTGGAGACTATTACGGAGATCCACAATGGGTCAAAATGCAAAGAATCAGTGACTGTGGAGTGGCCAGCCTCAGTTGGCACATCTACAGTTCAATCTCTATACCTCAGCATCAGGACACATCTGAAAGAGATTGAACGAGCCAGAGGACCAGGATGGCTGCTGTGACAGAGTGTCTCCTAGCCATAACAGCTGCACCTAGGAAGCATCAAAACAAGAGTCGCACAATGACACCAGTTGACATGCTGATGTGGATGGGGGACATTTCACAAGGCCACACTCATAGATGAAGAGATACACACAATCAATGGCTGCTTAGGGAGAATCAGTTTTCCCCATAGGTAAACCTCTGATAGGTCATCCAACCCCAAATGGCCAACACTAAACACACTGACATACATGCAATACTAGGTGGATCCATTAGGTTATATACACAAACAAAAAGAATAAAAATAAAGACGAAGTCATGAATTCCAGAGTGTGAGAGGATACAGGAGAGTTCAATGGATAAAAGGGAGGGGCAGAAGTGATACAAATATAGTACTCATGCATCAAATTCTCAAAAAATAAATAAAAGACACAGGAGCAGGCAGGCATGAGGGATTACATGGCTTCATGTTTGTAAAACTTTGCCAATCTTTCTGAACTTAGTCTGCCTTCTACTGAGGCTTCCACAAGACTAACACAACCATCCCCCCACACACATACATGCAAGATATATATATATATATATATATATATATATATATATATATATATATATATATATATATATATAAAAATTTAACTTCAATGGAACCTTTTGTTTTCCCAACAAAATTTTGGCCTTTTCTCTTTGCTGAACAGCATTTTTTTTTTACAACCTTCACACAAATAAAGGATTCAAACAACTTCCCTTGTTCCTTCAGATTTTTCTTCTCCAGAGTTGTGCTCTGATATCTACATACCAGGGCATGTGTGCTGCCATCACACATATATATACACACACACACATCATGCATACACATACACAATAATAATTTTTTAAATTAAGTTTTATTTACATACAATATAACTGTAACATGGAATGCTTTTCTGCCATATACAGATTCATATACAAGTATGACTTGGGAACCAGCAAGATGATTTGGTGGATATAGTTACTTATAGCCAAGCCTGATAACCTGAGTTTTGTGCCTAAGACCTATATGGTAGAAGAAAGATTTCTACAACTTGTCCTCTGTCCTCCACATGCATGCATACATGCACATAGGCAGACAGACAGACAGACAGACACACACACACACACACACACACACACACACAGAGAGAGAGAGAGAGAGAGAGAGAGAGAGATTAATATCTTCAAATAAAATTGTGATTCAATGAAGTCTTCATTGAAAATGACTACTTTTATAGGTACTTTAAAAAAAACTGACACTAGCATTTTATCTTGAATGTGAAAAGTTTTCCAGTCCACAAACTCAAAACTAACCTGTCACATGTCTGGAGAGGGCACTTTCAGTCAGAGCCTGTTACCGACATGCAAGTAAATCATGGAGGCAGGCAAACAACCTGCCAAGGCCCCTCGGAGACAGTCCTGGCCCTGGCTCTTGATTTTGACACGTACTTGGACAGTCTATATGAGAGCTGCCTGGTTTGGGAAAGTCTGCCACAGAAACACTCAGAAAAACGGGTCAATGCTCAGCCACTTGCAAATGCATCAGCCTCCTAGATTCTGGTAAGTTATGCTCATTTAGAGCATGGTATAGGGTTGAAGCCCCGGCTCAACCAAAGCAATGAGATTAGAAAAACAACTCATAGTAAAAAATCCTGAGCCAAGGGAACTAGCTACAGTGTAACCAGGAAGTTCAGGGTAAGCAACCTGAACACTAAGCTGGCTAAATGATTGTTCCTGAAGTCACCTAATGAGGACTTGGACAGGCAAAGTGTCATACAGGAAAACTTCACTACTGATCTTCATATGAAGAGGAGTCTGGAGGAGAAGGGAACTTCCTGGAAAAGGCCAGCTAGCACACGTTTGAGGCTTTGGTAGCCAAATTAGAATGTGTGTGTGTGTGTGTGTGTGTGTGTGTGTGTGTGTGTGTGTGTGTGTGTGTGTGTGTATTGTATGTACTAACTGTGGGTTGGAGAGGTGGCTCAGTGGCTAGGAGCACTTGCTCTTCTTCAGAGAACTTGAGTTGGATTCCAGCACCCAAGTCAAGTGTTTCACAACTGCCTTTAACTCCAGTTCCAGGGGACCAACACCCCCTTCTGGCCTCTTCAGGCACCTACATTCATGTGCACATATTCATGTATACATACTTAAAAAAAAACATTAGAAACCTAAATAGGCAGCACAAATTGGCATTGATTGAATTATATATTTAAAAGGAGGACATGAATTTGAGGGGTGGGTAAGTAGAATAGATCTGGGAGGACTTAGGGAGAGGTTTGGGAGTGACTATGATCAAAATATATGAAATTCTCAAAGAATTAATAAAACATTTTAATGTATAAAGCATTCCTAGGGAAGGGGGAGGGGAAATAAATATGTAAAGAGGAGGGAGGTGGATAAAATGACAATAAGGATGTCTGAAAGGCCACACAGAATCAGACTATTAACTATTTGCCTCTCAAAAACTATAATGCACATAATTCTGTGCATAAATACACATATCTAGTTGAATGAACTTTCCTCTCTGGGCTGTCCTCCCTCCAAGTGCCAAAGACCACCTAACAAAGCCCCCAATACCAGACACGAGAAGCCTCTTGATTTTTTTGGCCAGGGCTGTCAAAGAGACTCCTAAAATATACAGCCTATTTCTGTTGCCCTTGGTTACTCCTAAGAGGTGGAAGGTTAAGTCCCTATTGCAGAAGACACGGCACACTTCAGAAACAGAACCCAGAGTTCCCTGAGCTGGAACTAACTTCCACACCGCATCTCTAAAGACTAGCTTTCATGGTACCAGAAATCACCATGCAAGCTTCCAAAGAGGGAGGCAACCAACAGGCCTACCCAGCTATGATATCTATGAACCTCATCAATGACCAGCATGTCATGATAACCCTAAGGGTACAGTAGTGGCAATCAGTAACCAAAAGCTCTCTAATTGGACTTAAGACCCAATCAACAAGAGGGAAATCATTCCTGGTACTGGGAACCTAGATAACTACTCAAGGCTAGTGAAATTATGGTCGTTGAAGGAGAATCCACAACCTCTAATTTACTAAACTAGCATAATCCCTAATAATAATCTATAAACATTTTTTCTTTATGCCCACAGACAAATGTACTTTTCAGCCCCTCATCAAGGAAACTTCTCATTGCAACAGACAGAGACCACTAAAGAAAACCACACAATCAAAATACAGAGTTGTGGAGCCCAGTGCCAATGGATACATCTACAAAACATTCCCACATCTGAGGCTCAGGGGTCATTGTGGGAAATGGAGCAAAAAGGCTGTAAGAACCAGAGGATCGGAGAGTCTGCTGTGAGATTGCGTCTCCTAGTAATATCAGAAACTGCATCCATAAAGTCCCACCAATATGACTGCCCAAACATGAGCTGAACAAGGATGACAAATTGGACTTGGGAAATCCCATGAGGCCTCAACGCTTAACAAAGAATTAAGGCAATCGAGGAAAGGTAGGAATGGGAGAGGTGGTCCACCTCAGAGAAGAGCACACCAATTAGTCATCCAGTGATAAATGGTCAGCTCTGAAAACTTACATACAAGTAATATTATATGTCTAGGCAAGTTATATTAAGGAGAGAGAGACAGAGACAGAGAGACAGAAAGACAGAGAGACACAGAGAGAAACACAGAGACAGACGGAGACAGAGAGAGAGAGAAGAGAAGAGAGTGTGTGTAATAACAATTAGTGAAAATAGAGGCCATGAATGTGAAGAAGAATACAGAGAAGTGTGTGGGAGGGTTTGAAGGGAGGAAAAGGAAGAGAGAAATGTAATTATATATAATCTCAAAAATTAAAAAATTAAACACAAAAAATTGTTGGTAATTCTTAGATTACCAACAGTACAAAAACAATCCATGAGCTATTTGCCAATCTCGGGTGTATGCCAAACCCCTAAACTAGGTTCTACACACACAGAAAACTCCACCTGTTACCCCACCAGCCTCCCTTAGATCAGCCACAAAGGCTTACAGATTAAGTTACAGGGAACTAAGGATGGACACTTCCTTCCCAATGGGAGACACGGATCATCCCACAATTGCGGAGAAGAGAACAGATGTGAACGTATGTACAGGTTAAGAATGTGTGTGTTCCTAGGTCCTGAAATCAAATGGGTGCAGCGAGAAGACCTATTAGGCCCCAACTTCTGACACTGTGAAATGACATCATCTGCAAAGTTTATGCTGAGACCTGTACAATGTAGTTTAGAAAAAGGAAAAGGTTGAGCCAAATTCAGGCCATCCCTGTTCAAACGTGGCCTGCAGGCTGCAGGTTGGACATACCTGAGTCTAGCCTGAGTTTCACCCTAATGGACAAAGTAACAATGTACTGATTTACCCCAAGCTGGACAATCCGGATGCTGCCATATACCTGTTAGTCTCTTGGCCCTGAATTAGCCTTCCCATTTTTATAATTTTTAGAGACAAGAAACTTGTAGTGCATGCTAACTTCGGGCGGGACAGAGAGGAAGAAACAAACCAGGTTTGATCACCACCATTCATGGATTTTCATGTCTCTGCTTGGAGCCTCATGGGCTTTTTTATTTGTTGCTGTTTTCCTGAAAAGATACATCTTGGCTACAAGAAACTTTAAGATATTAGTCCTGGAAATGTGACATTACTCATAGGTGCACCAAGAATACATGAAAATGCCCTTCCCTAAGGATAAACGAAAATCCGTAACTCACAGCAGAACAGAAGTTTGTCTGCTCCTTTCAAATGTATTTTACATGCATAGAATGAAGCTTGGCACATTATAAGCCCCCAACAGACATGTGCTGACTAAATGAAAAGTGTAAGACTGTAAAATTAGCAAATAGATTCATGGGGGAAGGGGACCTAACTTGGCAGAAGAGGAGTTGCAGATGTTAGAGCTGTTTGCTTTCTCATCCCCGAAATAAAGGAGTGAGAGGGGAACAGAATGAGAGCTTTGTTCTCAGCCCCACAACACAGCCCTAACAATGCCGCAGCCTCTCTCATTCACAAGGGCATCCCGGTCCAGCTGAGCAGGAAGCAGAAGATCTAGGGAAGCTGAACATGGATGTGGAAACCGTGAAATGAAAACCTTCTCCTGAGAGAACACAGCGGCTAGAATAAAGAGGACGCGCCGCCCCAACTTCATTTAGAAAAGATGAAGTGATGTGAACCACACACAGGAAGCCAGGGAACTACCATTTCAGTGACAATCGACCACCGGTAGTCAGTCGATCGGATCTCCAAGGACACAGCAATGAAAGCGTAGCCGTGAGGCTGGCTAGTTCAGTTGAGAGCCGAGGAGGCATGAAAAGCGATACAGAATCTCAGTTTGGCCACCATTCCCCACTCACCTTTGCCTCCCCTCTTCCTGTGAGAAGGAAAGGGCCTCTCAAAACTGCCTCCCTTCCCTTCAAGTCATTGTCTGCTTCAAAGTGTGGGCAGGAGTCCACGTGTCATCTTCGGGTGTCATTCAGCTTAGCGAGTTGGAGAACCAGACTGTAACTACCAGAATCCAGCATATCTACACCACTCGGGCAAGGTCAGAGAAGCAGGTCTGGCTGGGAAGTATCACATCAAAGGAGCAATTAATCTTCTTTCTACAGCAGCCTTCCTATTAGGTTTGGTGCAACACACCTGTAATTCCAGAGCTTGGGAGGCAGAGGTTAGGAAGATGGAGAGTTCAAGGCCAGCCTGAGCTAAATAAAACAATGGGACCCGCTTAAAAAGATTAAATGAAACAAAACCATTTTCCCGTTTCTCAGCTTTTAGAAATTTAATTTTTTTTTGTTTGTTTGTTTTTGTTTTTTCGAGACAGGGTTTCTCTGTGTAGCTTTGCACCTTTCCTGGATCTCGCTCTGTAGCCCAGGCTGGCCTCGAACTCACAGAGATCTGCCTGCCTCTGCCTCCCGAGTGCTGGGATTAAAGGCGTGCGCCGCTGCCGCCGCTGCCGCCGCCGCCGCCGCCGCCGCCGCCGCCGCCGCCGCCGCCGCCACCACCACCCGGCTTTAAATTTTTTATACTGTGTACATGTGTGGGGCGTGCTTATGTTACAACACATGTGTGGTTGGCGAGAACAACTTGCAGGAGTTGGTTCTCTCATACTATGTGGGTCCCAATAATCGAACTCAGGCCACTGGGGCGGGCAGCAGTCACATTTGCCTACTGGGCCATCTTACCAGCCCCTTGCTCAGCTTTTAGAGGACACAGGACACATACATGAGTAACAACAGAAATCCTAAAATGCTTAACACATTTAAATCAGATTTTGTCTTTGCCTTCTCACCTTGACAATCATTCACTTGGTCATTTAACAAATGTATATGGATAGAGCACTCTTTTCCAAGTATGGAGCGAACCTGTGAGGTCATGGCTGTGAGTAAGAGAACAGATGATCCATGGCCTGAGGGCTGGCAGTCTAGAGAAAGCCTCACGTAGAAAGGGAGACTGTCTTCCCTGGATGTGATTCAGGCCCCGGTCTGCTCTTTCTCAGTTTTGCTCTTTACTATTTCCCATTTCCTCCCTTATAATGATGGCTCATGGACGGCTCTGAAAGCATGCTTCCTGAAAGGTGACTCATGTGTCCTGAATGAGACACAGTCATTCATTCACAGAGCTGCTTTGATTCCCATTCCCTCAAGCTATGTAAGCCATAGGCTGGAGGCAGCAGAGGGAAGAAACAGAAAAAGGGGAGGGGGGACCCAACTATAAGGATCTCAAGTCTTATTTCTGCAATGACCACCATTCATGGCCCTGGGCAAAAAGCACATTCCTCTTGTCTTCGAAAATGAAATCAGCATCCAATTCAACCTGGCTCTGATGTCCACCACTCTGCAGTGATAAGCAGAGAAACTTCAGTGGTCATGGGGGAGGCCTCAACATGTAAAGATACTCAGTGTCATCCCAAACCACTAGATTTCTGGGTTACCCCACACTTGGAGAAGAATCTAGAAACATGGCATGCTGACCAGTAGAGACCAGTCACTGGTGTGTCGGATCTAGGTTTATGTTCAAAAGATCTCTACTGGGTTTTCCCAGACGCCATAGTTACCAAATAAAATCCCACTGCCAAGTGTGGGAGTATCCTGGGGACTCCCCAGAACAGTACAGGCTCTCAGCTTTGCTCTTCGTTATCCTCCAGAACTTGATAATAAGCCCCAGTTAATGAAGACACCATACATTTTGGTCAAAGGACAGGAAGAAATCAAGAATAAAAAAAATACCACATATTTTTTAAAATCTCCATTCACAGAAGTCAGTGACTGTCCACTGCACAACGTCTGCAAGCCACCCCCATGCCTCACTTGAGGTGCAGGGGTGAGGGGAAGTGATGCTGAGTCAGCATGTCCCTCACAGCATCTTGAACTTCTCAAAGCACATCACACATGTGAACTCATTTACAGTGCTCACAGCCAACTCCAAACATCGTTAATGTGAGCCTCAGAGGCCAACGGAGAAAATGAAAGCCTGGATCTTAAGAAGCGGGTTCAAGGTCAAAAAAAAAAAAAAAAAAAAAGAAAGAAAGAAAGAATAGAACTGAGATTCAGAGAGGAGCAAGGAGTTTGTGACTGTGTGTGTTCTGACATTGCCAAAGCCCTCAATGGGAAATCGGCAACCTGCCAGGGCAATGCTCTCTCTGCAGCCTCCCCTCAGAAGCATCCTCAGCCAAAAGCCCAGGATTGTCAACCACTCGGTGTTAGCCTAATTAAGTGGTCCTCTTGTACTACAAGTTCTAAGTAAACACATCTGCAGAAATATCACATGAACCTCCATGTTCCCACAGGGTTTGGCGACATAGTTGTACTATCTTCAACGACATTGGAAGTTTCTGCACATCCCGTGTCTTTTTCCCGTGGGAACATGAGCCACCTTAAGCTAGAGCACTCCCCAATGAGAAGGCACAGACAGGGCAGCCGTGTGGGGGTGGGGCATCTGTATCACTTCTCTGTTGGGAGACTCGGGGAACTGAGACCACAATCACAGGTGGTTTTTCCCAACTGTGTTCACTAATACAGTCTATGGTAAAGAGCCACCTTGAAAAACCAGGTCCAGTCTGCACTTGCCCGAGAAGTCATTCCTAGCTGCTATCTTGTCCCTGTCGTTAGTACTGTGTGAACCACACAGCTTTGGATTCCACCGAGGCCACCATGTACTGGCTCCCATCACAAAGGGCTTTTCTCCAAAATCAAGCCCGTAGACTATCTGTATTTTATTCTTTTATAGGCAAACATCCTCTAGAAGGGATCTAAGTTCTTAATAGATATGTAAATCTTTTGTCCAGAGAATCAAAACAGTTCATGTTTTTTAGGCATAGCCTCACCCAATAAAAGCTGGGTTGTTTATATATATACATTTTAACACTTCATTTTACTGATGTAAGACACAATAAAAGAAAGATAAACAAGCCTTCTATTGTAACTGCATGGTTTGAAAAAGCAAAATCACTTGCGGCGGAGGTGGGGGGTGATAATGATAGTTCCAGAAGGGTAATGTCATAATGGCTTTTTGTGCCTGTTTAATATGCTTGCCTTGGCTGTCATGAATCCTTACTTCAGATAAATCATACCCCAGCTCTGATATCTTAACTACTGGTAAGAGAATACCCTGTGCTAATTATCATGCTGGCTTTAGACTCATTAAGATGTCACTGATACTCATGGAAACAGTGTTTAAACTTTGGGTACTTGGCAGTATGCATGTTTACAGCCAAAATTCTAGAGACCTGGACCCAAGATTGAGATAAGGAAGGAAAGCTATACATGTATGAACCCATTTTGTATATAATATGATTATTTAAATAATCAATTAGGTTGATTATTTAAACTCAACTGTCTGAAACAGACCTCAAGGGCAATGGCTCCAAAGGATGACCAAGGTCACTGTGGGTATCCGTGCTCTCCTGAACTGTCTGAAATGTCCAGCCATCTGAGTTTTGTCTTCCTCTTTCCACCCCTGGATCTAGAACATTCACCCAATCAGTAGGATTTTCTTAGATAATGAAAGAGTCCAGGGCTTAGAAGTCAGACAAACCTGAGTTCGAATCATGGTGCTTGTGTGTGTCCGCTGTGAGAGCTTGGGCATGACACTCAATCCCTCTGATTATTTTGTTCCCACTTTACAGAACAGAGATAATAGAAATGCTCCAGTTGGCTCTCTGCATCAGAGACAATGTAAACAACATTCACAGAATCGTGCCAAGTCTAAAGTTAAGTCTTCCAACTATTGTTATTTAATAGCTGACATCAGATGCTGAAAACCAGAGAAGAGCTGCTTAGGTGAAGTCATAAAACACACGGGTGTCCAGGACAAAAACTATTCTGAACCCACTTCTTCTCTAAATTTCACAGTGATGAAGCAGGTTTATCTCCCACTCTGTTCATTTTACATATATTCAGATCTACTCCCCACGCCAACAATGACCTTTTGAAAAAAAAAAATCCCTTTAGCGAGTTCTGAATCCTTTCATGTGCTAAAAATCGTTCACTGGACATCTGGGAGACGGTGGTATTTTCCCAGCTCTGAAGCTGTTTCCCAACAGATGCCACGGCGCTTATAGCTTTAGAGAAACCCCAGAGGAGGGTGCTTTCTCCTCATGAAGTGGTGGTGGCTGTCCTTTTAGGATGACATGCTGAAAGCTGCTTGCTCAACCCCAGAGGCCTCCATGCTTCTGAGGATTTAGCAAAAGGGTTTATACCACGTCTGGGGTTTGAAGACCCTGGGTTTTATGTGGTGTTCCTCAGACTTCAACATACATCTCATGAAGACACAGATCCAGTTGATCTCAGGAGGGTCTGGTCGTCTACCCAATGCCCAGGCAATGCCATGAGAATTGGTGGGCAACACTGAAAGAGAAACTTCAGGACTACAGGGCCACACAGGGTCTCCCAGCACTCTGCCATTCTTGAAGCTCAAGAACCAGCGAGGCAATGATCAACTGACTTTAAGTATTAAACTGTCTGGCTATAGTACCACACACACACACCGGCAGGCTGGAAGAGGGCAGCATGAGTTTGAAGCCAGAGGCCAGCCTGAGCTACTGGGTGAGAGACCCTGTCCCAAACAGCAAAACAAAATAAAAATAGTATAAAGCTAACAGAATACGCACAGAACTCATGACTTCCGTAAAGAAATGAATAAGTTTATAAACTGACCAGCCAGGCATAGTATTGGGGGTCACCCCTCAATGCCAGCACTTTGGATGGGCAGTAAGATCTTGAGTTCGAGGCCAGACTGGGCTATAAATGAGACTCAAAAAACTAAAACAGCAACACTTCTATTAGCGTACTGGGGGACTGATGTCACTTTCTCAAGCTGAAAGAACCCTTCCCATCATACAGATTAAAATATTCTTTTTCTTGGTAGAGCTGTGGGTCCAACAGGCTGTTTCACTGGGTAACTGGTTAGTGAGAACACACGGGCCAAGACACACTGTTAATGCCTCTGAATGAGACAGGGTAAGCGGAATACCACACTACTTTAAGAAATCTGGAAAAGTTGGCAAAAATGGAGCGTAACAAATAGAATAATCAGGCACTGATGGTTTCTGAAAGCCTGACATGCGTTCTGTAACTGTCACTGATTTATGTGACGCCTGACCTTTAGGGACTAAACAAACGAGCAAACCATCTCAGGAACACGGTCCATGTTCAATTAGAAGCTTTATACAGCAGTGATAGGAAAACAACATGTCCTAGGAAACAGCGTGGTCACGTGGGTGAAACACAGGCCTGGAACCAGGCATGCAGCTCCACAGCCGGTACTGCCTAGTCATTTCACCAACTGGATGACCTTGCTCACCCAGTGCATCTCCCAATGTCTCTGCCTGCCGGCTGAGTATGTTCCTCACATCTAGGCTACCGTTCGGCTCTCCTAACCATTCTGCGCAGGAGCAGGTAGCCCCTTCTGGAGCTCACATAGGTGTCGCAGCTGACATCAATCCATCCTTACTGCCAAGAGCTAATCTGAAAGCACAATACAACTTCCGTATAACACAACCGACCTGCCTGTGGGAGCACTTCACATCTGAGCCTTGCCTGTGGGGAAGAAAGTTCCCTACATAGAAATCATTGGGATTAGCTGGTTGGCCAGAGGATAGTGAAGACAAACTCTTCTTTGAGTTCATTTCTGGGATTTGTTTTATTTTGTACCCCCCAAGTTGTTTCTCAGGCTGGCATAAGTGTGTTAACCCCAGTGCCTTGCATAGCGTCTTTAAAAAAAATCGGACAACAATAAACATTTAGGGATATGTGTCATCTCCATCCTGTGAGAGACTGGTGCAGAAGTCAAGAATTCAACGATGCAAGAAGCAAGTCACTCCTCAGTTCCCAAAGGCTTCAAGTAGGGAACCTTGGTCCTCTCCTTTGGGGACAGGAGCCACCTGTTCTTGTTCCCGGTTGCACAGGGAATCACCTGGGAAGCATTTTAAAACGGCATTCCCTGGCCCAAGCGTGCTTCCTTTTAACAAGACCCCAAGTGGCTGCCAATTCGCCCCCCCCCACCCCCTATAGATCCATACAACATGTTTTCTTAAAGATCACTGCCGGTCTTGAGTCTCAATAATCTTGACGTTTGTTTTCATTCAAGGCAACCGTCCCATCTACCCACAATCCTCCCCGCGACGACTTTGCCCACAGAGACCGTGACAGTGGTACACTCTGTCCCAACACAAGGTCAAAAGCAAGACAACTAACTGCCAAGTGTTTCCTTGTTGCCGGCTGTATTTTCAAAACAAAACTCAGACGAGAAGGAAGCCATTCCTCTCCATTAAGTTTACACCCACACTCCAATCCACTCTCATCAACTCGCAAACTGCTTCACTCCAACCTCTACCATGCAAGTTTTTTCGCGGAACGGTACATGTTCTCAGCTCTTCCGGCACACACTGGTTGCAAACTCGGTTGCTCGGCTTTGCTCTGGTCCATGAACACTGAGGAGGAGCGCAGCACCCTGCAGCACCCCCACCCGGGCACAGGCACAGCCCGGGCTCCACCAGCGCGTCTCCAAAGCCCTGCTTGACAGGGGCGCCTGTCCCTCCAGACTCCGCAGGGCCCCAGCTTTACCTGAAGCACGTGGTGAGCTCGCCCGAAGACTTAAGACACGGGTATTTGGTCGTGGCGATCTTGTTTTCCGAGCACACTTCTCTATGGGGGGAAAAAAAGTTGGAGAGGAAACTCCGTTGAAGGTCAGAGGCAGAGTGGAGAGCAGGACGCGCTGGGCTCTGCGTCCAGACGCACCGGCTGCTACTGGTCCCCGGGCGGCCTCAGCAGCAGGAATGAGCCCGGAGAGCTTCCCAGAACGGGGCGACCCCAGTCCCAAGTGACTAGAAAAGCCAAAGAAGTTGGCACCGGAGCGTGGCGGGAAAGCCGGGCGGAGGGCACCCAACGCCCAACCCACAGCTGGGAGCGCCGAGGCGGTTCCCGCAAGAGATGGAAGTCACCTGGGTCAGCTAAACACCCTGCTGGTGGCTCAGAGAGCAGGGATCTGTGGGTCCGCCACTTGGGACAGTCTGCACCCCGCCAGCCAGCCCTGAGCGCCCCCAGCGCGTCCTCAGCTGGGGCAGGTGGCCCTTACCTGTCGCGGTCCTCTGGCTCCTCTCGGTAGGTCCACGTGTGTCCCAGCGCCAGGAGTAGCAGCAGCGGCCCCAGGCTCTTGCCCAGCTGCCCCTTGGCTGCTCCTCCCCGGCACGGAGGAGGCGGCGGCACCATCAGGGAAGCTCGCGGCTTCTTCTCGGCGCCGGAGCTCTCTCCCAGCGCTGTGCCCAGAGGCTGCGCGGCCGCGGCCGCCTTCCCTCTCGCCAGCAGGGGGCGCCGGAGAGCTGGGGCGTTTGCACCACCTGCGGGCCGCACTCAAACTTGGGGCGAGAAGGGGAGAATCAAGCTTATCGACCGGGTGATGCCTGCCTTGCGCGGCCAGCGGGAGGATGCTGGAGTCCCGGGAATCTCTTCTGGACGTTCGCGCTCGAGTCACACACCGGCTGAACTTGGCTTCAGGCGGCGCCCTCCTCTCTTCCCTCTCCCACCCCCGGGGAGAAGCACGCGGAGTTGAGGCAGCCAGGAGCTCCTTTGCATTTTTTGCTCCAAGGTCTCTGCCTGGGAGGAGGAGTTGTTGGCTGTCACCAGGGCGAGAGGAGGAGAGGAGCGGGGTTAATAGCTTCCTTCCTGTTGTCAGTTAACTTCCACAGCGAAGGGTCAAGCCAATGTTTGCCTTTCGCCCGCGAGGGCCTTCTTGCGTGCTTTTCCTCTATCCTGGTTTTCTCTCAGAATGTAGCAGCGGCTACAGGGGGTCTCCTATCTCGCCCTTCCAAACGTGAAATAGTCCAATCAAGAAAGTGTGGTCGATTTTCATCCAACCCCTTTTAGAGGAAAGTCGGGCATTTCATTCGTCCGCAGCTCTTGCTGTGCTTTTCTGGGTACGTGCAGATCAGGACAAGTAAGTTCTCAGCTGAGGGTCCAGGGGTTCTGAACTCAGCTGCCTGTCTCTAACTAGTACCCTGTAGGGTCTTGACTAGACGCGTTTTCTCGGCCAGTTATGGAAATGGAAGGGCAGGAAGAATCTCCGGCGGCGGCGGCGCAGGCAGCAACCGTGGTTAAAACTACAGAAGTACTCTCGCACCCACAGAGGGGCGACTCCCCCCCACAAGTGCAGATTCTCAGAACGCTCCAAGCGGCCGGGGGTGGGGGTGGGGGTCCTGGTCTTCCTCCCATCTTTTTCAACTGGTCAGCTTAAAAGGGGGAGGGATGGTTGACAGGCTTATGAGAGAAACCCAGGTCAGCCAGAACGGGGATTCCTACCCATGGAGGGGAGGGGGTTTGATTCTAAGTGATGAAGTTCTAGGAGTTTGCCGTCTGTCTTTCCCTATCTGTCTGCCTGCCAAGATGTTTGTCTGCTTCCCTAACCTTCTCCCTGCAGCACACAGCGTCAAAGCTGAAAATACCTTGGGGGAAATCATTGAAAACACCGGAGTCCATGTATCTTAGCGATCAGGGAAGTGACGTGACACTGTGTGGACCACGACATGCAAATTACAGGGCCATCACCTGTTCACCACAACACTATCAGTTCTTGTCAAAGAGAAAGTCATAACAGAAATGTAAACCACAAGACTAAGAAAGCCGTGGCCCAAAAATAAGTCAGTAAAACAAGACGTTAAATGTGGAATTACTAATATTGATCAGTTCTGTAGCTCAGGCCTAGGAGAAGGTAGCTCATTCACAAGCTACAGGTGTGCCCACTGGCGAGATAAATAGGTATTTTGAGTTACACAATAGTCTGGTCTGCTGAGACATGTCACACATGGCACCTGTACACTGCCATTTTTATAACAGTGACACCCTTATTCCTCTGTCGAAAATTTTGTATTCCTCAGAGGTTTTCTATGGTCATGACTGTTGCTCAAATTTCTGAAAGGTCTTTTAATTAAAAAGAAGAAAACCCAAAACCAGATATTGGGGTAAATGCTGAAAGATTAGAGAGACAAAGGAACAGGCCACTGCCACGTCTTACCTCTGGGACTCCTCAGCCTGAAAAAGCCTCAGCTGATAGGCCTCTAGGTGAATGAGCTTCTTCAGCTGAAATGACTTCTAGTTCCTGTCTACACACAAACACACACACACACACACACACACACACACACACACACATCTTTTCCACCCAGCCATTAAAGGCATGTGTGCTTCCCAAGTACTGGGATTAAAGGTGTGTGCCACCACTGCCTGGCTCTGTTTCTCTCCTAGAATGAGTCAGTGTCATGTAGTCCAGGGTGGCTTTGAACTCACCTCCCGAGTGCTAGGATTAAAGGTGTGTGTGCCACCACTGTATGACCTCTGTGTTTAATCTAGTGGTTTGTTCTGCCCTCTGATCTTCAGGCAAAGTTTATTAGGGTGCATAAAATATCACCACACATGGTTTTATTTGATCTTCACAATACCGACCCTACACAGCATGCTCATTACATTAGCCATGTAGTTGTTGTTGTTGTTGTTTCCTATGAAACATTCATAGAAACAAGAGCATGAAGCACCCTGGATGGTAAAATCCATTGGTGCTCCTCAGACACAAGTTCATTTTCAGCTGGTCATTCAGTGGACATTCTCACATCCTTTGGAACTTGAGAGTGACTTTCATGGGATCACTACCTGGATTCAAACTTAAGCAATGTTTTGTAGGTGAGTGGTCCCGGGTAACATTCTAAAACCACATTTTCTTGTCTATATACTGAGGAGTTGCAGGAGTACATCTCCAAGTGTATTCAAATGAAGTGGGTCATGTAAAGCATCTCTTGAGAGCTCTCTGGGCATTAATGTTAGCATCTGGGCATCATCTTTAACACAAATTAGTCATTGCACAGACAGATTTTTAGTTTTTGGTTTTTTGATTTCTAGATATATAGGAGCCTATTTGCAGCAGCTATTTGGTTTCTTAAGGTGAGACCATGAAAAGTAAAGCCATCCTGGAGCGTAGAATACACTGGATGGATTTAAACTGTGCCATAGATGTGTTGGATACCATCTTGGAAGGAAGAGGACCAAGCTGCAGATAAGGGTTTACATTTTATTTTCTTACCAATGCCTCTGTTTTGATAACTTGGTTTGTTTTCTTTCTCATCTTCATTCATTTTAGATTTTCACCGTTGCATCACGGTTGTTGTTCTACAAGCAGTAGACCGTGATGTGGAAGATTAGTCATCTGCTATATTCAATAGATGACTTACTAAGACATGTGTGTAGGTGAGCCGCTTTTCAAGGAAAGTAATGTATGATGAAAAACAAAAACAGGCAGATACAGTGGTGCACACCTGTAATCCCCGAACCTGGGTGGCGGAGACGGAAGGGTGGAGGGTTTGAGGGCAGCCTGGACTATATAGTCAGTTCCAGGGTAGCCTGAACTGCAGAGTGAAATTCTGTCTCAAATCTAAAAATCAAAACGACAGTAACAACAAACAAAGAGAAAGCCAAGGGTGAAAGCCGAACCCCGTCAGTTGTGGGCACTAAACTGGTGTCAGCCACCATCTCTTTTGGGCCCTACACTAAGCATCGGTGAGGATGAGGGCCCTGAGGAGATGCCAGCCAAGTAAACAGTCCATATTCCTAGGGAAGAATGTCATGGTATGTGGTCCGAACATTTATGAAAGAGAAGAGCTGTCGCTGAGACCTTTCAAACCCTCTGTTTTTCGAGGGACTGAAATTCTTCCAGCTTGGTGTGCTGTGCTAAGCAGAAGGAGCACATGGATGGCCACGTATGGATACCAGTCTGTGAAAAGTTGACCAGTCCCGCCAAAGTCAAGCCTGGCTCTGTGCAGGCAGCAGCCTGCATGGATGTCTCCAGAATTGAGTTTGCAAGTGGCAGAAACCTCAGGGGTTTTAGGTTTTTTTCTCCTCAGACTCATACTCTCTCCACCACCCTACCCAACTCAGGCCTGCCCTCATTGATCTGCCCTATCTCCCCTCATCTGCAAAGAGCTGGCGTGAGAGAACTTGCCCATAGTCTCTTCCACAGGAGTGTCGCAGAGATTAATGATAGGGACCTCACATACCTGGGAGGAGGCTGTGGCTGTTCCTTCCAGTGCACATTGGCAGTGTTTTCCCATCCAGACCTGTCAACCTCCCTGAAACAAGCCAGAGAGGGGAGAGTTATACAATTTACCATATCCTAAGGGCCTGGGCTGTGAGGGAGCTTGAGAGTACACTGTGTGCTGTAGGTCAGGGCCCGGGAGGAACAGGTATCTTAGCAGCAAGGCTGAGAGCTTCCTGGGAGCCCATGAAGTAACTGGCTGTAGACTAGAGGCCAGCACTCTAAAAGCAAAGGAACAAGAAAAGTTAGGCGGAGCACACACTCTCAGAGGATGCCTCGGTAGTCAGTTTTCCAGAATCCCGACATCTTATGGGGACAAAGCTAACACAGAATTAGAAAAGTGAAGCTGCTAATAAAGATACTTTCCTACAGAAGACAGATCGCCACCACTGGACAGATGTGTGGGCATAGTCTATGCCTGCCTACTCTAGAGCAGCTCAGGCAGGGGAAAACCCGGGAGACTGGAAATGAAGCCGGACAGATGTGGACTGACAGACTCTAACTGCAAAGGGTCCTGCACTACATTAGACCACAAGTCAGCTCTTGGACCCCCGGACGTCAGGTCAGGATGTTTACATGACCAGTTAAAAGAGTCAAGGAAACAAAAGCTTATAAATTTGCTTTTTCGAGAAAATGACAGGGCTGAAGAGATGGCTCATGGGATAAAGGCACTTGCTATTTAAGCCTGGAGACCCGAGTTTGTTCCCCAGTGTAAAGGTGGAAGGAGAGAATCTACTCCATAAAGTTGTCTACTGAACTCCACCCACACATAAAATAGTAATAAATTCTAATTAAAAAATAAGGGATCTCTCTCTCTCTCTCTCTCTCTCTCTCTCTCTCTCTCTCTCTCTCTCTCTCTCTCTCTCACACACACACACACACACACACACACACTGGCCTCCCTGAAATGTGGCCAGAATGACCTAACGATAAGGTGAAGGCTCTTTCACAGAAACAAGACAGAATAAAACTAAGTAAAGTTCACTGTGTGCTGTGATCAGTTGCCATAGGATGAGGTACCCCTAGAACTAGCACATTGCCTTAAGAGCTATCTTTTAGTCTCAGTCTTGATTGACATGCAGCCAGGTCTGCTTAGAGAACTGGGGTTACACCCTAAAAGTGTAAAAGTATTCTTGTCTACACGCCATTGTGAGGGATCGCTTGAGGCAAGAACAGCTAGAACATTTAATACTGAAGCCCTGGTCCAGGGTGTGTTCATTACCTCCATCTAAGCCAGTCTTGGTTTTAACTTGCACGGGCTCTGAAGGTTTGCTGAAGCTCTAGTACTGGAATCTTCTCCAAAACTAGGAAGAAGTACTAGCTTCCCCATCCATGATGGAACCAATTGCTGGCCAATTTTGAAATAAAATGTTAAAAAGATGAATTAAGCCACTAGAAAAAAAATATTTAGTAGACACTTAAAAAAAAGAAACCATTTACACCTTGGTCTTCAGAATATAAAGAACAGAATTCATGTGATTCTGGTGTCATGCTTGTTCTTGAATGTATCTGTGCACACACACACACACACACACACACACACACACACACGTTCACATGCATGCATATATACTCTGTACAATCTCGTGTCTAGGAGCCCAAAGTTTCTCTCACAGGAAGGCCTCCTTACAGAGATGGCAGTCAGCAGTCTCTTTAGCTTGTCAGATCTGTAGGACCAGACCTAGGAGTCTGGGCTGGAGAAGTGTCAGGATTGGAGAAGTGTGCTCTTACTGCTCCGGTCTGCAGCTCTCCTCTCCACTAAAGCTAGGACGAGGGTGACCCTTTGTCATACTCTCCCTGTAAGTATAAACAAGGAGGAGTAAGGAGCCACCAGCAAAGACAGGCTGTAAAGTCACTGTTTTCTAGAAAACCCCATTAACGCCACCCCAGGCTCTGCCATGCCAACCCCAACATCTCTGCTTCGTTCTTACAGATCCTTTGTGTTCTTTTAGTCATGAAAGAAATATTTAACACTTCCTGAGCCCTACAAGATTCTCCAAGTAGCCAGCCAATTTGACAGCTCATAAGAACACTGACCTAAAGTTTTCTTATCTGAGGGCTTGGGGGAACAACCCCATTCATAGAGTGCTTGTCTAGTATGCATCAAATCCCAGGTTTGATCCTTCACACTGCAAAAAACAACCACTGTTGCACACACCTGAAATCCCAGCATAGAGAAGGTAGAGAGAAGCTGGAGGATCAGGCATTCAAGGTCACGCTTGGCTCTAAGACAAGTTCAAGGCCAGCGTGGGCTACATGAGAATCCATTTCAAACCAAACAACACAAAACTTTTCTGATGTGAGCTAATATATCCACCACCACCACCCCCATGTTTCTGAGGATTGAACCCAGGACCTTGTTTGTACTGTGCAAGTCTGCTGCCACTGAGCGACATTACTAGCCCTCCAAGACATCTTTTATAGTAGAATAAAGATAACGATAGGGGCTGGAGATGATGGCTCCGCAGTTAAGAAGGCTTGTTGTTCAGTTGTGAGGACCAGAGTTTGAAATCCAAGCACCCACATCAGGTGGCTCACAATCATCTGTAACTCCAGCCCTGAGGAATCTTATGTCTTCTTCTGGTCTCCAAAGGCATTCACACATGTATGTGAACATACACCCACACAGAAACACACACACAGAGTGAACTATAAAAGTCATACCAGTAGTGCATGAGCTGGCTGTTTGGAACCTGGGGCTTATGCAGGGACACTTTGCTCAGCCTGGGAGGAGGGGACTGGACCTGCCTCGACCCGAATCTACCAGGTTGAGCTGAATCCCCAGGGGAGTCCTTGCCCTGGAGAAGATGGGAATGGGGGGTGGGTTGGGGGAAGGGGGGAGGGAGGAGGGAGGACAGGGGAATCTGTGGCTGATATGTAAAATTAAATTATAAAATTTTTAAAAAGAAAGGAAAAATTTTTAAAAAGTCATACCAGCACAGTCTGCATATTTACTACAAAATAAAAATGTTGTTTCCTTCTACAATTGGAGTTGATCTTATTTCCCTTTATTAAAAACAACAAAAAAAAAATGGCTTAGAGAAAAGGCATCATGGATGGAAAGACCCTCGACCTACAACTCAGATATGCATCCTAATCTCTGTGTGACCCTGATCATCTTGCTTAAACCTCCTGAGACTCAGTTTATCCATAAATACAAATAGCACTGTCCAGCTCAGAGCATTGTTGAAAAGACCAAATGAGGGTACATATTAAGCCTGTGGTGCCAGTGGTCGTAAATGAAGCACAGCATCATCTTAATCATGTTTCTCAGCCCATCTGCCTCACCTAATTTGCTTCCCATAAGAAATTAGCTTTGTCAAATATCTGGCTATGGACAGAGACACCCTGTCACAGGACTGCCTAATCTAAGTAGCAGGATTGACACTGATGTCGTTAATACTATGCTTTATCAGATCACACGGAATGACTATGGCCCTGAGTAAGTCAAGCACAATAAGAGTCACTAGAAAATGGAATGTAATACTTCCCCTTTGAGAAAAGCTGTGCTTCTGAGCTCTGTCTGCCTGAGTTCTGTATATTTCAAATCGCGGTTTGGGAAATGACCAGCTTAACCCATCTATGACCAGCTCCATTCCCAATGTCTCCAGTAGCAGGGATTGAGCCTAGAACATCACACATGGACACTCTTTTCAAATTTACCCACTAGGGATTTTTGTATTATTTTCTGTTGAGCTTTTTTTTGGGGGGGGGGGCAGGGGAGAAGAGGAGTAAGACTCTGGCCTCATGCATGCTGCCCACCTGCTCCATCTCTCAGCTTCATCCAGCTGTTGAGCTCTTCGGATTGGAAGACACCTAGAGAGTTGGCAATAGGGTAAGGAGATCACTGTCTTCCAGAAGAGCTCTGGTGCTTAAAGGAAATACAGACGCTGGGACTGTTGGTTCAGGTTTGGAATCCCAGCCACTGTGAAGGCTGAGCCGGGAGGTTGCAAATTCAAGACCAGCTTGGGCTACTGCCTGAGTTCAAGGCCAACCTGGGAACTCAGTGTCTCATTATGAAAAGTAGGAAAGAGGCCTGTGGATAACACCCACTGGTATAGCACTTGCCTAACATCCACAAGGTTCTATCTCCTAACCTCCAAACAAACTGAGATAATCTTTTAAAACATAGTTCATACTATGTAGAAAAGTCTTAGGGTTCGTGTTGAAGTTGTCTAGTAGAATATCAAACTCTTTTCTTAACAAGATGGAGGCCTATTCACGACAAAGCTGTGTTCCTACAAATAGGGATGCTATTTGTAGAAGAATTTGATACAAATAGCTCTGGGGGACTCAGTGGTGGAGACAGGGTTCTGTGTGTTTTCTAAGTATTGCCTCATTTAATTCCTGCTGCAATCTAATGTCTGTGGCTCTACTATTTCCTGAATGTTAGAAGTAAAGAAAAGAAAAACTGAAGCAGTGGTTTAACGAAATGCCTGAGGCCTAGAATTGTAAATATGATGTGGGCTGTACACACTGTGATCACAACCACACTCTCAACTACTTCCTGGAAAGGGGAGCCTAGGGGGAGCTTGCTCATATCCCCTCTGCTTGCCTGGGGAAGATGTCCAGTACTATAGCCATAACCCTCAGGATCTGATTCTCTTTCTGTGGCTTTGTGTCATCCACCTGGCCTGGTTCATTTCTTACCTCTGTGTCCTAGCTGACCTCTCTTTAAAGAAAAGCTGAGCTGCATCTGGCCCTTGGGGAGAGGCAGCCTGATTGACTCCGGGATACTTACTGGCTGCTGGAGAATGGAGATCAGGTTTCAATGCACTTGAACTACAGGTACTTTGGCAAAGGAGCCTTCTGGTCCCATCCTTGACCTAAAAGAAAAAAAGTCTTTGTCAGACCTAGAACTCTCTCTGGAGAACAGAGCTTATAAAAGCAGCCAGGACAGATTTTGTTGTAGACAAAATGTCTTGAACATTTCGGAGTCTGGTGGACTCCTGTGAAATCTCTTCAGCTTAGAAACTGATACTTGGAAATTCACAAAGGAGGGTGAGCAATCAGAACCAAAACTAACACACACACACACACACACACACACACACACACACACACATACACACACACACACACACCTTTCTCTCCTTTCTTCTCTCTTGCTCTCTCTATCCCCCAAGCCCAGCCTCAAGAACTCACATCCCGGCCGGGCGGTGGTGGCACACGCCTTTAATCCCAGCACTCGGGAGGCAGAGCCAGGTGGATCTCTGTGAGTTCGAGGCCAGCCTGGTCTACCAAGTGAGCTCCAGGAAAGGCACAAAGCTACACAGAGAAACCCGCACATCCCCAACTCTATGCTGTGGATGGTTTGAGGTCCACATGATCGGCCCCTCCTGTCCTCGTCTTTACCAACAGTGCAGAATTCCAAAGGGATGCCAGATAAAATAATCTGACTTGGTTTATTCCACTCGGCGGTGTGCATCCGTCTTTGCATGCACCATCAGGGATGTGTTTACCTTCTTTCTGCTTCAGAGATGTTTAGACCTGAGTGTGCCTCTCTGAGATGTTTACTCAGTTTCAAACCTCTGGTGAACGTCACGATGATCATTAATCAGAAAGTGAGCCCTTTGGAAGCATCTTTCAGTTTCAACATTTATCTGCAGAATAATTATAATGAGCTTGAAAGTTGTGCGTAGGCAGTCTGACGTGAATTTGGCTCTCGCATCTTCACATACTGAAACAAGACTAATGGGCCCCGACCCTGTATGTCAGTAACCCATCATTGAACCCTCCAAGTGACCCACTCTCAAATAGATCCCGTCTCAAACTGGTGTCACCTTTTGGACAGTGGTTCCTCATATCCACTGGGGTCTTTTTCCCTCTTTGTCTGCTGTCTCTCTGCCCATTTTCCATATTGATCATCTCAGCTGTTATCCCTCATGTCGTCAGATGTTCTTGAATCGTCTAGGTCCAAAGTTCACTGGTTTTTTTTTTTTCCTGATCTTTTCTTTCTGCTACTTTTCCTTAAAGTATGTCCCCCCCCATGAATGTCTTTCTCCAAATCATTGGTTATCGACTGGGGGACAATTTTATTAGCAGTGGAGATTTGGTGATCTCTGAAGGCATTTGCTGCTGTCCTGTAGGGTTGGGGAAGATGCCCTTTTCCTCAGGCATCGTGTAGGTAGAAACAGGCTGTTCACAGTGCCCAGCCATGCCCAGAGCTGCCGCTTCCACACACACACTGAGGAGCTGGTTCCTGATGTCCATGGAGATGAGTTTGAGAAATCCTTTAATTGCTCACCCATCTGCCTTGGTGCTCTTATCACCTGTTTCTGATTCCCAGGACGGCGTAAGGCTTTCCGCAAGCCCGCCTTTTATCTCTGCTCCCACTTATCTGCCTTCTTTGCCTCATGCCCATCTTCTGGACCCTGTCTCCCTCAGCAACCCCCCTTCTTGGTCTGATCGGCCCCCTTGATGTTTCTCCTTGTCTTGCTGCCTTTGTTTTCAAGGTTCGGTTCAGCAACTAACTACCTTATCTATCTGCTGTCCTGGAGTGACCTCAGGATCAATGAAAATATTTTTCTTAGAACTCTGTTTATTTTCCAAGCTTTCACAAATCCAAAACAGCCCACAAGCTCTATGCTTCTGGTTTCAAAGTCTGAAGCGGGTCCCATGGGCCTGACCCGTGCAACTGCGCAGGCCCTCAGCTCTGACCGCCCCACCCCCCATGCAGTCTTCCTGCTGCGCCTCCCCTGCTCACCTGCCGCTGGTAGCACAGGTTGCTGTCTTTTCCTCGTGATGCTGATGTGCAGGTGTGGCTTGCCATGATTGACATGGTAGTACCAGCTCTTCTCCCACTTACGGCAGGGAAGCCATACTTATCCCTCCCTTCATTCATTCTTTAGGGGAAGGGATGAGGGTTGAGCCGATGCTAAGCATCACTGAGTGATGTCGGAACTAAAATGAATGAGACGGAAACTAATGGCTAGTCTTCATTCTCAACTTGACTGCATCTGGAAGCCCCCGGGGGATGTATCTTTAGGGTTCTTCCAGTGGTATTTAACAGGAGAGAAGAACCACACTGAATGTGTGTGGCAATAAAAAGGGAGAAGGGAGGAATCAGCTGAGCATCAGCATCCACCCATCTCTGCTTCCTGACCATACATACCATATGGCTGCCACCCCTTGGGCTCTGGGTGCCAGGCCTTCCCTGCCATAATGCATTGGAGCTCAAATGAACAAAAGAGCAAAATAAACCCTTTTTTCCCTTGAGTTGCTTTGGTCAGTTATGTTTTTCACAGCCCCCAGAAAAACAAACGAATATAGAAATGGAGCCCCTAATATAGAAATCAAGTAGAGAGAAAAAAAATCAAGAAAAGTAACCAAGCCCAAATCAGTGCTGTCTGCAAGAAGTCAGGGATGTGGGAGCTAGGGAGAGGAAGTCTCCTGTCTCCTTCTGTGGCTGTGACAAGTTTCAACCAGAGCTTTCATGGTACTGGAAAGAGTTATACTTGCCTCTAGAGGAGAAAAGTAATCACCAATCTCACCCAGCTGTGAAGCCCGAGAGCCACCACAATGACTGGCCCGGCATGCTCTCTACTGCACCAGTGGCGCAAACGTCATGGGAGTAACCAACTGCTTTCTGATTAGACTTCAGGCCCACTCCACAAAATGAAACCCATAGCTGGCACCATTACTGGGGGAAAAAAAACATGTATAGACAGGTCAAAGACCCCAGCAGAGGAATAATAACTAGGGAGAAACGACTGCTTTTATTCTGCTAAATAGGCATCGTATAAACTAACTCTGTTGCGGAATATTTGTTTACACTGTGTGGAGATGGGTCACTGTGATTGGTTTGATAAAGAGCTCAATAGCCAATAGTTAGGCAGGAGAGAATAGACGGGACTTCCGGGGAGAGAGAGAGGAACTCGGAATAAATCTAGATGCTCAAGTGATGCCAGCAAGACACCAAGGAAGTCGAACATATGGTACAGAGGAGAGGTAACCAAGCCACACGGCAGAACATAGATTAACAGAAACAGGTTCATCTAAGTTACACGAGCTAGTTGGGAATAAGCCTAAACTAAAGGCCAAGCTTTCGTAATTAATAATAAGTCTCCGTGTTATTATTTGTGAGCTGGCGGTCCAAAGGAAAGTCTGACTACATAACTCCTAATGACTTATCATACTCATAGATTAATGTATCTCTCAACCCTCACCGGAGGTTATTGGCAGTCGCAGATGATTAATAGAGACCAGCAGCTGGCCAAGGTGCAGAGAGAAAAGAGACTTCAGAATGTTCAGCCCGAAATAGAACATTTATATCGTACCCCCTCTTCCAAAGGCTCAGGAGTCATTGCAGAAGAGGGAATGGAAGGAGTGTGAGAGCTACAGGGAAAAGGTGTCTTCTGGACACAGCAAAGGAGCTTTGCACATGAGTGCACAGTGGTTGTGATAATATGCGCAAGTCTCGTGCAAGCCAGATCAAAACAGCAAGGAGAGGAGAGAAGGACATGAAGTTCCACTCCTTGGCAAGAAGCTATTGGCAACTGTGAGCTGCAGGGAGAGGGAACGTTAGTTTTCCCTAAGAATGTGTAGTCCTGGTGAGTTAACTGCTCTCCAGTAAAAGACCACATATTCAAGACAGCACAGAGTGGCCTTGGTAGAAAAAAGGAACATGGAGTTAGGTGGAAAAGAAGAGAGTGGATCTGGAAGGAGTTTGGGGGGGGGGGGAGTGGCTATGATCAAAACACGTTGTATAAAATTCTCAAAGAACTACCAAAAGTATATATAACAAACAAGCCACAACCAACTTAGCAGATGATTAAACAAAATGGTTAGTTTACAGTTCTACAAGCCAGTAGTCTGAAGCCAGTCCCATGGGACGAAACTCAAGGCATCACAGGGCCAGTTCCTCTGGCAGACACTGGAGAAGAATCAGTTTCAGAAAGCTGCTTGTCATCCATGGCTCCTGGCTCCGTCTCTAAACATAGCTACAGAACTTTTGGCCTCATTTCCCATTTTCTTCCTTGTATCTCTTTCTTGGCCTCTGTCCTTCTTCTATTTATTAGAACACACAATGACAATGGCCCTACTCACAATCCAGAATTATCTCCCCAAATGAAGCACCTTGCCTTGGGCATGTACAGAGTCCCTTTGCCATGGAATGTGGCATACTGGCATGCTGTAGGGAGTCGTACATGCCTGTCTTAGAAGACAGAATTCAGCCTATCCCACACCTCTCATTGGCTGGGGTAGGGAGGCAGCTTCAGGGAGCTGGTGAGCCCAGTGGAGGCTAAAGAATAAGATGCTCAGGGGGGTGGAAAGATAGCTCAGTGGTTAAGAGCACCAGCTGTTCTTCCAGAGGACCCAGGTTCAATTCCCAGCATCCATATGGCAGCTCACAACTGTCTGTAACTCCAGTTCCAAGGAACCTGACACCTTCACATCAATGCAAATAAAAGAAAGTTTTTTTTTAAGCCAATAAAAAAAGAAGGAGAAGATGTGCGAAAGACATGATAACAAGTTTGGCACAGGCTGGGCCCCGAGAAGTTTGTTTTGGTAGGAATACAGGATGTGTCTGTACAGGGGTTGGGGGAGGGGGGTCAAAGACTGAGTTGTAAAGAGCAGTTTGAAACCTCTCGTAGAGAGTTGGAGTGTAGGGTTGTGTCATGGAAAGACTTTGAAAGATTCTCCAGTGCTGAACCCACAGTGCTGAACTACACAGAGCTGGGCTAGGTAGTCTGAAACCCTGGCAACTGAGCACACACAGTGAGGCAGGTCCAAAGTGAGGGATGTGGAGCGCCTACAAGATTTCAAGGACTCGGCATGGAAAAACCCATGCCATCTCTGACTACATCTTTACACGGACAATGCTTTAGATATATTTGATTCGACACAGTTTGTTCAGATTAACTTCACTTGCTTCTTTTCTACTTAAAAAAAAAAAAAATGTAAGGCTGATGACAAATTGAAGCGTGACGTGTGGCTCATGCTATATTTCCTATGTGTCCTGCTTGATCACAAGGCTCAAGAGGAAAATCAATTGAGGGGTCAAAACGGTAGAACAAGCTGGACAAGAAGTGATATGAACGAGTGTTGTGGCCCTGGTATACAGGATGGGAGGTTACCCAGAGAATTCCAGAAGCTGTGAACAGGTCTAGGTGGAGCCAAGAGAAAGGGCGATTGCCCAGGCTTCCACGGCTGGGTGCAGGGCGGGAAAGACAAGGTCCTTTCAGGTGGAGAACCTGTCAGGCCGTTAGCATACAACAGCACGGGGCCTCTGTGGGGATGCAGGCAATGGCCAGCGATGCGCCCAAAGTCACTGTGAAGTGTTTTCAACCTGGTTTGGCCTTCCAGTACTCGAGCCAGGAACACATGTACCTAGGGTGGGGCACTGGCTAGTTTTATGTCACCAGCTGCAATCGTCAGAGAGGAGGGAGCCTCAACTGAGAAAATGCCTCCATAGGGCCACTGGACAGCATTTTCTTAATTATTGATCACAGGCTGAGCAAACTATGAAGAGCAAGCCAGTAAGCAGCGCCCCTCCATGGCCTCTGCAGCAGCTCCTGCCTCCAGGTTCCTGCCCTGCCTGAGTTCCTGCCCTCACTGCTTTTGATGATGAACTGTGAGTGAAATAAATAAAGCCTTTCCTCTCCAAGTGGCTTTTGGTCATGGTGTTTCATCACAGCAATGGTAACCCTAATGAAGACAGATGGGGACTGGGAGCGACGTGAGTGACACCCTTCTTTGTTACAGTTAAAAAAAAAACCCTACCCTCCCTTATAGTCAGTCTGTTAACTCCAGCTTCAGTGTCTTGCTGCCTACTCCACACGTCCCTTCCTTGACGGTACACAGCCCAGGCCAGAGCTGTGGGGATGTCGGCTGGTCAGAGTATTGTAAACCATCTTATCTCCATCCTGTTTTCCAGGGACTGCTAGAAAAAAAAAATAGCGCTCTTTTAGGCCATGTTTGGATGTATCCAGGTCTTCCGAGTTCAGTTCCTCGATATGTTGAGTGTAAAGAAGCAATTCTTCAAGGTGGACATTGTTATTTTAAATTTAGAACCATCCCAACTCCAGTTATACTCAGAAAGATCACATCGCATGTTAGTTGACACATGGAATTAGAGCTCAAAATTACTGCTTCTAGGCCAGGGCTTTTGTTAGTTAAGTTTTGAGCTTGTTTTTGTTGTTGTTTGTTTCTTTGTTTGCTTGCTTTCTTCTCTGCTTATAATACCTATTTCCTCTCTATCTTTGTATAGAATAATAGTGAAGACAGTATGCCCTTCAAAAGTTTTACATCTGTTCTTGATATCTATCTATCCGATACCCTAAACTCTGATACCATTCAAGAAATTTTTATCATGGGAGTACTGTGGCACACATCTTTAATCTCAGCACTCAGGGTAAGTAAGCAAATCTTTGTGGGTTCAAGGCCATCATGCTCTACATATAGAGTCCCAGTCCAGCCAGGGCTACATAATGAGATGCTATCTAGAAAAAAAGAAAGAAAGAAAATAGTCATCAATTGTAAGACCTTATGGGCCAAGAGTGCTGCTAGGATTCTGGTTGCTGCACACTGCATTTGAAGCTGCTGAAGTGCCAAGAACAGTCCCAGAGCAGACCTGTGGCTCGGACTTAGAGCCCTGAGGTCTGCCTTACACCTGAGTTACCACCTGAACTAGCCTAGGTGCAGTTAGAACAGTGCTCGTCTTTAACACGTTGTCAAATAGAAAGAGGAAAAGTCGTGCGAAAATGGTTCTAATTCTGTTGGGAGACTCCAGGGGATGAGAAAGGACCCTGGGGACTTTGAGATTTCTAAGTGGGTAAGCCTGATGGCCTGAATTTAATCCCCAGAATTCACGTGGTGGAAAGAGGGCAAGAAAGTACCAACTCTCACACACCATCCTCTGACCTACACACACACACACACACACACACTCACACACACACACACACTCACACACACACTCACACACACACACTCACACACTCACACTCACACACACACTCACACACACACATTTTAATTTAAGGGCTCTGAAGCTTCTTCATACAGGAATGAGTTGCTATTGGTGACAATAATAACATGGAGGTCAAAGCTCAGATTCTCATGTCAGGTGACCCAGCAAGTCACAGTAGACATGTCTTCCTCCAAAGCTTACAGGAGAATTAACTGATAAGATGCTTTGAAAACACTTAGGACATTTCTGGCATGTGATAAAGACTTGACTGTGGGGACTTGAGAAGTGGCTCAGTCGTTAAGAGCACATTTGCTTTTGCAAAGGACCTGGATTCAATCCCCAGCATCCACATATAGCTCACAACCATCTGTAACCCCGGTTCTAGGAGATATTACATGCACACACATGGTGCACATGCATGCATATGAATAGAAATAGTCACACACATAAAGCAAACAAATAAGTCTTCTTAAAAAAGATTTGACTATGGTTTTTGTTCTCCTCACCATTAGGCTCTGTACTGTAAGCTGAACACTGACTCACTGTGTTTCAAAGTACTTCCCAGAACATTTTTTAGGGGTGGGGGGTTTATTTCATTTCACAAGTTACAACTCATCATCAAGGGAGAAGAGATCATGGAAGATTCGGTTTACTGAGTTGCTCTCCAAGGATAGCTTGCTTTCTTATACATCCTCAGGCTTACCTTCTCAGGGGTAACACCACCCACAGTGGGCTGGTTCCTCCTGTATCAACATGAGTCATGAAAATGCCCTATGAACACCCCCACCGGCCAACATGATGGAGGAAATTCCTCAGTGGAGGTTCCTTCTTCCCAGGTGACTCTAGTTTCTGTCATATTGTTTGGAAGAAAACACAAGAACTGGTTTCCAATTGTCTGGTGGAGAAAGGGAACAGGCAGGGGTGTAACGATGCGAATTTCTGAAGAGTTTTGTAGTTTGCCGTGTTGTGATGACAGGCAATGGTGGAGTGCCCTGGGTAGCAGGAGGGGGCCTGCCAGAAAGAACTTGGGACCCCTGGGCCTCCAGGATTGCTTCTGCCCCCACCCCGCCCCGCCCCCGTGTTATTTTTCTGAAAATCCACCACAAAGTAATGATTTTCAACCCAACAGTGTGGTCCGGAGAGAAGTTTCTCTATCAGCCATTTTCTGTCCTCTTTGGCTTACTAAGAAAGAAAGATCTGGACTGGCAACATGGCTCAGCAGGTAAATGAGCTTGTCATTAAGACTGATGGCCCCGGGATCCATGTGGTGGGAGGAGAGAACTGACTTCCACAAGTTTTCCTCTGACCTCTACATGTACATTATGGCACGTGTGCACATATGCACACATGTACACACACACACACACACACACACACACAAGTGTTAAAATTTTTGAAAGAAGGAAGGAAGAAGACAGGAAGAAAGGAAAAGAAAGACCTGGAAGAAAGTCTGGACCCAAAAAGGAAAGAGCCAGGATACGTATTCGTTTTTCCTTGAACCATCTAGGCTGGGGCTTGCTCCCTAGTGTTGGCCAAGTGATCAGTGTCAAATACGTGGGTGGAGGGCTGCAAGGTGGACAGCCACTCCATGGAGGAGGCACAACACAGCATGGAAGAGAAGTCAGGCCCCCGGTCAGCAGGGCCTCCAGCCTCACCCTCCTGTCTAGGGGGCCTCTTTTACAGATGAGCTGTGAAGTGAGGTGATACAGTTGCACACCAGTGTGGCTTAGTGGAATCGCTGCAAGAATCCGGGCAGACCATGTGACTTCCCCTCCCCCAGTACCAACATGAAAGACCAGCATTCGGAAAAGACCACAGTAACCGGAGATTCCCGCACTTGGCCCCAGCACACAAATGTCCACCCACGGTTCCCAGGAGTGCTGCAACCGCTGTGACAGTCCTGGAACTCTGACTTTTATGTCTTTCTCGCAGCTTTCAAAAAAACACTTGCAACGTTCGATCAAGCCTCAAAGAAGGGTCAGAAGGCAGGTGGTTTGAACTTCCGAAACTAAACAGTCCCTCTTTCCTGTACAAGCCATTTTCTTTCTGTAAAGACCAAACACTTGTTAATAAATCGAGGTGGGCCAAGTAGCACGAAAGCCACAGGAAATCACCCATGAGTGACATCAAGTGAACTCTCTGGAAATGAAGGTGTCTGTGAAAGTAGGAAAGTGCCCCTTCTCAATGACAGGTGTCCCCTCAACACTATGAAACAGGCAGGTGTGGCCCGTGGCATCTGTTTAGGGGCTGATGGCCTCTCCTCTGCCCTGATTCCTCTGAAACACAAGGTCAAGAGTTATCAACAGGCAAACAGCAGGATTGGCTGTGGGTCTTGGATGCTGTTGTTCCCGTGAGAAGAACTTTGGTATAGAAAAATAATCCCATGTTAGAAAGAGAATTTTCCTCCCCGGGATTGAATGGAGCTCAAAACATATTTCAAGTCCCCCTCCCAGCCTTCACTGATGCGTGTTCCTCCAGGAGAGGGAGGGGCCCTTTCCTGACGGAGGTCTGGATATTCCCCCTAAGACCATTATCTTGTTTGTGATATGCTATCTCCTGCCGGGTCATCCCATTCTCCTTGCTCTGGGAAGTTGATGCGCTCTGTCTTCCCGGTACTACGCTTGTGACTCAGCATACCTCAGAAACACTCGTGGCAACCTATAACTAGCTGTCCACTGTGTGCTAGCACTGCACCAAATGATCTTCCATCTTCTGTGCCGGTTCTCAAAATAAGATCCTGAGGTAAGAAATAGCAGCCCCATCCTCTAGATGAGGAAGTGGAGGCATGGGAAGGACAACCACTTTGAGTGGCAGAGTCGGGACTGAAGGCAAACGGTCTGCTCCAGGAAAGCCCAGCGTCAGCCCGCACCCTATCTGGATGCCTCAGTCTCTTATCTGAAGTGGCTCTTTAGCAGACTCACTGCCCAGGCCCTGCAGAAACCCCCCTTAGATCTCTGAATATCATTTCACTGACAGGTCCTCATTCCCTCATGGGCATCTTGTCGGGTGGCCTGAGTCACCCACTGGGAAGCCTACGTTTTGCCTCAAATAAGCTGTGGGTTTCCCTGAAAAAGAGGGCATGCTCTAGTTCCCTCAGCATGTGTCCTTCAGAGATCACTCAAAACAAATTAGCCAAGTGGGGTGATTCACGGCACCAAAGCTTAAAAGGCTGTCCCTACATGACCAGACAATTTCGCCAAGCTCTGCGGCCACAGGCTGTGTGCATAATTACAGGCAGCCATCTTGCAGATTCCTAGAGCTGAGAGGTCTTGGAGGGCAGATGGAAGTAGATGGCCACAAACATTTTCACAACAGCCTCAAACACAGGCAGAGGGGAGGGAAGTGTGTGTAAGCCAATCAGGTCTGAGTTTAAGATTTAAGAACAAGTCTTGATAGTGAGCGGTAGAATCGCCAGGGCTCATAGTAAGGCCCTGCCTCAAAAAGCAAAAGATAAAACAACAATACAAAAAAGCTAGAAGAGAGGACCTTATATGCACCTTTTGATATCATACAGAGGCCTTTTGCAATATATGTTTCCAATAAATATGTGCTGGCTAGAGAAGCAAAATAACTTATTTGGTGCACTGTGACCTTGGTTGGATAGGATGCACTTCCCCTGATTGTTAAAGGTCTCCATCTTCACCATGATCAAAGAAAAGGAACAGACTATATGAAGCTGCCTCAAAAGTTCCCTCCAATTTATCACCAGCATCACTGTAGCAGCAATAAGGGAGGCCCAGTGTTCTAGGTATCAAAGCTGGGGGACCAGATGCAGTGTTTCCACACTGCTGGTCTCACCTCTTCTAGAGCCACTCAGTCCCCCAGTCCTCCAGCCCCCCAGCCCCCAGGCCACTGTCCTGCCCTGCCCACTGGGTTTTACCATCTTATTCTTTACTCTCAACTGAGCCTCTGGGAGTGTCAGGCTACCACTGGAAAAGAAACACAGACAGCAGAAGCTTGAGTGGGCGTGGAGCTGCCCTACAACTAAGGACTTAACAGAATCCCAGAGATAGAGATGGGAGGGAATGAGTGAGTAGTCATAGTCAAGAGGACTGCACCACACCAATCAAAGTAGCTCAGAGAAAGAACTTCCAATGTTCTTCTCACAAAGAAATGATAGACGTTTAATATCACAGAGAGCCCAAATATCCTGCATTGATTGTGACTCATGTATCCACATGTGTGCAAAAATATTATTGTCCCAGTATGTGCAATTTTTGTGGGTCAATTAAAAATATGAAGAAACAGGTGGTAAGCTAGGAAAAGAACTGACCACCACTGGAACAGAAGCTGGGAAAACTGGTTCACTAGAGAGGCAAAGAGCTGAGCATAGGCAGAGAGATAAGGGGCCATAGCTCAGTGTGTGACCAGAAAGAAGGATTATACAAAAGTAGGGACTCAACACCCTCTCTGTGGATCTGGATCAGTCTTCACGGCCCAGGCAACAGCTGGTTCTACTGATCGCTTGTGGGTTCCTAGAGCCTCTGAATTACAACTCTCCTTGAAGCCGTTTGCTGCTCAGCTGCCCCAGCAGACATTCTCAGTCTGGGGGAGGGAAAGGAAATAGAATTAAAACTCTATCCGTGGTTTTCCGGATTGGCACAGTTCCACCAGAAGCCTGAGCGGGAGAGGGCTTTGGAAGTGAGGGTTTTAATGAGGTGTTGTGATTGTTGGAGGTGGCCTGTCCCCCACTGGGAAGTTACTGTAATCTGGGAGAGGTCTGCCAGAGGCGATGGTGAGCGCCATGGAGAACAGAGGAAGAGGAAGGCCCCTGTGCTCTTAGGCTTTGTCGAGACTGTCTCTTTGCCAAGAGCACCTCTTCTTGGGGATGGAAGTCACCTACAGAATGGTGGCCCTCCCCCACTCCCCAAGGACAACAAGAGGCAGAATGTCAGCCTCTGTCCTTTGAACTGAAAGGCTTGACAAGAGGTGATATGTAGCAATCCTTCCTCGTCTCCCTATCTAGGAACGCAATCCAAAGGTTTTTCTAACACTTCATATAATTCAGCTGTGCGAGCCAGACGATTCGATTGTTCTTTTATTTTGCTTTTAAAGAGAGTATTTGTGTATGCGCACAATATATTTTCAGAGCAAAGCTGAAACAGTGATTCTCATAGCAGCTCACTGGCACAGGGCTAAACTTCCACAGTGGGGCCTGAGACGCCTGTTTTCGCAGTTACCAGAGCTGGCCAAGGTTGCTTCTGCTTACTCATCTTCCTCTAGGCTCCCAAATGTTTTCCTGGAATATGCTCATGGTGTGTGGGGGGTGGGGGGTGGGTGGGAGGGGTGGCTGGGGATGTTATTTATAATCTCACATCATTCTCATTCTCATACAGAACACGTGCAGATTTGCTTTGCACAGGGAGAGTAACAACCCGCGTGAGCAGGAAAGAATATAAGGGAGGCACTTGGCACTCCTGACCCCCAACCTGTATCCAATTTAGAAGCCTTGGCCTTCTGACTATGGGCTAAGGGGTGATGGACCCACGACACAGAAGAGGGCCTGCCTGTCCTTTGGAAGATTAAGCTCAGTCCGGACCCAACCTTCAGTAGTGACATCATGGCCAATCCATAGTAAAGGCAGTAACGGGGTTAGAGGTTCTGGGTCACAGGGAGTAAAGGCTCTTCTAGCATCCTTTCTCCTTAACAGCTCACACAGCAGAATTTACCTTTGCATCACTGATAAATTCTAAAATGGCCATCGGCTGAAACAGAGCTATAGACCGTCTTTGGAAAAGATAGAAGAAACAATTTAAGGTTATAATTCAAATAAAGCAGACCTAGAAATAGCCCAGGTTCTGGAATTAGCCATCGTTCATGCTGATCCTATGACACTAGCCTGGGGCCACAGCTTCACCTAGCTGTCTTCTCAGTTTCAAGATAGAACAATTCCTGCTGCATATGGCCATGTGAAACTGGATAATACACAGGGATCCTATAGCCAGGCTACTAGGTAAAGAAAATGTGCTCAGACTAGAAAGATAAGCTTGGTAGGTAAAGTTCTTGCTACACAAATGTGATGACCTGAGTTCGGGTCCCCAGAACCCACATACAGCTGGATTTGGTAGTGCATATTTATAAACCCAGGGCTCCCCTGGTGAGGTGAAAGGTGAAACCCTCAGGATTCCTGGAAGGTCACAGATCAGTTAGCAATGGCCAACTAGAAATCTTTTTCAAAAAATATGGGAACCAACATTTGAAGCTGCCTCTGAACTACACATATGTGATATGACATGTGTGCTGTAGCATATAAAAGCACACACACACACACACACACACACACACACACACACACACAAATGAACAATGCGAGGAGCAGAGGAAGCCTTGAGTGAACGTGTAAAGAGCAGATGAAGTCCTGAGTGAATGTTTATTGTTGGCATGGGCTCAGCCATGTCAAGGACATCGATGCCTCATACCCATGGGAATTGGCAAATCCTTCCTCTGGGTGGGGCTCAGAGGCAATGGCAAAGCTTTCCTCTTGTCCCAGAGTGAGTGTTTAGGAGCAGTTGAGCGAAGTGAGCAGAAACTAGCAACTGCCCTTCTGCTAGGATGATTGCCCTCCTGCAGAGACCTCCTACAGAGGCTAAGCAGCTCTTCCTTCCTTGCGAGGGAAGATTTATCAACTCCCAGAGGTTCCAGGTTGTTGCATGGTTGGTACTGCTCCAGCAAAGGGAGCATTGCCCACCTGATCCCAGTCTTTCTATATGTGTGTCTGTGTGTCTGTCCTTTTTTGTAATTCCCTCACTGCCCTTGTCAGGTCAATCCCTAAGTGGTGATGGACTCAGCAGAAAAGAAAATCTGTGCTCAGTAACTCTCTCTGTTTCTGTGTGTCCTTGTGACTACAAGCATTCCACACAACACCAACACTTCATGAGAAGGAAAACCACTTCACTCTCTGTCCTCGTGTCCTATTGCTGTGAAGAGACACCATAACCACAGGAATTCTTAGAAAAGAAAGCATTTCATTTGGGTTTGCTTGCAGTTTCAGAGGGCTAGTCCATTATCAGCGTGGTGGAAAACATGGCAGCGCACAGGCAGACACGGTGCTGGAGAGGTAGCTGAGAGTTCTACATCCTGTCCCATAGGCAGCAGGAAGAGAGACTCTGGGCTTGGCCTTGGAAACCTCAAAGCCCACGGCGAGTAACACACTTCCTCCAACAAGGTCACACCTATTCCAACAAGGTCACACCTATTCCAACAAGGCGGCACCTACTAATCCTTCTCAAACTGTGCCCCTCCTGAAGACTAAGCATTCAAATAGATGAGCATATGGAGGCCATTCTTATTCACACCACCACACTCCCCGTGTCATTTTCCTCTCAGAACATGAAATCAAGGGCAAGACTAACGTTCAGAGAGTGCCCCACCTTCTACCGACAGGCAAACTGTCAACACAGAAAGTTACTCTCTTATAAGTAAGGGGAATCTTACCTATGCGTCAGCACTGAGCTTGCTCTAGGAGGGTTATAGGAGAGCATTTCACCAATGAGCCTTTTCAACAGACTACAGCTTCTCATGCCACAGGGGCATTCTACAAGCAGAGCGGCTCCAGGAAAGCACGCCGAGTTCAGCCGCAGACCACGTCTGTCTGTAATTGAATTGCTAGCTGACAATCAATTAATCAGTGAGCTCTGGGGCTTGTATAAATACTTCCTGAAAGTTCCAAATACTCAATAACCTCTTATCAAGAATGATGAGGAGAGAAAATGCCAGAAAACCCATGGTTAGGATGCACTGATGACTGGGGATGTTGTCAGTTGACCTGCAGTTGAAATACACTGAGGCAAACTTTTCTAATCAAAGCCACAGCTCTGGGAAATATCTTCTTCCCTTTTGGCTCATTTGGAATCAAAATGTGTTCAATTAACGGGCAACATATGATGCATTAGAGAAACTGGCCTTTAGTGGTTGTATTTCCCTGTGTTTTACAGTACCATAACCCAGGGTCATATCAGTCATGTTAAAAGTCAGAGAAACACATGCCCAAAACACGGTTATTAATTTAAGAGGTTATCTTTCTGATGTCATGGCCATTGTTTGTAGATGCTACACTCTGGGAATGCTGATGTGATGTTCTTGAAGTTTGGAATTCAAACAGAATTTGGGTTGGTGAGTAACTAAAAGGGAACTTTCCATTTGTTATGTTAATTAAAGCCATTCCAGAAGTGCAGGAACATGCTTTTATTATTTATTCACTGTTTCCAGCTAAGCAGTGGGTTATTGTAGCTAAAGGACTTTAACTTTCTACTTCCTGGTGTGTCCTTCAGAAAGATAAGTTGACAACTCAGATTGCCTAGATGGGAACCTCTATGGAGACAGGGTCATTGCAGATGGAATTAGTTAAGACCATGCCACACTGGGGTAGGAAGGAACCTGAATAGAATGAGCTGGTGCCCTTATAGGAGGAAGAGAAACATACAAGGAGGCATGGCCATGTGTCAACACGAGCAGATGATGCATTGGTTTGCAGTGATACCAGCAAAGAAAGGATGGGGACTCAGGCAGGCTTGGGGACATGGCTTAGGACTGGACAAACAGACTGGAGGGCCAGAGGTCAGCTCCCCAACACCCACACAAAAGCCAGGCAAGTGTGGTGGCCTGCCTGAAATCTCAGCACCCCTTTGAGAGGCAGAGACAATAGATTTCCAGGCAATCCTGGAAGTCCTAGATTCAGTGAGGGACCCAGTCCCAGTAAATAGAGTGGTGGATAATCAAGGAAGACACCCAATGTCAACCTCTGGCCTCTACATGCATGTGCACATGTGTGTGTGTGTGTGTGTGTGTGTGTGTGTGTGTGAGAGAGAGAGAGAGAGAGAGAGAGAGAGAGAGAGAGAGAGAGAGAGGGAGGGAGGGAGGGAGGGAGGGAGGGAGGGAGAGGGAGAGGGAGAGGGAGAGGGAGAGGGAGAGGGAGAGAGAGAGAGAGAGAGAGAGAGAGAGAGAGAGAGAGAGAGAGAGAGAGAGAGAGAGAGAGAGAGAGAGGAGAGAGCATGCATATGTACTCCCCACACATATAAACTTAAGAAAAGAAATGCCAGTCGGGATATTGGCATGTGCCTTTAACCCCAGCACTCGGAAGGCAAAGGCAAGTGAATCTGAGTTTGAGGCTAGCCTTGTCTACAAAGAGAGTTCCAGGATAGCCAGGGCTACACAGAGAAACCCTGTCTGAAAAAAAACAAAAACAAAAAAGAAGGAAAGAAAAGAAATGCCAAGGACTAACAGGCAAAAGCTGTAAGAGGCAGGGGAGAACTATCCCCTACCACTTTGAGGGAACGTGGTCCTGCTAACACTTTGGCTCCAGACTTCTGCTTGCTACAGCCATTAGATGGTGACATGCTACGTTGTTTTAAGCTGTTGGGTGTGTGGTACTCCTTCAGGCAGCCCCGGGAACTGAATACACCGGCCTGCATGCTTCTTTTCACTCTTATCAATGTCACTTTGCAGTGAGAGGCTGGTCGTGGTAAACATTCAGAACTTAATCCTTAAGCAATCTGCAACTGCTTACACTTTGAACCCCGTCCACATAAGCATCGCCACACACAGTGGTCCAACCAGAGGCCTACAGACACGGGTCTCTGTAGAACGCCGTAGGCAGCCCCCAAAGTGCTTTCAACAGAAAGCTTTGCCATCGTGAGCTGTCAGATTTCTTGATTTAGAGCTGTAATATGTCTCTTTGTCTAGCTGTTTAATCACCACACAGAACATTTATCACCCTGTCAGTTCTTAGAAAAAAAAAATCACTGCAAAGGGTCACTGGAAAACATGGGTTACTTTTAATTCCAAGATAATAAATATGGTAGGCACAAACTTTTAAAGAATTATAGTGATTTTTTTTTGTACTTGTGAATTCTGGCCCTAGTCTGATTATTCTTACTAGAAATGGCTGTCTCAATCACATTTTTACTAGCAAAAGTATTTAGAATATACATCCATTGTCTTTAATTGTTTTTTAGTTATTTTTAATGGTGCAAGATTGACAAAGGATGGTTATAAAACAGTTTAAGTGCTTAGGTCAAGGACTGCTGTATGTTAGATTATCTAATTACTATTAATATTTTATTTATAAAATATATTTTATGCCATTAGTACTTTCCATATGTGCATAGTCGTGGGATACAGACAACCTACCAGTGGCCACATCTCCAAAAAAAATGGCTCTCCCTCTGACAGCAGCCATTAACTCCCAACAGCTCCTAAAACAGGACATGAAGATGGGAAGAAGCTGTGTTAGGGGGAGGCCAGCGCCAATTGGAAGGAAGGAGTGGGTGTGGGCGTGATCAAGATACATTGTGCGCATGTATGGAATTTTCAAAGCATAGGTTAGAAATCAAGTCAAATTAAATATAGGCATTTTTTGCATGGGAAATGCTTACCATGCACTCCAGTGGGGGAACTGAGATGAGTGGTAGCATGGTCGTGGGTTACGCCATATTGATAGAATGGCAGCTTTCTAACTATGCCTCAACTTGCATTACTCTGGAGCAACAGCCTTGACCGGAGGGACTCCATGCTGAACAAAAGCACCAAGAAAGAAGGGACTCCATCTAGACCTGTCCACACAAGACAGCAGCCCCCAGTGTCGGCGCCGCAGGCGACATACACGGAAAAAGAATTTGTGTTGCCGGTTGACACCTGAAAGTACAACAGCTGTCACCAGAAACACCAGACGCAGGAGCGTCTCTGTCACCGTGAAGGAGATGCCGAGACGGGCAGGAAGACTGGCTCGTCACCTGGTCTCCTGTCCTGAGCTGCGCACGTTCTGGAAAACCGGCCACAGTAAAGGGTTCTCGCCTCTGTCCCCAGGCTCCCTGCCAGTGCAGCTTCTCCTAGCCATGACAGGCAGCCCGCTTCACCGTGACCCGCAAAACAGCCTGCCACCCGGACCTGGATCTGACATCTCTGTCCCCGAGCATCTATCTCTGTGTCTGCAGTTACTTCTTATCCGGTCCCTAGCAGACTCACCTTGCTCTTGTGTCTGCCTCCAGCTTCAGGAAAGCTGTCTGAACGCCAGAGACTCTATAACCCTTTCCTAGCAACTTCCTCTCCCTCTCCCTGTCACACACACACACACACACACACACACACACACACACACACACACACACTGTATGTATGAAGTATGACACAGTTTTAATGTTTCATTTATTATCTGCAGGTATATGTATGTGTGTATATCAGTAAAGGTGCACACATGTCACAGTGTGCATGTAGAGGTCAGAGGTCAACGTGTAGGCGTCAGTTCTCTCCTTCCATCACAGGGGTCCTAGAAATTAGTCAAGTCATCAGTCTCAGCAGCAAGGACCCACCCACCCATGCCAGTCCATGAAGTATAATGTGTGATTGATGAATTAATATTAATAATTTAAATTGGAATCATAGAAGCTGTGGCTGCTAACAGGCAAGTACCCAGTGAAGCTCGGCTTGCGTGGCAAATTACAATCAACAAAACTGGCATGGCTTGTGAATTTGTCATTTAGTAAATTCTGGCGTCATGGAAAAACACACATTCTGACATAACACCCTCGTGACACTCTTTGCCATGTGATTTTACAGAGATATTTTTCCACCGAGTCATGCTGGCTAGACCATGCGGCTTGTTTGGGGCCGTGATAAGGGAAGAAGTGATAGTGTCCTGTTTGGGAGTCTTGGCTTTAAGGTGCTCAACCTGGGGGGTCTAGGGATGTAGCTCTATTGGTAGAGTGCTTTCCCAGAATGCATGAGGTGCTGGGTTTGATCTCCAAGACACAGGAAAAAACAAA
Organism: Peromyscus maniculatus bairdii; assembly: GCF_049852395.1. Taxonomy (NCBI): domain Eukaryota; kingdom Metazoa; phylum Chordata; class Mammalia; order Rodentia; family Cricetidae; genus Peromyscus; species Peromyscus maniculatus. The sequence continues at coordinate 57,511,971 of NC_134870.1, forward strand.
AGACAAAAAGACAGGTTGGGCTGGGGTGTCTGCTCCCTGACCTGCAGAATCTCTCAGGAACAGCTAGTGCCTCTTGAGCTGAGGTGAAAGAACACACATGGAGCACATCCAAGTCCCAGGCCACTGAAGAGCTGAACCCCACAAGACGTGCTGCCTGAGGCAGGGCCATCTGCTGGGACCTACCTGGAACAACCGTTTAGCCAGCCCCAAAACGTGAAAGTAAATGTCTGTGGATGAAAGACCTGGAGTTTAGATGATTTGTTCCACAGCAAGTCTAACTGTGAAAATGCCATTGAGAAAGGAAGGCCCCAGTATTGGGCTGGATAAATACTAGCTCACATGGGAATCCCATTGTTCTTATACTGCAGCTTAAACATACTGCTAGCCTTTCGTTACTCCTGAATACTCATGAGATTATTTCCTTTTTGTGTTTATATATCAGTTTCCAGAGTACGTATTTATGAAAATACATCAGTTTCCAGAGTACATATTTATGAAAATACATATTTGGCAGAGTGGTTGAAAACTATGACTACCCCCCAAACACCACTGAGTTCATATCCGGCTGTCGATTCTTTCCTTGACTGACACCTGTCACATTTTGTCACATTTCACTTTGTCACATTCTGGCTCCCATTGAAGACTAGTTTGGGGGGACACCGTCCTAAATCTGCGTTTCACAGCTCCCATTGAGAATTCTAAAGCTATTCATCAGACTGCACTGTTCTTTCAGAGCAGGGTTCCAGCTTCAGCACCGTGGGCACTGGGAGCCTCGTCCTTTCTGTGGAAGCTGCCTGGTGTGTCTTAAGATATTCAGCAGAACCTCTATTTCTATCCACTCCATGACAGCCGACCCCACCCCCCACCCACCACCCACCCCCGCCCCGCAGCAGAGGTAATGATCAAAAAATGCTTCCAGAAATTTCTAACTGTTTCTGGAGAACAAAGTCATCCTCAACTAAGGACTTTGCTGTTCTTCTGGTCTTGGAAGCTAAGCAGGGCCAGGCCTGGTTAATACTTGGGTGGGAGAATTATGTTCTTATGGGAAATTGGGATTTCGTTTTGTTAAGTCAAATATGCAATAGACATCATCTGGCTATATTTTAAGATTTAGTCATATAATCATTTAGCCTCTACTAAAAATACATGATCTGGAATACAGTCCTAACCACCAGAATATCTGCTGCTTATAGTAAAAATAAATACCTTCGTATTGATGACCGTGAGAAAACCCAAAGGGTATTGTTGTTTTGGCAGATAGACATCCTCAGCTGATCTGCACCTACTCCCGATGTTGGGCAATGCCTTCCTTGTTACACACATCACAGACAGCTTAGTGGGATAGGTGATACCACAGACATTGTTTTTAAGACACAGCCTCATAGCCAGCTTAACACTCAATAAAAAAAGAACAGCAACTAGCCAATTCTTAAGCAGAAGTGAGGAACTTCAAATACCACCTTTCTCCAAGATTCCATTTCTATCAGAGGATGAAGCAAAGCTTTCATTTCCTGGCAGTTTATATACTTTGGTAGGAATGTGAGCAAATGTCATTTAAGTGCAAAACCTGACAAGGGACATGTGTTTAAAATAAATGTCAGAAAAACATCTTGTACTCATGATTACAACCTATTCAACATAACAGATACATTTGAACTACCTTAACCCCAAAGCCTCTGTTATTAAATTTTCAAGTCCAGTCTGAGTTTGGGGGTCATTCATTAAGATTATTTGAATCTCATTTTCCTAATCTGTGAAATGAGAAGATTCAAATAAATAGTAGCTGTATTTTGAACTATATTTTTGGTATTTGGGGGAGGGTACTACCCCACACAACAAAGAAATCATGCAGTATTGGGGAGATCCCCACAATAATATTGACTGGGACGGTTGGAAGGTAATTTGCCTGTGGTTATCACACAGAGCAGAAAAAGAGTTCAGCACTGGTAGAACGATCCCTTCCATTCTTATTGATGGCCTATCAGGCGATCCAGGTATAAGGCAAATAGGGGTATGGGTGTGGCATCATGGAGGACCATTTATCTAAGAGGCCCGAGGCTCTGGGTCTCACATCCAGCATCAATAATAGAGGGGGAAGGGGCAGAGACAGCAATCTGGCTCAGGCTTGTTGGTTCATGTCTATAAGTCTAGCATGTGAGGGGATAACCTAGGAGAGTGAGTTCCAGGCCAGCCTGGACTATAGGAAGAGACCCTGTCTAAATAAACAAATACATACATAAATACATGCATACATACATACATACATACGTATATACATACATAAAATAAAACAGTCGTTAGAAGAAAGAGCCTCTGATTGGTCATGAACCTCAATAAATTTAATTAAAGCATGCTCCTCAAAAGACAGCCCCCTGGAAGGCAGAGCGTGACTATCATAAGTCACTGAAAAGAATAAGAAACTCCAGAGAACTGGGATGGGCAACCAGGACTGGTGTCTATAACCATAGGCCAACGAGTGCATTTATTGGATGTGAACGTTTTTTGTCAGTTTAAGGAAGAGTTTCTGTAACCTCTATCAAAACCTGGTGGGCACAGCTCTATGTGAAGGCATTCTTGTTGGGCCCACTAGGAGGAGAGGAGCTTCCTCAGCAAGGTGGGAGAAAAGGGCCTTCCTCTGTGGGCATGCCTCAGCAGCGTCAGTGGGTGTTCCTTGGCAACATCAGTGGGTGTACCTCAGCAGCATCAGTGACTGTACTAACAGGGTCCACGAGTGTACCTCAACAGCATCCAAGAGCACTGAGGTCAGCAGTGTCCAGGGGTGCATCTTGGCAACATCAATGGGTGTACCTCAGCTGTGTCTGTGGGGGTACCTCAGCAGCATCTGTGAGTGTACCTCAAGATTGCCTGTGAGAGCTGCCAAACCAGGCTCTGGAAAGAGAACAGCATGTAAAAAGCTCTTCACTCGGTCAAATGGGCCAGGGCCTCAGCATTGGATGGCTGGCCTCAGAAATGGATTCTACACCCCAAGTCCTTCCCGGTTGGACACATTACAGAAACCTCTGCTACCACTTCATGACCGATCCGCTTCACCATCTTAGGAAGGGAGGCTCTGTAAACTTTCGACTAGAACCACTCGGGGTGTTTAGTTAGAATGAAGAGTTGGCTGTGGAGTTGCATCTTCTAGTTTATTCCTTATTTTACTATCTGCCTATTCTACCACAAGGGAATTGCAATTTATATCTAATGTGTTTCCCTTCGAGATTTAAAAAGTAAACAAACTCCAAATAGGCCTGATTGCAAGAAATGACCTCAGGGAGGCACTCTAAATCCTTGCAGGCCACACAGGTTCCACAGGCTACATTCTTGTCTCTTGCGGGCAGAGCAGAGATCCTTCATCTAGTTAAGCCAATGGAAAGATCCAGCGTTTGGAAAGAGTGCTTGTCCCCCTTGTTTGTTCCCGTAAACAACTCCACTTCTTGTTGCTCAATAAAAATCGAAACTGACAGTTGGTAAAACCCAGAAAACAAGAACTCTTGGATTTTGTTTAAGGGCTGATGGATATTTCCAGAGCCCGTGGGGATCCTGGGGGGAGAAGTCTATTTAGGATTCCACAGTGACAGCGGGAATCTTTCTCTGGAAAACCTGCTGCAAACGGGCCAGGAGTTCTTCCATTCCAAATTCCAGTTCAAATCTACTGAAAGATGTTGGGCTCATGGAAGACGAATAGCAGGGAAGGGCTTACATCATTGCAGGTTGAAAACTCATTACCAATAACTATAATTAACAGTGAGCTCCGCTGAAACCGAAAGGATTTGAGATTTGCGATTTCAATATTCTTAACGCTGACCCAAGTAGACTTGACCCATGTCTGCCCGGGGCCAAGTTAAAAAGAGTATTCAACTACAGGTTGAACAATGCAAGGAAGGGGAAATCATTATTCCTGGATCTGTCTGTGAAGACACTTGATTAGGGATACACAACCTAGATGGAAAAGAATGGAGTTTGGGTTAGACAGAGCACCGAACTGGCCTCCCAGGATTCCCTGCTTCTGCCAGCTAGTTCCTCACGCTGTGACGAATGCCTGAGAGGAAGTTTCAAAGGTGTTTCTTGGTTCACGGTCTCGGAAGTACATGGCAATTGCTTCCATTGCTGAGGCGAGATAATGCTTTCTGCAAGTGGAAGTGTGAACTCCAGCAAACTTGCTCATCTTGTGGCAGCCAGGAAGGAGAGGGCAGGAAGGTGTCAGGACAAAATTACTCCCGGAAGTGTCTAATAATTTTCTTACTCCAACCAGAACTCCAAGGGTTGGCCCCTTCTCCTAACAGGATCTAAATCTGGATCTATCAATGGAGTAATTCATGGAATAAGACAGAGAGCCCTAGAGGTCCAAGGCGCCTCTCAATGGCACCACCAGCTGTAGCCCAAGCCTTCAATCCATGAGCCTAACAGTGCCGACACCCCCAGAACCGTGGTACACCATCACCCCTGCAATACCTGCTGCTTTACGGATCTCAAAGCTATAATTAAAGTTTTTAGTTGGTTGACTTCAAGCTAATCAAAAGAAAGATACTCATGAGAACCTGAAAGCAAAGCCTTTCTCCAGCTGACGTGGTGGAAGTCAGAGGGACCAGAAGTGTGGTGGAAGGAAGAGATACATCGGTATCAGTTGGGCAACAAATGTGGGGTGCCCCCTTGCCCCAGAAATGCAGACTTAATTCTGCTAATGTGGAATACAGAATGCTGATAACCTGCGTGGGCACTTCCTCAGAGCCCCCAGATTGGAGCCCCACCTGGCCCACATCTGACCCAAGAGAATCTATTTGCACATTCTTAGACTCTTGTCCTACACAACTGTTAGAATAAAAGGTGTTGTGCCATGGCAACAGGGAATGAGTACAGGTTCTTGGCGAAGTCTGAATAAAAGTCCTAAATGTTGACTATGATACATACATCTAGATTAGCATATAAGCATGCAGATATTTTAATTTTGTTACTTAAATTTTATCATAAAAAAGTTGAAATGGCACATTTATCACCGCTTCTCCATTTTTGCATCCGTAAAAGTGAAAAGTGGGAAGGAACGGATTTTCAGTGGAATCATTGAAAAGGCTCTCAAGTTGTGGCTGGGAGTCCACTAGCAGGAGCAACACTTTGGCTCTGGCCAGGAACACACATGTAGATCCCACACCAGACCAGCTAAACTCTACGGGACCCAAGAGTCTATGCTACTAAAAAGCCCTAAGATCCTAAGGCACTGACATCTGAAATGTCACTCCCACAAGCCCTGTCTTTCCTCAGAAAGGACTTTAAACCCTCCTCATATGAATCCGGACAAGGTTTACCTGTCAGTGGCTAAGACAGTGGTCTTCAACCTGTGGGTTGAAACTCCTTTGAGGATAAACGACCCCTTCACAGGGGTCACCTGAGACCATCAGGAAACACAGATATTTACATTGCAATTCATAACAGTAACAAAATTACTGTTATGAAGTAGCACTGAAAATAATTTTATGGTTGGGGGTCACCACAACACGAGGAACTGTATTAAAGGGTCTCAGCATTAGGAAGGCCGAGAACCCCAGCTTTAAGACCTCTCCTGCCTTTATGACCCTCACTTAGAGAAGAATGAGAGCAGGTTGAGGTGGGTGATGTCAGGGCACAGTGCCAGAGACAGTGCCTCCGAGTCCTGCAGGGCATACTTCAGGAGCTGGAACACCTGACTTTTCATCTCAGCTCGGCTGCACTGGATTGGGAATCCTAAGCACGCTACTCAAATGCTCTGTGCATCGGATTTCCCCCTATATAAAATACAGTTGATAAATTAGTAAATACAAACACTGTTTTGAGAAGTGCCTGACGCGTGGGAAGCCCTCAACAACTCTGAGAAAGGAAAATTAAAAAAATTTTTTTTGAGCTACGGAGAGTGCTCAGTGAGTAAAGGGCTTGTAGTGCCCATGTGAGGACCTGTGTTCAATCTCCAGCACCCAAGTAAAAAGCTGGGCGTGTTGGAGCATGGGAGTAATCCCAGGGAAAGACAGGAGGACCCCTGAGGCTCACAAGTCAACCAGCCTAGCCTATGGTGAGTTTCTAGCCACTGATTTAAATCACAAAATTATAGATAGTTAAGTTACAATAATCTACCCGATGAGCTGATTTTTAAGCTATTGTAGCACATCATAATTACTTGGGGGCATCATTCATCAGAAAAACAAACTATTCTTTGAAATGGCCATAGCTTGCTCTATTGTGTCCTAAACAAATTACCTGGGGTTTTATATAATTGACAGAGCCGTTTGCTGCTTCTATATGGAGAAACCTGAACACTCATTGAACTTTTACAAATGAATAATTGGATTTATTTTAACATGATAATGTTACCATGCATAATCCCCTCAGATAATCCCCTTTTTAATTACAATGCCGTGAAGGAGATATCAGGTTCTTTGTATTTTGTTGTTTGCTTTTCCCATGACCCAAGGAGGAAATATTCCCATGGAAATTCTATCTAAATAAATGTGGCAATTCGTTTAAAGAAGCTTCGCCCCTGTGGTGGTGGCATTGCTGTGTGCGCCTTTCTTGGGTTTCTTTGCCTTCGCATCGTCTATCCATTCACTCGGTTGTTATTTTAAAATGTGTATAGACAGCTTACCATGTCCTGTGTTAGGAAACAAGGACAGACAGGACAGACCCAGGCCCTCCCCTCATGGAGCCTAGAAGCACGTATTTGCTGCAAGTTATTAAATCCGGGTACTATGCCGGGTGCTTAACTTGGTCTGTCTCTGTCTCTTGTTCTATATGTATGTGGTATGCGTGTATGTGTCTGCACATACACCCACACATACATGTACATATAGAGCCAGAGGCTAACCTTGGGTATCATTCCTCAAGAACCATTCACGGTAGTTGTTTGTTTGTTGTTGAGACAGGGTCTTTCACTGGTGTCCGAGACTAAAATCACGCCAGGCTGGACCACAGTCTCCTGTTTCTACTTCCCCGGTGCTTGGATTGTAAGTGTGTACCACCACTTTTGCTTGGTTTTGTTTTTAATGTGGGTCCTGGGGATCAACTCGGGCCATCAAGCTTGCACCCCAAACACTTTACTGGTTAAGCTAGCTCCCCAGACTCCAGACTGTCTCTTCTGGTTCTTACCACCTGAAGATGCATACAGTCAAGCCGGGCGGTGGTGGCGCACGCCTTTAATCCCAGCACGCGGGAGGCAGAGGCAGGCGGATCTCTGTGAGTTCGAGGCCAGCCTGGGCTACCAAGTGAGTTCCAGGAAAAGACGCAAAGCTACACAGAGAAACCCTGTCTCAGAAAAACCAAAAAAAAAAAAAAAAAAAAAAAAAAAAAAAAAAAAAAAAAGATGCATACAGTCACATCTTACAGATAGGGAAACCAAAACTCTAAGTGTGTTGTCCACTGTCACACCACTTCACTGAAACAGACCGAGGATTCCAGTCCAACATCAAACCCATGGCCCTGTCACAATAGTGCTGCCTTGTTTTTCCCAATTGCTCCTCGATGACAAACCATCCATTCCTGTTTGGTGAATTGCTCTGTGCTCTATGCACAAAAGCCTCCTGTAAAGGCCTTGGTCAGGCAGCCAGACCCAAAATGTGACCCAGCCCGCCACATCTAACCAAGACTCTGGTTCTCCAGGTACATTCCTCACTGGCTCCTCTTAGCCTCTTACCCTGCATCCCCCACTCAATTCTCATTGAAAATCATCCCCAGTGTTCACTTGCTGTTTCAAACCTCTATCATAATTTGCAAGATAGACTACCAAGTCCTTCCCCCAAGACCTAGATTTTCTTTTCTCTTACATTTTCTATAGAACTTGAGCAGAGAATTTGGGTGCTCAAGAAATTACTAGTGTCTTGCCCACATCTGAATTAATTCTCTGATCCTAAAAACTCTCATAGATTCACAGAAAGATGTAGAATATTATTTTAAGATGTGTTACTTTTGTTTATGTTGCATTTGTTGAACTCTGTGAAGCTGTGTTACTGTGCCTGTCTAAAACACCTGATGGTCTAATAAAGAACTGGCCAATAGCAAGGCAGGAGAAAGGATAGACGGGGCTGGCAGGCAGAGTGAATATATAGAGGGAGAAATCTGGGAGGAGAGAGAAGTAGCCAGAGAGGAGGAGGACATCAGGGGCCAGCCACCTAGCTACACAGCAATCCATGGAGTAAGAGTAAGATTTACAGAAGTAAGAGAACAGGAAAAGCCTAGAAGCAAAAGATGTAGAGGATAGTTTAAGTTAAGGGTAGCTGACAAGAAACAAGCCAAGATAAGGCTGGGCATTCATGATTAAGAATAAGCCTCCATGTGTGATTTATTTAGGAGTGTGGGTGGTGGGTCCCCAAAAGAAAAAACAACCAACAAGAGAAAGTAGTGATTTGTTAACCAGAAAAGAGAATATTCTCACCTGGCCACCTCCTCTCCTTCAGTTCTCCACAGCCATGAGGAAGACATTACTTATGCCCCACAAATATAACTGTGGGGCTTTGCATAACTGGTTTGCAATGATCCCCACAATCCTGGTTTATGTAATGAAAGTGGACTAGCATGTCTACCTTAAGCCTTGAGCCAAGGCCAAGGCTAGAAATCACTGGGGCATCTATTTAGCCTAAATTTAAAGGACAGGAACTTACAAATCTGTCATTGGTTGTCCCCTGCTCTGACAGCCCACGGACCTTTCCATTCTCCCTCTATGCACTTAGCAAGGCATCGGGAGGCTATTTATCATCCTCTGTACTCTACAAGTGACAGTGACGTGGCCTGGCCCAGGAATGTAGAAAAAGTGCTCTCTCAATGACTGTTGACTGCTCTGGATTTATGAGGGGATTATTTCTGGGAACCTCTTGTTTGGAAGCTGCTGGAACTTCCTGAAGTGTTGATAGGCATTGGCTCCTCAAAATGGTTCAGGGCAGCCAGGAAGTCTTAAGATATTTTGGCTAAGCTTAACTTCTAGATCCCACCTTTCCCTTCACTTCCCTTTGAAGTAGCAAATCCTGTAGCTATAGTCATGATACATAGCGGCCTTGATAGTGTGTGTGTGTGTGTGTGTGTGTGTGTGTGTGTGTGTGTGTGTGTGTGTGTGTGTGTGTGTGTGTGTAGAAATGTCTTGAAATGGAGAAGGTCTATGAGTTTCAATTGTTCTCAGGCCATTTCCATAGTAGCTGCTCTCTCTTAGGCTCGGCTAGGAGACCCTGTCTTTCTCATCCTTCTTTAGAAGGAGAATAGGAGCAAGCCAAAGGATGCTTTGTGGACCAGGGAGAGGGCTGGAATGTTTCCTGCAGGTGAACACTGACCTCTCAGGGACCGTCCCCTTAGATGCCCTCTGGGACCCTGTACCCTGGGAGATCTAAAAGCTTGTCATTTGCTCACATTTCTCATTTTTCATCATCTCTGACAGGCTTGCCCTGTGTCCTACTCAGCCTGCTTCATATAAGATATAAACCAGAACTCTCCATTTCTCATGTTAGCCTGTGCTCTGACTTGAGATGATGGCAGCGCACGCCTCCGAACTGTTGGCAAGGGCTTGGCAGTAAGTCTTCTTGCCTCTGCCTCTCCATCCTTCAGACATCTTATTAGATAGCGTAGTATTTATGTCCCTACTTAGGGCAGCGGATTCCAAGTGATCGCAGAGGAGAGGGATTAGAAGTCCTGAACCAGTGGCTTAACGTTTCAATGCTATTATTTAATATTCTAAATGTTTGCTACGTTTTCTTCCCTCTTTACAGTACCTTATCTTATATGTCAGCTCCCAGGTTCTCCACCAGCTTAGATGACATGAAGAGCTCAGACCCCTCCTGAACACACATCTCTTCATTCAGAAAATACACACCAAGCTCCTTTTAGCCCTTTGCCTTGTCTATAGCTCTTTCTACCTCATATCGAATGCAGCCCCAAGGCTTCTCCTTGATTTCTAATGTGGCTGGTCATTGTTTCCTAAGTGGAAACATTTGTTACGTGATCCGTGGCTCCTTTCTTTCTTGATATTGGCCATTCTCAAAGTCGTTTCCCGGAAGGGCTCTGCGAAGAAGGTCCTGTGACTCACATTTAACAGTTTAGCCTCACATTCAAGTGGTCAGACAGGACGTTAGGCCACAGACTTAATCATCAGATAAAATCATGCTGAAGATGTAATGGAAGCTACTATCTGCTCTGTGTTCCTGGCCAAGAAAAAAAAAAATACTTATTTAGGGAAACTAAGTGAATTAAGTTTTCCAACAAGCCATAGAAATGGAATATGCCAAAGACATAAATAAGAAAAACACTGACCACCATATGAACTCAGGTTCTTAGGGCAAGTCCCCTGCAGAGTCATTCTGAACATCCTCACCATCCTGTGGTAAATGTGACTATTGGTGACACATAAGTTACTTCACAGTGAATAAATCTGCTGGAATTTTAAAAATCTGTTTCTGTGCTACAGTGTCTGCTGACATTTTACCATGATGTGATTTATCATGTCTACAAAATGCCTATTGGCTTGAAAACGGACAGGCATGATGTGACTGAAGAGTCGTGATGCTCAAAGGACTATCGGCCCTGTGTGTTCTATAGGATGCCCATGCGGTCTTCATCGCACTGGCATTGAACAGGGATCACTGAGGAAGCATTGCAAGACTCAGATGACTCTCAGCTCATTCCCCATCGTGTAGATCACACTCCTGGTCACTCACTCTGTGTGGGGCATTTCCCTGAATGTCAAAACTTTTCATGAGATTAGAGGACAAAGTGAGAGCCAACATTCCTTCCTTTTGAAAAGGAGTTTGTAATGTTTTTTCCTTTTTCTTTTTTATTAAGCAAATGCTAATTGTTTTTCCTTCTATCTTAAAACCACTTTATCCTTCCTTCTTTTTCTCCAGTGAAATTCTAACATGCAGATGGCTAGTGGGTTAAGTCAAGCGTGCAGTGATTTCCTTCTGATAGTTAAAACCTTAGCTCAATTTTTCTTATTACACAGAATTTTTCCTACTTATTTTTAATGTTTATAGACTTTATTTTTAAAACAGCTCACAGTGAAATTGAGTGGGAATTAGAGAGCCGCCATGTACCTCGACTCTGTGCACAGCCTTTACCAATGTCAATTTCCCACCCAGAGTGGCACAGTGGAGGACCCCATATTAACAAGCAATAACCACTCTGGGGCATCCTTGGTTTTAGACAATCTGTGGGTTTAAACAGGATGGGAACTGCCACTCCAGCATTCTACAGAACAGATTGACTCTCCTAAAACACCTTAACATTCTAAAACGTGCTTCCCTTCTCTCCAACCCCTGGCAACCACTGAACTTCTTTGTCTCTATAGTTTTCACTCTCTGGGATGTCTATGCTGGACATCACCCGGTGTGCAGTTCCCAGACTGTCTTCTCTCACTTATTGAAAGTCCCTGAATGTCTGCCTACAGCCTAACCGGTCACTGAATGCAACTCTATAATTTGGCTTTATCAGCTTGTTTATTCACCTACATAAGGAGGTATTGGTTGTTTCCAAGCTTTAATAGTTACAAATTAAGCTACTGTAAACATCTGTGTGTATGATTTTGCAGCGACCTAAATTTCAATGTAGTTGAATGAATATCAAGGAATATAATTTCTGGATGTATGAGGATAGGTTTAATACTTGTTTAGTGTATTCCAGAGTGTTTTCATTCTCAGATAATCATGCCAGCCTTCTGCAAGCACTTGGATTTCCGTCTGCTTCTCTTCCTGGCCATATTTCTTCAGCTCCCATCCTTCAGCCGTGCTAAGGCCAGCACCCCCGAACCATCTCTACTATACAGATTAGAAAACTGAGATTATCTGGTAAGTGACATAGGCAAAGTAGTAAACTAGGCTTTGGACTTGGCTTGTCATTCCCCTTAGAAGATAACATGAGGACCCTGCCACTTAATTTTGGTCTGTATTTCTTAGTGCAACATGCAAATCTAGCCAGGGACATCCATTTGGCATTGAAGGAGAACCTGGGGCCCTTCTACTTTCCACATAAATGAAGAGGTAACAATATGACTGAGCTGAAAAGATTTATGGAGATTTCAGTTGGTTAAACAAAACAAGTCAATAGAGCTGCTCACTAGGGTTGAATCCTTCTTTCCCTTCCAAATTTGATGGTTCTCTCTCTCTCTCTCTCTCTCTCTCTCTCTCTCTCTCTCTCTCTCTCTCTCTCTCTCTCCCTCCCTCCCTCCCTCCCTCCCTCCCTCTCTCTCTCTCTCTCTCTCTCTCTCTCTCTCTCTCTCTCTCTCTCTCTCTTTCTCTCTCTCTCTCTCTCTGTCTATCTCCATCTATCTATCTACTTCTGTATCCCCCAACTCCCTCTTCCTGACCTCTCCCTCTTCTTCTCCTCTCCTTATGGACATAAGTACATGTGTTCATTAGTCATTGCTTCTTCAAGACAGACAGCTTGTGACTCACTTCCCTCCAAGATGGCCACATCAAGTAGGAACTATCCCCATAGCACACTAATAAGGAGACTGGAATTCAAAAAACTTCCCTTATGTAATTCAGTATTGAAGGTGACTAACAGTTTTCAGCTACAAGTGGTCCAATAAGGCAACCATTCTTTCTGGGATGTGTGCACCAGTTTTGAAAGTGGTCTTGATACTGGGACTCCAGATTATGTTAAATCATAGGACATTCAAAATTTAAAAAGTAATAAGTACTTTCAAAAATAAATTTATGAAAATACTTTTCAAGAGAACCAGTCAATCAAATAACCCTGTATTACAACTCCAGGAGAAAAAAAATGGAATTGTAATATATAATAGGGCTTTCCTATGCTGGTTGCAAGTCTGACAGATATGGGTCTAGGAGAAACAACCCCAGAGGGCACTTTGTTGGAGTTGGGAGGGAGCTTTGATGCCAAGTATTCAAGAAGGATGAAAAAAATTCAGGCTAAAATCATCTCAGTCATTCCTCCTCCATGCCACCTAAGCCAGAATTAAGGATCTCAGCCTCAGTCAGAAGGAGCATGTGCTTACTCAATTAAGATATTTTCTATCTGTTCATTCATCCATTCATTTATTTTTTTGCTCAATAAATTTTTTATTATCTACTCTTCAAATGTTAACACTTTTGGATTGTATAAACAAGTTATGGGGCGGTTATGGCTCACACCTTTAATCCCAGCACTTGAGAGGCAGAGGCAGGCAGATCTCTGTGAGTTCAAGGCCAGCCTAGTCTACAGAGTAAGTTCCATGACAGCCAAGGCTACCCAGTCTCAAAAAAGTTATATTCTGATTACAGTGCCCCATTGTCTTAAGGTTTCTATTGGTGTGATAAAATACCATGATCAAAATCAACTTGGAGAAGAGAGGTTTTGTTTCAACTTACAGTTCTCAGGTCACAGTCCATCACTAAGAGACGTTGGAGCAGGAACTCAAGTCAGGAACTAAAACAGAAGCCATGAAAGAACATTGCTTACAGTCTTGCTCAATCTGCTTTCCTATATCAACTCAAGGATGGCACTGCCCATAGTGAGCTGGGCCTTCCTACATCCATCATTCATCAAGAAAATACCCACAGGCTTGCCAACAGGCCAATCCAGTGGGAGCATTCTTTTCTCAATGAAAAAATTCTCATTCCTCAATGAGGTTCTCTCTTCCCAAATGACTAACTCGTGTCAAGATGACAAAACACCAGCCTTTTGTCACCTGGCTAACAGGGCTAACATGATTTCCCCCTAAGGTACCCACAAGCCTGATAGCTATAAATGTGTGTAAAATGCTTGGCCCAGCATCTGGCCCTAGGAGGCACTCAAATTGATTTCTTCTTGCTATTCCTGTGTGCTGGACTTTGAAATGTGTAAGACATCTTATGTCACACTGCAAATCCCTTCTGCCCTTATAGCAAGCAACCTCCTAGTATATACCTTAAAGTTGCATGGCAAGACTAGACTAGAAAACCTATCTGGTACAGTGGTCTCTGATTTTCAACAAGGAAAATGTGGCCCAAATTCTTGGTGAATTTCTCATGGTTTCAATTAATAAGCTCCTCAAGGCTGGGTATGGTGTCTTCCAACTTGCAGTTCAGTGGCACTCTGCTGTCCTTTGCTTCCTCGGGTACTGGGTCTGCTGGAGTATTACTACTGCTCCATTCTGGGTCTTCTACCTGAGTTCCTAGGAACTGGGAGAACTGATTGAATTGAATTAATTCTGAGAACTCAAACCCTTACTCTACAACCTTGCTTTACTTAATGAAATAATAATTACTTGTTAAAGTTTGAATGATGCTTAACCCAGAGAAAGCAATACCCATGTGTCACTATTTTTCTAATATACACTAACTTTTGTTAATAAAATGTATTGCAATCCTCTTTATTAAGATTTACTGAGCACTTAATGAGTCAGGCATGGTGTTAAATATTTTTCACACATTGTCTCTTTTAACGAACACTTACTTCCTGCTCAGAGGTCTTCTGCCCTCAAAGAGAAACATGGCCCTAAAAGAGGAGATTTTTGTGGGATGAGTTCCTTGATCTTGGGCAGTTCAAATGTACACACTTGGTCCCAAACAAGAGATGCAGCTATATGAGCCAGGGTATTTAAACCATAGTAACACAGTGTGTTAATTACTTTTCTGTTGCTGTGATAAAACGCCATGGCCAAGGCAACTTATAATAGAAAAGAGTTTATTTGGCTTTACGGTTCCAAGGGGATGAGAGTCCATCATGATGGGGAAGCATGGCAGCACACAGCAGGCATGCCACAGGAAAAAGAAGTAGAGAGCTTGTGTCTTCAAACTGCAAACACCAAGGGGAGTGAATGAACTGGAAATGCCTGAGACTTTTAATCCCGAAGCCCATCCCAGTGACATGCTTTCCCCAGCAAGGATGCACACCTTAAACATTTAGTGGCACTGTCTGGGGATCAAGTTGTTCAGACACAGGAGACCACAACGGGCTTTTCTCATTCAAACCACCTCTTGTAGCGATTCCTCTTAAAGATTGAACAGAAGACTCTTGTAGATTGCCAGAGCTCTGATTTATCCTTTGGATTTATCTGTGCCCAGTTTAAAAAGCACCAGTGCTAAGAATGTAGCGCAGATGATCTGCAATTATCTTTCAATGCAAAATCTCACTGCAAAAGACAAACCCAATGAGGGCAGCCCTCAGACATAACCTTAAAAGTGTCTCAGAAATCAACCCATCCTCCCAGATGAGAGGTCTTGTCTGCCAGAGAACATGAACATGGGAGATCTGGCCCCAGCCTTCATCTGCCATATGGTGTTGTGGGTGGGGGAGAGATGCTCCTCCAGCCCCCTCACCCTTCATCCTCCCATTCCCCCACCTCGCTGCCCATGGCAGGTGGGAGAGCTGGCCCTGAGATCATAAGATCAACAGAGCTGTCCCTGCCCCTCACCAACAGCAGCACCCGGAAGAATGGCCCCTACACCTTGCCTGGACAACACAGAACTGGCCCTGATGGTCTGGGTGTGGGAGAGCCGACCCAAAGGGCATGAAAGCAGGAGAACTAGCTCCACCCTTTGTTCATCACTGCAAGGGGTGAACTTGCAGGGGCAATGGAGGAGAGCTTACCCAGGTGGTGAAGACAGACAGAGCTGGTGGGCTGGCCAACCCTGCAACTACCCAGGTTCAGAACCAGGGTTATGAGTTGGCCCACCCCAACATCCACCTCATCTGTGATCTCCTAGAGCACTGAAGGGGCTGATCCTGTAGATCCAAAACTGCAAGATCTCCCAACACAGGGCAACAACAGGATAGCTAAGAGGAGTCCCAGTATCAATAGTGTAGCAGAAACCAGAGGCCCCAACCCAGACCAATGACCCTTTGCAATGAACACTTGCAAGTAAAGATGTATGAATAAAAGGGTACACTGTGTGACTTGCTGTGTCACACTACAGCTTCCATGACGAGATTTTTCCCTTTTTTTCTCTTAAATTTTATTTTATTTTATGGAAGGGGGATATTGCAAAAGCAGAGAGCAGATACAAAGGGATGCGGAAATGAATGGGATCAAGATGCATGATGTGAGAAACACAAAGAAGAAATAAAAAGGAAGTTTAATAAAAAAAAAAAAAGAGTGAGCTGTATTAGGGTGCCTGAAGGTACTGGGAGGGGAGAGTGGAATGGATATGGTCAAGATGCATTGTTTACATGTATGAAATTGTCCAAGATAAACAAAAGATATTCTAAGATTTTTTAACTAAAAAAAAGAAAAAGAAAGGAAGAGTGGTTCATGAAGAATAACACCCAAGATTGACCTTTAGCCTACACACACACACACACACACACACACACACACACACACACACACACACCATGCAGCTCTCTCTCACACACACAAGCAAACACATACATATAATGTGTCCTATCAGTGATTTTAAATCAGGGTTCAAACTTTTTTGGTTAAGGTCCAAACGAAAATATTTTAGGACTTGGAAGCCCTGTGAGCTTTATTACAACCACTTACTTAGGCCAATGTGGTCCAAAATAGTCACAGAGAAGTCACAAATCAGTGAGCATGGCTGTCTGAACTCCGATAAAGCTCCTATTGCACAGGGTGAAATTGGCATTTCATGTAACATTCATGGGTCATGAAATAGTATAATGGATTTTTACCCCAACCGTTGGAAAAAAAAAATGTGAAATGCATAAAAACACAGGGCCAGAGCTGGCCACAGACTGTGCATTGTCAGCCCCTGCTCTAAGTGATCCCAGTAGACTCTTGGCTGGGTTGCAGGAAATGTTGCTCACTGGTTTGCCGTTAGTTTCTGAAGCACTTTTAGTCCCGACGTAAAGCTGATACAGATAATAATGGGGAGGGGGCAATGAGGCCTTGATATGTAGCCCAGGCTGCCCCCTATCTGTCAGCCTTGCCTCCCTCTGGAGGGCTGGAACAAGTATGCCCCACCATGCCAGGGCGCTAGAATAATTTTTAGCTTACGTGACTTGGATGGTTTAGAGTTCTTGGTGGTAGTTGATGTTATACATCAACTTGGATACATAAAAACTTGGATCATACATATAACATATAGTGGACCACAATACCTAGTGACTTGGTCAAATACTAATTAAACATTGTTGAAGCTGGGCGGTGGTGGCGCACGCCTTTAATCCCAGCACTCGGGAGGCAGAGACAGGCGGATCTCTGTGAGTTCGAGGCCAGCCTGGTCTCCAAAGTGAGTTCCAGGAAACTACACAGAGAAACCCTGTCTGGAAAATCCAAAAATAAATAAATAAATAAATAAAAATTAAAAAAAATAATAAACATTGTTGTAAAGGTGCATTTTAGATGAGGTTAACGTTGACTTTAGTAGACTCGACCCAAGTAGATTACTTTCTGATGTGGGCGAGCCTGGCCCAATTAGCTGAGGGGCTGAAGAGCAAAGGCACAGAACTCCCTTTCCAAAAGAGTATGGCTCAGCCACTAAGAGCACTGGCAGCTCCGCCAGAGGACTCTGGTTCAATTCCCAGCCCCTACACGGCAGCTCACAACTTTCTGTAACTCCAGTTCCAGGGGATCTGGCGCCCTCACGCAGATATATATGTAAGCAAAATACAAATGGACAGAAAAACAGACAGGTGGTTTTAAAAAAAAAATAAAGAGAGGGTATCTTTCCAGCAGATGGCCTTTGGCTTCAGGCTATATCAGCTCTTCTCCATCAATCTCCACAACTGTGTGAGATGGTCTCCTAAATCAAGTGCTCTCTCTGTCTACCTGTCTCTGTGTATCTCACTCTGCTTCTCTCTCTCCATGTACATGCACATAGCTTGTTTCTGTGTCTCTGGAGGGCCTTAACACATGAGTCTCTTGGGATCTTTAAGAGTTGATTCTAGAGCTGGAGACATGGCTCAGTAGTTAAGAGCATTTCTGCCCTTGCAGAGGACCAGGATTCAGTTCCCAGTACGTTACATGGTGGCTCACAACCATCTCCAACTCTAGTTCAAGGAGATCTGACACCTTCTGGTCTCCACAGGCACCAGAGACACACATATTGTTCTATTGAATACATGCAGCCAGAACACTCATACATGTGTATGTATACATGTATATATAATAAATGAATCTACTTCCAAAAAACAAACTGATTTTGTATGACAGCAGGATCATTCTGTTGTTGGGACTTGAACTCAGGGCCTTTTACAATGATGATTCTCATTCTCGTTCTCTCTCTTTCAAAATATCTCTCTCTCTCTCTCTCTCTCTCTCTCTCTCTCTCTCTCTCTCTCTCTCTCTCTCTCCTCATACTTTTTTCCTTCCTCTCTCATTTCTTGAGACTCAGTTCTATGTGTCCCTGGCTGGCTTCTAACTTTCTATGCAATGATGACCTTGAATTTCTGATCCTGTGCTCCCCTCCCCAAGTGCTGGGACCACAGGCAGACACCTCCCTACCGAGCATGTGCAGTGTTGGGGATGGGATCAGCCTTTGCGCATGTTAGGCAAGCATTTTACCCAATGAACTGCACCCCCAGCTCCTATTTTCTTTTCCTCCTCCCCCTCTCCTCCCTCTCTACCTCCTCCCTCTCCCCATCCTTCCCCTCTTTCTTCTCCCCCTCCTCTTGCTCCTCCCCCTCCTCCTCATTTTTTAGACAGGCTCCTTCACTATAACCCTGGCTGGTCTCAACCTTGTAGCAATCCTCCTGCTCAGCCTTTCAAGTGCAGGAATTACAGGTGTATATCACCACATCTGGCTGATTCTTTTCTTAATAAAGATATTTTATTTCAATTACTAATGTTACAATTTGCTCAGGCTCTTTTATGGAAATTTGAACCCCTAGTCAAGAAAGTCACTCAATCATTTCATGGGTTTAAAGCAATAATGCGGCTGTACTGCACTTCCACAGGAGAACTTGAACTAGTTCTCTGTCAGGGTGACCAGTGCATCCTTCACCTCCTCAGAAGCCGGAATGACACTTCCCTATTGACGATGTCCTAATCCTCTTGTCTTCTGAAATCTACACCTTCTTTAAAACACCAGATTGAAATATGAAACACATTACAGCTGAAGTCCATCGATTTACATTAAAATAAAAATCACAGTACTTCATTCTCTTAGTATTTTTTTTATTTTAAAAAAAGTATTTGTGTGCATGCGTGCACATGTGTGTATGTACACACGTGTGAGTGCACTCGTTCCCAGTGAATTGCTCATGGAGGTGAGAGATGCTGGATACCCCTGGAGCCAGAGTTGCCAGCAGTTGTGAGTCTCCAGGTGTGGAACCAAACTCTGGTCCTGTGCTCTTAACCACTGAGCCGGTTCTCCAACTCCCTAACGTTTTTTAAAGTATGCTTTGTTGGCACATTGCCTCGTTGTTCCATAAATTGGTCCCTAAAGAAGAAATCATGCAGGAAAAAAATTGGAAGCTCTGCGTGCTGTCTGCCACCTGTAGGGTTTTGTAATATATTTGGCCTATAAATGATTTGAGAAATCCTGTAGGAAAGAAACCCATTTAAATGTATTGAATGCAGTGATTCCCAAACACACTTGACCGCAGGATTGTTTTTTTCCCTAGCAGCATCTATTGGAACACATATTGGAAAATGTCTTGTTATAACTTTTCTATCCTCCTTATGGGTCATAAAAAGGCTAGAGGGAATATTTCCTTAAGGATAAGCAATAAATCAACAGCAGCACACATCATCTCAGGAAACCAGTGGGGATTCCTGCTTGAAATGAACAGCATCAGTTCCATGAACTATCTTTTGCTACCTGCTCATTGTCTATTGAGATAAAATGTCCCCTCTGCAAACCATCACGCCTGCCATCTTCAAGGACAGTCTCTTGCTTACCCAGTGAACTGAGCAGTTTTACATTTGATCCCAAGGTTATAAAAAAGGAATGTGGCATTCCCTTCCCTTGGCCTGTTCTAGAAATGTCTGCTGGTGATAAATGTCACCAAACTACCTGAGCAAGAAGAAGGAATGAGTTAGCCCGTCCCTTCCAAGAAAGAAGGACAGTTATGTGGGCTGGGTCTTACACAGTTCCTCTCAGTCCATCTGGGGAAAGCAGCAACTTGGAGTGTGAGATAGGCCTGATGCTACCAGAGTGTCTGCTGGGGTCTCTTGGAGTCCACAACAGAGCAGCAGAAACGACCTGGGCATGTAAAGAGGGGAAGCTGTAACCCATTATAGCCTGACCACTTTTTTGGCAAAGGAAATACAGCTTCCGATTACAAACCTAGTCCCTCTCCTATAAACTGCTTCGCTCCACATTTCTAAGCCAAAGCACAGAAGCCAGGCCCCCCAGTTTGCTAACTGAACAAACCCCCAACTGAGCTGTGAAATTCTGCCTTCGGGAAGGTTCTAGGGGGTGAAAGGGTCTTCCTATACACCTCACTCCAGGAAATGGATGCTGTGTACAAGACTTCCATGTGCTGTGTACATATAAGCCTTTGCTGGATTATTGAGACCTTAGGAGTCTAAAAGAATGAAGTTCACTTGATCAAATAATGGAAGGCCAAATGGCACATCATATGTATCTGAGATCTTATCAGGGCAATAGAGGAAAAATGCTCACTTGCTAAGTTTTGCTCACTGTGAGAAACTAGCTGACAGTGTCTGGCCCTGTCCAGCCCTCTTCTTAGGAGAAGGTCTCTGCTCTCCAGCCTGGGAACTCAGTCTGTAGTCCTCTGGCAACAACCACTGTCTAGAGGTCCTGCCCCTGGGGAAATCCTGTCTGTGGCTGCCAGCTCACCCACCTGCTCTGAGAAAGCCTCTAACTCTCTAAGGGGGCCTGGCCTAGTCACATTGTTTCCAACTTTCTATTTCTTCGGAATTTCAAATTCTATCTCTCTACTTTATACTCCACTTCATCTGATTATTTCCTCTTGCTGAAATGGTCAAGAAAATACTGAGGCTAACTCTCACTGTGTCTTACTTTTCTAATCTATATAATGAAGCGTAAGTAATCCCCATGCTAACTGTTCGGTTCCAAGGATACTTGGAATCCGTTCAGGCAGAAAAGACAGACTCTGGGGCACAGAGGGAAGCTTGCTTGCCGGAAACAAAGGAGGTGCCAACAACACACACCAAGTACTGAGGAGGGCAGGCAGTCCTGCCCATGGTAGGATCTTCAGTGTTTCCTTGTCCTGGTTTATATGCTTAAAAGCCATCAGAAGATCCTGGTGAGTGATTATTCTTCTAGATCACAATGTAACTGTACCTGAAGGCCATCAGCAGACAAATTCTCCTGTTTCTACAGATAGCTGTTTCTCCCTCCCTGCTTACTATTTCTGTTGACACCTCTCTGGTCTTCCCGGGTAGCCTCTGACCTTTCTTAACTGACTACTGAACATGTGGCCCACATGTTGTTGAGGGTCTTCCCAGTTGAGCCCTCAGCGTCAACCTGGGTTTGGAGCCACAGACATTCCTTCTCTCAGCTCTGATGTCTACCAGCCTGCAGCCTCCTCCACAGGCAGGAATTGAAGCACTCTTGGTCCACAGAGAAGGGTTCTTGGGAGGAAGTGCAAGTACACATCCTTACCAAATTTTAGGAAAGGCATCTACATTATCTCCCTCCTGCAAGAGTCTGATTGTGTTGACTCACCTCCAGGAAAGCTGGGAACTGAACTGGTGTGTCTTTCTGTTGGAGGGGAATCAGGAGTGCTGGGTGTTTGTTTTGGCTCACTTTGGGGCAAATGTCCTCATCCTCCAGGGCACAGAGCACTAATCTGTAAATAAGTAGATGGGATTGGGATTTCTGTGGTCTCACCCAGCTCTCAGAATCGAATGTTCCTGAGTCTCCTCTTGTGCACTTTTGCCCAACTTCTCCATCATGAATGCCAAGGACAAGATAACCCAAGTATAGATCATGCTCAATAAATCTTTAAGACTAATTTTTTTAGAGTATTTAGGCCAGATGATATTTCCATGAAATTTCTTTTAAAAAGTCATTAACGACCAATCCCAGTGCGATCTCTATTGTTCCAAAAAAACAGAAAAGGATGGGGGGATTACCAAATTCAATTTATAATCTGCACACTCTCAACAGCTGCTCGTATCTTAGCAATATCAAAATGTTAAAACCATACAAATAAGAACGTTAGTTCGAGTCTGTAGACTGAAGGCCATGGTGAATTAAAGACCTAGAGCAGAGCTGGAGAGAGGACTCAGGGCCCAAGAGCAATGCTGCTCTTTTAGAGGACCAAATCCCAGCACCCCCAGAATGACCTGTCACTCCAGATCCAGGGAGTCTAATGCCCCTTTCTGGCCTCCATAGACACCTGCATTCAAACACACACACACACACACACACACACACACACACACACACACACACACTTAAAAATAAAGTGAACTTTAAAATTAAAAGACTAGGCAAATACATGCAGACAAAAGGTAAAATGATTGTTAGGAAGCACTAAGAGGAGCAGGTAGCACAGAGTTATTTAATGGGGACAGAAGTTCAGTTTGAGATGCTGAGAAAATTCTGGAAATGGCTAGAGGCGACACTTCCACAACTTCTCAAATATATCTCATGCCATGGAATTGTACAAAGAATGTGTCATAGTGAAACCTATTGCTTTGAATGCTGACTAAAGACATTAGTTGAAAAGGATGATATGACTTCACTCATATGTAAAATCTAAAGGTAATAAATACAGCTGAGGACGTAGCTCAACAAGTTAAGTACCCGCCTAGAGTGCATTAGGCCCCCGGTTCAATCTCCATCACCATCACCACACCACCACTCGGGAGGTAGAGGCAGAAAGACCAGACCACTCAAGGTCATTCTGAGACACACAGCAAGTTAAAGGTTAGCCTGGACTACATAAAATGCTGTCTCTAAAAAAAGGAAAGAAACAGCAAAAAAGTTGCCAATGGTACCTTCTTATTATACAATGTATATTACAAAATTTTGTTATGTATATTTTACCAGGAAAAAAATTTGTTCAAGATAAACTATGGAAATGTAACTCATTTAGTGTGTGTGTGTGTGTGTGTGTGTGTGTGTGTGTGTGTGTGTGTGTGTGTGTGTAATTCCATTGAGTATTGAGTTAATATTAAAGAAACTTTGTAAATAAAAATGTTTGAATTTGAAAAAAAATGTAGCAAAATAATAAGGGAGGGAAGTGTTACCTATGCAAAGTAACGGGGAAGGGGAGCTACCTATACAAAGTAATGGTAAGGGCAAGCTACCTACGCAAACATTGTACCAATGCTGCCTTCCCAATGTGGTGTTGTGCTGAAATTGTATAAGATGGCATCATTGGAGAAACTTGGTGGAGGGAACTTAAGACCACTTTGTGTTAATTCTGCAACTTTCTCTAAACCTAGCCATTGTTTTTGTAATTTTAATTTTTTTACTTCATTTATTATTGGTGGGGGTGAATGGGTGGAGACGCAGGCATGTAGAGGTCAGGGAGTGCTTTCTCTCCCTTCACTGTGGGTTCTGGGGTCAAACTCAGGTCATCAGGCTTGCGTGGCAAATGCTTTTTCCCACTGAGCCATCTCACTGGTCCACCTAAAATGATTTCAAACTTAAAATAATGGATTGAAAGGATAAGTCACACACACACAAAAAAGCGTAAGCTGGGCGCCGTGGGGCACACCTTTAGTCCCAGCCCTTAGAAGGCAGAAGCAGGCAGATCTCTAGGAGTTAAGGCCAGCTTGGTCTACATAAGGAGTTCCAGGACAGCTAAGCTACATAGTAAGAACCTGTCTCAAATATATAATAATAATAATAATAATAATAATAATAATAATAATAATAATAATAATAAATGTGTACCTGGCAGTGCAAGAAGGATGGAGACTTGTGAGTCTAGTAAAGTCTCACGTGCAGCTGAAAGACCAATTCTGTCATTCTTTTCTGATCTTAGAAGAAGCATAATGCTCATGTAGATTTCATCCATTTATTTCTCTGTCCTTGGGCAATCCCTGTGTCTTTCTTAGGGTCCTCTTTACTAGGTAGCCTCCCTGGAGTTGTGGGTTGCAGTCTAGTTATCCTTTGTTTTACATTTAGTATCCTCCTATGAGTGAGTACATACCATGTCTGTCTTTCTGAGTCTGGGTTACCTCACTCAGGATGATTTTTTTCTAGATCCATCCATTTGCCTGCAAACCTCATCATGTCATTGTTTTTCTCTGCTGAGTAGTACTCCATTGTGTATATGTACCACATTTTATTTATCCATTCTTCAGTTGAAGGGCATCTAGGTTGTTTCCAAGTTCTGGCTATTACAAATAATGCTGCTATGAACATCGCTGAGCATGTGCCCTTGTGGTATGGGAATATGCCCAAGAGTGGTATAGCTGGGTCTTGGGGGAGATTGATTCCCAGTTTTCTAAGAAAGCACCATATTGATTTCTAAAGTGGCTGTACAAGCTTGCATTCCCACCAACAGTGGAGGAGAATTCCCCTTGCTCCACATCCACTCCTGCATAAGCTGTCTTCTGTGTTTTTGATCTTAGCCATTCTGACGGGTGTAAGGTGGTATCTCAGAGTCGTTTTGATTTGCATTTCCCTGATGATTAGGGATGTTGAGCAATTCCTTAAATGTCTTTCAGCCATTTGAGATTCTTCTGTTGAGAATTCTCTGTTTAGCTCTATAGCCCTTTTTTCCCCCTTTTATTTTATTTTAAAATACCATTCAGTTCTACATCTCAGCCATGGATTTCCTTGTTCTCCCCCCTCCTGTCCCTTCCCCTTCCCCCCAGCCCACCCCCCATTCCTACCTCTTCCAGGGCAAAGCCTCCCCCAAGGACTGAGATTGACCTGGTAGACTCAGTCTAGGCAGGTCCAGTCCCCTCCTCCCAGACTGAGCCAAGCATCCCTGCATAAGCCCCAGGTTTCAAACAGCCAACTCATGCAATGAGCACAGGACCCAGACCCACTGCCTGGATGCCTCCCAAACAGATCAAGCCAATCAACTGTCTCACCTATTCAGAGGGCCTGATCCAGTTGGGGGTCCCTCAGCCTTTGGTTCATAGTTCATGTGTTTCCATTCGTTTGGCTATTTGTCCCTGTGCTTTACCTAACCTTGGTTTCAACAATTCTCGCTCATATAAACCCTCCTCTTTCTTGCTAATTAGACTCCTGGAGCTCACCCCGGGGCCTAGCCATGGATCTCGGCATCCAGATCCCTCAGTCGTTGGATGGGGTTTCTGGCACGACTATTAGCGTATTTGGTCATACCATCACCAGAGTAGATCAGTTCCGGCTGTCTCTCGACCATTGCCAGTAGTCTATTGTGGGGGTATTTTTGTGGATTTCTGTGGGCCTCTCTAGCACTTTGTTTCTTCCTTTTCTCATGTGGTCTTCATTTACCATGATCTCCTATTCCTTGTTCTCCCTCTCTTTTCTTGATCCAGCTGGGATATCCTGCTCCCACAGGCTCTCTTTCCCTCAACCCTTGCCCTTCATTACTCCCACTCATGTCCAGGTTGTTCATGTAGATCTCAGCCATTTCTCCATCATTGGGCTATCCTCGTGTCTTTCTTGGGGTCCTGTTTTCCAGGTAGCCTCCCTGGTGATGTGAGTAGCAGTCCAGTCATCCTTGTTCCACATCTAGTATCCTCCTATGAGTGAGTACATACCATATTTGTCTTTCTGAGTCTGGGTTACTTCACTCAGGATGATTTTTTCTAGATCCATCCATTTGCCTGCAAACCTCATCATGTCATTGTTTTTCTCTTCTGAGTAGTATTCCAGTGTATATATGGGCCACAATTTATTTATCCATTCTTCAGTTGAAGGGCATCTAGGTTGTTTCCAGGTTTTGGCTATTACAAACAATGTATAGCCCATTTCTTAATTGAACTGTTGGGCATTTTGAGGTCTAATTTCTTGAGTTCTTTATACATTCTGGATATCAGCCCTCTGTCAGATGTGGGATTGGTGAAGATCTTTTCCCATTCTGTAGACTGTTGCTTTGTCTTGTTGACCATGTCCTTTGCTCTCCAAAAGCATCTCAGTTTCAAGAAGTCCCACTGATTGATTGTTTCTCTCAGTGTCTGTGACTGGTGCTATATTTAGGAAGTGATCTCCTATGCCAATGCGTTCAGTAGTAGACTACTTCCTACTATCTCGTCTATCAGGTTCAGAGTAACTGGATTTATGTCGAGGTCTTTGATCCACTTGGGCTTAAGTTTTGTGCATGGTGACAGATATGGATTTGCAGCCTTCTACATGTTAACATCCAGTTATGCCAGCACCATTTTTTGAATATGCTTTCTTTTTTCCAATGTACAGTTTTGGCTTCTTTGTCAAAAATTATATGTTCATAGGTGTGCAGATTAATGTCAGTGTCTTCAATTCGATTCCATTGGTCCACATGTCGGTTTTTATGCCAATACCAAGCTGTTTTTTATTACTGTGGCTCTATAGTAGAGCTTGAGGTCAGGGATCATGATGCCTCCAGAGGTTGTTTTATTGTACAGGATTCTTTTGGCTATCCTGGGTTTTTTTGTTTTTCCATATGAAGTTGAGTACTGTTCTTTCCAGGTTCTTTCCAGGATGGGGGGAGGGGGTACTGAAGGGCAAGGGTCGAAGGAAATAGAGCTTAGGGGAGTGGGAGATCCCAGCTGGATCAAGAACAGAGAAGAAGAACAAGGAAAAAGAGACCACAATAAATGAAGACCCCATGGGAATAGGAAGAAGTAAAGTGCTAGAGAGGTCCCCAGAAATCCACATATACCTCCACAATAGACTACTGGCAATGGTCTAGAGAAAGCCTGAACTGACCTACTCTGGTGATCGGATGGCCAAACACCCTAACTGTCATGCTAGAAATCTCATCCAATCACTGAGGGAAGTGGATGCAGAGATCCACACCAGGCCCCAGGTGGAGCTCTGGGAGTCCAACTGGTGAGAAAGAGAAGGGATTATATGAGCAAGAATTGTTGAGACCATGATTGGAAAAAGCACAGGGACAAATATCCAAACTAGTGGAAACACATGAGCTGTGAATCAATAGCTGAGGAGCCCCCATGGAACTGGATCAGGCCCTCTGGATAAGTGAGACAGTCGATTAGCTTGAACTGTTTAGGAGGTCCCCAGGCAGTGGGACCGGGACCTGTCCTTAGTGCATGAGCTGGCTTTTTGGAACCCAGGGCCTATGCTGGGATACTTGCTCAGCCTGGGTGAAGGGAGGAAGGGACTGGACCTGCCTCAACTGAATCTACCAGGCTGAGCTGAATCCCCAGGGGAGTCCTTGGCCTGGAGGAGATGGGAATGGGGGGGGGGTGAACTGGAGGGAGGGTGGGTGAGTGGGAGGAGGGAGGACAGGGGAATCCATGGCTGATATGTAAAATTAAATTGAATTATAAAAGAAAAGAAAAAAAGAAAAAGAATTGCCATAATGCAATAGACTTCCCAGCACCAGATTCCCCATTAACTTCACCAAAAAAGACTCACATCTACACCAGGCTTAGCACACAAGCACTGTATTCTTATAACCTTGGAATAATATAGGGTGCTCAGGGTCATGGTTCCCAGTATCACTCTAGAGTGTTGGTCCTCATGATTTCACAGTAAGTATCTTAACCACTGAGCCACCTTGCCCACCCTTGCACGATTACCCTTAATATTCTTTATTAAGAATCTTCTTAGCTTTGGCCACTTTTGCCCCCTAAGGAGGCCCCAAACAGAAAACAGATAAAAATGGAGTTCTTATTGAAGCAAGGCATCTTCCCCAGTTTCTGGTCAGTCCTTGTCCGTCCTGTGATCCTGCTCTTTCCTTGGCTGGCCATGGATGAGAAATCTCCTCAGATACAACCAGGGAACCCTGAGATTCAGGGCCCCTTCTTACATGCTGGGCAGTGCTAACGTGATACAGCTCTTTGAAGGTGACATACGGGCTTTGATATCAAACACAAAGTGATAAAGAAGAAAAAGGCTAAATCTGGTTTCTAATGACCATGAATTGGGAGACCTTGATGACAAATCTTCAAGCTATTCACGTGATGAAGTGAAAGCCTTCACCTCTGTCTTATCTGTGATCCGAGGAGGTCGATTCATTCCACAGTAGTCATGTAACTGTAGCCTTCATGCTGGACCCCTCTGTCAGTGGATACGAACATCTGAACAGCTCTTCACACTCATCCCACAGGCCCCCTTGTTCTGCAGCTGGTAGCACTGATGACGACACTTCCTAGAGCCTTGTGTCACGTACAGTCACCAGAGTGAGACTGAAGAGGGACAAATGCAAGATTCAGAACTGCCTACACCCCACTCCAGTCAAGTCAAACTCTACCCACAGCATCCTGGGAATCCATGTTGTTAGAGGTTTCTCCCATGATTCTAATAAACACCAAGATGGAAAACCATTGTCCAAGCAAAACTATGAGATATGTGGTGGGCGGTTTCACTCAAACTCAGATGGTCTACAGGTCCTCCTGTACAGGTGGGTGTTGTTGCTGTTGGGACTAGTTGATGACACTCACCTATAATACTTTTGCTTGTGTATCAAGCATGTGTCTGTCTTATCATAACATAGAATACCAAGCTCCCAACCAAATACCCAGCCACACTCCTGTGCACACCCAAAGCTTTCTTAAGGAAGATGTCAATCCTGCCAAAGACTGTTCTTGTTGCTAGAGAACTGGAGTGTTGTAACTCCTTTCCCGGAGGCCACACTATGGATGATTCTTAGTTCCGTTGACAGTCTTAGAAAAAGCAATGCATTTTACGGGAGTAACTTCATTTTCTCTCCTCAAATGAGGTCATCGACACTATTTTTGAACATAGTAAATGAACCTGTGAGTTCACCTAATAACTCGGAGGCACTGTCCTGCTAATTTTGCTGGGGTATTTGGCTTCCTGTCACACGTGACTGGATCACAAGCCAGCATGTACCATGTCTGTGTAGAGCTACTGGTTCAACTCACTGTCCTCTCTCTCTCTCTCTCTCTCTCTCTCTCTCTCTCTCTCTCTCTCTCTCTCTCTCTCTCTCTCTGTGTGTGTGTGTGTGTGTGTGTGTGTGTGTTGAGACAGGGACTCTCTATGTAGCCCTACTGACTTTGAATTCACTATGAATTCACTATGTAGACCAGGCTGACCTCCAGCACACAAAGATCCACCCATCTCTGCTGCTCAAGTGTTGGCACTAAAGACATGCAACACCAGATATGGGTCATGTGTATTTAAGAAAGTTTTTTTTTAAGTGATTTAGACCTTTGAAGGTAATCTGAAGCTCTTGAGGCAATCCTCTATTTCAGTTTGCTTGTCCTAATTATCCCGTTGCTCTATGGTCACTGAGGCTATGGGAACAGTAGTGAGGATGAGTGGAAACATGGTACCTAATTCTTGCAGAGGAGAGTTGTGCACAGGAATTAAGGCAGTGGAACTATTCCTTACGATGCTTTAATGGTGGACACCTCACTGAACGTTTGTCAAAACTCACAGAAAGGACACCAAGAGTGAGATGTGATGTAAATTATGGACTCTGCGTGATTATGAGGTGTCAGTTTAGGTTCAGCCTCTGGAACAAATGTGCCACTCTGGAGGGGGACTTTGACGATGGAAGAGGCCATGCATATGTGAGGTCAGCAGAAAGAGGAACTCTGTATTCTCTGCTCAGTTTTTACTATGAACCTGAAACTGTTCCTAAATAAATAAGGCCTAGTTAAACATGTCATCTCATACCTATAATCCCAGGGCATTGGAGAATGGTAAATTTGAGGGCACCTTAGGCTACATAGTCGAGTCCTCAAAACAAACAGGGCAAGGGATGTAGCTCAACTGATAGAGCGCTCGCCTAGCATGCACAAAGCCCTGGGTTTGATCCCCAGCACCACATAAACTGGACATGCAGGCACAGCCTGTAATGTCAGCACTTGGGAAGTAAAGATAGGAACATCAGATGTTCAACTCTGTCATACTCGGCTGCAGTTGAAGTTTGAGGCCAGCCTGGGCTACATAAGACTCTGTCTCAAGCAGACAGAGAATGAGGAGAGTGGGGAGCCTTGCCTTAAAATTTTCTTTTAACCTTGGGAATTGGAGAGCAGTTAACTGATCCGAATCCTGGGACCCAGCCATGTCTCCTGACCACACACTCTCCTGGGCGTGACTCTGAAGAACACCCTGTCCTCTGCTCCTGGGTTTCTCCCCGTACTCTGAACCTCTTTCTTCCTTGCTAATGACTTACATGTCACCTTTGTCTAACCCAGAATCATCCGCTAAGTTCCTCTATCCAGAGGATTCAAGAAGTTTCGATGTCTGCCATGCACTCAGCATCAACTTGCCCCAAACGGAAAGTCTTGGCTCCCCCCTCAATTCCTCTCATACTCAGTCTCTGCATTAAAGCAAACAGCTCGCTGTGCAGACAGGAACCCTAGTTATCTCCAGCCTTCCCCCTAGCTCACAACAGTCTCCCTTGTCATCAGCTATAGTCAACTGAATGCTTGGGGTATCTGGGATCCTTCTCAAAGCCCAATAAAATTACATTATAATCAAAGGATTAAAGGAGAAAGCATAAGCCAGGAAGGACAAACTGTCCATGGAGGGAAGACAGCTACGCAGTTTCAGAAGATGGGAAGCAAGAAGAAAACAGAAACTGGCTTGGCCTGGAAGCAAAAAATAGTACCCAAGTCGGTGATGGGGAAAGCCAGAAACAATCCATGTAACACTGGAGGGACCCAGAGGGCTCAAGGAGACGAGGCTTCTAATGGAAGCAGGCAAGTAAAACATCGCACATGTCCCATCTCATAAACACAGCCTGTAGCTTCTGTTTACTTTGTCTAAAAGCATGCCGAGGACGTGCCCCATTGGAACAAAGAGGAAGCCAAATCCTCAGCTGGGTTAGGATTTAACACAAAGGAGGCACAGGGTGTCCTGGCTTGTCCGTGAAGGAATACCCTGGGGCTGTAGACTTGGAAAGTTAAGTCATTGGTGCAAGGCTCTGCAGCCAGTACGGTGAACTTTGAAGTTAGGAAACAAACTCAGGTATTTCCAATCTAAATAAAGTGTTTCTGCTGCTAGGTAACTCTGGGCCCGAAAATGCCCAACACGGGTATCGGTAGCCTCAAATCACAAATATACCATGAAAATTAAACAAGCCGGCACCCAGCTCATCCAAGGAGTGTTTGACACATGATGTTGTACTTAAACTTAAAAATATAAGCTACCATTGTTGCCTCTGCCAAATGTCTCAAAGAGATTTAGCATTTTAGCCAGACTTAAAAAGACAAGAAGAATGTTGATGCCCAGTGTGCTGCTTAGATTGGTTGGTTGGTTGGTTGGTTGGTTGGTTGGTTGGTTGGTTGGCTGGTTGGTTGATTGGCTGGTTGACTTTTGGCCAACTTGACACAAGCTAGGGTCATCTTGGAAGAGGGAGCCTCACCTGAGGGGAATGCCTGCATCAGACTGGCCTGTAGGCAAGTCTATGGTACATTTTCTTGAGGAATGATTGATGTGGGAGGGCCCAGCACATAATGGTGGTGCCACCTGGACAGGGAATCCTGGGTGTATGAGAAGGCAGGCTGAGCACACCATGGGAATCAAGCCTGTACGCAATGTTTCTCTGTGGTCTCTGCTTTAGCCTGAGCCTTCAGGTTCCTGGCTGGAGTTGCAGCCTTGGCTTCCTTCAGCGATGGGCTGCAGGCTGAATAAACCCTGTCCTCTGCCAGGTTCATCTGTCATGGTGTTTATCACAGCAATAGAGACCAAGCTAGGACAATCAGTTAGCTTTCACAAACATAACAAAATGTCATAGACTTAAGTGGCATAACAAAACAAGCAAACATCTCATTCTCAGTTCCTGAAGGGTAAGAAGTGGATAGCCAAGATGCTAGCAGGTTCTATTTCTGATATGTGAGTTCTTCCTGGCTTGGAGAGAGCACTTCCTTCTCTGTGTGTCCTCTAATGGAAGACACAGTCTAGTTTCCTCCCTCCCCCGCCTGGTCTCACCATAGGGGACCCCTTGTGACCTCATTCCAACTTAATTACCTCCCAAAGAAGCCATCTCTAAATATAGTAAATCCCTTATCTGTCTTCAGTGGATGTGTTTCAAGACTCCCATGATGCCTGAAACCATGGACAGTGTTAAATCTTGCATATATTATGTTTCTCCTATAAGTAAATGCCTATAATAAAGTTTAATTTGTAAAATTAGGCATAATATGAGATTAACAATAAGTGATAATAAAGTAGAACAATCCTGATAATGTATTATAAAAGTTGAATGAATGTGAGCTCTTCTTTGAGAAGCTCCTGTTATGTTGCATTCATGCCTCTGGTGAGAGTGAAAGATGATGCTCTTCCCATCTGCTGAGATGAGGCAAGGTGAGTGATGCAAGCAGAACCAGAAGGAGGATGCAGCAATGCCCATTGGCCTTGGCTAACTCAACTCACAGAAGGTAAAGGCACGAGTAAAACCTGGGGCTGCAGCTCAAGCTGCTGGGGATGTCTTTCTGTATGCTGTGAATGTGTTGCTCTGACTGATTGATAAATAAAATGCTGATTGGCCAGTAGCCAGGCAGGAAGTATAACATAGGTGGGATAAGAAGAGGAGAATTCTGGGAAGTAGAAGGCTGAGTCAGGAGACGTCACCAGCTGCCACCATGAGAAGTAAGATGTAAAGTACCCGTAAGCCACAAGCCATGCGGCAACTTACAAATTAATAGAAATGGGTTAATTTAAGATATAAGAACAAAATAGCAAGAAGTCTGACATGGCCATACAGTTTATAAGTAATATAAGTCTCTGTGTGTTTACTTGGGTCTGAGCGGCTACGGGCCCGAGTGGGACTAGAGAAAACTCCAACTACATCAGGCAGTAAAGTGCTTACCTTGCATGTGTGAGGACCCTTGTTTGAGTCCCAGCACCACCAGAATAAGTAATACATTTTAAAAATCAGTCCTGCATGGGTTGGGGATTTAGCTCAGTGGTAAAGTGCTTGCCTAGCTAACACAAGGCCCTGGGTTTGGTCCTCCCTCAGCTCTGCTTTAAAAAAATTTTTTTTTTTTTTAAAAATCAGTCCTGAAAAAATGGTAGTATTCACAGTAATCCCAACACTTGGTAGGTAGAGGGAAGTAGAGGCAGGATAACCAAGAGTTCTCACTACTGTATAATGAGTTCCAAACCAATCTGTGCTTAGTGAGACCATGTCTCTGAACAAACAAAAATCATAAATAAAGAGGGAATGCTATAACATTATCGAGGAGGGGAAGGGTTTGACACAAAGCTGGGGAGATGGTCAGTGGGGAAAATGCAAGGACCTGAGTGTGGATCCCTAGAGCCCACATAAAGCTGATCATCATCATCATAGCACACATCTGTAGTAATCCAGTGCTCCTCTGGGGAGAGCAGAGATGAAGACATGAGAATGCCCAGAAGCTTGTGTGTCAGTTGGCCTGGCCCTCACCACAAATGGCAATTAAGAGATTGCCTCTAACAAGCTACAAAGAGAATGATCCCCAGGGCTGTCCTCTGTCTACCACACATGTGCCATGCCATGTGCATACCTAAACTCATGCACACACTACACACACAAACTATACACAGCACACCACATACATACACACATACTGCACTACATATACACATGTTTCATACTACATACAACACACACTATATGACTTTTTAAATAAAAGACTTCACATAGAAGGGTAAGGTCGTAAAGGGACAATATTAACAAAAGGAGAGAGGACCACCACAAGGATGTATACACCAGACATTTGTCAAAGAATACAGTTCCTAACTAGCTACGGTTCAGCACTTGGCTAAAAGGTTGCTTTAAACCTTTGGGATTTAGAAGAAACATGTTTCTCCATTTCTCTGGGTTCTGCAGGCCTATCCCTGAAGTGATGAGGTCATCAGAAAGCCGCAAACCTGCTCTCTATTATCGTCACCCCCAGAGGATTAACCTTCATAGAATTAAGATTAATGCCATGCCCTTAAATCTTGGAGGTGAGGAATAAGGCATCAATTTGAAGAATATTTTCCCATCTTTCTCAGAACTGTGGTTGCAGACATTGTGTACTGTGTTACCCGTCCTTCACATCTGAAAGGCGTTTTGTCCCTAGATAAATCTGTATATTTGCTTTTATCATGCAGTGACAACTTCATAACCCAATGCCAGGAATGGACTTAGTGCTTAACAGCAGCTGTTTAATTCATACCAAATGCTCCAAAATAGCTCTCTTCTTGATGTAAATATATAAAAAAAATAAGTACAATTATTTATGTTCATGCATTTCAAATAAACTTTCTGCTATTTTTTGAGCAGGTGGGGTTTAGACAAATAGAATTAGATATATTGTTGAATTCTGGATTTTTACAAGTGTCAGGAAAGAAAAACATGTATCCTGAAAATGACAGCAGGGTGGGAGACGCCTTATATATATATTATGGATTCTATGGCATCCTTATAATTTAAAACATTGGATCCATTTGCCCTCTGAAATTTCAACAGAAACATGTGGAAGTCCTCAGTGGGAATAGTTATCTGCTAGCAAATAGTTATTTGCTTTCCATGGGAGAAAAAAAAAGCACCTTAATATCCTGCTTAATCATTTTTGTCTACATAGTCAGCATTAGTGAGGTTACTCTGCTGTGACAAACATCCCCAACCTCTTAAGAGGTTTAAATCATGACAAGCTTGTTTCTTATTTCCAAATATCCATATTTGGCAGAGAGAGCTTTCTACTCTACATTATCCTCACTTGGGAACCTAGATTAGAAAAGCAAAATGCTCTCATCCCTTCCTCCAATGATGCACCTGAAAAGTTTCATTCCAATGTTGTTTTCGATCTTAAATTTAAGATTGTCCATCATTTAACAGTGTAGCAGGAACAGAGTAGGAATATGATGAGAACTGCCCTTGGAGGTGGAGAAGGAGACACAACAGACCCTGGTTGGTAGCGATTCTGAATCCATTGGGCAGGTATTTCAGAGACTCTCTGTGAGAAAAGATGCTCACCTGAATATCCAAAGGGCCTTTTCCCTTATTCTCTGTGGCAGCATTTGAAGCAGATCCCATGGTCTGAATGACTGTGACACGCCACCATCACCAGGTGCATAAGTTGACATCTTTGCACCCTTCTCAGGGGGCGGTATGAGAGAGCGGGACTTTGGGAAAGTGATTAGAACATGAGGACTCCACCCTTTTGAACCAGATCAGTGCACCCACAAAAGGCTCCAGAGAGCTCGCAGGTCCCTTCCACCATGTAAAGACCCTCCACTGACTGAGGAAGGCAACTCTTGATGAACCGGCTAGTGCCCTGGTCCTAGAATTCCCAGCATCTCAAACTATGAGAAAGAAATAGTGTGTGCATGCATGACGGGGTGCACATGTGTGCAGCATGGCAAGGCAAGGGACAACGTCGTTTGTTGTTCCTCAGGGGCCAGCCACCTTAATTTTGCTTGTTTGTTTTGAGACAGAGTCTCTCACTGACCTGAAACTCATTTGTTGAACTCCAGGGAGCTTCCCATCTCAGCCTCCCCTGTAATGGAATTATAAACACTCATGATCATTGCTGTCTGTCTCTGTCTCTCTCTCCCTTTCTTTAACATGGGCATCACCATATCAGTTTTTTTGTTTTGGTTTGGTTTGGTTTGGTTTTGGTTTACAGGGGGAGAGGATAGTTTTTGAGCTTTGAACCTGGGTCTTTGTGCTTACAAAGCAAACACTGTACTGACTGGTCTATAGAGCGAGATCCAGGAAAGGCACAAAGCTACACAAAGAAACCCTGTCTCGAAAAACTAAAACCAAAAAAAAAAAAAAAAAAAAAAAGCTGCAAGAGGAAAGATCAGTAACATATAAAGGCAGACCTATTAGAATAATGCTTGATTTTTCAGTGGACACTAAAAGCCAGAGGGCCTGGACGGATGTTCCATAAACTCTAAAAGACCACAAATGCCAGCTCAAATACACACAGCATAAATTTCTATCACAATAGCTGGAGAAAGAAAAACAGTCCATGATAAGACCAAACTTGATCATTATATATCTACAAATCTAATGATAAAACCAAACTTAAGCATTATATATCAACAAATCTATCTCTATAGAAAGCACTAGAAAGACAACTTCAACCTGAAGAGGTTAATCACACCCAAGAACAATAAGGAATAAATAATATCAGACCAGCAATTCAAAAGAAAGGCAGAAGAAACCCACACCACAGCAACAAAACAATGGGAATCAACCAACATTGCTCATTGATAACCGTCAGTATCAATGGTCTTGACTCCTCAGTAAAAAGATACAGAAAGATTGGGTTCAAAGCAGGATTCATCCTTCCGCTGCATCTAAGAAACACGCCTTAAGATCAAGGATAGACATCACCTCAGGGTAAAAGAATGGAAGGAGATATTTCAATCAAATAGACCCAAGAAGCAAGCCACTGTAGCCATCTTAATATCTGACAACATAGACTTCAGCCCAGGGCTAACCAGAAGAGATAGGGAAGGACATCACATACTCATCAAAGGAAAAATCCACCAAGAGGATATTGCAATTCTTAACATCTATGCAATAAACACAAGGGCACCCAAGTTCATAAAAGAAACACTGCTACAGCTTTGATCACATATTGACCCTCACACAGTGACAGCAGGTGACTGCAATACTCCAGTCTCATCAATAGACAGGTCATCCAGACAAAAGCTAAACAGAGAAATGCTGGAGCTAAACGATGCCCTAATTCAAACAGATTTAGCAGTATCTGCAGAACATTTCGCCAGACACAAAGGAATATACCCTTTTCTCAGCACCTTATAGATTTTTTTTTCCAAAATTGACCACATACTGGGACACAAAAGAAGGCTCAACTGATACAAGAAATTGGAAATAACACGCTGAATCCTATCTGACCACCATAGATTAAAGCTGGACATCAACAACAGAAATAATTGAATACTTATGAACTCCCAGAAACTGAACAACACATTGCTGAATGAAAAACAGGTCAAGAAAGAACTTAAAAACTTTTTTAAATTGAATGAAAATGAAAACACAACATATAAATGGGACACAATGAAAGTAGTTCTAAGAGGGCAAGTTCATAGCACTGAGTGCCTTCATTGTGTGTGTGTGGGGGGGGTTCATATAAATAACTTAACAGCACACCTGAAAGCTTTAGAACAAAAAGAAGAAATGACACTCAAAAGGAGTAGACAGCAAGAAACAATCAAACTCAGGGCTGGAACCAATAGAATGGAAGTAAACAAACAAAAACCATACCCAAAAAAATCAATGAAACAAAGAGTTGGTTCTTTGAGAAAATCAATAAGGCTGACAAACCCTTAGCCAAATTACTAATTTTAGAGAGGGGTGACTCAAATGAACAAAATTAGAGATGAAAAGGGGGACATAACTGTTAGGATTCTGCCACGCTCCAGCCGCATGACCGCACATGCGCAGTTCAGGAGCTAGACAAGGGGGTCTTGCATCTTATGTCATCAGTGTGTGATGGTGATTAAGTACGTATGCTCACAGCACGGCCATGCAATCTGCACATGCGTGGCATAGCTCTGTAAGCCCACCTGTGCCTTAAAGAGCCATGGCTCAGACCCCACCCTCTCTCTCTTCCCCCACCATCTTTCCCTCCCTCTGCACATGCTCCTTCCCCAGGCCTGGTTCTCTTCCCCCTAATAAAGCTCTGATACTGATACTGGGTTCTGTCGTGACGGTGACCTTTCTGCACAGTAACCAGTGCCGCGTTATCATTCTTACAATTACCACAGACACCGAGGAATTCCAGAGAATCATAAGACATACTTTAAAAACCTGTACTCTACCAAATTGGAATTTAAAAAAAAAGCATAATTTTCTCAATATATAGCAGCTACCAAAGTTAAATCAGAACAGGTATGCAATTTAAACAGACATAACCGCTAGTGAAATAGAAACAGTAATTAAAATTCTCCCAATTTAAAAAAACAAAAAAAACAAAAAACAGGGCAGATGGTTTTAGCACAGGATTTTACCCTGACTCCCAAACCACACACAAAGACCCACCCAAAAAGAAAGAGTTCGAGAACAGCTTCCCCTAGTAACACAGATGCAACCCTATGTCCAACATTAGATAACACACACAAGTTCAATGGCATCTTTGGAAGTTCTTTGCCTCAAAATGCTCTATCAGGGCGTTTTTTTTTTTTTTTAATTTTACAGGTCCTTTGCATAGATATTACAGGTTCCAGTTTTGTATCTTTAGGTGACTCCTGTGTATAGGAGTGTATCTCTACAACTGTGTTTCTTGTGTTTTTCCTTGGCTCTTTTTCTTGTTTGTTTGTTATGAGAGACGGAAAAGGCGTGGTTCAGAGGGGAGGGGAGGTGGAGAGGGTATCGGAGGAGTCAAGGGAGGAGAAACTGTAATCAGAACATATTGAATGAAAAAAAACTCCATTTTCTTTTTGTAGGGGGCATTAGAGACAAAATTTCTCTGTGTAGCCCTGGCTGTCCTGAAACTTCCTCTGTAGACCAGTCTGGCCTCATCACTCCTGGCCTTAATTAAAAAAAAAAAAAAAAATTAGCCTGGGCAGTGGTGATGCACACCTTTAGTCCCAACATTTGGGAGGCAGAAGCAGGTGGATCTCTGTGAATTCAAGGCCAGCCTGGGCTACAGAGTGAGTTCCAGGACAGCCAGAGCTACACAGAGAAACTTTGTCTCTAAAAACAAAACAAAAAATCTATATTCAATCATGAAAAAAATTTAGTCCAAGTTAATTCTTGACTATGTAATGAGTGATTGTGGCCTGCCTGGGCTACATGAGACACTGTCAAAAAGAAAGGGAAGAAGAGAAGAGAAGAAAGGAGGGGAGGGGAAGGGGGAGGGGAGGGGAAAGGGAGGGGAAGAGAAGGGAAGGTAGGGGAAGGGAGAAAAGGGAATGGAAGGGGAGGGGAGGGGAGGGGAGGGGAGGGAAGGGGAGGGGAGGGCTCTTCTTAAAAATGGGAGCTTTCTCAATCCACTTCTTGCTCTTAGATGATGACTTCCAAGTCTATTTAAGTCTGCGTGTATGTGAATGAATATATATGTATGTGCATGTGTGTGCAAGTGTGTGTGTGTACACTCATGCATACTCATGTGTTCATGCATGTGTGTCATGTGTGGTGTGTGTGCATGTGAGTGTGCAGTTGCACAGGCCAGAGCAAGGTATCTGGTGTCTTCCTCTTTAAACCCTTCCCACCCCTTATTGCTTTGAAACAATTGGTCTCTCACTGAGCCAGAAGTTGGTAGAAGTTCATAGTTTGTAGAAGTTCATAGAGACCAGCTGGCCAATGACTTTGAGGGATCTTCCTGTTCCTACTGCCCTTCCCCATCCAGGCTGGAGTTACAGTCGTACACTATCACACCCAGATTTTTACATGGTTCTGGGGATCCAAATTCAGGGCTTCATGCTTCTGAGGCAGACATTTCATCAACTGAGCTGACTACCCAGTGCTTCATTTGTCCTAAGGAACTGTCACCATCTCTTAGGTTCACATTAACTAACGGATGCTTCCTTTGTTAATGTGGCTCTGCCCTCAACATAGCTCCTTATACATTTTATTCAGGTCAGCTTTATCCGCCATCGATCGCAGTCCTTTTGAGACTTGGGCATACATTTACTTTTTCTTCCTCCTCCCTAGTCCTCTCTCTACCAATCTGACTAACTCTCTGGAGTAATCATCTTAAATAGAAACGTCTCTTGGCCCCGAGTCATTCTTTTTGAACACCCTGCTATTAACTGTTATTCAGAGTCATCTAAATGCAGTCATGGGCTTTAACATTAGGTATGAAAACTATTCCCCTCATTTGTCCCCTGATGTAAAGTTGGCCTTTCCTTGACCCCTGCCACTGCTATTTAGGATTGAGTCTTCTTTTAGGTTTATATGCCTAGGAACTCTATTTTCTTACTTTACTACTTAAAGAGAATCAATTCCCTTTGGGGTCTACCTCTTTCTTGCAACTTTGTTCAAAACGGTCATCAACAGACAGCCCATGTTATTCATTATAACCCCTTTTCCCCAGTCTCTTCCCTTACAGGTAGGAGTACAACCTAGGATATTCCGAATTCCTGCAGAGCCCATTTCTTACCACTACCGTCCCTGCATGGCTCATAAGCCAACATAGCAGCCCACTTCTATACAATGAATGTACCAATGGCCTTCTTATTCAAAATATACAGTGTCGATGGGGGGAATCCTGGCATCTCAGTAGCTTAGGGGAAATTATTGCCTTCTTCTGCTACGTATCCAGTTTGGGTCAGTGGAGGACACTTTATATTAGCTTTACTCAGGGACCCAAGATGATGGAATCTGAACCAATGAGGAATATCAGTCATTGTCACGACAGAGAACAGAAACAAGCATGCATCTCTCCCAAAGTGATTCATATTGTTTCTGCTGACATCTCATTGGCTGAAACAAGTCATGGGACCAAATTCAAGTGGATGAAAGGGTAAAATCTATGTCTCCGGTAGACATGACACTTCTGTCAAACAGCAGTAGTGACTGCGTACCACCCGTTCCATAAACCTGCTGTGCTTTCCCCAACACACACACACACACACGCACGCACGCACGCACGCACGCACGCACGCACGCACACAGAGTTTATGTTAAGCTTGTAGTCTCTGTTCTCTCATAGAACCTCCCTGTTCCAACAAAGAGAGATTGAAATTTAATTCTCAGGGTTTCCAGTTTCAAATTATTGTCTCTGGCATTGTTGACGTTGAAAGTTTAAAAAAAAAAAAAAACAGCTAAAACGGAGAGGAGACATTTACAGACAGACACGGGAGCAGGTAACTGAGTATGTAAGTGTGTTTACAAATGTCACAGGCAGGTTGGCTTGTACCTTTTCTGGCCAAGTGAATTGTTCTCTAAGCTCCAAAGCAAAGATAAGTATTAGCAATTTCAATTGCCTTAAAACGTTGAAGGCAGATCCACCTAGCCCTAGAGTACGGAATTCAATATCATCCAAGTCGAATTTTCCCATTGGTTGTCTGGTTACTCAATAAATATTCAATTGATTGAGTAATCCCATGGCCCTGACAAATATTGTGGCCACAGAAAGAAACAACAATCAGCCAGATGAAGACAGAGTTTCCATTCCAAACCCCTTTGGCCATGACCACAGCTTGGTCATAAAGCTGGGAGCGTTTGGCCAAGGTTGATGCTGGAATGGAGCTAGACACTATTTATAAACTCTGGGAAGAGATTCTAGTGAAATGTTTAAGTGTGCTTTTGGAAAGCGAGCAGCTTTGTCCATTTTACTGTCCAAACTTTCTTTGATCCATTAATTTCACATTTCCTCTGATTTCTATTCAAGAGCAAAACAGTCATTTTTTTTCTTAATATGGTGAGCAACAAATCATTTGCTCATGATTGAAAACCTTGTGAACAAATAATTGTGGCTCTTTCTTCTGTCCTGAGCCTGGGGTCCTGTGAAAAAAGGCATTGCCAAAAAGTGTGTCTCTCACGTAAGGCCCGTAAGACCAGTCTTCCTCAGCAGAGCAGAGATACCCTGACTGAGGATGATGAACAAGAAAGGGTGCTCCCAGGGACATCAGCATCTTCTCCCAGTCTTTCCTGGAAACCCATGCTGTGACTATCGATATATCAGAGACTACTGGGGCAGGCCCGGGGACTCTGTGACAGTACAAAGTGACTCTAATTGTAGTTGTCATTTTTGTGATGTAATATGCAGTAAAGCATCGGGTAGGTCACATTCACGGGGGCTGCTGGGCATCATAACATCAGCACACCTTTTTGACAGACAGGATTTGAACTAGAACCACTGAGCTGGAGGAACAGCTGAACACTTCTGTGCTGAGGGAAGCCTGAGCGTCAGCTCTGATCTCCTGGTGTGAAGAAACAGGCAGTTGCTGAGCTCTGAGTACAGACGACAAAGATGGCAGCTTACAAGGGAGACGGTCTAGAGAATGTTCAGCTGTTACAAGTTAGTTGGCTAGAAGGCGTGAGCTGTGCAGCCGCTTGACATTGATATTAACTCCTAGTAACCCAGCCAGTATAAATGTTGTAATGTCAGCACTACAGGGATCTCTAAGAGGCCATTTGGTCCATCCTCCTACCTTCAGAAAGGGACATATCCACTGTATCCTGGAGGGATGAGACTAACTATCTTTTAAGGGTTGAGGATAATAATTTAGAATAAAAGTACTTCCCTAGCATGAATGCTGTTGGTTCAGTCCTTAACAAAACACACACACACACACACACACACACACACACCTTTTAAAGCTCCCCCATCCTACAATCCTACAATGTAAAGTAGCATGCTAAATCAGTTGGAGAAAGGGTATCATTGAATGAAGAATATTGAAATAATTCACAAAAAATTAAAGTGAGACATGAGATTAATCAAATAGTAATTTAAGGACTATGAAAGTGCTGTCAGCAGTCACGCAATAGTTTTCCCCTGTAGCCTCAGCAAACTGTAACACAAAAACTCAAATAATAAGAAAATTGGGGGCTGGAGGTTCATGAGTACAGCACCAGTCAGGTATTTGAAAGACCCTGGGTTCAATGCCTAGTAATAAAAAGGAAAGAGAGGAGGGCGGGAAGGAAGAAAAGGAAAGGAAAAGGAAAAGGAAAAGGAAAGGAAAGGACAGGACAGGAAAAAGGAAAAGAAAGCAAGAGAAGAAAACTTTGCTGGCAAAATCAATCCCAAGCAAAGTCAAAACATAAATCACGCACTGGAGAAAAGATGCAGCTCCTGTCCCAGAGGGCGAACTGAGCAATCAACAAAGAGCCCAACACATTTAAAGACCAATAACCTGGAAGGAAAATGGGGCGCAGTTTGCAGAAAAGGAAACTACAC
Source organism: Peromyscus maniculatus bairdii (assembly GCF_049852395.1). Taxonomy (NCBI): domain Eukaryota; kingdom Metazoa; phylum Chordata; class Mammalia; order Rodentia; family Cricetidae; genus Peromyscus; species Peromyscus maniculatus. The sequence goes on from NC_134870.1 coordinate 57,554,614, forward strand.
ATGGCGAGACAAGTTCACAACTAAAAGAAGTTCAAGATCATGAGTTAAGCTTGTTTTATCTCTTAAGTTATCTACGGAGAAGACTGATGAAGTACACTGTTTTGCCCAGCTCACTGGAATGCAAGTTTTTGAAACATGTGATAATGACTAACATATCCATTTGTCTTTCATTTTTAAAAGCTTGCTTTTAGATAACACTTCAGTATTCACACATATTATTATATTAACATTATATATATATACACAGAGAAATGCATGTGTGTATGTGTGTATACATGGTTTGGAAGGTTTTTTTGTTTTTTGTTTTTTGAGAAAGATTCTCTCTGCATAGCCCTGGCTGACCTGGAACTCACTCTGTAGATCAAGAGTGGCTGGCCTTGAGCTCACAGAGATCCTCCTGCCTCTGCTCTCACATGCACACCTCACAGCATCTCTAATTCTAAATCATCCCTTGGCAAAATGGCACATTGATTTCACTTTAAGAGATAAATCAGCCTCTTAAAAGATACATCTATATTTTTATAATTTTTTATTTTTATTTGAGAGCGTTTCATGGATCCCACTCTGGCCTCGAACTCTCAGGGTATCTCAAGATGATCTTGTATTGCTGACCCTTGAACTTCTGAGTTTCAGCTGTCTTGCACACCTAAGTGTCTTATCATTCTCAAGTCAGGCCAGCTTCTCTTCTTCCTGTCCTTACACACATGGTAGAAATTCAAATCTTGACATAATGTGAACCATCAGTGACCATGTCATCACTGACAGGGATCTCTCCATGTTCTACTGGTCACAAATGAGACTCTATCACAGTGGTTCCCAACCTTCCTAATGCTGCGACCCTTTAATACAGTTTCTCATGTGGTGGCGACCCCCAACCATAAAATGATCTCATTGCTACTCCATAACTGTAATTTTGCTACTGTTATGAATCGTAATATAAATAGCTCATATGCAGGATATCTGAAATTCCACCCCCTGTGAAAGGGTTGTTGATCCCCATAGGGGTCTCGACTCACAAGTTGAGAACCACTGCTCCAGAGTCTAGAGCTAGGCGGGCGTTTTGTTGCTTTTAGGGTTCCTTGAGCTAGCAATAGCATTTAGCACAAAGGCTGTCTTCACTACCACTAGGTGGAACCCTCCCCTAAATTGATTACCAGGGCTCACTCTGAGAGCGTCACTTGCAGGCTAATTCTAACCAAGGGTTAGTCAGGGTCGTACACTCATGCACACTGGGGATGAAGGGCGGGATTAGACAGGCCCTACGGAAGTATGGCTGGATGGGAAGAATCAAAACATAGAACTGTGGGTCGGATCTGAGGCTAGCACTGTTTGTGATGAAGCAAGTTGGATACAGCGAGGGAGAGACACAAAGATGTGGCACCAGGATGGGGATGTAGGTGCCGGTAGACCACATGGTGAGAGTGTGTCAAGCCCTGGGTTCGAGCCCAGTCCTATATAAACTGGGCATAGTAGCACATACCTGTAATCCCAGCACTGGGGATGTAGAGCCAGGAAGGTCCGTTCAAAGTCATCTAAGCTACACAGGGAATTCAAAGCCAGCCTGGCTACACAAGACCTTAGCTCAAAAAGTAATAACAAAATGTGAGGAGAGAGCAGGTGCAAAGGGCCTGAGGCAGCAAGCAGCAGGGAAACTGCAAAGAGGAGAAGATGGGTCTCCTGGCCTTCAAGGGCTTCATGGTTCCAAGATTTCCCTCTGAATGAAATGGGAGAACATTGAAGAATTTATTATTTCTAGCTTCCCATGGAAGATAGCCCAACATCTCCATAGGAAACACCAGAAAAATCCCACATTGAGGAACTCTATATAAGATAGTGGCCTGATTTGTTTTTTGTTACTGTTATTTTCGTTGTTTGTTGTTTTGACACGGGTGTCACTATGTAATCCTGATCAGCCTGAAACTATGGAGACCAGGTTGGCCCAGGATGCTTGTGGCAATCCTCCTGCCTCTGCCTCCTGGCGGCCAGCATTACAGATGACCAAAATACAAGCCAGGATTCTTTTTGTTTCGTTTTGCTTTTTGTTTTCTGGTTTGGTTTAGATTTTTGAGACAGGGTTTCTTTGTGTAGCCTTGACTGTCCTAGAACTCGCTCTGTAGATCAGGCTGGCCTCGAACTCGGAGATCCACCTGCCTCTGACTCCAGAGTGCTGGAATTAAAGGTGTGTGCCACCACTGCCTGGCTAAACCAGGATTCTATAAAGTGTCAGGGTTGTAAAGGACAAATGCTTCCTTAGAACCCTTTCCAGAGCAAGGAGACAGAGTGCAAAAAGATGTTGAGCTGGGAAGGGGCTGTTCCACCTCAGAAGGCACAGCAGAGCCTGTGGCTCAGTGGGCAGATGGGGAGCCCACTTTCAGGTTTCCTAGTGGCTTTACCCAGCAGGTCTGAATAGAGAGGATGATTGGACCACAGGCCTGAGTGCAGGTGTCTGAGATGGTCTGCACTTGACTGTGCTGGGGGAGGAGGTCTTTTGCTCCACCCCTTGGCGTCTCTATAAAAACCCTGGGAATAGGTTCCAGGCCCTTTCGAGGCTATCCTGTATTTTCTATCTATTTATCTCCACACTCTAAATCCTTCTACCTAATATTTCTTGCTGTTCCCACTCATAAGCACTCTGGGGAAATGTGAGGGTGGTGGACAGCCCCCAGACACAGGGAGACAGCCTGCCTGGCAGGCTCGAAGACCTGCATTCCAGCACCAGCCTGTGTTATCAGGATAAGCTTGTGTACACCTGTGATCCCAGCACCAGGGAAGTGGGAGGCAGGAAGACCAGGATTCTGAAGTCATCCTCGGCCACACAGCAGATAGAAGGCAAGCCTGGAATCCACAAAACCATCTCCAAAATAGAGAAACAAAATAAAATTCGGAAGCTAAGCAAACTGTGGATTTAATAGGCTCGTAGTTGTTGGATTAAATCCTGACCCAGATATGGGCACTGGAGTTACACAGGTGACAGCACATTTTTAGGGTGCCTATCATGACATCTTACAAGGAAAAGGGGGGCCGATAACTCAGGGGGTAAAGGCATTTGCCAAGTCCAACCTGGAATTGATCCCTGGGATCCGCAATGGTGGAGGGAGAGAACTGACTTCTGAAAATTGTCCTCTGACATCCACACAAATGCCATGATGTGCTTTCAAGTACACAAATACAAATACACACACAATTAAATGCAATGAACATTTAAAAATAAAGGGTAAAATGGAGGAGCTCTTGGGCCGCTGAACACTATTAGAGAGTGGAGACTTAGGATCTTCCACCCTCTGGGGCCTGTGTGTCTCCATACGGTACACTTGACCACTGAACTTGCCCCCACCGAGATGAGGACTTCTGTAAGGAACATCACGATCCTCACAGCCCTCGTCTTCCATAGCACTGCGGTATTTCTGTGGGTTTTTGCACCTCACTCTAAAGTATATGGTGCCTATGTCTCTAGAGAACCTTCCGGAGAGCATACAGTCAGCTACCCAGGAGGCTACGATAGCTAACCTTCCCCTCCTCAGGGCAGGACAGTCACCTTCTCCTGAAGTGACAATAACGCTGCTAAAATGTGAGGACCAAGGTAGGTGTGGTGGTGCTCAGCCGTGATCGGAGCACTTTTGAGGTAGAAGTGGGAGGAGCCGTAAGGTCAGCCTGGACCACGGTAGAAAGCCTTATAGCAAAAAAAGGGGGGGGGAGTGGGGGCTGGAGACGGGGCTCAGCCGGCCGGCCGTTAAGAGCATGTGCTGCTCTTACAGAGAGCCAGAGAGCAGTTCCCGGCACCCACATCAAACAGCTCACAACTGCCTGTCACTTCAACTGCTGGATGGCACCATCTTCTGGCACACAAGTGTACACACACACACACACACACACACACACACACACACACCAATCTAAAATTTAAATCTTAAAAGAAGAAAGAAAGGAAGGGAGGGAGGGAGGGAGGGAGGGAGGGAGGGAGAGAGAGAGAGAGAGAGAGAGAGAGAGAGAGAGAGAGAGAGAGAGAGAGAAAGAAAGAAAGAAAGAAAGAGAAAGAAAGAAAGAAAGAAAGAAAGAAAGAAAGAAAGAAAGAAAGAAAGAAAGAAAGAAAGAAAGAAAGAAAGAAAGAAAGAAAGAAAGGACTCCGATTTCTCCAGCATAAACATCCCGAAGGGCGCTGCCTTCCCACAGAAAAATCATTTCCAACATATAATCCCATGCTTAGGAAGCAGGCTCAAAAATGTGACAAGAGATTAAGCTCTGGGTAAGCAGTGGAAACACACTGCAGTTGTTTAGAGTCCGAATTTGGTCTGTTTGCTAAATACGACCCCTGGAAGACGTGGAGAGTTTAACAGATGAGAAAGATGGTCGGGGCTGAAGCGGTCGCGCATCGGCACCCATTAGACCACAAGCAAGGTCGGCTGTAAAGTGCTGTGAACGACGTAAAGGTGACTGAAACAGGCACTTGCCCCCAAGTGTGGCAACAGAGGGTCTTGCTCGGGCAAACTTGGGAGACTGAAATTGTCCCAGCCTCGTGACACCGACCGACCTGTAGGTCCCAGCTGAGGCAGGGCCAATGACAGAGCTCAGTGGAGAAAGGTGCTTGCTGCCGAGCCTGACAACCTGGCTTCGAACCTCCAGAGCCCAGATAGTAGAAGGACAGAACAGATGCCTTGTCCTCTGACCTCCAGACATATACTCCCTGCACACACAGACCCTGGGGGAGGGGGGGCGGCAACTTAATCTCAAAACACACAATTGAAAGAGGGCCGGGAATATAGTTCTGTGGTAGAGTCCACATCGAGCATGTACAAAGTCCTACGTGAAATCCACGGGATGGGGGAAGAGTCTGAGATTATGTATTTATTTATTTAGCCTTCGGGAAGGTGGGACAATGCCCCTGAGAAAATGGATGCTCCATTGACCATGGCATGAGCTACACAGGTTGGCAGCTTTCCAAACAAAACTGCAACCACAGCTACCGGACAAGGCCCTTGCGATTTTGAAATTAAGAGAAACCTTGGAGCCGGTCCAGAAAAGGCTTACAGTGGAGCAGAAGCCGTACACGTGTGTTCCGTGGAGAAGCCTGGGGCCAAACTGCCTGCAGAGGGCAGCACTACTTCACGGCTGCCGCGACTGTATCCGAGAACAGACAAGAGGAACTCCCTGGCTGAGCTTCAACTGCGCTCAGATGCAAACAGAAGAAACCGAGTTTCAATTGTAAGTGAAACATTTTGGATTTGTTGATCTCAGGAATTCAGAAATTGAACCCAGTCATGTGCTACCATGGGCTTGTGAGATGGTTCGGCCGGTACTCGCCGGCCACCAAGCCTGCGGACCTCAGTTTGATTCCCGAGACCCCCATGATGGAAGGAGAAAACCAGCTTTAGAACCTGTTGTCCTCTGAACCCCCACACGTGGGCCATGGCACTTGTGTGGCCCCCCCACATGCACACACACATGCATACATACATATATACATACACATACATATATGTAATTAAAAAAACGCTGGGATCTCAAATGAGCAACCTATGGAAGGGAGGGAGAATGGGACAAACAAATGAACTACAGTTTCTAGGGGTTCTATTTTCCAAGAGGATTTTCAAGGGGAAACACAGCTGTTTTCTCTAGCTGGGCTTCTCGCCTGAACAGAGGACAGTCACTCATTGACGACGGTGGTCACAGTGGAAACCCCGTGCCTGTCCCATGGCGCCCGAGGGTCTCTCCTTGGCCATTCCTTCTGGGTCACATGCAAAGACGATTCCATGGAGTAGCACAGACTGCATTAGCAGCTCATAACACCTCTTGTCCTCAAGTTATCAAATTAATGAATTACGGATGGAGACCCTTAGGAAATAGGAGACAAAATAACTCAGTGTTGATGATATGGGAGGGGCTGGGAGGGGTCTAGAACTTGAGAAACGCTGGCGACAGAGAAGAAGCCCAGGAGGGAAAGTCTGAATGGATTCCCACTGTCAAGAAGTGACTCAAGGGTTCCCATGACAGAGCCCAGAGCCTCTGGGGTGGAGTCTCTCCGTCTGTCTCACAGTCTGCTTCCTTCTGCCATGTGCTCTACAGCAAGCACCAGGCTCGCCCACACCGTGCCAGAGGCTCAGTGAAGAACAAGCCTCCCTTCACGTTCCCAAAGGGAACCACATAGCACTAAAGAAGTTATTCACCTCATTTTCCCCAGGATTTTTGGTACTAGAGTGAAAAGGACCCTGTGGACAACAGGGTCTTCGCCTGGGAGACCACAGCAGCATTAGTAACATAGTAACTCCCTGTAGGGAAGGATCATAGACCCTGGGCTACAGAAACAGAGCCCACATGATTCTTGAAGGCAAGCACTCACCTGGGGCTGTCAGAAATGGGTTCTCACTCTGCTGTAGTTCCCGAACTTTCGCCTTAAGAGACAATACTCTGGATGGGCTGTGGTGGCGCATGCCTTTAATCCCAGCGCTCGGGAGGCAGAGACAAGTGGGTCTCTGAGTTCGAGGCCAGCCTGATCTACAGAGCAAGTTCCAGGACAGCCAGGGCTACACACACACACACACACACAAACACACACAAACTGTCTTGAAAAAAAAACGAGAGAGACAGAGGGGGAGGGAGAGACAGAGACAGAGAGGATACTTCCTCACTGTCCTATCTGGTGGGGGATGGGACTTGAGACTCTATTGACTCCTAAGCACTTGCTGCAGGATTACTCTGTGAGAACACGTGTTGGCTGTCCTTGCAGCCTGTCCAGCCGTCTTATTAAAAAGACACAAACAAACAAGAAGTCACCGAGCTCCTTCCAGAGACGTTTCACTCTGAAAACTGAACCACTGCTGTTTTTTACTCTTTTGGGAGGCCGCCACCCAGCTCCCGAGTAAACCACACACGGAGGCTTATTCTTAGTTATAAATGCACGGCCTTAGCTTGACTTGCTTCTTGCCAGCTTTCCTTAACCTTAAATTATCCCATCTGCCTTTTGCCTCTGGACATTTCCTGTTCTCTTACTTCTGTAAATCTTACCCTTATTCCGTGGCTGGCTAGGGAGCTGGGTGGCTAGACCCCGCTGTCCTCCTCCTTCTCTGGCTACCTCTTCTTTTTTTTCACCTCCCAGATTTCTCCTTCTATATATCTCTCTGCCTGCCCACCCCACCTATCCTTTCTCCTGTCTTGCTATTGGCTGTTCAGTTCTTTATTAGACCATCAGGTGTTTTAGACAGGCACAGTAACACAGCTTCACAGAGTTAAACAAATGCAACATAAACAAAAGTAACACCCCTTAGAAGAATATTCTACAACAAACCACTTTCAACTTTTTGCTGGTTTTTTTTTATGTACTCCCACAATCACACCAAAAATTTAATGTTCATTGGGGGAGAGGAGGGAGGGGAAACTGTGGCCGGGATGTAATATATGAGAGAAGAATAAAATGCTTAAAACCTTAGCACTGCGCTCAAAACATTAAAATGAAGCTGGGTTTCATAGAACAAACCTTCATTCCCAGCTATACAAGAGACTCTGTGCCAGACTGGGCAACAAAACAAAACATCTCAATAAACAAACAAATATAAATAAATAAATAAATAAATAAATAAATAAATAAATAAATAAATAAAGCCATCAGAAAAATATAATAGAAACAATAATTTGAATGCTACATGGCAATTTATTAAAAAATGAAACACAAGTACTTACTGTTGGAAAATGCATGTACGTAGTGTGTGTGTATGTGTGTGTGCGCGCGTGCGTGCGTGCGTGCGTGCGTGCGTGTGTGTGTGTGTGTGTGTGTGTGTGTGTGTGTGTGTGGTGGAATATGCGTCCTTGTGAATGCTAGGCAAGCACTCCACTCTACATCCCTAGTCCAAAAACGTCTCTTCTAATCCCTAATTACTACAGTGTGTTCATTCCAGAAATTTTTACTGAGAGTCTGCGTTGCGCAGGCTAAGCACACAGTGCAAACAAAACGGCTGCCAAGGTCTGGCTCCTCTGTTTCCCACCCACACCCTACCTAAGCTTGACTGAAACCAGAACCTGGAGCGGCGAGATGGGCCGTGTGCTGAAGGCTCCCGCTGTAAAGTTGGCCCCGTGAAAGCCACATCCTGATTTCCCCTGGGAAGGTTGATGTCAGGGACTGTTGCGATCCAGACCTGCCTGAATTCAGCGGATAAATCTCCTGCAGGACAGTCCTCGGGGATCTGCCTCAACTCCCTGGAAGGAACCGCGGACGCAGTCAAATGCCCAGGTTCAAGGACCACCATGCAGCTCAGGAGGAGGTAACACAGCTGCCCCGGGACCCTCCTTGTGAGGCACAAGCTCTGGAGCTCCACAAATCACGTTGCTGCCTCTGTGGCGGAGGAGAAGGAACCTCACAAAGCAATGGCGGCTCAGATGTTTCCAGTTGGAGATCAAAAGGCAGCCGAGTGCCTGGGAGGGGAGAAGTGTGAGATCATTCATAAATCTGCAGTTATTGCTCTCAGACTGGAAGTCAAAAGCCTCTCGTGCAAATGAAGATGCTGGAGGCTATTCCAGCAGCCAGAGCTTTGAGGTTCTGGGCCACACTGGGTGTGGGCTCAGTGACTCCTGCCTCCTCTCCCAAGCCTTGCCTTGAAAGAAAGAAAGAAGGAAGGAGGGAGGGAGGGAGGGAGGGAGGGAGGGAGGGAGGGAGGGAGGGAGGAAGGAAGGAAGGAAGGAAGGAAGGAAGGAAGGAAGGAAGGAAGGAAGGAAGGAAGGAAGGAAGGACCCATACATGCACAGAAAGAAGAGAGAAGAAGGGAAGGGAAGGGAAGAAGAGGGGAGGGGAGGGGAGGGGAGGGGAGGGGAGGGGAGGGGAGGGGAGGGGAGGGGAGGGGAGGGGAGGGGAGGGGAGGGGAGGGGAGGGGAGGGGAGGGGAGGGGAGGGGAGGTTCAAGTGCCCTCACTGAATCTCCACTGGCATTTCCTTGATGTCCCAGGCAGTGTAACATCACACTTACCTATGGCCTCCTTGCCCTCCTCCATTACTGGCTCCTGTGAGAACAGGAACTCGTTGGGACATGATCTATTTTCAGGACTCCTTCTCTTTGTCTTCCTCCCTGTCTATTCACCCACCCATCTCTTGTCTGAAATTGGTCCTTTTTTTCCATTTGCCCATCTTCAGGACACTCCTGACTAGTACATACCTCCGTCCCTCACTCCTCCATGCCCGTGGTAGGACACATTCACGGAGGGATGAAACCTCGACTTACTCACCTTTGATTCTCCAGTCAACTAAACAGCAGTGTGGTGGTTGGAACGAGAATGTGCCCCCCCTGCCCCCGTAGGCTCCTAGGTTTGAATACTTGGTCCTCAGTTAGTGCAACTATTGGGGAAGGATTAGGAGGTGTGGCCTTGTTGGAGGAGGTGTGTCACCAGGGTGGAGGGGGTGGGAGGGCTTTGAGTTTTAAAAGCCCATGCTATTTCTAGTTAATTCTCTCCCTCTCCCTCTCCCTCTCCCTCCCCCTCTCCCTCCCTCCCTCCCTCCCACTTTCAGATAAGGATGTAAGTCCTCAGCTCCTGCTCCAGCGCTCACTGCCTGCTGCCACGCTCCCTGCCATGACTGTCATGGACTCACCCTCTGCAACTGTAAGCTTATGTAAACTCTTTATTCTACAAGTTGCCTTGGTCATGGTGTCTCTTCATAGCAACGGAAAAGTAACTAAGACTTGCGAGAACTTCAGAAATGTTTGATAACCAAGTAAAATATTTCTTACCAGAATGTTAGACTTTTCAAAATATCACAGTTTCAACTCCAAACTGCACGCACACACACACACACACACACACACACACACACACACACCATACTGGCAAAGTGTATGAAGGGGCACACAGCAATACTTTGTTCTTGTCTGTTTCCAATATCACATAATGCTATGATCTGATACAGAATGTCTCCTAAAATATAAATGATTACACCAGGTTTGCAACATTTTAAAAATAAAGGTAGGAGGCTTCAGAGATGGCTCAGCAGTAAAGAGCACTTACTGCTCTTGCAGAGGACCTGGGTTCGGTTCTCAGCACCTGTGTAGGTAACTCTAGCTCCAGGGACCCGATGCCCTCTTCTTGCTTCCCAGGAAACTGCACTCATGAGCACATTACAAGCATCCATATATGTAATTAAAAATTTTAATATAAACTAAAGAAATTTTTGAAGGATTTAAAGAAAATCTAAAATTTCTTCACAAACTAGGACAAGAAGTTAAGTATTAGATAAGAAACAACCCTCTTAAAATTCAAATCTCCAGGTCAGTTAATAAATATTCTCTTCTTCAGTTCTTTTACTTTTCCAGATAAAGAGATTGCTATCCACATTAAAACTATATACTATTGTTATAATACCTTCAGATGAAAGTATTTGGTATCAAGCATATGGTTATCAATCATATGCCATTTTACAGTTAATATATTTATACATTTATTGTTAACATTATTTTCTCTGAAGTGCTGGTTCCCTTTGTATAAAAGAAGTAGTCTTGGATCCAGAAATTCACAACAAATAATAGGAAAAGTGTATTAGTTGTGTTTATGATGCATGACAGTACATGTCAAAGCTGTATAAAATTTATTAATATAATACCTTATGGAGTTATTGCTTCATACAGTTTCCTAAACTTTTGACCCTCTTTCCTTTTGATGATATTGAATTCAGATGCCGGATCCTCCACATCTTCATAATCATCTGGTCCTGTGGTCCACGCTTGGGTAGTGTCAGGAAGAATTTATGGGTTGGAGAAGTAACCTTCACTGCAAACCTACACATGAATGCATAGTAGACAGGACCCATGGGGGGAAACCATAGGAAACTCACACAGAGAGGATTAGCAATGCCCTATATTCTTAGAGCTCTGAAGTCATCTGAAGAATGAATTATGAGTCATTGGTGGACAGACAATAAGAAAATCAGTTAGACATCTTTCCTCCCCTTGAAGCGCTCATGTCAGTTCTGGGTTTCGTTGAGTGGAATGATGTACCGTATATTGTTTCTTTTACTGCTGAGTGGCTGGTGCAACGTGGCCTTCTTTCTAGCCATATGGGGAGCCAGAGCAACTCTATTCCCTTCCACATGCTGCTCCTCTCCAGCGGCTGGCGTGTCTAAGAGCCGAGCGGTTATTAGCAGAAATAAGGAGTGAATGAGTGAAGCAATGGTCCTCGCTTTGTATTCTCTACCTTTGTGTGTCTCCCCTCCTGCTGCTCACCTTCTTAAGGCACGTCGGTTACATATACAGGTAACCTCGCAGCATCCGAAGCTCCAGCTCTTAGTTCGTGTTCGATGGTCTACAAACATTTCTGAAATGCCTGTCGTGAACCCTGTACTAAATCCAATGAAGCTTTAGAAGACTTCTCATCAGGCATCCTGCCCGGTCCAGTGGAGAATGGGCAAGGATACAAGAAGAGAAAGAAAAGACTGTATCTCCTGACCATAGGACCAGAGTACTGGTTGGTATCAGCTAAATGTGGTGGCACTGGGAGCTGAGGCAGAAGGATTACTAGTTGAAGGCCAGCCTGGGCTTGCATGTGGAAGGCCATGGGTTCAGTGCCTAGACCTGCAAAGTACACAGAGAAAGATAGCTTGAGACACTTTTCCTTGAGAGTGTGGCTGCTACTAGGTTGCCCATGTCCCAGTGGACGGCCCCACACCCATAAGGGAAGCACTAATTGGAACCAATAAGTTGCAGATAAGAATAAAAAATGAGGACATGAAGCTGGGAGGGAGATGGGGGGATACAGAGAAAGTTGGAGGAGGTAGTGGATGGATACGATTGAAATACATTATCTAAGTATATGATTGAAATACATTATTTAAGCATACAAATTTTCAAAACAATATACAAATGCTATTTTTAAAAAGAAAGATTTACCAGATACAGTTTCTATTTACTTATGAGGAAAGCTAATAATGGTGCCCAGTCTCCATCGAGTGAGTACAAAATAATCAAGAGTGCCTGGCCACTGTGACCACTGCCATGCTTGCTTTTGCTGGATTCTTAATAAAAGATCGTGCCTGGGGCCAGCCGTACGTAACAGGCAGAGTGAAACACCAGCTCCTTTCTCCTTCAAACGGTGAACACATGATTGAGTTTTCAGCCATCTTCCTCAGGCCTCCCTGCAAATTCCATTTACCGTGTTCCGTTCTGAGTACCAGCGCTTTGTGGGCGTCAGTCACAGCAGCCCAAAGGTCCCCCTTGCTCACACTCCTTCTGTGAGCTCCCAATGCACACACATGTGGAGGTCGGGGGACACCTCTGGGAAGTAGAGTCTCTCCTACCACCACATGGGTCCTGAGGAGGTCACAGGCTTGAGGCTGAATCATCTCAACAGCCTTCCCTCGTTCTTAATGCAATGTCATTCATCATTCATATAAAGTCTTCAACCTTTTGTGAATCAGCACATCCAGAAAATGAGGAAGCAGGTAATCCACCCAATCGACTTCCACTGATTTTGAGTCTATTAAATTAACACACAAACCTACTACATTTTTAATATTAATTGCTTTTATTTTATAATAAACCAATTGCTTGTATTTTATAATTTTTTATAAATAAAAATTCATTTTATTTAAAATCAAAACTTACTTGTTTTATTTTTTAAAAGTGTTAAAAATTTATAAAACTTGGGCTGGAGGGATAGCTCAGCCGTTAAAGGCTAGGCTCACAACCAAAAAAAATTTATAAAACTTACTATAAAAATTATTTTATAGAAAACTAATTGCTTTTATGTCACAAAAAGTACTTATTAAATCTATTGTGGCTTTGACAATGATGTTAGGAAGTTCTTCCATCCTTCCTTCCTGTGGCCTCACCATTAAAGTCTCTTCTAATAGGCTTATTAGCCGCCCCCTCTGAATGCTCTCCTTTTCTGTGTTCTTATCTATCTACTTCGGAGATGCACTTTCTGGTCTTAATTATAAGTCCTTCACTGCTGGAATGTTAACACATGGGAGATCCTTTTTAAGTATTTGGAAGAAAAAATACAACCTTTTATAGTTCTCATTTTTCATAATCATTTCAGAGACCAAAAAATTCAGGTCAGCCGGAGAAGTATCTGCTCTCTGTATGTCAGCCCTTAGTGAGGAGTGTGCAGTTGGCTTCCGGTCCTTCCTCTAAGGCCCCCTCAAAACACATCACCAGTGCTGGGGAGTGACTCTTTGATAGTGACATGGGATGTATATGGAAGTCGGGTTCCAGCTAGGTCCACTCTGGAAGAGCCACACCTCATCTGTGACATCTCACTTCACAGTTATGCTCAGTTGTGCATGGCTTGTTTGTTTGAGACAGGGTTTGTCTGTGTAAGAGCCCTGGCTGTCCTGGAGCTCTCTCTGTAGATCAGACTGGCCTCGAACTCAGAGATCTGCCTGCCTCTGCCTTCCAAGTGCTGGGATTAAGACATATGCTGCCACCACCCGGCTTGTGTCTGATTTTTTACTCAGTGGCTTCCAAAAGATTTGAAGTAGCTCCAACGCATAGCCTTACTAAAATGGAAGAGCAGACCTGTCAGGAAATTTAGTGTTTGGTACTGGAGCTGACAATAGATATCTTGTCTTGGGCTAGCCCACTAAGTACCAGAGGCTAGTCTCAAGTCTACAGAGCTGAGTCTTGCTGGTCTTTGTTCCTGTGAGAGTCAGAACTTGAAGGGGAGAGGGGAGTTCTTAAGGAGAACTACCTGGTACAGTCTGTGTGCTGAATTCAGCAGTCAAGAAACCTCCCCTTAGGCACCCAGGCAGGGGGATTGGGATCTGTCCCTGGTGCATAGGCAGGCTTCTGGATCCGGTGCCTGTGGTGTGACACCTTGCACAGCCTTGGTGCAGTGGGAAGGGGCTTGGACCTGCCTAGGCTCAGTGTGCCGGGCTCTGCTGACTCCCCAAGGGAGACCTCGATTTGGGGGATGCGGAGATGCGGGTGGCTTGGGAGAGAGAGCTAGGGAGTGGGAGGAGGGGGAAATCTGTGGGTGGCATGTGGAGTGAGTAGAAAATTTCTTAATAAAGAAAAATGGAAAACACACACACACACACACACACACACACACACACACAAAAAAAAAAAAAAAAAAAAAAAAAAAAAAAAAAAAAAAAACCCTCCCCTTGACCTGGTCAGAACTCAGAACCGGTGTCTTTACGCTAAACTGAAAATTACTCACACAGTACCAAGGGACATGTAAAAAGCATTTTGGTCAGAAGTATTTTAATCATTCTTCTTCCGGGTCTACTGGGAAATGTGTGTGCTGACCCAGACTGAGTCCAAACGTCTGTTGTGATTTCAATTAAAAAAAAAAATGTTTGAAAAGGGCTAGTCTAACCCCTTCTGAAGGTGCTCATTGTGTGATGTAGTGGGACAGGAGTGGCCCTGGTGAATAGTTCCCACCGTGGCCCTTCACACATGCATTTGTACAGAGACGACATAATGCAAACATGTTAATTAATGTGCATAAGGCGGAAAATTGCCAACTGATGGGGGGGACCGTGTTCCCTGCCCCTGTGACTGGAAGAGTCACACCACTGCGGGTCCTTGCTTTCTCTGCCTAGGAAACGAGGCTGGCACTGTCCTCACAGTGGCTCACCTGTGGGGCACAGCCAACACACGCGGTGTTTAAACCTGTTTATTTTACTTACCAAACAGACGAAAACACACAATTCCAGTGAAAAGCAGTGAAACGAGACAGATTTTACTACAAGTAATTAAACGTTGCCAGAAGCTAAAAGCACTCATACAGCCCACGGCAGCCATTAAAAAGAGTCCTCGGTGACCACCAAAAACGGCCATAAAGCACACAGTAGGAGTAAAAAGTTGTCATGGAGTCCACAGTAACCATCAAAAGCTGTCCTAGAGCCCAAGTAGTGGTCCAAACCTGTACTGCTCCCGCCATAGCGCCCAAACCTGTCAGGGACCCTGGTACAGCAGTCAAAGGTTGTCATAGAGCCGACTGCTGTTGTCAAACACCTTTACAGGGTTCACTGTAATTGTAAAAAACTTGTCAGGATACTGCTTCAGCCATCAAAACCGGTCAAAGAACCTGGTATACAAGTCTAAAGTTCTCATGGGGCCCATTGTAGGAATCACAAACTGTCACGGAGCCCACTGTAACCAGCACAAACTGTCATAGAGCCCACTGTAACCAGCACAAACTGTCATAGAGCCCACTGTAACCAGCACAAACTGTCATGGATCCCACTGTAACCATCACAAACTGCCATAGAGCCCACTGTAACCATCACAAACTGTCATAGAGCCCACTGTAACCAGCACAAACTATCATAGAGTTCACTGTAACTATCACAAACTATCATAGAGTTCACTGTAACCATCACAAACTGTCATGGATCCCACTGTAACCATCACAAACTGTCATAGAGCCCACTGCAACCATCACAAACTGTCATAGAGCCCACTGTAACCAGCACAAACTGTCATAGAGCCCACTGTAACCATCACAAACTGTCATAGAGCCCACTGCAACCATCACAAACTGTCATAGAGCCTACTGTAACCAGCACAAACTGTCATAGAGCCTACTGTAACCATCACAAACTGTCATAGAGCCCACTGTAACCAGCACAAATTGTCATAGAGCCCACTGCAACCATCACAAACTGTCATAGAGCCCACTGTAACCATCACAAACTGCCATAGAGCCTACTATAACCAGCACAAACTGTCATAGAGCCCACTGTAACCAGCACAAACTGTCATAGAGTTCACTGCAACCATCACAAACTATCATAGAGCCTACTGTAACCAGCACAAACTGTCATAGAGCCCACTGTAACCAGCACAAACTGTCATAGAGCCCACTGTAACCAGCACAAACTGTCATAGAGTTCACTGTAACCATCACAAACTGTCATAGAGCCCACTGTAACCAGCACAAACTGTCATAGAGCCCACTGTAACCAGCACAAACTGTCATAGAGCCCACTGTAACCAGCACAAACTATCATAGAGTTCACTGTAACTATCACAAACTATCATAGAGTTCACTGTAACCATCACAAACTGTCATGGATCCCACTGTAACCATCACAAACTGTCATAGAGCCCACTGCAACCATCACAAACTGTCATAGAGCCCACTGTAACCAGCACAAACTGTCATAGAGCCTACTGTAACCATCACAAACTGTCATAGAGCCCACT
Organism: Peromyscus maniculatus bairdii; assembly: GCF_049852395.1. Lineage (NCBI taxonomy): Eukaryota > Metazoa > Chordata > Mammalia > Rodentia > Cricetidae > Peromyscus > Peromyscus maniculatus. Next base: position 57,570,734 of record NC_134870.1, read on the forward strand.
GTAACCATCACAAACTGTCATAGAGCCCACTGCAACCATCACAAACTGTCATAGAGCCCACTGTAACCATCACAAACTGCCATAGAGCCTACTATAACCAGCACAAACTGTCATAGAGCCCACTGTAACCAGCACAAACTGTCATAGAGTTCACTGCAACCATCACAAACTATCATAGAGCCTACTGTAACCAGCACAAACTGTCATAGAGCCCACTGTAACCAGCACAAACTGTCATAGAGCCCACTGTAACCAGCACAAACTGTCATAGAGTTCACTGTAACCATCACAAACTGTCATAGAGCCCACTGTAACCAGCACAAACTGTCATAGAGCCCACTGTAACCAGCACAAACTGTCATAGAGCCCACTGTAACCAGCACAAACTGTCATAGAGCCCACTGTAACCAGCACAAACTGTCATAGAGCCTACTGTAACCATCACAAACTGTCATAGAGCCCACTGTAACCATCACAAACTGTCATAGAGCCCACTGTAACCAGCACAAACTGTCACGGAGCCCACTGTAACCATCACAAACTGTCATAGAGCCTACTGTAACCAGCACAAACTGTCATAGAGTTCACTGTAACCATCACAAACTGTCATAGAGTTCACTGTAACCAGCACAAACTGTCATAGAACCCACTGTAACCAGCACAAACTATCATAGATCCCAATGTAACCATCACAAACTGTCATAGAGCCCACTGTAACCATCACAAACTATCATAGATCCCAATGTAACCATCACAAACTGTCATGGAGCCCACTGTAGCCACAAAAGGCTGTCATAGCATTCCTTGTAAAAAAACAGCAGCTGTCATAGAGTCCCATGAAGCCCTTAAAAACTGTCATAGATTCCAGTGTTGACACCAGTCGCTGTCATGGAACCCAACATAGCCATCAATAGATGTCATAGACACCACTGTAGCAATCAAAAGCTCTCATAGAGTTCACTATAGCCCTGAAAGCCTATCTGTACTTTCCTTTGGTTCTTATTTTTCACATGAGAATCTCAAATCAATCTGTTGCTTACTTCAGCACTGGTGTATGCTGCCAGAGACACACCAGTCTCTTTTTCAAAGTGTTTAAAAGAAAAAGAAAGAAAGAAAAAGAAAAAAATACAAGTTTGAAAGGAAACCCCGAGACTACACTTCCAGCTCTAGACTAGTTCCCCCATGTCTTTCTAGCTGAGCTCTTGGCTTCTAAGGATCTTGAATTCATCCCATTTTTTATCTTTTATTTTTTGACATGACCCTTTTGCTTTTGGCTGGTTCTATCTTCATGGATTCCTGAATGTACTAAAAAGCAAAACAACAACTAAGAGTCGAGTCCTGACTATCAACGTCCCAGGAGAGGTGCTCCAGCTTGCCGACTCCTAACCTAGCTATCTACAGAAATGTCTCCAAACCTCTCATGCCTGCAGTCAGTTTCCTGAAATCATCCCCCTCCTTACTACATTCTTGGCAGAGCCTGTGACAAAGCCTGCTTCTCCAGAGGACAATGAGACTGAGGACATTGTGTTCCATTTGTATGACACGATGCATGTTTCTCAAAGGCAAATCCTCCGTCTCCAAGGACTGAAGAGATGGTACCTCGAGAGCATTCCAGCTGGCTGGCTGAAGGACACTGGCAGTCAGCTGTGAAACTCTGAGCTGGCTCTGAACCCACAACGTGCTCTTAAGATTGTGAGTTGGATAAACTCTTACTCCTTTGCAGCTTTTGCCTCTCTCAATTCTAAAAGAGGTAAAGGTATGAGCTTGTGTTGGCCCAGCACATCATCTCGTTGAACTTGAGGTCCACATAAGCAGCATTTATAACTGATAAGTATTTTTTATTTATGTGTACGGGTATTATATTTGCACGTATGTCTGTGTATGGCATTGTGTCTGCTCCCCCAGAGGCTAGAAAGGAACATCAGATTCCCTGGAACCACCAGTGTGAGCCACTACGTGGGTGCTGAGAATCAAATCCAGATTTCCTGAAAGAGCAATAAATGTTCTTAACCACTAAGTCATCTGTCTTAGTTACGGTTTCTATTGCTGTGAAGAGACACCATGACCATGGCAACTCTTATAAAGTAAAATATTTAATCGATGTGGCAGCTTGCAGTTCAGAGGTTTAGCTCATTATCAGTCATCCTGGTGGGAAGCAAGGCAGCATGCAGGCAGACATGGTGCTGGAGAAGGAGCTGAGAGTTCCTACATCTTGACTCGCAGGCAACAGAAAATGGTCTGTCTCACTGGGTATGGCTTAAACATATAGGAGACCTCAAAGCCCACCTCCAGTGACACACTTCCTCCATATGACCACACCCACTCCAACAAGGCTGCACCTACCTCCCAATAGTGCCGCTCCCTTTGGGGGCCATTTCCTTTCAAACCACCACACCATCTCTCTCGCCCCTAACTGGCATGTCTGGGTGTGCAAACCAGTGGCTAGTGCCCCTGCCCTCCACCGCTTACCCTGCAGTTCTGACTGCCCAGGCACCTGTCTTTCTGTGGAGGTCCTGTTGTCCTCACCCTCTCAGCCAGCTCTTCTTCCACGGCTTTGTGTATTTCTTTTTCTACCTCTCTGCTCCTTTAATTGATCAAAATATAAAATGAAAGCAGGCACATTTTTACTGTGGAACAATCTTTTTGTACACTATGAATATGTATTACTCTCATTGGTTAATGAAGAGCTGACTTGCTGGTAGCTAGGCAAGATTTTTTTTTCTTTTTTGCCAAGAGGGAAATTTATTTATTTTTATATCATATAGCAGTTAACAAGAAATATATTCCTGAATGAGAATAATTTTTTTTTGTTTTTTTCGAGACAGGGTTTCTCTGTGTAGCTTTGTGCCTTTCCTGGAACTCACTCTGTAGCCCAGGCTGGCCTCGAACTCACAGAGATCCGCCTGGCTCTGCCTCCCAAGTGCTGGGATTAAAGGCGTGCGCCGCCGCCGCCGCCGCCGCCGCCGCCGCCGCCGCCATCCGGCAAGAATAAATTTTTTATTATTGAACTTTATTATTATTTAAGGGACATTAAAGCAAGACGACGGTCAACAACAATTGCATTATAGCACTTGTTGGGATATTAGAGAAGCCTTCTGTTAAGAGGCCTTGGAGTGGTCCCTGCCCAGTGGCTATCAGTGCCACATGAATTTCAGAAGTGTGCCATCACAGAGAAGCTGTGTGGGAGCTTCCTTGGCCCTGGGATACCTAAGACAGGCCTGCTCTGCATGCTATTTTTGAGCCCAACAAGGGAGTTTGGGAACCCTGTGGTCCCCACCTCACCTGGAAGCCAACATCTTCAGCAGGAGCAGCCTCATCAAAAGCCTGACAGTATAGTGACAGCAGGATTTCAACCTTCCCTGTCAGGCTCATCGCTTGTCCCAGGTCCCCTCACTTGTGATGGACACATTAGAAGGCTGGATGCTGAAATGATGATGTAACAGCTATGAAGAGAGGACTGAGCTAGGTAAGACTTTGGGGGCAGAGGAATGCTGGGAAGAAGAAGGGCAGAGTCTCTAGAATCAGGAGGAGACTTAGAGAGAAGCAGGATGAACTTGCCATGTTGAAGAAAGGTACTACCATGTGACAGAGTGTAAATAAAAAATATGGGTTAATTTAAAAAGTAAGAGCTAGTTAGTAATAAGCCTGAGCTATCGGCCTAGCCTTTATGATTAATATTAAATCTCTGTGTAGTTATCTAGGAGCTGGCTGGCAGGACAGGAAAACTCTGCCTACATGCTTTTCTATTCCATGTGTAATTACTGAATTACACAGTGTGAAATCATGTGGCCTCCACCATGTTACCTTTTTACGGGTAAAGTATAGTTACACAGACATTTTCATTTGTAGATAGAAAATATGAATCAAGAACATGGGAGATGGATGCAGGAGGACAGGAAGTTCAAGGTCATCCTCAGCTCTATAATGAGTTGAGGCCAGCCTAAGCTAAAGGGACCCTATCTCAAACAACAACAATAAACAAATGAAAAGCAAGCAGCATTGCAGCAGATGAATCAGACTGCTTAAGCTGGTAATGGCCTGATATTGCCAGTACGTTCACTTAGCTGTAGTTGTTGTTTGTTCTTGTTTTTTTTGTTTTTGTTTTGTTTTGTTTTCTGTTTAATTCCCAAGCTAGACAATGAGAATAAATTGTTCTTATCCATTAAGTAGTGTAGTGGCCCTCCTCTCCTGTCTCTTCCCTCCCAGCCCACAGCCCCCATCCTGCTTCCCACCTACTGTCAGCTGCCCGCCCAGGTTTTCCTTGTCAGGTGTCAGTTGCGTTAGTGAGTCCTGTGTGTCCTGCCCAGCATTGCAGCTTATGTCCCTCTAGATGGCACTCGTGTCCCTGTTACCTATCTGCTCTCATAATTGAGATTGTTCCCAGGGTAAGCCAGCCCTTCCAAACGGAGGTTGCTAGCTGTCCTTAGAGCTGGCACTGGCAGCCGGTCTCAGACCTGTGCTTACCAGGCAAGGGCTCGGAACTCAGCCAATGACTGACAGACGTAGCCAGTCTTCTCACTTGTCCATTGGAGACTTTGGCTTTCTTGACTTCAGAGCAGATATGCCTCCTATTCTAGAAGAAAAAACATACATGCTCTTCTTTTTAAAATAATTTGGAAAAAAAATCTGCTCAAACATTTTTAAAATGCAAAAGTACCAAGAAATCTGTGACTAAGAGAAGGACAGTAGGCCAGTGAATCTGCCTTCCTCCATCATACCATCCCTTTGCCTCAACCACCAATTCTCGCAAGTACTCCATAGAAACCCACCAGGCACCAGGGCCAGGAAAGTGGAGTAGGTACTCTTCAGTCTTCCTCCCATCCCTCCATTCCAATCTCCCAGACTCATCCCCAGTGGCCTCTCCTTCCTCTCTGCCCCATTCCCAGGGGTCTACACAGACACTGGTAGCATTCCCAGCTTTCCTCCTTCCTGTGGACTCTCTCAGCAGCCCCCCCTTTCTAGCCTATCCCCATTCCTAAGAGTCAGCTACAAATACCTAGAAACGCATTATAACCAGAAATCCCAGTGGCCACACCCAGCAGGATCCCAGAAGCATTCCCTACCAGCCAACCCACAGTCACCACACTCTCCTAAGAACCGAGAAGGCAACAGAAACCAAGGAATGGAACACGCACCCGGAAACACAAGATCAGATGTCAGCACCTAGAATTACAATCATCCCAAACCAGATGCCTAGATTCATATTTTTAAAAAAAATCAACAACAGCCAGGACAATATATCTTCACTAGACCCCCTTGACCCTACTACAGTAGGACATGAGAAAGGCAGGCAACACAGCTGAAGCGTAAGACAAGAAATTCCAAATAGCTATTACAAATTGCTTGAGGATGTTAAAGAGGATATGAATAAATCCATCAAAAAAATGCATCATCTATGAAAACACAAAACAGTGGAAAGAAATGAGGAAAAGTGTTCAAGGCATGAAAGTGCACATGGAATCACCAAAGAAAACCCAAAATTGGGTAAAAATGGATATGTCCCTCCAAGACCCACTCTGCCACCCAGCCCCATGTACCTGAACATCCTCTCCATGGCCAGCCCTCCCCTGCAACCCCAGCAGACTACCTAGGCACAGGTGCAAACCACACCCATTGGAAGACAGGCACAGGCACACCCACACCAGTTGGAAGAACACACTACATAGACACAGGCACAACCCACACCATTAGAACACACTACATAGACACAGGCTGTAGATGTAACCAACCGTCTTATTAAATAAGAAACACAGAAACAATGTAAAAGAGAAAGCCGAGAAGTCAGAGCTCAGAGCTAAAATCTCACCCTTCCTCCTGCTGTCCCAGCTTCGCGAAAAGAGACCTACTTCCTGTCGGTTCGTATTTTTAAAGTATGTTGTTCTGCCTTCTCATTGGTTGTAAACCCAAACACATGACTGCCTCGTCACTGTCTGAATGTACAGCCCCCTAGGTCTTAAAGGCATATGTCTCCAATGCTGACTGTATCCCTGAACACACAGAGATCTTATGGGATTAAAGGCGTGTGCCACCACCGCCACACTCTTGCTATGGCTCTAATAGCTCTGACCCTGAACACACAGATATCTATGGGATTAAAGGCGTGTGCCACCACCACCACACTCTTGCTATGGCTCTAATAGCTCTGACTCCCAGACAACTTTATTTATTAACATACAATCAAAATAATAATTCAGTACAATTAGATTACCACCACAACAGGCACACCAGTTAGAACACACTACATAGACACAGGCACACCCACACCAGTTAGAAGAACACAGTACATAGACACACCCACACCAGTTAGAACACACTACATAGACACAGGCACACCAGTTAGAACACACTACATAGACACAGGAACAGCCACACCAGTTAGAAGAACACACTACATAGACACAGACACACCAGTTAGAACACACTACATAGACACAGACACACCCACACCAGTTGGAAGAACAGATGAGTAAATATCAGTGTAAGAATACGTTCAACAACTGAAAGAGCAAGATGGCAAGATGGCACCACCAGAACCCAGTGATCCTACAACAGCGAGACCTGAACATTCCAGTGCAGCTGAAACACAAGAAAAAGACCTTAAAAAGAACTTTATGGAGACGATAGAGGGCCTTAAAGAAGAAATGAAAAACTCCTTTAAAGAAATCAAGGAAAAGACAAACAAAAATTGGAAGAAATCAGTAAATCCCTTAAAGAAAGCCAAGAAAAAAAAAACCAAACAGGTGAAGACTTGAAAATTGAAATAGAAACAATAAAGAAAACACAAACTGGGGGAATTCTGGAAATGGAAGAGCTGGGGAAGTGAGCAGGAACTACAGATGAAAAAGCATCACCAACAGAACACAAGAGATGAAGAGAGAATCTCAGGCATTGAATATAGAGGAAATAGACTCATCGGTCAAAGAAACTGTTAAATCCAATAAATTCCTAATGCGAAACATCCAGGATATCTGGGACACTTTGAAAAGACCAAGCCTAAGAATAATAAGGATAGAAGAAGGAAAAGAATCCCAGCTCAAAGGCACAGAAAACAAAATCATAGAAGAAAACTTTTTCAACCTAAATAAGGTCATGCCTATAAAAGTACAAGAAGCTTACAGAACATCAAATAGGCTGGACTAAAAAGAAAAGTTCCCTCACCACGTAGTAATCAAAACACTAAACATACAGAATAAATAAATAAATAAATAAATAAATAAATAAATAAATAAATAAATAAATAAACTATTAAGAGCTGCACAGGAAAAAGGCCAAACAACATATAAAGGCAGACCTATCAGAATTACACCTGACTTCTCAATGGAAACTCTAAAAGCCAGAAGGTCCTAGACAGATGTTTGCAGACACTAAAGGACCATGGATACCAGCCCAGACTACTATACTCAGCAAAACTTTTGACCACCATAGATGGAGAAAACAAGATATGTCATGACCTCCTGAAACTGAAAAGCTTCTGTAAGGTAAAGAACACTGTCAATAAGACAAAATGGCAGCCTACAGAATGGGAAAAGATCTTCACCAACCCCATATCTGACAGAGGGCTGATCTCTAAAATATATGAAGGACTCAAGAAACTTGACATCAAAATACCAAATAATCTGATTTTTAAAATGGGGTGCAAATTCAAACAGAGAATTCTCAACAGAAGAATCTCAAAACGGCTAAGATACATTTAAAGAATTGTTCAACATCCTTAGCTATCAGGGAAATGCAAATCAAAAGGGCTCTGAGATACTATCTTACACCTGTCAGAATGGCTAAGATCAAAAATGTTAATGACAGTCTATGTTGGAGAGGCTGTGGAGCAACGGGAATACTCTTCCACTGCTGGTGGGAGTGTTGTACAGCCACTTTGAAAATCAGTATGGTGGTTTCTCAGAAAATTGGGAATCAACCTACCTCAAGACCCAGCTATACCAATCATACGACAAGGACACTTGCTCAACTATGTTCATAGCAGCATTATTCGTAATAGCTAGAACATGGAAACAACCTAGAAGTCCCTCAACTGAAGAATGGATAAAGAAAACATAGTATATTTACACAATGGAGTATTACTCAGTGGTTAAAAAAAAAAAACAATGACATCATGAAATTTGCAGGTAAATGGATAGAAACAGAAAATATCATCCTGAGTGAGGTAACCCAGACTCAGAAGGACAAACATGGTATGTACTCACTCATAAGTAGATACTAGATGTAAAGCAAAGGACAACCAAGGTACAATCCACAGCTCCAGAGAAGCTAGGTAACAAACAGGACCCTAAAAGGGACACATGGATTTCCCTGGAAAGGGGAAATAGATGAGATCTCCTGAGTAAACTGGAGGTGGGGGGGTGGGGGGGTGGGGGGTGGAGATAGGGGGATGGGAAGATGAGGGATCGGTTTGGTCAAATTTGGGGCAGGACAGAGGGGGGGAATAGTAAAAGAGATATCTTGATAGAGGGGGCCATTTGGGGGTTAGGGGGAAATCTGGTGCTAGGAAAACTCCCAGGAATCCACAAGGGTGAACCCAGCTAAGACTCCTAGCAATAGTGGAGAGGGTGCCTAAACTGACCTTTCCCTGTAATTGGATTGGTGACTAACCTATTTTGTCATCATAGACCCTTCATCCAGGAAACGATGGAAGCAGATGCAGAGATCCACAGCCAAGCACTGGGCCGAGCTCCAGGACTCCAGTTGACAAAGGGAGGAGGGATTGTACAAGCAAGTTGGAGGGGGGAGGTCAAGATCATAATGGAGGAACTCACAGAGACAGCTGACCTGAGCTAGTGGGAGCTCACGGACTCTGGACCCTAGGGAGCCTGCATGTGGATGACAGATGTGTAGCTTGGTCTGTTTATGGGGACCCTAGCAGTGGGATCAGGATCTGTCCCTGGTGCATGAGCTGGCTTTTTGGAACCTATTCCCTATGCAGGCATGCCTTAACCAGCCTAGATGCAGGGGGGAGGAGCTTGGTGCTGCCTCAAGTAATGTGACATGCTTTGTTGACTCCCATGGGAGCCCTGCCCCTTTCTGAACAGAGCAGGAGTGGATGGAGGGGAGAGGAGGGAGCAGGAGGAGAGGGGGAAGGGGGAACTGGTTGGTATGTAGAATAAATGAAAAATTTCAATTAACAAAAAAAGAACTCCAAACCCCTCCCATCTACCTAATGCTTCTCTGTGTTCCTTTTGTGTTCTACTTTCTCAGCCGTGGCTACTGCTGTTCCCACTGATGTCTCCTGACAAGATTCCTCAACACCCCTCTTCTACAAAAGCTCCGTGACCGCCCCTTTTCTGACTCCTACCTCCCCGCTGCCTTGTGGGGCCTCTTCTAAATCCCATCCCAGGGGCTCTGTCAACATCACTGTTACTAAAACAATCTGTGCTAGCTCCTCCGCCTTCTCTGGTGTCAGGGACTCATTAGCCTTTCTTTAGTTCATCCTTTACAAGCGTTTGCACCCCTGCAATGATTATCCCACAGGTCTGCTTATGAGGAACTTGCCTGGCTACCAGCCATAGCCACTAACAGCCTTGAGTCTCTTCAATGACTGATAACCTCCCTAGCCTAGTTGTACTCCAAAACAGAAGGGCCCTGGATTTAATAACTGCTGAACATGGGGGGCTTGCATAGTATTGGGAGATGCTATGTATTATTCTGATGCTTGCTCCTTGTCTTTTTCTTTTCTTTTTTTTTTTTTTTTCTTTTTTTCTTTTTTCTTTTTCGAGACAGGATTTCCTCTGTGTAACTTTGGTGCCTGTCCTGGATCTAACTTTGTAGACAAGGCTGGACTAGAACTCACAAAGATTATCCTGGCTCTGCCTCCCGAGTGCTGGAATTAAAGGCATGCATCACCACCACCCGGACTGCTCCCTGTCTTATACAGTTTCTCCAACGACAGACCACCCATTGCTAGAATGACCACCAACCAAGTTATGGTCCGCTATCAGACCCCGGACCCCTCCGGTACAGGTTGTAAGTCTCTCAAAGCCTTTGATGACACCTCCCCATTATAAAATAAAACAAGGGGAGATGTTGGAGAACCCTGAACTTACGGTTGTAGTTCACCGTGTCTGGATAACTCTCTGAGCTCGGCCCAAAATGGAGGCCTCCCTTTCTCAGTAGGACTCTCCTTCTCTGCCTAGCCTTATTTGGAGAGTGTCGCTAAGTTCAGATGCCTGACCTTATTTCGAGAATGACTCAGCACAGAGCTCCCTGCAAACCCAGTATGACTCAGTACATAAATCCTACTCTTTCCTCCTGCCCTATGATAATTAGGAGCTGACCAATCAGCCCTTCCCATCCATGACCCTAAGAACTCTTATATACCTTACCCCTGGAACAATAAAATGAACTGTCTCTCTGAAGCTGGCTGGCTCCCGGAAGTTCTTTCTGTCATGCTCATAGCCATCCGAACCCTGCTCTCCGCTTCTGCTTCCTTTGCCCTCATGAGCCAGTGGCCAACAAACCCCAAGGAAAAGGGAGACAGACCCACAGACCCTACATACTCACCAAAGGGAAAATCCACCAGAGGACATTGCCGTTCTTCATAGCTTAATAGCACAGTCACAAGGGCACCCAAGTTCATAAAAGAAACATTACTACAGCTTAAATCACACATTGACCCTCACACACCCATGGTGGGTGACTTCAAGACCCTATTCTCATCAATATATAGGTCATCCGGACAAAAACTAAACACAGAAATGGTGGCGCTAACAGACATTATAAACCAGATGGACCTAACAGATGTTGACAAAACGTTTCACCTAAACACACAAAAAAATAACTTTTTATCAGCAACTCGTGGAACTTTCTACAGCATTGACCACATACTCAGACACAAAGCAAGTCTCAACTGTTAGGATTCTGCCACTCCTCCAGCTGCATGGCTGCACATGTGCAGTTGAGTAGCTAAGCAAGGGGTCTGAAATCTTATGTCATCTGTGTGTTGCATGATTACAACGTGGTCACGCAATCTGCACATGTGTGGCGTAGCTCTGTAAGACCACAAGTGCATGTGCAGGAGAAGCCAAACACAGACTCCTCCCCTCTCTTCTGCTCTTTCCTCCTCCCCCATCTCTCCCTCCTCCTCACGTGTCTCTTCCACAGGCCTGGCCATGCTCTCTTCTGTCCCCATCCCTCCTAATAAAGCTCTGATACTGGGTTTTGCCAGTAACAGTGCCGCTTATTATTTAAAACCAACATCAACAGATACAAGAAAGTTGAAAGAACACCCTGAATCCTTTCTGGCCATCATGAATTAAAGCTGGATATCAACAACAAACACAATAGAAAATGCATGGACTCATGGAAACTGAACAACTCCCTACCGAAGGAAAAATTGGTCAAGACAGAAATTACAGAAAAATTAAAATTTTCAGATTTGAATGAAAATGAATCCAAAACATACCCAGACTTATGGGATACAAGGGAGGGGGTTCTAAAAGGAAGGTTTATAGAACTAAGGATCTGCAGGAGGGGGAACAGCTTTCAAACCAGTAATTTAACAGAACACTGAAAGCTCTGGCATTTAAAGAGAGAGAGAGAGAGAGAGAGAGAGAGAGAGAGAGAGAGAGAGAGAGAGAAATCAAACCCTAAAGGAATAGATGGCAAAAAATAATCAAACTCAGGTCTGGAATTAGTAAAGTAGAAACTATAACAGCAAAAAACATACAAAAAAAAAAATCCAATGGTCTCCAATAGGTGGTGCACGCCTTTAATCCCAGCACTCAAGAGGCAGAGACAGGCAGATTTCTGTGAGTCCAAAGCCAGACTAGACTACAAAGGGAGTTCCAGGACAGCCAGGGCTGTGACAAAGAGATAGCCTATCTCAAAAAACAAACAAACAAAAAAGATTCCATGGAACGATGAGTTGATTCTTTGAGAAAATCAATAAGATTGACTAACCCTTGGCCAAATTAACTAAAAGATGGAGAAGAAAATCCAAATTAACAAAATGTGAAACAAAAAGGGCTATATAACAACAGATACTGAAGAAATCCAGAGAATTATAAGTATATACTTTAAAAACCTATACTCTAGCAAATTGGAAAATCTAAAAGAAATGTATATTTTTCTTAATATATAATACTCATCAAAGTTAAATTAAGAACATATAAGCAATTTAAAGATCTATAACCCCTAGTCAAATAGAGACAGTAATTAAAAGTCTCCCAACTCCCCCCCCAAAATGCCCTGGGCCAGATGGTGTTAACTCAGATTTTTTTACCAGACTTTCAAAGAGGAGTTAACACCAATACCATCTAAATTATTCCACATATAGAAACAGAAGAGAAATTGTCCAATGAAATTTTTTCATGAGGCCACAGTTATCCTGATACCAAACCACACAAAAACCTACCCAACCACAAAAGAGAATTGAAGACCAGTTTCTCCTATTAACATAGATGCAAACATTCTCAATAAAATTATTGCAAACTAAATTGCTGTGGGATGTCTTTCTGTACTCTATGAATATGTGCTGCTCTCATTGGTTGATAAATAAAACTGTTTTGGCCAATAGCAAGGCAGGATACAGTTAGGTGAGAAATCAAGCTGAGGACTTGGATGAAGAAGGGCAGAGTTGGGACAGATGCCAGCCAGCCACCCAAGGAACAAGATGCCAGAGAACCAGTAAGCCATGGACCACAGATGTGGTGATATTTTATCTGTATAACCCAATATAGTTTATCTGAGAATCAGAGGGGAAAGCCAGCCACTATCGTAAACATAGAAGTCAGACAATGGTAGCACACACCTTTAATCCTATTGTTCAGAAGGCAGAGATCTATCTGGATCTCTGTGAGTTGAAGGCCACACTGGGAACAGAGTCAGGCATGGTGGTACATACCTTTAATCACAGCACTAACCATAAAGGTCTAGAGGCCTGTACAGAAAGACAGGAAGTGACAGAGCTGGGCATGAAGAAGAAGTGATGTAGCTAGGTGGAGAGGGGAAATGAGATGGCAGAACAGAAAGGCATATAGGCATGGGTATACAGGAAGCAGATCTCTTTGGTGGAGGACCTCCAAGTGGTAAGAATGTGGCTGGCTTCTTTCTGCTTTTCTGATCTCTCAGTTTTTACCCCAATATCTGGCTCTGGGTTTTATTAATAAGACTGTTTAGCAATTCATCTTACACACAGGGCAATAAATAGATTGATAGAAATGGGTTAATTTAAATGTAAGAGCTAGTTAGTAATAAGCCTGAGCCATCGGCCAAACATTCATAGTTAATATAATTCTCTGAGTGATTATTTGGAAATGGTTGCAGAACAGGGTGGGACAGAGAAAAGCCTCTGGTTACACCAAATCCAAGAGCACATCAAAAAGATCATCCTCCATGATCAAGTAGGCTTCATCCCAGAGATTCAGGGATGGTAAATTAATAAATGTAATCCATCATATATACAGACTGAATGACAAAAATCACATGATCATATCATTATATGCAGAAAAGACCTTCAACACAATCCAACACTCCTTCATGATGAAAGCCATGGAGAGACTAGGGATACAAGGGCCATATCTTAAAATAATAGAGGCTATTTACAACAAGCCTACAACCAACATCAACTTAAATGGGAAGAAACTCAAGCATTTCCACTAAAATCAGTTACTCATGAACATTGTCCACTCTCTCCTGGTCAATATGGTTCTTAAAGTCTTTTTTTAATGGTTACAATAGACATTAATTTAAAGTGAATCATCTGCAGAGCAAATAAATCTTAAATTGCCATCTGGGTTGGGCTAACTTCATAAAAATATGCCAAGACCAGGCATATCCACAGATCTCAACTCCAATGTCGCTTCTTTACCCATCCTTCTCTTTCATTTCTTTCCTGAGCAGCCACTTTCAGGTAGGGTTCAGGGAGATTTTGTTGTCCTCATGTTTTGTCCACTGCTCCTTAGGGAGGATCTGAAGCTTCATGTTCAAGTCCAGGGCTCGAAACATTCTGTTATGAAAGTCCTCAGGAGCCTTCTTATGGCTTCTTTTCTCATCTTCAGTCTTGTGATAGTGTCACCTCGAATTAATCTCAATTTGTTGAATCCTGCAGCATTATAACACCATTTTCAAAAGCCATCTAGCCACTTGTGGGACACTAACAGCAGGCCTGTCTGCCATTTTGACCTTCAATATAATACTAGAAATCTTAACTAGAGCAATAAGACAACTGAAGGAGATCAAGGGAACACAAACAGGAAGGGAAGAAGTCAAACATACCCTTATTTACAGATGATATGATTGTATACATAAGTGACCCTAAAAATACCACCATGAAACTCCTATAGATGATGAAGACTTTCAGCAAATCAGCAGGATACACAACCAATACACAAAAATCAGTAGCCTTCCTGTATACAAATGACAAACAGATTGAGACAGATATCATGGGGGAAATACCTTTTACTGATAACCTCAAAAAAAATCTTTGAGGTAACTCTAACCAAGCAAGTGAAAGATTTGTATAATAAAAACTTTAAGACACTGAAGAAAGAAAGTGAAAAAGACATCAGGAAATGGAAAGATGCTCATGGGTTGGTAACGTAAAAATGACCATCCTACCAAAAGCAATCTACAAATTCCAACACAGTTCTTCACAAAACTTGAAAGGGCAATTTTCAGCTTCATATAGAAATTTAAAAAAAAATTAGTAGATCTAAAAAAAAATCCTGAATGATAAAAGAACTGCTGGGGGTACCACCATCCCCTGATCTTAAATTGTACTACAGAGCTATAGAAATAAACAAAAATAGCATAGTGTTGGCATAAAAACAGACATGGTGATCAATGGAATCAAATTGAAGACCAAGACATAAATCCACACACCTATGAACACCTGTTCTGTTGTTGTTGTTGTTGCTGCTGCTGTTTTATAAAGAAGCCAGAAATACACACTGTAGCAAAGACAGCATCCTCAAAAAATGGTGCTAGTTACATTGGTGATGGATGACCTTTCATCCCAGCACTTGAGAGGCAGAGGCAGGCAAATCTCTGTGAGTTTGAGGCCAGCCTGGTCTATAGAGCAAGTTCCAGGAGAGCCAGGGCTGTTCCACAGAGAAACCCTGTCTCGAAAAACAAACAAAAAAACGGTCCTGGTCAAACTGGATGGCTGCATGTAGAAGAATGCAAATAGATACATACTTACCACCCTGCACAAAACTCAACTCCAAATGAATCAAAGACTAGACATTAGGTCCAATTCACTGAATCTGAGAGAAGAGAAATTGGGAAATAGTCTTGAACTCACTAGCCCAGGAAAGGAATTTCTGAATAAGACACCATTAGCACAGGCACTAAGATCAACAATTAATAAATAGGATCCCATGAAACTGAAAAGCTATATGGCAAAGGACACCATCATACAAAGTGACAGGCTACAGAATAAAACTTCTACCAACTATGTATCTGATAGAGGGATAATATCTAATACAAAAAGAATAGCTGGGCAGTGGTAATGTGCCTTTAATCTCAGCACTTGGAAGGCAGAGTCAGGCAGATCTCTGAATTCAAGGCCAGCCTGGTCTACAGAGTGAGTTCCAGGACAGGCAGGGCTACACAGAGAAACCTTGTCTCAGAAAAAAATAGGAACTAAAAAATTAGATATGAAAAAAGTAAATAATCCAGTTTAAAAAAATAGGATACAGAACTAAACAGAATTCTTGAGAGGAAACACAAATGCCTGAGTAGTTTTAAAAAAATGTTCAACATTCTTTTTTTTTTTCAACCTTCTTAATCATCAAAAAAATGCAAATCAAGCCGGGTGTGGTGGCGCACGCCTTTAATCCCAGCACTTGGGAGGCAGAGGCAGGCGGATCTCTGTGAGTTCGAGGCCAGCCTGGGCTACCAAGTGAGCTCCAGGAAAGGCGCAAAGCTACACAGAGAAACTCTGTCTCGAAAAAACCAAAAAAAAAAAAAAAAAAAAAAAAAATGCAAATCAAAATACTTTGAGATTTTTATCTTACACCAGCCAGAATGGCCAAGATTGATAGAAACAAATGACAGTTCATGCTGGCAAGGTAGTGGAGTAAGGGGAATGCTCCTCATTGTTGGTGGGAGTGCAGACTTGTACTATAGAAATCAGTGTGGTGGCTTCTTGGAAATCTGGGAATAGATATACTTCAGTATCCAACTATATCACTCTTGGGCATATACCCAAAGGATGCTTCATCCTACTAGAGATGAACTTGTTCAACCATGTTCATTGCTGCTCTATTCATAATAGCCAGAAAATTGAATCAACCTAGATGTCTGTCAATGGATGAATGGATAAAGAAAATGTGATACATTTACACAGTGGAATATTACTCAGCCATTAAAAGAATGAAATCATGAAATTTTCAGGTAAATGGATCGAGCTAGAAAAAAATAAATCATCCTGAGTTAGGTAACCCAGACCCAGAAGGACAAATACGGTATGTATTCATTTATATGTGGGTGTTAGCTGTTAGTTTTTGATAACCAAGCTACAACCTACTTGTAAAACCACAGAAGTTAGGTATAGAGTAAGGGAATAGGAACAAGGGGTGAATCTACCCAGGAAAGGGAAAAAGAATACTCATAGATCAATGTCTTGCTCAGTCATCATCAGAAAAGCTTTCCCCTGCAGTTTTGAGAACAAATATGGAGACCCACAGTTGGACTTGTTCAAGAGATGAACATGACTAACTGTGTGGCTGGAATGTGAAGCGTGCCTCCAGAGGCTCAGGTGACTGAAACCTGGCCTCCAGCTGGGGCACTTTTTTGAGATCATGTTGAATCTTCGGGTCTGTGGCCTAGCTAGCAGAAACGGGCCACTGGGAGCAGACCTTGAAGTGCTCTTTTTCTGTTCCAGCCAGAGCTCTCTGCTTCCTGATCCACCAAGACATGAGTTCAAAAGGCACTGCAAACCAGGTTACTACCACAGACCAAGCTGATCCTGCCACCATGCCCACCCCAGCACTGTGGATGGTGACCTCTGGTACTGTGAGCCAAAACAAAGCTCTCCTCCCTTAAGTGGCTTCTGCCATACATTCCGTCACAAACAGATTGAGACAGAGATCATGTGGGAAATACCTTTTATTAATAACCTCAAGAAATTAGAAAATTAATACAATCATTAATAATAAATATAACAAAAGTATAATGCTGTGGATATAGTTCTGTATAAATAAAACACTGATTGGCCAGTGGCCAGGCAGGAAGTATAGGCAGGACAAGGAGAGAGAAGAATTCTGGGAAGTGGAAGGCTGAGTCAGGGAGACACTGCCAGCTGCCGCCATGACAAGCAGCATGTGAAGATGCCAGTAAGCCACGAGCCACGTGGCAAAGTATAGATTTATAGAAATGGGTTAATTTAAGATATAAGAACAATTATCAAGAAGCCTGCCACAGCCATACAGTTTATAAATAATATAAGCGTCTGTGTGTTTATTTTATGAGTGGGCTGTCGGACTGCCAGGACTTGGCAGGAGCTGGAGAGAAATTCTCCAACCACAGTATAATAATATAATAGTAATAATGGTTATGTGTATAGGATGCCTTGCTCATAAAATCCCAATTCCTCATTACAGTATAATACCTGCAGACCATAACTGACCACATGTCACTGAGACCACAGAAAAGAGAATGATGGATAAGAGTGGGGTTCCTATAATTGTCAAAAAGAATGCCACCATGTGTCTCATGGTTATCACAGTCACGGGTCAGGAAATAGTCCGTGCAGACCAGTCAGACTGATGTCACTGACATATGCTGCTGTGGATATTGCTCTATATAAATAAAACACTGATGGCCAGTGACCAGGCAGGAAGTAGGTTGCCAGGCAGGAAGTAGGTGGGACAAGGAGATAGGAGAATTCTGGGAAACAGAAGGCTGAGGGGGGAGACAGTGTAGCCACCGCCAGGACAAAAAGCATGTAAAGACTCTGGTAAGCCACCAGCCACGTGGCAAGGTATAGATTTATAAAAATGGGTTAATTTAAGATAAAAGAACAGTTAGCAAGAAGCCTGCCACAGCCATACAGTTTATAAGTGATATAAGCATCTGAGTGATTATTTTATAAGTGGATTGTGGGACTGTGGGGCTTGGGGAACCTGGAGAGAAGCCCTCCAGCAACAATATGCTCATCACTATGACCAGAACAGTCTAAGTCCTTATCCCAGCATGATGAATTTGGACTTAGTTAGAAAAGGATCCTGGTCTAATTGTTTCCTTTTTGGGAACCACAAATGGAAATCTTAGGTACATGTCTAGTGAAAAGCAAAACAAGTTCAGTGCTAAAACCACTGACTGGGCTTCATGTCTGTCAATTTTATTCATGTCACTGAATGCCATGTATACTGTCATCATTTTCATTTCTGATTGTTATGATAAAATACCCTGACAAAAGCAATTTAGAGGAGAAAGGGTTCTTTCTAGCTCGAAATTCCAGGTTACAGTTCATCATAGCAGGGAAGTCACAGTATTAAGAGCTGGAGAGAACTGGTCATTTTTCCATCCACAGTCAATGGCAGAGAGCAATGAATTAATGTGTACACGCTAGTGGCTAGTGGTCAGCTCACTCTCGTTCAGTCCAGGGCCTAGCCCTTGACATGATGATACCCACATTCAGGGCGGGTCTTCCCACCTCAATCAACCCAACTAAGAAAATCCCTCACAGGCATGCCCACTAGGCCAACCCAATCCAGATAATTCCTGATTGAGACTTCTTTCCCACATGATTCATTGTGTCAAGCTGACAAAACCAACCATCACAAGTACTCCACATCATATTCCCAGAGGGACAAGAAACAGTCACTTCCTCGAGGGTCTTGGTCCACAACTACATTGATGTTTTCTTAAAAGTCCTTCATGTTGCACACCAGTGAGCCATGTGGATACTCTGTGCTGGGTCTTGACACTAACACCACCTGTAATGTCACACAGACACACACACTCCTATATGTGTGCTCTTGTATACACACTCAGTAACTGATACTTATAGGAAAACTTCTGTCCTTTCATGGAATTTTCTCTCCTGGTTTTGATTAACTGAGAAGAATCAGGCAACGTTTTGATAAAAGGCAGGAGGCAGAGCACACAGAATCATGCTGTTCTGGCCAAGGAATGGCCTCAATTTAAGAACCCAAGATAAGAAACAGGAAATGAAAAGAGAGAATAGAAAATCTCTCCCAATTGTAAAGTGTATTAGCAGCCAGGACCCCCGTAAAGAGTGTCTCTCTTTAAACATCAGGAAATAGGTCCTGGGTGATTTTCTTGACTGGTTCAATTTTTTTTTCTTTTTTCTTTTTTATTTATTTATTTATTTTTCTATTATCAGCTTGATACAGTATAAATTCTTATCCTAATAGTGAAATGTTTCATTGAGGCTTCCCAGTGATTGAATAAAACCAAAACTTATTATAAGCCATAGTTATCCTAGGGTCCCCCCTGCTATGTAGCCTCCCTGGATCTGTGGGTTGCAGTCTGATTATTCTTTGCTTTATATCTATAATCCACTTATGAGTGAGTACATACCATGTTTGTCCTTCTGGGTCTGGGTTACCTCACTCAAGATGATATTTTCTAGTTTGATCCATTTGCCTGCAAATTTCATGCTGTCATTGTTTTTCTCTGCTGAGTAGTACTCCATTGTGTATATGTACCACATTTCTTAATCCATTCTTCAGTTGATTGGTTCAATATTTTTATCTTTTTGTGGTGCATGACCAAGATTCACACAAATTTGGAACAAAATCTAATGAGTTCCATTTCCCCCTGTAATATCAAGTGGTTCTGTCTCTTCTCTCTTTTCTTCTAAATTTATCCAAGAATTTGGGAAGCAGAAAGAGGAGGATCAAAAGTTCAGGGTCATCCTTGGCTACATAATGTGCTAAAGGCCAGCCTGGGCTACATAAAACCCTGCCTCAAAGCAAAACAAAAATAGAGGAATATCATAATCTAGGTAGCAAATTCCACTGTGGTTCCCTAGTTCATTTTAAGCCAGGTGACTTTTGGTCTTGATTTCCCTAGTGAATGAAAAGTTTCTGTACCCCAATATTAAGCCTCTCCACTGATGCAGTAATCCAAATCAGACAAAATCAAGCCGCATTAAGAAAAAGCCCAGGTTAAATGGATTATCAGATAACTTTCCAGCACCCAGAAAGGACATGGGGAAGAGAGACCAAAAAACCACGCACCTGTTCTCTGGAGGATAGTTAAAATACCCTGTGGGAGTGGTCTTGAGCATCCTTAGGGAGGAGCCTCAGTTTGACAGGTTTTCTGATGTGAGGCAGGATTTGGAGAGAGAGTGAGATGAAGGGGGTGGGGCTGAGGTGGAGCTTCCACAAGAACAATGGTTCTAGCACAATCATAGCCCTGTGGTACCTCTTAGTACTAGCATAACTCACAAGCACCCTCTACAGGCCCTTTATCTGAACAATCCACTACACAGTTTTCACGTGTGATTTTTTGACTGAGGAAACCCAGGATCAGTGTTAGGAGACACACCTTCATCCTCTGATGCTTCCCACACGTAAGGGTGTTTGCACAGCATGGCCCCAGTGGGAAAGGTGTAGAAAAAAGTCCTGGTCCTTCTGCTCCACGTGGGAAAAACGGTGAGCTGGGCTGGAGAGATGGCTTTGCCATTAAAGGCTAAGCTCACAACCAAGAAGATGAGAAGAGTGATTAATCAGCCCGAAGTTTGAGAAGGCACTGAGCATGCTCAGCTCTGCTTTTCTGTGTGTCTCTTTCAGATGCAGTGGCCAACACACAGAGCACTGTCTGGTCTGCTTGTCACCACACGGAGCCTGTGGCTAGTTTGTTTAGGGGCAGCTAAATCAGTAAATCTGTAAATCTGCTGGGTCTCCGGTCAGAGGGCACACCCTCCCATCGGCTTAATCAGCATTTACTGACATTTTCGTCTTCACGTGCTCATCTTTCTTACTTATTTGTTTCCAAAGCTGAGTGAGCGTATTTGTTGAGCTACCAAACCCTAATATCTCTGTTTGGGCTCAGAAACAGGAACTGACCTTGAATATCACGGTAAAATGTAGAGGCTGGTGTTTGTAGCCCAGAAGAGCTAACATAGAAAGACAGTCCTTCCACACGCCTTTAGCTACAGTGCACAGCGTGAGTCAGCATTCCAGTGTGGCTAAGGAAAGAATAGTCCATTTTAAAAGTTTAAGAAGTGGAGAGTGTGGGAGGGGCCTGGGGGAGAAGGGATAGATGGTCAGTGGTGGAGTACACCTTTGACCCCAGCACTCGGGAGGCAGAGGCAGGTGCATCTGAGTTTGAGGCCAGCCTGGCCTACAGAGTGAGTTCCAGGACAGCCAGAGATACACACACACACACACACACACACACACACACACACACACAACCTGAGTCAAAAGAGAGGTGGGGGGCTGGAGAGATGGCGCAGTGGTTATGGACACTGGCTGTTCCTCCAGAGGACCTGTGTTCAATTCCCAGCACCTACATGGCAATTCACGGCTGTCTGTAACTCCAGTTCCAGGGGATCTGACACCCTCACACAGACATACATGTAGGTAAAACACCAATGCACATAAAATAAAATAAAAACAAATTAAAAAAAGAAGAGTGTGGGAGGATTGGGAGGAGTTAGGGAAGGAATCAGTGGGGAATGTGATCAAAACATGCTGTGTGCATGTATGAAATTCTCAAAAAAATGGATATATATTTTTAAATGTTTGTGAATCCAATGGAACTCACTGGAAAGAAAGCAGGAAATAGAGTACCAATCCTTTAAAAGTTATCTTAGTTTGCCGGGCGGTGGTGGCGCACGCCTTTAATCCCAGCACTCGGGAGGCAGAGGCAGGTGGATGTCTGTGAGTTCGAGGCCAGCCTGGGCTACCAAAGTGAGTCCCAGGAAAGGCGCAAAGCTACACAGAGAAACCCTGTCTCGAAAAATTTTTTTTAAAAAAAAGTTATCTTAATTCATTTTGTGCTGCTATAACCCAAGACAGGGTATCGTGTGTGTGTGTGTGTGTGTGTGTGTGTGTGTGTGTGTGTGTGTGTGTTGCATGTGTGCAACTGTGGGGCCAAGGTCAGTGCCCTGCTGTATCACTCTCCACCTCAGTCCCTTGAGACATGGTCTTTCACGGAGTCTGAAGCTGGCCTGGTGGGCAGCAAGTCCTGTTTCCATCCCCTAGCACTGGCTCTCAGGTGGCCATGGGGCCACGCTCACCCTTTTTTTTTTTTTAAGGTTTATTTATTTATTTATTCATTAGGTACACACTCTTCTTCCTGTAGGCCAGAAGAGGGCACCAGATCTCATTACAGATGGTTGTGAACCACCATGTGGTTGCTGGGAATTGAACTCAGGACCTCTGGAAGAGCAGTCAGTGCTCTTAACCTCTGAGCCATCTTGCCAGCCCCCATGCTCAGCCTTTTTATGTGGGTGCTGGAGATCTGAACTCAGGTTCTTGTGGTAGTTTGAATGTATTTGGCCCCCACAAGCTCATAGGAACTGGCACTATTAGGAGGTGCGGCTTTGTTAGAGGAAGTGTGGCCTTGTTGGAGGAAGTGTGGTCTTGTTGGAGGAGGCTGGATGACACACACCTTTAATCCAGACCTTTAGGCTGGAGGGCACACCTTTAATCTGGGTCACACCTTCTGTTGGAAATGTGTCACTGTGGGGGCGGGCTTTAAGATCTTTTTCTCAAGCGTCACTCAGTGTGACAGTCAGTCAACTTCCTGTGGCCTGCAAGATGGAGGACACTCAGCTATTTCTCCAGCACCATGCCTGCCTACATGCCACCATGCTCCCCTCCATGATAGACTGAATCTCTGAACTATAAGCAAGTCCCTTCAATTGCCATGGTCATGGTATCTCTTCACAGAAACAGTACACCCTAACTAAGGTGGTCCTCATACTTAAACATCAAGTACTTTTATTCACTGAGTCATCTGTCCAGTCTGAGACCAACTTTCTTTTGGGGGGGGGGGTTGAGACAGGGTTTCTCTGTGTAGCCCTGGCTGTCCTGGAACTCACTCAGTAGAGCAGGCTGGCCTCAAACTCACTGAGATCTACTTGCCTCTGCCTCCCAAATGCTGTGATTAAAGGCGAGCACCACCACTGCCCAGCTAGAGATTAAGTAACTTTTAAAGAATAAAAATGTATTTCTTCCTTTTCTGAAAGCTGGGGGCTCCAGCATCTGTCTGAGGTTTCTAACTGTGGCATTTCCATGGCAGAAGGACTAGAGAGGGAAGGACAGAGTGGGGGTAGGGGAAGGGGGGTTGCCAAAATTTTCTGTTTTTATTAGGAACTTACTCCTGAGATAACAATTCCCAAGATAAAGATCTTCGTCCATTCATGGTCACAGAGCTCACGTGGCCTAATTCACCTCTTACCTGCCACCAACTCCCAGGACTATGGATCTGGGTATGGAGTTTCCAACATGCTTCCGAGAGAACATGTTCAGACCATAGCAGATATTTTACTAAGAAAGTTCACTAATATTTGCTATGCACTGTGTGGTGACATTTGTGTCATGATTGGTCTGCACAGAGCCCAGAGTTTTCATCTGTGTTACTTGTCAAGGGTGTGAATTAACAAGACGTCTTAGTTAGGGTTACTATTGCTGTGATAAAACACCATGACCAAAGGCAGTTTGGGGAGGAAAGGGATTATTTGACTCACACTTCAGCACTGCTGTTCATCACTGAAGGAGGTCAGGACAGGAACCCAAACAGGGCAAGATCCTGGAGGCAGGAGCTGATGCAGAGGCCATGGAGGGGTGCTGCTTACTGGCTTGCTTCCCTTGCCTTGCTCAGTCTGCTTTCTTATAGAACCCAGGACCACCAGCCCAGGCATGGCCCCACCCACCACGAACTGGACCCTCCCCCGTCAATTGCTAATTAAGAAAATGCCCTACAATAGGCTTACCGAAAGCCTGATCTTATGGGGCATTTTCTCAACTGAGTTTCTTCCCTCTCCTCAGATGGCTCTGGCCTGTGTCCAGTTGACATAAAATTAGCCAGCACACAAGAGAAATATCTGAAGCCTCATTTTCTGGTCAGCACTATCAGAAGACAAAGCTCCTATTATGATCTCCATTTGTTTGTCTCAGTTGATTTCAAGCTCAGAAGCAGAAAAAAATGGGGAGAGGGTGGGTATTACTTGTTGTGTCTTCCATTCTTAGTAATCCAGACACCCAAGCAAAATAAAACAGTATCCACTGTCAGCTATGATGGCTCACACCTGTAATCCCAGCAATTCGGAGACGGAGGCAGGAGGATCATAAATTCAAGGCCCTGGGCTCCACAACCAGTTCACTCCAGGCCATCCTGGACACCATGAGACCCTGTCATAAAAATGAAAAAGATCTTTACGGCCAGTTGCAAAGCCTCTCCCATCACAGGGTTTCTCGTCCTGTTCCAGTCTTCTCAGTCCCTCACTAGTTAGGAGAGTGGTTAAGTAGGAGAGGAAATGCATCGTATAAATAGGACAGAGCTTCCTGCCTCCTGTAGGCTCCGTTAGCTGTTTGTCAGAATGGGCACATTCATGAAACCCGGGGAAGTGGCAGCGGTCCTGGTGAGACACTACTCTGGATGCAAAGCTGTCATTAGAAAGGACATTGATAATGCCACCCTAGACCACCCCTGCAGCCACGAGCTGGTGGCTGTAATTGACTGTTATCCCTACAGAGGGACAGCTGCTAAGAGCAAAGACGAACATTGTCAAAAGGTCAAATGTCAAGTCTTTTGCAACAGATTATAGGTATAGTCACTTCATTCTTACAAGATGCTTTCTGGGTGTCCCCTTGTTAAAACTATCATCTGTAAAGATAAGCTCATAGGCTGTGGTCTAAACACAGGGACTGATGCAAAGGCAGGGTTAACTTCAGAAGCAGATGCGAGAGAGGTGTGAAGAGTGGTCCTTCCAGAAACCCGGTTCAGAAAACAAGGGGGGAATGGGTGATACACGCCCTTAATCCCAGCACTTAGGAGGCAGAGGCAGGAGGATCTCTCTGAGATCAAGGCCAGACTGAGCCTGGTCTACACAGCAAGTTTCAGGCCAACAGAGGCCACATAGTGAGACCCTGTCTCAAAATTAAGTAAAAAACAGATAGATGAACAAATAAATAAGCATAGATTCAAACTCAGTGAATTAAAGGAGTTCTCAGGATAAGGACAACAGAAAGAGAATAATAAATAATAAACTACCCAAAGACACAGGCTGGAGAGATGGCTCAGCGGTTAAGAGCACTAGCTGTTCTTCCAGAGGTCCTGAGTTCAATTCCCAGCCATCACATGGTGGCTCACAACTATCTATAATGAGATCTGGCGCCCTCTTCTGGTCTGCAGACAGAATACTGTATACTAAATAAGTAAATCTTAAAAAAAAAAAAAAGACACAAAGACACAAAGAGAATGTTTCATTCATGAAGAAAGAAGCAGAGACAAACGTTTTTACAAATTGGAGTTACTGTGGCAAAACTGAAAACTGCAATTAAAGGATTGGAAGAGAGGTTAAGGAAATCGCCTGGAAAACAAGAGATGCAAACTGAAGACATGGAGTAAAGTAGAGAAGATGGAAAGCTTAAATTAGCGTGAGTGGTTGAACACCTTCACAATCGGAAGAAAAAAAATACCAGGAAAAGGAAACATGGAGGAAAAAGGGTAAAAGAAAAAACTCCAGGGGCTGGAGAGATGGTTCCGCAGTTAAAAGCACTTCCTGCTCTTCCTCAGGACTCCAGTTAGATTCCCAGCACTGCCTGCAACTCCAGCTCCAGGGGATCTCATGAGCTTTTCTGGCCTCTGTGGCACCTGCACACATGTGATGTATAGATACACACACAAAAAAAATTAATTAAAGTGAAGTTTTTCTCAAAAGAAACAATTCAGGGAAATTCTGCAGAACTGAAGCACGTTGATTTACAGACCAGAAGAATTACTGGGTGACTAGACCATCTTTTTAATTCACACCAACAAATCATTGTGAATTTTTAAAACATCAAGTTCAAAAATAAGACCCCAGAAGTGAGTAGAAACCAAGTAAATGTCTTCATAAAACCCCAGAAGTGAACAGAATCGAGAGAGAGAGAGAGAGAGAGAGAGAGAGAGAGAGAGAGAGAGAGAGAGAGAGAGAGAATGTAGAATGAGTGTGATCCTATGCAGCCCAGGCTGACCTTAAACTTAGAAGCTTCCTGCTTCAGCCTTCCTAGTAAGTAGCTGAGATCACAAGTGTCCATCAGCTGTAGCTAGAGTTTTCCTGCCTTGCCCACAGTCAGGACAAATCTTTGTCACCTGCCAGTCCCACAGCCGCTCAGACCCAACCAAGTAAACACAGAGACTTATATTGCTTTAAACTGTATGGCCGTGGCAGGCTTCTTGTTAACTGTTCTTATAGCTTAAATTAATCCATTTCTATAAATCTATACCCTGCCACGTGGCTCGTGGCTTACCGGCATCTTTTCATGCTGCTTGTCAGGGTGTCGGCTGGCTATGACTCCTTCTGCCTTCCTGTTCTTTCTTTTCTCCTCTCTGTTAGTCCCGCCTATACTTCCTGCCTAGCCATGGGCCAATCAGTGTTTTATTTATTGACCAATCAGAGCAACTTGACATACAGACCATCCCCCAGCACAGCCAAGTGCAGACCATCTCAGACACCTGCACTCAGGCCCATGGTCCTAATCATCCTTTATGCAGACATGCTGGGTAAAGCCACGAGGAACCCGAGAACGGGCTCCCACAGGACATACAGAACATCCCACAGCACATACCTGAATTTTTTATATATAATTTATTTATTTTTATTTTATTTCACGTGCATTGGTGTTTTGCCTGTATGCAAGTCTGTGTGAGGGCGTCAGATCTTAGAGTTAGGCAATTGTGAGCTGGAATTGAACCAGGGTCCTCTGAAAGAACAGTCAGCACCCTTAACCGCTGAGCCATCTCTCCAGCCCCCACACCTGACTTTTTTAACACAATTTTTAAGTATTTATCCTCCCACCATCATTTTCTTAGGAATCCACTGGAATATGAAATGTGTTAAATGAGGAAACTGACCAAGAAATGGCTGGAATTATAGCACGGAGTGGGTGGATAAGGAGTTCAATGGTGTCCTTGACTACACGAGACCCAGAATCAAAAGAAAAAAGGAGGAGGAGGAGGGGGAGCAGGAGGGGGAGGAAAAAGAGGGGGAGGTGGAAAATGACTTTGATGACAACGATGTGGGATCCCGGGGATGAGATGAAGCAGGACAGAAAATTCCAGAGTGACAGCAGGAGGAGATCCCAGGGCTGGAGCTTTATAGCAGGTCTCGGGATGCACCGACTCACACAGGAGAAAGACTCCAGAAGAGACGTTTCAAAAAGAAACACAGAAAGACTTGAGGGATGTGTTTGAAACCCTAAAAGGCTTATTTTGCTGGCTGAGGCGACGAGGGTAGATTAATGGTGCCAAGACCACTAAGCAAATGGGGAAAAGAAAATGTCTATTATCTCTAAGCAAAACAGAAAGTTGCACACAGCTCGTCTGCGCAAATGAATATCAATTTAGCCAGGACCTGGGGCAGATTTACAGTGGTCAGAAAGCGGGCGGAGTGAGAGAAGAAACAGTTTCAGATTGAAACATCGTCTGAGTAAAGAAGTCATGAGAGAATATTTAAAACGTGACATTTAAGTCAGCATAACAATGTACAGATGTAGGAGAATATGGAAATAAAGACCAGGAAAAAAATAACTAAAGTATTTAGGTGAAAATGATTTTATCTAAAGACTGAAAATCCAGGCCATGGAGGAGTGAGGCACAGAAATGTTCATCTTCATGTTGAGCAATGTATAATTATTTGACAGTGTGTGTGTGTGTGTGTGTGTGTGTGTGTGTGTGTGTGTACAGGCATGTGTGTGTATGTGATGTGTGTGTGATGTGTGTATATGAGTGCAGATTTGTGTGTGTATGTGATGTGTGTGTGATGTGTGTTGTGTGAGTACAGGATTGTGTTTGTGTGATGAGTGTGTAAGTGCAGGCTTGTGTGTGTATGTGGTGTTTGTGTGCGATGTGTGTGTGAATGCAGGCTTGTGTGTGTGTGTGTGATGTGTGTGTGTGTGATGTGTGTGTAAGTGCAGGCTTGTGTGTGTATGTGGTGCTTGTGTGTGATGTGTGTGTGAATGCAGGCGTGTGTGTGTGTGTGTGTGTGTGTGTGTGTGTGTGTGTGTGTGTGTATAAGTGCAGGCTTGTGTGTGTATGTGGTGCTTGTGTGTGATGTGTGTGTGAATGCAGGCGTGTGTGTGTGTGTGTGTGTGTGTGTGTAAGTGCAGGCTTGTGTGTGTGATGTGTGTGTAAGTGCAGGCTTGTGTGTGTGATGTGTGTGTAAGTGCAGGCTTGTGTGTGTGATGTGTGTGTGAATGCAGGCGTGTGTGTGTGTGTGTGTGTGTGTGTGGTGTGTGTGTGTAAGTGCAGCCTTGTGTGTGTGATGTGTGTGTGTAAGTGCAGGCTTGTGTGTACAGGAGTGTGTGTGGAGGTGAGAGAACAGCATTGTTGACTGTTTTCTCCTTCCAGTGAGGTCCTGGGATCAAAGGCAGGATTTGTGGCTTGAGGAGCAAGTCCCTTTACTTAAGTCATCTCGCTGCTCTTAATTTAACTTTCTAAAGCTCTGAACATGTTCAATAAAAATATAAATTAGGCTCAGAAGACTTTAGGGGGCAGGGAATGATGGGCTCAAGAACAAATTGGCTTCATTCGGCTAATCAATAAATCTTTTCCTCTCTAAACCAGATTTAAAAACTGTTTATTAGAAACACACAGGGTTGCCTGACATGGTGGCGCACACCTTTAATCCCAGCACTCGGGAGGCAGAGGGAGGTGGATCTCTGTGAGTTTGAGGCCAGCCTGGTCTACAGAGTGAATTCCAGGACAATCATGGCTCTTACATAGAGAAACCCTGTCTCAAAAAGCCAAAGAAAGAAAGGGAGAGAGAGAGAGAGAGAGAGAGAGAGAGAGAGAGAGAGAGAGAGAGAGAGAGAGAGAGAGAGAGAGAGTTCCTTCATCTTAGCACTCAGGAGGCTGATGCTGGAGGCGATAAAAGCCAGCCATAGACACTGTGACTTTAGGAAATTAACACAGAATAAAGAAATAATTAAGTAAAAAGCTGTCAAGAAGCATCTGGTCATGGCAGGGATAGCTCCCCTGTACCAACAGGATGGGGAGGAAAGCAGTGTGTCTAGGCACAAGAGCTGGTAGAGAGCAATGGGATGTTGAAACAATAGGCAAGCTTCTTCCAGTCACCTTTCCAGCTGAAGAAGTAGGAAGCGAGGCTACTAGCTCAGTGATGATGCAGAACTAGCTGACATTTGGAGACAGGCGGTGTGAAATAAACCTGCAGAAGAGGAAGGAATGGTGGTCATCACAGAAGGCCCAAGTTCATGACCATGTCTTAGTCCAGTGGGAAGGCTGTAATAAAATACCATGT
This sequence comes from Peromyscus maniculatus bairdii, assembly GCF_049852395.1. Taxonomy (NCBI): domain Eukaryota; kingdom Metazoa; phylum Chordata; class Mammalia; order Rodentia; family Cricetidae; genus Peromyscus; species Peromyscus maniculatus. Next base: position 57,600,132 of record NC_134870.1, read on the forward strand.
TACCAGTGGTCCAGGCTGGGGCTCAGTAGTTCAAGGCTCTTGGCATTTTATTCAAGAAGGAAATAAAAGCGCACCCAGCTTACAAAATAGTTAGGAGACATTATTTAAAGAAAATAACAGAAAAAGTAGATTGTACTGGAAGAAGACACCAGGCCACATGGGCAAAGCTGCTCAAAGACCCCAATTATTTGGTGCTTCCTTTTATGAAATTCAGGAGAAGGGGGAATTTGATTGCTACGGGGTGCCTCTCTACTGTGATTAAAAGATTGGGTCTTTTATATTTGTTTTGTTGTTGTTGTGTTTTATTTTGCTTTGTTATGAAACAGGGTCTCACTATGTAGCCCTGGCTGGTATGGAACTTGCCCTACAGACCAGTCTGGTCTCAAGTTCGAAGAGATCCACCTGTTTCAGCCTCCTGACTGCTGGTATTGAAAGCATGCACTACTATGCCCAGCCAATAGAATAGGCCTTATAATCACTTTTCTACTGTGCATGTTGCTTTCCACAGTGTTGGTTGTTTTTGCTCTTTTGGGGGGAGGGGCCCCGCCATCCAGCTCCCAAATAAATGACACACAAAGGCTTATTCTTAGTTATAAACACCCGGCCTTAGCTTGGCTTGTTTCTTGCCAGCTTTTCTTAACTTAAAATTATCTTGTCTGTCTTTTGCCTCCGGGTTTTTACCCTTTCTTAATTCTGTGTATCTTACTTTTATTCCATGTCTTGCTGTGTAGCTGGGTGGCTGGCCCCTTGAGTCCTCCTCCTTCTCTGGCTACTTTTTCTCCTTCCAGATTTCTCCTATTTATTCTCTCTGACTGCCAGCCCTGCCTATTCTTTCTCCTGCCTTGCTATTGGCCATTCAGTTCTTTATTAGACTATCCGGTGTTTTAGACAGGCACAGTAACACAGCTTCACAGAGTTAAACAAATGCAACATAAACAAAAGTAACACACCTTCAAATAATATTCTACTACACCACAGTGCTTCTGATTTTAATCCTATGTGTGCCCAATTATGCATAGGAGTAACATAGTCAATAGGGAGTCCTCCCTAAAAGTTGGCTTGAGGAAAAAAGTTTTCCTTATTGAACATATACCCAAACCTACTTCAGGCCAGACTGCCCTTTCTATTCTTCTACCCAGACATAAGGAGATCATCATTGGCGAGGATTTGCCGAAGGTTGATAGTCGTTGGGAGAGAGAAACTTACTCCATCATTACAGAGGGGTATACGGGCAGCTTGATGCAAGTGAGGGTCCTATGTTGTTGGTAGATTGCAAACTACAATGTTCAGAGAGCAAGCAGTGTGTATGCACTGTGCATGCTGGTAAGACATTCAGGCTGCCAACTGCACGGTTAATAGGAAAGGGGTGTGGGCAGAGCCTAAACCATGTGGAGCCCCAGGTTACTAAACTATTCCCTGTGCTTCCTTGCCCCAGAGAGACTTACAAACAGCAGAAATTTGCTCATCGCTGTTCTAGAAGCTAAAAATCTAAGGTCAAGATGCTAGCGGATTCAGTATGTGGGGAGGACCCGTTTTCTCACAGAAGCCACATTCTATGCCCTCATTGGTAAAAGAAACTGTCTATCTCTCTGGAATATTCTTTGAAAAATGTGTCTACTTTGCACTTAATACTATATTTGTAAGTTTTTAAAATATGGCACTAGGAACTGAGTGAGGGTCCTGTATGCACTAGGCAAGCATGCTACTAACTAGGCGGGCAAAGCCCACAGGACTAGATCACTGTCCAAAGACCCCCATCTCCTAATGCTGCCACCATGGGAGGGGGTTGGTTTTAATATATGAAGTGAGGGAGCATAAACACTCAACCATAACACTCCCTGTGGATCCAATAGCACTTTCCATATTTTGTGACCTGTTTTGAGTATACCAAGGAAAAAGGAGAAATAAATCTGTATTCAATTCAAAATGGAATCCAAATCCTTATCATTGTATATGAGAAACACAAAATGGAGACAACGTCATTACCACCCAGTGCCATTTTATATCCTCAATCAGAGGATATTAGTGAAATTATTAAGGCCATTCCACGTAATTAAAAGGGAGGTTTATTTAGTGGCGTAACTTACAAGTGAAGGGATAGGTTACAGGGTCTGGGAAAGGTGTAGCGCAGTCCGGTGGTGTTCTCTGGAGGACTCTGCTTGGTCTATGTCCTGGACCCAGTGTCCAGGGTCCAGGAACCAAGAGAGCCGGCGCATCCAGGTCTTCAGGGTCCTCTCTTGGCCCCGCCTTGTAGGCGTGACAGTTAATGAAGCCTCAATGGGGGTTGGAACTTCCAGATCAAAGCTGGAATGGCTACCCACTACAAGAGGAGGTAGAATCTCCCATGGAGAAACACTGTCCAGCTGAAGGTATGTGTGTTGGTTAATTGTCAGGTTGCCTGGAGTAAGAAACACATGGGCTGGACAGTGGTGGTGCACGCCTTTAATCCCAGCACTTGGGAGGCAGAGCCAGGGGATCTCTGTGAGTTCGAGGCCAGCCTGGTCTACAGAGTGAGATCCAGGAAAGGTGCAAAACTACACAGAGGAAAAAAAAAAAGAAACACATGGGATGTTGGTGAAGTTCATAGCTGAATGTGTCTGTGGTAGCTCCAGGGAGGATGAAGAGAGCAGGAATGATTCTCTCCGAAGGTAAGTGGCCCCATGCCACAGCCTAGTGTCCCAGACTGAATAGAAAAGGGAAAAGAAAGATGTCAGCTGAGCACTGCCATGATCTGCCTCTTGATCCACCTGGATATGAGGAAGGAGATACATGCGTCTGCTGCCATCCCAGAATCCTACAGTGCCACTGTGTCATCCTAGCCATAAATGTCCTTACCTCCAAACTTTGAGGGCAAATAAATTCCCCTTCCCTTAATTAATTCAAGTCATGTGTTCGATCACAGCTACAAGAAGGGTAAGTAATTCAGCTGGTAACCCCTCTCATTAATTGGAGGTGGGGGAATCTACAATACCAGCTAATAATTGAGAGGAAGGGTAAAGTTAGAAAATTGCTATTTGCAGCCCCCTGTATTATTCATGTGAAGATCAGCTGCAGACAAGCCCACCAAAGCAGAGCCTACTGGAGGACAAGCTATTCCTACAGACCCCCCCCCAAACCACTCATGTATTACTTACCATGTACACAGAAAAAGTGCACCTTGACCTTGGAGGCACTTGGTGGTCATTGTCTTAGGAAAGGAATCAAATTAGCCTGAACGCTTGGTCCTCCCAATGTGATGTAGTAGATGTAGTAAGAACCAAGCAAGAATACCAGTGCAGAATTCTTGGCACGGCTGTTTCAACTATAATCTAACCATAAGGAAGCAATCAGACCATTTCAGACTATGGACATTCTACAAGACCAATTGGCCTGAATCCTTAGAAGAAGAAGAAGAAAAAGTCAACGTCTTGGAAGATGATAGAAAGTTGAAAGGTTAGCTGAAAAAGACTCCAGGGATTGACGACACCCATGCAAATAACTGCAGTTGGAATAGAAAATGGCCTAGCTCTACAAAACCATGTGAGGAAACGTGTGGGTATTTGCATATGGATTGTGCACCAGCTGATGTTATGGGAACTAATACTCAGTCCATTAAGAGTGGGGTCCATATGTTTATACTAGAGACTGCTCATCCCCGGGGGCTGTTGGCTGATACACCTAAAAGCAAAGCTATGATGACTAATTATTTTCCAATATTTCTACCCAAAATAAGACAGGGTGGTGTGTGTGTGTGTGTGTGTGTGTGTGTGTGTGTGTGTGTGTGGTGGAGGGGGGGTAAGCAATAAAAAGAAGGACCTCGCTAAGCAAATGCAGAGCTGTTCTGCCCGCTGAGGAAACAGATGATAAGTATCCACGTGTTCTTTGCTGTTGGCTTTTCTAAATGGGGTATGGCTTTAAAAGAGTCGCAGAAGGTCACAAGCTAAAGCACCCGAATACAAAGCTGTCTATAGAGGGGGAACACCAGGGTCATCTGAATCCCAATCTTCTCTTGGAAAGCCATGATTGCTGTAATTGTTTACACTCCCAAATCCCAGCACTGCAAACAGTCCTACAGATTTCCAATGAGTGCCTCAACTGTTCCTTTTCTCCAAGATATTTTTCCCTGAGCACCCAAACCAACCCCAAAATTTCCTGTCCCTCTGGAAGAGGAGGAGAAAGTGGGTTTTTTGAGGACTGAATGAGGACCCGGATCCCAGGAGCAAACTGGAACCAAAACCATCTTTATCGTGCCCTTCAGTAAGAACTCCGACTACAGGAGGCCAAAAGCAAATTGATTGGCTAGAGAGATGGCTCAGCGGTTAAGAGCACTGGCTGTTTTTCCAAAGGACACAGGTTCAATTCCAGGCACCCACATGGCAGCTCACAACTGTCTGTAACTCCAAGAAGCACACAACTGTCGGTAACTCCAAGACCTGAAACCCTCACATAGACATACATGCAGACAAAACACCAATGCACATAAAATAAATTAAAATTAATTTAATTTAATTAAAAGGAAAAAATTGGCTAATGGGTAATTCAAGGTCCCAGGAGCCAAGCAGAGGGAAACACAGCTGTTCTGTCCACAGACATCAAAACTCACAGACACACAGAGCCGCTTAAGGGTTATGCCATTAAGAGGGCCTGGAAGGCCTCAAGCAGACTCTAACCCCATCATCAAAGCCACATTAAAGGCCCAGAGGACACAGTTTCTGATGAAAAGGGAGGGGACAGGTTGCTTTGCCAGGGACAGGATGACCATGTATCCATTCAGTGGCGATGCTTCCCATTCAACAAGCTAATGATTCACCAAGCCGATGGCAACCAGATGCTCCTTACTGGCACAGTGCAGAAAGAGAAACTGGGCTTGCCACAGTGAAGGAATGTGTTTCGGGGAAGGGCGCTGGAAATGGGTTGAACTGGACCAGAACTCACATGTCTGGAGAACCATCCTTTTAATGTGTGGACCAACTTGATTAAAGGAGCATCCCCAAATGTCCCTGGTGTGGTGGTGTATGCCTATGCCTATGTTCCCAGCACTAGGGAAGCTGAGACAGACAGGTTGTGAGTTCAAGGCTGGCATAGTACGACTGTCTCAAAAACAAAACACAAAGCTAATGTGATGGCGGTACATGCAGTAGGGACAGATGGATCATGAATCTGAGGCCCGTTTGAGCTCAACTTGGCTGCAGCTGTATCTCGGTGGGTAGAGTGCTTGCCTAACATTTGCAAGACCCGAGGATCGATCCCCAGTACCATGTAAAAACCAGCCATGGTGGGCAGGGTGTGGTGGCGCATGCCTTCAATCCCATCACTAGTGCTCTGGAGGCAGAAGCAGGTGGATCTCTGAGTTTGAAGCCAGCCTGGTCTACTTAACAAGTTCTAGTCAAGGCTACGTGGTGAGACCCTGTCTCAAAAACAAACAATAACAAAAAGAATAGTGGTCCAGGCCTGTGATCCCAGGAGTCAGGATATGGAGACAAAGGGGTCAGAAGTTCAAGGTCATCCTCTGACCTACAGCAAGTTCAAGGGGGAAGAAAAAAGAGAGAGAACCATGGGGAGGGGTTCCCTCCCTCCCTTCCCTCTTCTGCTCCTTCTTTTAACTCACCTATCCCACAAATGCACTGCTCAGACCTTCCTTCCAGATAAAAATGTCTGCCCTACTACCTTGGATCCCAGGGCTTGAGAGAAACAGTCTGAATAATGATAAAGGCCCCCAGAGCACTCAACTACAGGAATGCCCTATTGAGTGCATTTGCCTGGCTGTGGTTTTGATTCCCTGTGTCTGTTTTGTCTAGATTCTTCCTGGGTGAGAGGCTGGCCACTGACAGAGAAGAAAGTTCCATTAGCAAACATCTTTCCTGAAACCTAAAAGAGGATGACGTGCCCACCCAGTTGGTAGACTGTCACCATCTCAGATCTGGTCACCACCCTCTTAACTAGCTTGTCCTCTAACCACTTTCTCTTCTTGTTTTGCTTGTTTTTGCAGTCCTGGGGATCAGTGCATCCCCCTACACGACCACCACCTTTGTTTTCTCTTTCCTCTCCTAAGGGAACATCTTGGTTCCAACTTGGCAGGTGACATTTGAGAATGAAAGAAAACCGTGACCACGAAAAGCTGCTACACAGACTCGGTGAGATTCTGTTCAGAGAAGACTTTGATCTGGAGCAACCTCAGAGTCAAAGCATTTTGACTTTCAATTAACAGCTGGAGAAAGAGACAAAAATATGCTCATCACATGGAAACGGGCTCACCTCGTTCCAAAAAGCTCAGCAGTTGACTTCTGGTGTCAATTATTTGTGCTCTTCTCACTCTGCTTCGTCTGGTTTTTCCCCCACCCCGATTCCCCTGTGCCCAGCTTTGCCCCTTATGCCAGGGCCATCACATATGACAGTCACCGCTTTTCCAAAGGGCATGTGTGTGTCATCAACCACTCCATCCTGGCTAGATCCTTTCCCCTTGCAATTTCCTACCAAGTTAGGGACTTGGGGGAGGGAGGGGATTGGGAACAAAATGACTCTTCTAAGCACATGTTCATTCTGGCATTTTTAAGCAAATGGGGCGCGGGGCGGAGGCGGGGAACAATGCATTTTGAGGTTCCCAGATCATCAAGAAGGCACCGGGTGCCTTTTCTTTCTCTTGGACCCACAGCGCCATCTCTAGGTAGCTCAGTTAATAACATTTGTAGCGCTGAAGAGGCTGTGAAATTGTCTTAGTATTTCAAACTGAAAACACAGAGTAAAGCCGCCCAACACAGCCTTGTAAAGCCGGCCTTCAGTTTAATATTCACCCGGTCGGAGAGTGCATTTGGATCCTGACATCATGGAGTCTCCCACGAGCCACTGAGGTTGGGTGAATCCCTAAGGAAAAACCTTATAGTGCCCAATGGACAGGGACCCAAAGCCAGCTGAGTGACCCTGGGTGGCAAAGCACAGGGCTAATTGATCTCTCAGACATTTATATAGTTTAAGGAATATTTCCTCATTTGTTTCTGACTCCCAGGGAAGCAGGAAGAAAAGATGGTATCTGCTAATAATAATAATAATAATATAAAGTTAGCGGGGCTGGAGAGATGGCTCAATGGTTAAGAGCACTGGCTGCTCTTCCAGAAGACCTGAGGACCTGAGTTCAATTCCCAGCAACCACATGATGACTCACAGCCATCTATAATAGGATCTGATGCCCTCTTCTGGCATGCAGGCATACGTGTAGAGCACTTATACATAAAATATAAATAAATAAACTTTAAAAAAAATAGTAATTCTACGGAGCCACACTCACACATTTCAAGGAGGAAAATATCAAGTAAATATTTGAAACATAATCAAATGTTAATGTATGTAAATATATGTGTGTATATTGAGGCAGCATCTCCTGCAACCCAAGCTAGCCTCGGACTCCCAAGTGGCATAGGATGACCTTTGAATTCCTGATCCCTTCACCCCCTGAGTGCTGAGACTCCATCATTATATCCAATACATGTGGTACCGATGATTGAACTCTGGGCTTCCGGCATACTGGACACTGTATCAAAGGAGTTATGTCCCCAGCCCTATATTTACATTTTTTAATTTAATGACTCTTAGAGACAATTGCTTAACTTTAAGGTTTGTTCTTGGCAGGCGTCTAAGCATTTTCAGTTATAAAAGTTCTCTGTTCATTCTTATTTTGGTCATAAGTCTATTATAAGTTCAGTTTCTGATGATGTCTTCCACATCATCAGTAGTTAGTTCCGAAATGCAACTGCTGTAGTAAGACCCAAGTTCAAGGCTGCCCTCGGCTTTGGTTGGAGCACGGAACCAAAGTCTTCAGAGCCTTGGTTTCCAGATCCACAAAACAAGATCAGTACCTTGTTGTGGAATATCTTTACGCTATATGGGGATGTGTCACTGTGATTGGTTTAATAAAGAGCTGAACGGTCAATAGTTAGGCAGGAAGAGGTTTGGTGAGGCTTCTGGGGACAGAGAGGTCTTGGGGAAGAAGAAGGCAGAGTCACCAGCCAGACACCATTTTAAAAAATGGCAGAACCACCTCGCAGTGATTGCGGTAGCACGCACAGTGCCTGCGCAGGTCCGCACCAGATGGGGTCCTACAACTGAAAAGAGACGTGGACACTTATGATAGAGAGCACGCACGGGAGGCTTTGGTGGGTAGAGCCAAGGTGCCCCACACGGGTGAGAGACAGAGATGCCATGCAGACAGCGCTCAGTGAAGAGTTTTATTTGGTGGGGGGAGAGAGAAAGGGGAAGAGAGGAAAAAAGAGAGAGAGGGAGAGAGAGAGAGAGAGAGAGAGAGAGAGAGAGAGAGAGAGAGAGAGAGAGAGGACACCTCATGAAAATAGAGAAAAAAAGAGAGAAGGGGAAAAGCTTTTCCTTAAAAAGAGGCTTTTATGCCGGGCGGTGGTGGCACACGCCTTTAATCCCAGCACTCGGGAGGCAGAGGCAGGCGGATCTCTGTGAGTTCGAGGCCAGCCTGGACTACCAAGTGAGTCCCAGGAAAGGCGCAAAGCTACACAGAGAAACCCTGTCTCGAAAAACCAAAAAAAAAAAAAAAAAAAAAAAAAAAAAGAGGCTTTTATGTCAGGATGCAGGGTGGCACCAAGGGGTGGGATTTCAAGGGGCAGATCAGAATATTAACAGACACAAGCCTCCATCCCTAACCCAGAAGCTATTTCCAATTGATAGCCACTTGCAAATGAAAAATTAGTTTTCTCCCAAAGAGTCTTACTAGAGAAAAAACAAACAAACAACAACAAAACAAAAAACAAAAAATTTCTTAAATGTAGCTTGCATGCCCACCACTAGATTGCCAAAAGAAAGTGAATTCAAAAGCATCTTTGGAGTTTCTTTGTCTCATAATGGTAAGTCAGCGCATTTTGGTTTTGTTTTTCTATCTTACAGGTCATTTGCATATATATTATTATATTATGGCTTCTGGTTGGGAATGTGTTTGGGGGGTGGGGTGGATTCTTTAGTGTCCAAACCTGTATGTATCTATATCTATGTGTTTCTTTTGCTTTTTCTTTGGGCTCTTTTTCTTGTTTATTTATTTTGTCATATTCTAATTTGTTTGATTTTTTATTTATCTTACTTTATTTTATTATTATTCCATAGATACCCATTTGTGATAGAAATGGTAGAAAGAGTATGGATCCAGATAGGAGGGGAGGAAGAACTGGGAGGGGACACTATAATCAGAACACATTGCATGGGAAAAAAATATATTTTCAAGAAAGGAAAAAGAAAAGAATTTGGGGGAGCTAGGCGGGGAGTGCAGCTCCATTGGTGGCATTCATGAAACTCTTCACTCAATCCCCAGCACTTCATAAGCCAGGCATGGTGAGTCATGTCTGTGACCCGGGCAGCATTCAGAAATGCAAGGTCCAATGCCATCCTGGTCTACAAGAGACACGTGACAAACCCAGGGCCAAGCCATTTTCTTCAGCTACTCCATTTTGGTTGGACCGTGACAACCCCAGCAAGTATAATACTTTGGTCTCTAGAAGTAAGTCAGCTGGCTTCTAGATTCTAGATTCCTGATGGACTCAAGCCATGCATGGCCTCAGAAAAGGTGTTTATGGATCATCTAACTTTTCTTTTTTTTTTTAATTTTACACAGAGACAGGGTTTCTCCGTGTACCAGCTCTGACTGTCCTGGAACTCACTTGGTAAACCAAGCTGACCTCGAACTCACAGAGATCACCTAACAGTCTTTACCTGACTACTCACTGGTTACTTCTAACAATGGCAAAAAAAAAAAAAAAAAGGAAACCTTTCCCCCTCCTCTCCCACCCTTTCAGCCCTGTAAGGACCTCATCTTGTAAGCAAGTCAACGGTGGGCTCTGACTCTTACAGAGACCCCTTCTGCAGGCTCCTCCCACCCCACCCCAAAGACAAAGCTTGTGCTATCTCAAGCCACCCTTCCCCTTCCCCACTTTCCTTCCTGCTAGCCTTTCAACAGTGTCCAAAAAAACAGAAAGGAAAAAAGAAAGAAAGGAAGGGAGGGAGGGAGGGAGGGAGGGAGGGAGGAAGGAAGGAAGGAAGGAAGGAAGGAAGGAAGGAAGGAAGGAAGAAAGGATCTTGTGGTGGTGCCGCACATCTTTAATCCCAGCACTCAGGAGGCAGAGCCAGGCAGATCTCTGTGAGTTCGAGGACAGCCTGGTCTCCAAAGCGAGCGAGATCCAGGAAAGGCGCAAAGCTACACAGAGAAACCCTGTCTCGGAAAAAAAAGAAAGAAAGAAAGAAAGAAAGAAAGAAAGAAAGAAAGAAAGAAAGAAAGAAAGAAAGAAAGAAAGAAAGAAAGAAAGAAAGAAAGAAAGAAAGAGAAAGAAAGAACCTTGAGCTTGGTGAAGATACACACCTGTGACCTCAGACTTCGAGGCTGAGGTAGAAGTACTGTCTTGAGTTCAAGGTCATCCCGGGCAGTATATTAAGTACCAAGCTAGCCAAGTCTACGTAGCAATGCCCTGCCTCAAACAAACAAACAAAACCAGAAGAAGGGAAAAGGGAGAGAGGAATGGAGGGAGGGAGAAAAATTGTATCAACTCTAAAACCAGGAGGGGATTCTTAAATAATGCGCAGCCATTGAAAACGCGGTCTTCTAGAATACCTTACTCTAGCTTGACCTCCTCTGGCCAAATTCCTTAGAGTGACATCAGTCAGCAGTGAGAGGAAAATCCCTGGTCTTTGTGGTTTTTCAGCTCTAAGAGGTAAGGTAGACCACAAGGGCGACCCAATAGCTCTCAGCCGGCCAGAATGGAGTCTGAGAGCAAACCCAGCTGTCTGCCCTGCCACCAAAACCTTCTGCAGCACTGGCTCCAGGACCCAAGTTCAAGTAGTGACACCAGACATCTATTTGCTGTCTAGGGGTCCTGGCAAAACGGTATGTTATGTTATACGGGGTGTTGAATGCATGGGGCCAGCTTTTCCCTGTGTTCCCAGAACCCCAAGATCAGTCAGCAGCTAGTGTCACAAACCAGTGAGTGACCACAGCAGAGCCATGACAGGCAGCGGGCCCCACAACAGAGAGCATCATACCCCTAGCTAGAGTGAGTCACTGCTGCAGGGTACCCCGTGATGCTTCCTGGTCACGCCTTCTCCTCTTCCTCTGCCCTTCACTGGATTCTCTTTCTTCAGATTCAGATTCAAATTAAAACACAACATTTTGCTGGGTGGCAGTGGTGCACGCCTTCAATCCCAGCACTCAGGAGGCAGAGGCGGGTGGATCTCTGCGAGTTCAAGGCCAGCCTGAGCTACACACAGAGAAACCCTGCCTAAAAAAACTGTCAAGTAGGCAAGAGTGGTTCTCAGATTTCTGCCTGTAAGTGTAGCTCGAGGTTTTATTTTTTAATTAGGGAAGTTGGAATAAAACTGCATAACGTTATGGATAGAGCATGGGTGACTTGGTGGGTTTTACACAGAGGGAACAGCAAAATGAATCTGGCTTCACAAGTTTGCCCACAACCTGTCTCCACCTCAAACACCCATCTGAGCTCAGGGAGTCCAAGCAAATGGTACAGTCTCCTGGAGCCACAGAGATTCAGTGTGAACAGCTTGGCTTCAGTGTGTTATCAAAGGGGGCCAACTTAGCCATGGGGTTCAGTAAAGTTTCAAAACTGTCCTTGAGGGCTAGGGATGCAGCTCAGAGGCAGAGCGTTTGCCTTGTACAAATGAGGCCTTAGGGTCTATCATCATTGCAGAAAATAATTGAAAATATACCTCTGTGCAGTTACTCTCTGATCAACATATAGAATGTTTCCATCATATCCCAATCCCCAAACTCCCACCTGCTCCTAAGAAGTAAACTGAGTTTGATCACACGTACCTGCAATCCCAGTATTTGGGAGGTGGAGGCAGGAAGATCGGGAGTTCAAGACCAGCCCCAACTACATAGAGAATTCAAGGCCCACCTGGGCTAGGTAAAAGACTGTTTGATCTGCAATTGCCAATATCATCAATACAGATTCTTTCCACTCTTCTATAATGTCCCGTCAATGCAGCTATATCATCTAAAAATCTTTCCACTGTCCTGTCATCTAATTCAGATGACACAATATGCATGACTTGTCTGAGATTCAGGAGCCTGCACCATCAATCAGTGTGGTTTATTCTTTTTTATTGCAGGGCACTTGATCACCATGACTTTGTTTAAAGGAGGGAAACATACTTTTCTTTACTTTCTAATTTAAGGGACTGATTATTTTACTTGATTTTATTTTGTGTGTATGTGTATGTTCAGTGCAAATGTGAATCGAAGTGTTCACATTTGTACACAGGCTTATAAAGACCAGAGGTCAATCTCAGGGATCGTTCCTCAGAACTCTGTCCATCTGTGTTTTTCTGTATGTGTTTTGTTTTTTGGGTTTGTGTTTTGTTTTTTGTTTTTTGTTTTTTTGTTTGTTGGTTGGTTGGTTGGTTTTTCGAGACAGGGTTTCTCTTTGTAGGTTTGCGCCTTTCCTGAATCTCGCTCTGTAGACCAGGCTGGCCTCGAACTCACAGAGATCTACCTGTCTCTGCCTCTCAAGTGCTGGGATGAAAGGCATGTGCCACTGTGGTTTTTTTTTTTAAGATTTATTTATTTAGTCAGGTGTTGTAGCACATGTCTTTTAATCCAGAGTTAGGCAGGTCTTTGTAAATTCAAGGACAGCCTGGTCTACACTATATAGTGAGTTCCAGGACAGCCAGGGTTATGTATACAGACCCTGTGTTGAGAGAGAGAGAGAGAGAGAGAGAGAGAGAGAGAGAGAGAGAGAGAGAGAGAGAGAGAGAGATGAAACTGTAGCTGAGCAGTAATGGCACACGCCTTTAATCTCAGCATCCAGGAGGCAGAGGCAGGTAGATCTCCAAGTATGAGGCCAGCCTGATCTACAGAGTAAGTTACAGGACAGCCAGGGTTACACAGAGAAACCCTGTCTCAAAAAACCAAAAGACGAACAAGAAGGAAAGGAAGGAAGGAAGGAAGGAAGGAAGGAAGGAAGGAGGGGAAGGAAGGAAAGGAAGGAAGGGATGGAGGGAGGAAGGAAGGAAAGGAGGGAGGAAGGGAAAAAGGGAGGGAGGAAGGGAGGGAGGAAAGAAAGAAGGAAAGGTACTGTAATAATTAGCCCATCCGTCATCTCTTAGTCTCACCCAGCCATCTTCGTCAATGAGTATGACTCTCTAAGAGTCCACTGCATGGATGAGCCATATTTTCTAGTCAGATCTTTTTTTTTTTTTTTTTTTTTTGGAAACATTGGTTGCTTTCTTTCCACCCACCCCACTTTAGGAATATTCTCCCACATGTCTCTTTTGAGTTTTGTGTAAAAGTATCCTATACAGGAACTCCCAATGGTGGGATGCCCATTCAAACTGTAAGAACATGCCACATTTAAAATTTACTTCCAAAGTACCTGTCTGAAAGATCAGACACAACCACACTCTCTGTACTAGCAACTACAAGCTCATTTCCCGGTCTTGGTAATATTTTACATTTGACAACAATAAAAACTAAACACCAAAACAAAACAGTGCTGAGTGTGGTGGTGTGCAATTGTGATTCCAGCACCGGGGAGCTGGACACAAGAGGATCCTTGCAAGCTCAAATTCAGCTTGATCTAAACAGCAAGTTCGAGACCAGCTAGAGCCAAAGGATAAGACCCTGTCTCAAAACAAACAAATAAACAAAATAATCTTTATTTCTGGTTTCAATTGAATAGATTAATTACTTCTGTGCTGTGGTTAAGACACTAAACATCTTTCCCTCAGCTCTGGGTTTAAACTCCAGTGTTAAGTCTTTTTGAGTACATTTCTTCAAAGCCTGACTTTCGCCAGAAGCTATTTTGCCACAAGAGGGCGCAGGTGCCACAGAAATGTACTTCTAATTGGGGCTACTTCACCAAGTGAAGGCTGAAGGAGCAGGGAGATGATTCCACATGTAAAGGTTTTGACGCCAAGCCTGACAACCTGAGTTCCATCCCCAAACAAACGTGGTGGAAACTGAAAATTATTCTCTGACATCACATTCAAATAAATAAATGTTAGGATTATACTGGCGTTGGGCAACAATGACAGACACCAGCAGTCCTAGCATTTAGGAGGCTTAAGCTGAATGACTGAATTTGAAGATGGCTACATAGTCACACACACACACACACACACACACACACACACACACACACACACACACACATACACACACACACACACACACACACACACACACACACACACACACACACACACACCTGGGACAACAGGCCTAGTCTATATTGTTTGATGGTAACCCCAGATCAAAATTAGCACAATTAATAAGGCTGTCTTGCTTAAAGATGTCACTCAAATATATAGCCAGGGATTCTTTCTAGTATTGTGATAATAGCCCATTTTTCCCTCAAAGCAAATGACCACACCATGCCCAAAGCCATCCAGGGTTACATATGAGACCTTGTCTCAACAACCCAAAGCAGAAAAAGAAAACCAAACTTCTCAAAACAGAATTTTTTTAATGCCGTTTATTTTATTTTTACACTGTGTGTGTGTATGTGTGTGTGTGTGTGTGTGTGTGTGTGTGTGTGTGTGTTCGTGCATTCTTTGGCATGCCTATAGAGGACAGAGAACAATTTGTAGAGTTGGTTCTCTCCTCCCACCATGTAGGTCTCTGGGATTTACTAAATCATCAGGCTCCAAGACAAGTGACTTTACCCACTGAGCCATCTCTGGCTCCTCAAAAAATAAAATTATATATATATATATAAAATAGAATGATACCTTCAAACTGTATTTTCTTTAGAAGTGTATAGCATACTGTCCTAAAATCATCGCAATTAGCATTGTTTACTCCTGATTTGCAATCTAATACCACTTCAAATTGAAAGAAAATCTGGGCTTGTTCTTAGGTAGCCTTGGGACTTTGTAATCAGTAACCAGGCTCATCACACATGGCCAGAAGATGGCGGCTGTCTGCTGCATTTCCAGGCTCCCAGCCCTTTGTCCATCACCGACCCTGACTGTGTGTCTGCCTCCTCTGCAGTCCCAGGCCACAGGATCCCAATGGCTTCTGAATAAGAAGTGGCTCCTCTAAAGTTCCTTTCTAGAGCCTAGTATAGTCAATGAATATAGCCACTAAAGTAATATATTAAAATCGGGAGCTGGGGCCATAGCTGGTAGAGTTCTTGCCTAGCATGCATGAAGGTCTTAGTCCGATCGCCGAAGCTTATAAAGTGATGTATGCCTACCTATTATCCCAGCACTCTAGAGGTGGAGGTGGGGAGATCAGAAGTGAAAGGCTACCCAAAATAGGGAGTATGTGGCCATCCTAGACTACGAAAGACCCTATCCACAAGTAAATAAAGAATATATGAATAAACAAATGTGTTGAGTGAGGTGGTGGACACCTTTAATCTCAGCATTCGGAGGCAGGAGCAGGCAGATCTTTGTGAGTTTAAGGCCAGTCTAGTCTATATGGTAAACTCCAGGCCAGCAAGGGCTACATAGAAGGACCCTTCTCAAAACAAAACTAGCTGAATAAATACTGGCACAGAACTCTCATTAGAGCTGATGCCTAACTGGATCGAGGAAAACATGGTGGGGCCAGTTCTGTGTGCCTAGACAAGTGTGACAACCACGGGAAGGAAAAAAAAGGTACAGAAGCACAGGAAAGGTATTGGGAGTGGTGGTATTTCACGCGGACGGGGCCGACTAGGAATGTGTTCACGTGAAGCTGTGAGGATGCCTGGGGTTGGAAAGGTTTTGGGACGGTCGTAGAATAAGCTGGAGTTCTGGAGTAGAAATGACCGAGCATGGAAAGAGAACAACCGATTTCATGATAGCCTGTGTGGACCAGAGAGAACCTGCAGAGTCTCTTCCCAGTGGTCTTCCAGGAAGACCTTCTCGTGACAACTGGGCTAGCTGATTTCCTGTGAGGCAGCACAGGGTTTTAGCGATCTGGTGTCTGGAGGCAGCACTCAAGGACCCGCAGACGTCCGAAAGAACACACCGTGAAAGAGGGCCGGGGTGCAGCTCAGCTGGCAGAGCGCACACCGGGTGTGAGTGACTCGCTAGGTTCTGTCCCTAGCACCAAATAATCAGGCACGATGGCTCACACCTGTATCCCAGGTGGAAGTCGTCAAGGATCAGAAGTTCAACGTCTCCATAGCTACGTAACAAATTCAAGACCAGCCTGTGATACATGAGACCCTGTGTTGGAGAGTGAGAAAAACAGAGACAGAGAGGTTCTACTCCCACCGGCCACACTCAGGATGATTGGAGAGTATCAGAAGAACAGCAAGAGCTGTGGGAGGACTGGGCGGATAAAAGCGCTTGTCGCCAAGCCCAAGGAACTGAGTTCAATACCCTCAACCCGCAAAGCGCAAGGAGAGGACGGAATCCCACAAGTTGTCTTCCAACTTTCACATGGTGGCTCACATGTACGTGTGTATACACACACACACACACACACACACACACACACACAGAGAGAGAGAGAGTAAATAGATGCGATTTAAAAAAGATTCAACGCTTAACTGAAATGATGGTACTAATCTTCCAATGTTCTAGAAAGTCCACCCGCAAGTAAGCAAGCAGATTCCAGGTGAGGGAGGGGTGGGGCTCACACTGTGGGAGTGGAAGGTCACAGAGAAAGATGGGGAGGAAGAACGGTCCGTGAAGTACTGGATTAGAGCAGGAGACCTGTGAATCACACCTAACTTAACAGAGACGCTATGAACACATAGAGAAATATTTGTAGGTAGGGAGGCTTATATGTGTAAGTTCACACACATGTATTTTCCTAGCTCTGTCCTAGGCAGATACCTATGCACAGGATCATGTATGCACACATATATCCTCACTCTGTCATAGGTAGGTGTATCTGCACAGGTCTCCACATACATGTTTCCTGGCTCTGTCGCCTGCAAGAACTAGAAGCAATGACATTGAGCTTGACCCCCAGCACCCAATGAGCCTTTCCTGACACACAGAGAAATGGCAGGGATTAAAAAATAAATAAATTTAAAAAAAAAACCCACAGCTGATAAAGATGGTGGGGATGAGCGAGCATTCTCCTTACAACTTGCCATCTTACAGTCCTTGGTGTAAAATGTGCCCCCAAAGTTTCTAGGGATGCTAAAACTGAAGAGACAGTAACCGCTTGGAAATGGGGTTGTCACATAGCCAGAGGGAGAGCCCTGCAGATCACTTATTAATTGCAATTGTGCCTTTCTAGAAGAGAAGTCTAAGGATTTCTGAAGAATTTCCTTAATCTAGGGACTCAATCTCAGTCCACTATAGCTCCAGCATGATCCAATAGACGGACATAATCTGTTTCTGAAGGTCTGGTGTAAAAACTCTGTCTTGAAATTTTTTCATGAGAAATGAACCCACAACATGGAACAGTTTACACAAAAGTGTGCAGAAAAGAAGATAGAAGGTATGTACTAAAACCTTTGAGGTGGACATCTGTGTTCATAAAAATAAATTAAAAACAACTACAAAGAGTATGTTCTGATTTGATCTTGGGTGAAAAAAACAAAGCATTGGAAGTTTTTCAGAGACACTTGGGTCATCTGAACTGTATATTAAACAATAGAGAATTAATGCCAATTATCTTTATTATATTTAGCAAGTTTATTGTGTGATTGTACATGTGGTAGTGTGTAATTTTCTGACGTTTATTTACTTATGCATATGATCATGTACATGTGCCATGGTGCATGTGCAGAGGTCAGAGAATGATTCATGGTTCTCTCCTGCTACCATGAGTATCCAAGGAATGGAACATAGTTTATCAGGCTTGATGGCAGGTGGCTGGATTTCCTGAGCTGTCTCAAAGGTCCTCGATTTTCTTAAATTGGGATAGCAGCATTGCCTTGATGGGTGGAAGGTGGTTACGTTCAGATGGCTGACATAGTTTGCAATAAACTGCCATAGTTTCTGCAACTTGCTTTATGATTTAGCAAGGGGGAGAGAGAGAGAGAGAGAGAGAGAGAGAGAGAGAGAGAGAGAGAGAGAGAGAGAGAGAGAGAGAGAATGGATCTGTGTTCAGGAACAGAAATAAAGAAAACTCACAAGCTGTTAACCACTGATGAACCTAATCAATTCCTGAATATGATACATCCTAAATGTTTGCTTCTGACAAATGAATGCTTTATGAATGAAAATGCAAAAGACACTGGACATGGAGACCCAAGTGCACGGAGGAGGCTGGGGCTGGACAATCGGGAGTTCAAAACCAACCTTGGCTACATACTGAATTCAAGCTGCACGGGCTAGATGAGACTGTCTCAAAAACAAAGCAAAAACAAAACAATAGAATATAGTATCCCAACGTAGAATTTCAGAATTAAACAGTAATTATAGAAGTCATAAAAAGAGATTCACCTATGGCACAGTAGCTCAGTAACTTTGTGCAGGATAGCTGAACCTCATTTCTAAAGAATAGCTAGGCCCTTCTAAAGGGACCGGTCACATTTGTCTGTGTCTCCTTTCCCAGATGTGACCTGGATCCCAGCCACCATTGATATGCAAGAGCACCATCTCTGCCTGTGTCTCCTCTCCTCGGGGCTGGGAAAGTATTCCCCAGTCAAAACATTCCTTCAGGGCAGGGAAGGCCAAATACACAAGTTTCCCTCATTAACCTCTTCCCTTTATCACTGCAAGACCAGAGTGACAGCCGGCAGGAACAAGTTTGAACAGGTAATAGCCAGTGGAAGTCGAAAGAAGCCCACACTTGCCAGGTCCCTGGAGCAAACTCGGGGTGATCTAAGGTGGAACTGGACACCACAGTGAGTAGGGAGCTTTCTGGAGCAAGTGGAGGGTTCCCTCATCCCCACAGGACAGCCTTCACCTGTGGGCAGTGCTTGGCTGTTTTGTGGAAACAACTGAAACTCCAGATGAGCTCCAAGGAGCACAGAACTTTTTGTTTGTTTGTTTGTTTGTTTTTGCTTTGGGGTTTTGTTTTGTTTTGATTTGATTTGGTTTGGTTTTGAACACAGAACTTTTGGGGGTGTTATCTTACAGTGCAGCAGCCCGTGGCCTGCACTGCACTCCTCGCCATGAGGAAGCCTCCCACAGCGGCCTGGGCCCTCTCCTCTCACTCATAAAGCGATCAGATGAGCAGCAATGCCACATCAGAGGCCTTCGGCAGTGAGATGACCTCTGTCACTCAGGAGATTAGGCACCTGCCCGGAGAGTGGCTGCCTGAGGCGAGGCAAGAAGAGATTGGGAAAGGATAAACCGGGTTTCAACCCAGCTGAACGGGGTTTAACTGCTAGCTGCGTGATGCGACCACAGATATCCACTTACGCTGCAATCTGCAGGCTACACTTTGTCTGGGACAATACGCCATAAAGTGCACATACATTACTTCAAGGTGAACTTGCATTGTTGTGGCTTGGACTACTGTTGTTTTTAAGACAGGATCTCGTTTTGTAGTTCGAAGTGAACAACAACCTCCTAGCTCCCCCTCCTGAGTGCTGGGATTATAGGCATGCACGGACCACAGGCCCAGCTCAGTGAAAACTCAGTTTTTCTGCTGCTAAGATGACTTCCAGAAGCATGGTGCCATGAAAGAACCATGACCTATGGGTTAAGAAGACTAGGACTCCTAAAAAGATTCTCCTGCCTCCGCCTCCCAAAAGCTGAAGTTTTCTATGGTGCTAGCGGTTGAGGGGATTGAAGCCCAGGCTTTGTGAATCTAACATAAACTCTCTATCAAACAACCTACATCCATGGCCTCTTAATCATGGACAAGTGCTAGTCTTGCAATAGGAGCATCACCCTCTACTTCTAGTAACCTTATTTTTAGCAGAGAGAAGTTCCTGCTCTGCCTGCTTCTCTGGAGTTAGCAGAGGAAGTCTGCAGAGGGTTGGCTTAGCGTTGCACACCTTTAATCCCAGCACTTGGGAGGCAGAGGCAGGTGGACCTCTGAGTTCAAGGCCAGCTTGGTCTACAGAGTGAGTTCCAGGACAGCCAGGACTACACAGAGAAACCCTGTCTCAAAAAAAAAAAAAGTCTGAGAGATCTAATACGAGGGGAGGGGATGCTGTAGAAATGGCTCAGTGATAAAGAGCACTGGCTGCTTTTCCTGGGGGGCTGTGACAAACACATACAAATGAAGAAATTTTAAATGTAACATATTAATTTGTTTTATACCTGTGTGCATGCCAGAGTGTATGTCTATATACTGGAAGCCAGACGAGGGCATCAGATCCCCTGGAGCTAGAGCTACAGATGATTATGAACCACCATGTGGGTGCTGGGAATCGAACCCCAGGTCCCCTGGCGCTCTTAACTTCTCTACATCTGGCCAGCTTTTTTTAAAAAAACGCTAATGCAGAAACTTAAGCCATTGTGTATTTTATTTGGAGTCTGGACTGCCTAGGATGTTTAACTCATAATGGTTGTATCTCTAGATTGCCAAGTGAGCGCTTTAGCAGAAAAAAAAAGATCACATAAATGGTGGGACACTTTTCTAGAACTGCAATCGGGTTAGGAGGCCCCTGGTCACTCCTGTTCCCCTCCTTTCTGTTCTCAATGCTGTCGGAGTTTGTAACTGGACAGTGCTGAAAGCCGTAGATCAGCTCTCATCTGTGTGTGTGGTGGGGAAGGCAATAGCATTATTTTTATGTGCTTGAGAAATTAAATACTGTGAAGTCCTCTATTATCCTTCCCCAAAGCACTTTCATTCCACACTTTTGAGTATTGGAGTCTTGGCTGTAAACAAGTACATGATGTACACACATACATACACACATACAGTCCAAAAACATATCCTTAAAAAAAAATGTTTAGCCGGGCGGTGGTAGCGCACGCCTTTAATCCCAGCACTCGAGAGGCAGAGCCAGGCGGATCTTTGTGAGTTCAAGTCCAGCCTGGTCTACAAAGTGAGATCCAGGACAAGCTCCAAAGCTACACAGAGAAACCCTGTCTCAAAAAAAGAAAACAAGAAAAAAAAAAGTTCAAGATAAATATGTCATGGGCAGGAGAGATGGCTCAGGGGTTAAGAGCACTGGCTGCTCTTCCAGAGGACCTGAGTTCAATTCCCAGCAACCACATACATGGTGGTTCACAACCATCTGTAATAAGATCCGGTATCCTCTTCTGTCATGCAGGCAGACATGCAGGCAGAACACTGTATACATAACAAATAAATAAATCTTTTAAAAAAAAGATAAATATGTCAAACCATTTCTAGGAGTAAATAGAACAATATTGAGAATCTTTGCAGGTGCAGTAACAGCAATCTTCCTGGTTAAAATTAATAATTAATTAATTTAAAATTTGAGGGGGAGTGAAGGAAGGGGAAGCCATGTAAATACAGAATACATATGTGCAATATTTTTAAATGAACTTTTGCTGAGGTAGCACACACCTTTAATCGCAGCACTCAGGAGGCAGAGGCAGGTGGATATATGACTTAGAGGCCAACCTGGGCTACAGAGACAGTTCCGGATACCCATGCCCTGACGGAATGTGGAGGTCAGAGGACAGCCTTCACAAGCCGGGTCTCTATGGGTTCTACTGCAATTCTCGCGTACGTCGTGTAGCCAACCTGAGGGCTTCTGGGCAACTCTTCTGTCTCCACCTTCCATCCCAACCTAGGAGCACCAGGATTACAGATCAATGCCATTGCAATAGGCTTCCTTATGTGGGTGCCTGTGAGCAAGCTCAGTTTGTCAGCTTTCCACTGTCCTTAGCTGTCTCTCAACCCATGTTCTTATAGCCAAACTATTGTTTGCCCAGGGCCCAGCAGCAGCAGGCATTCCACACAGTTCAACTCTTTACATTTACCTTGTTTCCTTGTGGTTTTGAGGATCAAACCTAATGTCTTACATGTGCTAAACACCTACTGTATCCAGGAGCTATCATCCCTCATCCAAACAATTTGAATGTATTTGAGTTATACTTCCTTGGAAAAGCCAATAAATTGGAAAGAAATTCAGTTAAGAGTAATAAAAAGGAGTATTTAAAAGACGTGAGAAAATAGTATTTCCAAGTTACTAACCCCAAAATGACTTTGAAATCTACAACAGTAAAAATAACAGCAACAATAAAAGGCCAGTCAGGAAACTGATATAATTATACTTCAAATAAAAATGCTAAGTGTGTAAGATGGCACATACCTGTAATCCCAGCATCAAGGAACTGAAACAATTCAATAAACCAGGGGGAAAAAAGAAAAGAAAAAGAAAAAAGAAACTGAGGCAAGACTATTTTGAGTGTGAGGACAGTCTAAGCCACATAGCAAGAGCCTGACCCCTAACCACAAAGGCTCTGTCAACATGAACAAGTGTCCAGTGTGACAAGGTGCGCTCCACTACAGTGAATGACCGCAGTATTCCTATGTGACGGCTCTACTTCAGTCCGCCAACCCACCAATCAGGGCAGGGCTGAGTGACTTAGCTCCTAGAGCAGTGGGTCTCCACTTTCTTAATGCTGCATGCGACCCCTTAATACAGTCCCTTGTGTTGTGGTGACCCCCAGCCATAAAATTATTTTCGTCACTACTTCATAACTGCAATTTTGCTACTGTGATGAACCAAAATGTAATTATCAGATATGCAGGATATATGACATGTGACTCCTATGCAAGGGTCATTCGACTCCCCAAAGGGGGTCACGACTCATAGGTTGAGAACCACTGTCCCAGTGGGGTGGAGGGGAACACTTTTGTCCAGACCAAATCCTGACTGCCAAAGTCAGCTTGTTAAAGCAAACCATAAAATTTTACAGCCCCTTTGGAGACCTGGCTCAGTCCAGCAATAATAAAAGCAGGTTTATAAGGCTAGTACCTGTTGGCACCTCCATCATTCTGAGTTAAGTGGCTTGGAAAGCCTCCCGCAGGGTTGATTGATCTGAGTTATCCTCAGTGGAACAGTCAAAAATAATGACAGACCAGGCAGCAAGGCTCCTGCCTTGGCTAAACCAGCCTTCATTCACTCTGGCTACAGTGCCTCCCACTCTATCAGATGGCCTTCCAAAGACAAACTTGTTCCTTAGCGCCTCGAGGGATTTTCTTTGCAGCTCTCACAGAATGGTTTGGATTTAATGAAAAGCAGATAGAGACACCCCTGCATGTTCCCTTACCAGCTAAAGCCAAACTGGGCATTTGGTTTAATTCTTCCAGACAGGAGGAAGTCGGGAAACTCACTTCCTTCCCATGTAAAGTGAAACAGAATGTGTCCATTCAAATTTGGAGTGCCCTCCGGCCTGCCTCCCCACCCTCCACCCCCTCCCCAATACACACTTCCCTTCCTCCCTCTTTTCCTTGGGTCTGTCCCTGAAAACTCTCCGGGCTCCAGAATGGGTTTCATTCCTGTCCTTTAGACATAGTCCCCTCTCGTTTCCTGTAGTGCTAGTATCTGAGTCTCCTTCGGTGTTGCCTTGGATGTCTGACCTCTTGCTCCACGCTGAGGAGGAAAGAGCTGTCCTTGCCAATCCTCAGAGGGTGGCCAAACACTCCAGGTCCTAGCTCTTGCCCTTTGGCCCTCCTCTCCCCAGTGGAGGCTGTCCTTGGGCAAGCTTTTGGGATACCACCCCCACCCCCCCCCACCCCCCACCCCGCCTAGTTGAATCTTCCTGAGGCTGGCTCTGGTGGGGCATTGCCTCCTGGCACGTCTGACCCTAACATTTCACCTGAGGGGGTCCTAATGAGAAAGGAGCCAATCTTTTGAGATGCTTTCTGTGGCAAATTACTGGATGGTGGGAACTAAGTCTCTCTGGGCATCTTCTTTTCTTTTTCTTTTTTTGGTTTTTCTAGATAGGGTTTCTCTGTGTAGCTTTGTGCCTTTCCTGGATCTCGCTCTGTAGATCAGGCTGGCCTCGAACTCACGGAGATCCGCCTGCCTCTGCCTCCTGAGTGCTGGGATTAAAGGCGTGTGCCACCACCGCCTGGCTTCTCTCTGGGCATTTTCTTTTTTTTTTAAAAAAGATTTATTTATTTATTATGTATATAGAAGAGGGCGCCAGATCTCATTACAGATGGTTATGAGCCACCATGTGGTTGCTGGGAATTGAACTCAGGACCTCTGGAAGGGCACTCGGTGCTCTTAACCTCTGAGCCATCTCTCCAGTCCCTTTCTGGGCATTTTCATCCAGGTCTTGAGTGCTGCCCTGGACAGAATGAGATGTATGGTGACAATTTTAATCTCTCAGGAATCGGAGGCAGGTGGACCTCAGTACGTTGGGGTCAAGTTGACAGCTGAAACTAATCATGACACGTAGTTTATCTACGAAATGTGAAGTGCTAGCAAACCACCAGAAATGAGAGAAAAGCCTGGAAAAGACTGTCTTTCCACATAGTCCGAACTGGACTTGAGCTCAGAACAATCTTCCTGCCTCGGCTTCCCTTGTCTCATGTATCCTAGGCTAAACTCAAACTCACCTTGTAGGGATGGATGACCTTGAATTTACGATCCTTATGGCTTCATCTCCCCAGTGCTGGCACATGCCTTTAATCCCAACAGAGACAGGGCAATCTCTATGAGTTCAAGGCCAGCCTAGTCTACGTAGCAAGTTTCAGGCCAACCAAGGCTACAGAGTGAGACCCTGTCACAAACCAAAAGAAAAAAAAATGTAATATTTTGTGTATAGGGTTTAGCCTGCATACACGTCTGCACACCAATGTAAATGGTTGGTGCCAATAGAGTCCGGGAGAGGGTATCCAGGCTCCAGGAACTGGAGTTACAGAAGGTTGTAAGCCACCAACACTACCATGTACATGCTAGGAATTGAACCTGGGTCCTCTGGAAGAGCAGCAGAGTGCTCTCAAATGCTAAGCCCCCTCTCCAGATGTCCCTTTCCTACATTTTGAGGGTGGGGGGAGTTGTTTGTATTTTTGTTTGTTTGTTTGTTTGCGCTTTGTTTTTGTTTTTTTTGGGTTGCGGGTATTTTTGTAGACCAGGCTGACCTGGAAATCAGAGATTCGCCTGCCTCTGCTGGGATTGCAGGCATGAGCCACCACTGCTGGCTTGAACTTGAAATTCTCCTCCAGGCTTTACTTCTCCAGAGCTGGGTTTGCTGGTATGTGCTCCTATGCCCTCCGTTATGTGATGCTGGGGGAGAAGCCCGGGTACATATGCTACTAGGCTAGCCCTTTACTAACTAACATTCCTGGTTCCCGTCCTGCTGGTTAGAGGTCCTGAGCAAACCAGGCCGGATGGGCTGACTAACGGTCTTGAGAGAGGGACGCTTCAGAAGGGTACCATGCATCCAGCACCCGAGCTGAGGGAAGCCAGCCCCCCAAGGCCTTTCTCTCAACACTCCCCCTGGCTCTGCAGCCGTTCTCAGGATGAAGTCACACCTCCGCCACCCCACCCAACCCACACCACCAACTTTTCAGCACTTTCCCTTTCTACCAGGCCAAGCTTTAGACCGAATGGCCCTCCAGATGCAATGTCATATTCAGCTAACAACTCTCAGGGTTGGTGTTGCAGAGGGCCCAAGGACCTTGGAAACAAGTGGAACCGACTTGCACTCTGGACAATGCAGCTTAGACAAGTTGCATCACAGCTCTGGTTGTTTTTTCTTTTACTCTCTGAAAGGAGGATTTTGTTGTCTGGGGTTGTAGCTCAGTGGTTAATACCGTCTCGCCATAAAATTAAATAAAAGTTTTATATCCAGCCGAGGCTAGAGATGGGTAGCTTTTATGATAGATTATGGAAGATCGACAGGGGGTGGCAATCATTAACCCGTGATCGAGATTAAGTCGGCCCGGTTCACTGTTCTAAGGGCTCACAATGTTTCTTACTCATCACTCATTTGATCCCCCAATCCATACTGGCTGGCCTCTCTGTCCTGGGCACAGTGCTGGACACTGAGTCCTGGAGACCTGGACCTAGGTGCCTCCCATATGTGAGCTGAAGTTTCTAGCACAGGACATTTGACTGGACCCCTTAGTGCCGTAATGGGCTGTAAATCAAGTGAAAAGGACGGGAGTGTCTGCTTTCAGCAGATAAAGGTGGCTAGTAAACAGACTTGCTGCTGGGGCTCCCGCAGAGCCCAAGTCCTAAAGAGCCAGTAATTAGAGAAACAAAGCCCTGGGGGAGGGGCCGCTTATCTCTCCAACTCCAGCAAACAGGCATCTGGCACCCCTAGTAAAAGAGAACCCGGGGCCTTCCAGTCTCTGGGGCACGTGGGGCTGGGCTGGCCTTCTGCGCCGGGGCTGTGTAATTAGCATCAGGACCAGGTCTCTGTCTGTGACCACTTCTATCAACGTCTGTCCGGATGGTGGGCACAGACTGTCATTTGAGGAAAAGGCAGGGCTATTACTTCCAAATAAACGAGGAAGAAGCCCTCCCTCTCATTCCCGTGCCCACTTTGTCAATCCCAGATGAAAGAGGGCAATACTTGGCGCTCTCCTAGGAGACCCGTGCGTAGTGCCGTGGTGACAAATGGCAGGACACAATCTTCGGAAGCCATCGAACACACAGCACTTGGAATCGTCATGGAAACTGTTGTCTATGGGTGGCCCTGATACCCCCCTACTCTAATGCCCATCAAGGAGGCGGTGCTTACGAGGGTGGAGAACACAGGAACATCTCTGTACCGTTTCGTTGCAAATTTTGTTGCAAACCTGAAACTGTTCTTTTTTTTCCTTTCTTTTTCTTTTTCTTTTTTCTTTTTCTTTCTTTCTTTTTTTTTTCTTTGAGCTGAGGATTGAACCCAGGGCCTTGTGCTTTCTAGGCAAGCGCTCTCCCACTGAGCTAAATCCCCAACCCTGAAACTGTTCAATTTGTGAGATGGCTCAACCAGTACTAATGCTTGCCACCAAACTGAACGCCATAAATTCAATCCCTGGGACCCCTGAGGCTGAAGGAGAGCACCAACTCTTGCAAATTGTCCTCTGACCTCCATGTGCGGGGGCATGCATGGGCACGTGCATACATAGAGTAAATAAATGTTATTTTAAAACGAACGGGCAACCTTCCAAAGCCCGTCCTAATAGCACAGGCCTGGAATCCTAGCAACTAAGGAGAGTGAGAATCCTAAGTGCAAGGCCAGCCTGGACACTTTACCTTTTTTTTTTTTTTTGGGGGGGGGTCATTTTTTTGAAACAGGATCTTCCTATGTAGCCCCTAGAACTTGCCTTGTAGACCCGTCTAGCCTCAAACACCCAGAGATCCACCTGCCTCTGCTTCCCAGTACAGAGATTAAAGAAAGGCATGTGCCACCATATCTAGTCCCCACTAGGCAGGGGTTTCCCTGTGTAGCCTTCACTGTCCTGAAACTAATTTTGTAGATCAGGCTGGCCTCGAACTCACAGAGATCCTCTTGCCTCTGCCTCAAAGCTTACCACACCACCTCCCAGCTACCATCTATTAAATTTTATAGGGATGAGTGTTTTGACTCCATGTACCATAGGTGCACCACATGTGTGTCAGTGCCCATGGGGTTTAAAAGAAGACACTGGATCCCCTGAAACTGTTGCTATGGGTGGTTGCGAGCCGCCACGCGCATGCTGTGAACCAAATCCAGGGCTTGATGCAAGAGGAAAAAAAAAAAAAAAAAAAAAAAGCTCTTAACCACGGCTCTATCTCCAACAATCCTGGACAATTTAGTAAACTCCACTCTCCAAATGGTTACGAGCACTGGCTGCGCTCCCAGAGGTTCCAAGTTCAATCCCTACCATGACAGTTTACACGGTCTGTAACTCCAGTCCCAGGGAATCTCCTCCAGTACTGGAGTAAATAATGTTTCGGACCCTCCAGGGGAGGAGGATCTGTCCCCCACGGTCACTGAACAAATGCCCACTTCCGAAAGTCCAGACCAGCTGGAGGCAACTCTCCAAAGCCAGGACGGTTTCTGCATATTCTAGAGACCAGAGCACCTGCCGTGACCCTTAGCACACTTTCCTTACATGACAATGAATCAAGGCCGGGGAAGCTCCAGGGTGTGTTGTTGTTTTGTGCAGTGATTCATCCAAAGTCTACGGGAAGTGGTCCGCTCCGTGCAGACACTCTAGTAAACAACATTTGCATCACAGATTAGATTGCTGTTTTCAAAACCCAGCTCATTAAAGGTTTATGTTTTCTGCCAATGATTTACGGACTTGACGCGAATCTAAACAGGGTCAGACAAAGAGTTAAAAGTATGTCAGTAGGTGAAAAAAAAAAAAATGAAACCAGAAAACCTCAAAGCCAAAGTCTTTGATTTCTAAGTTCTAAAACCCAGAGCACACCTTAAGGTTCCAGCACTTGGCGGGCAGAGGCAGACAGTTCAAGGCCAGCCTGGTCTCCAGGGCGAATTCTAGGAGAGCCAGGGCTACACAGATACAGATATACCCTGTCTCAAAAGAGTCAAAACAACAACAACAATAAACCCCCTGTGAGATAAGGCAGACAAAGCCTTTCCTAACGTGCTCCTCAGAAAGCGATTGTGTGATTGTTTGCCTGTCTAAGAAGAGGAACGAACTTGAGAGGCTCTTGCGGATGTTGGAAAAGGAAAAGGAAGTTTGGAGTGTTAAAACGCAGAATTAGTCATTGAAATTCTGAAATTCTGACTGCCGCCGCCGCCGTAGTGCGCTCCTATCATTTTAGCATTGAAGAGGTGGAGTCAGGAAGATCCAGAGCTGGAGGCTAGTCTGACCTACATAGGAAGTTCCAAACCTACCCGAGCTCCAGAGAACGTGTCGTATACACAAAAACTGTAGGAGTGGAGGGCGGGTACAGCTCCGTTGGTAAAGTGCTTGCCCGACATGCACAAAGCCTGGGTTCAATCATCAGTACTCCATAAAAACGGGCATGATGGTGCACCCCCATAATGCTAGCACTTGGGAGGGGAAGACAAAAGAAGTCTAAGGTCACCTATACCTGTGCAGAGAGTTCGATGCCAGCCTAACACGAGATTCTGTCTCAATAAAACAATCTACAATTATTATATAAGTATTTAAAAAAAGTCTGAGAGTTGACATAAACACAAAGCTTCAGCTGAGGGGTGTAAGAAATAGGGTATCGGTACTCTTAATTTAAACCCTTTGCTAAAAAGCGGGAATGGCGGGTGTGGAGCTTGGCTACAGAGTGCTTGTTTAATGTGCCATATATCTCTCCAGCTTGCCTTTAGCCTTGTTTATAATGCTGGCCCCAAATGGTGTGTGTGTACACGTGTGTGTGTGTGTGTGTGTGTGTGTGTGTGTGTGTGTGTGTGTGTGTATGTGTGTAGGGGGTCTTATTCAGCCTGAGCTGACCAGAACCCTCTAAACCACCCAGGCTGCCCTGGCCTTGATCTATCTGATTTAGCCTGTGTTTGGAGTACAGGTGTACGCTACCTCACCCAGCTTGGGTTTTTTGTTGTTGTATTTTCATTTACGTGTGTGTGTCTGTCTGGGGGATGCCATGGTAGGTCAGAAAAGTGCTAACTCAGGTCTTTAGAAGAGCAGCGAGTGCTGTTCATCCCTAAGACATCTCTCCATCCCTTTTTGGTCTCCTTGGTTTGGGTTTTGGTGTTTTGAGACAGGGTGTCTCATGGAGCCCAGGCGGAGACTTCTGACTCCCTGTGTAGCTGAGGATCACCTGAAACTCCTCGGTCTCCTGTCTCTGCCACTTTAAGTGCTGGGATTACACAGGGTATGCCATACTCCCTATTTTATGTGGTGGTGGAGATTGAACCTAGAACTTCATGCCTGCTGAGTAAACACCCTCCAACTGAGCTACATCCCCAGCCCAGTGAGTTGTTTTTAATCTTCGTGGTCCCCTCTGTCCCCTACCTCTCCTGGAATACCAGTTCGGATCCCCAACTTTGTCACCTTGGCTAGTGAGTAATTCAGGGTCAGGCAAGTGTGAGTAAGTGTGGCTGGTGTTTCCCTTGCACACACAGACCTACATCTCCACAGTTTGCAGCCCAAGCCTCAGAGTGCTACAGCATTCGCATGGTGGCATGACATATTTCTCTCATCACTATGGCATGAAGGAAGGAGCTCTAGCTTGTGTGACTTTCTATAGCACTACAGCTTTTAGACGGTTTCTAGAACCTTCTGTGAAATTGACTTCATGCAGCCAGTCAGTCTGAGTTCCGTCAACCTGTTTCTCTTTCTCTCTATCTTTGCTCCTTCTCTTGACTTATCCAGATGTTAGACAATACCAGTCACCACTCAGCAGCATCAAGGGGAAATGGTGAATGAAATACAGACCACTGAGGTTAATGGCATGCTCCCCCTTGTAACTGCCTAGAGACGCCATCAAACTCTTCTAGTAACTTCTTGATCTGAACAGGTCACTCTTTCCTTCTAAGTTCGTGGAATCCTTTGGGAAAGGTTTCCAACAGAGAGGGTGCTCTGTTGACTTTATAAGCATGTGCTGGGGCCACGGGGGGGGGGGGGGGGGGGGGGCGGCGGGGCCGGGGGCGGGGGACGATGCTGAGAAGTTCTGAGACAGACCACTGCACTCTGGTGGGTTACCTGTGGCTACCTCTGCACTCTGGTGGGTTACCTGTGGCTACCACTGCACTCTGGTGGGTTACCTGTGGCTACCACTGCACTCTGGTGGGTTACCTGTGGCTACTAATAGCTGTCCTGGGGTTGCAATGGGATTTTGATTGACAGCAGGGATGCCGAGGTGAAATAATCATAAGCCCACAAACGCATTGGTAGCCACACTGAAAGTGTGGTCAACTTTTCTATAGTAATCAGAGAATGTTAGTTAGATAAGTGGTGTGACCAGTAGACTCCTGGCAAACATAAAG
The DNA here is from genome assembly GCF_049852395.1 of Peromyscus maniculatus bairdii. Classification (NCBI taxonomy): domain Eukaryota; kingdom Metazoa; phylum Chordata; class Mammalia; order Rodentia; family Cricetidae; genus Peromyscus; species Peromyscus maniculatus. The sequence goes on from NC_134870.1 coordinate 57,630,759, forward strand.
CGTGCTCCAGGATGACAAAGATCAACTAGGGACACTATCTAACACAAGTGAATTGAGACTGTGTGTTTTCAGCAGGTGTGAGGAGCAGATAGCCCCGGTACCGCTGCCTAACAGTGAGGTAATGTATAGATACCGGTGGAATTCAGGCGGTGCCATGGGAAACACTGTTCTTGGTACTCATGTGCCTGCCTTTTACCGAGACTTGAAAGGACCAGCAATGACGTCATCCAATGGGAGCTGCAGGATTCCCAGTCCAAACCTTGGACGGTGGAATCCAATCAGATGCAAAGTCTCATTTTCAGACTGTGAGCATTTTAGACAAGGTGTACCTTATACAATGTTTCCTTTCGAGTTTGACCTGATTGGTTGGTGAGTGGAATACCCTGGGACTCTGTTTGCCAGTGGTGAGTGTGAAGGGAGAAGCAAGTTAGAGTTGAACTTTTTTTTTTCTTTCTGTGACCTCTGAGCTGTAGTTTAAGGTGGAAAAAACAAAAAAAACAGAACAAAAGAACAACAACAAAACATGTTTCTATTATACCGCCCAGTAGTTCCTGTTTGTAACTGTTATATGGACCATGCATCTATCACATGGCTAAATCATAGTGGCACATTCCTTTAATCTCAAACGGTGGGGAGGAAAAGGCAGGTAGAGTTTTGTGAGTTCAGAGCCAGCCTGGTCTACTCAGAGAGTTCCAGGACAGCCAGGGTTACAAAAAGAGCTCCTGTCTTAGGGAGAACAAAGGAATCCGTGGCTGATTTGTAGAACTGAATTATATTGTAAAATAAAATAAAAATAATAAAAAAAAAAATGAAAAAAAAGAGCCCCTGTCTCAAACAACAAATAGAAACCACCACAACAAATAAGACGCCTCTCTTATATGGCCCTTTCAGGAAATGTAAAGCAGATGAGCAATGTATTAAGAGGAACACGTTCTTTCGTTTTTATTTGTGTGTGGGGGGGGGTTGATTTGTTTTGTTTGCTTTTTGTTAGTTAGTTTATTTGTTTGTTTTTGGTCCTTCAAGACAGGGTTTCACTGTGTAGCCCTGGCTGTCCAGGAACTCATTCTGTAGATAACGCTGGCCTCAAACTCAGAGATCTTCCTGCCTCTGCCTCTGCCCCCCAAGTGCTGGGATTGAAGGTGTGTGCTATCACAGTCCGGCAGGGACATACCTTTTCTGGCAGGTTGACAAATATAAAAAGAAGATGATAGCAGTGTGGCTGAGACATTTGGAGGTATTTTCATTTACTGTTGTCAGTGAAAGGACCAAGCAGATGCCATAACAGGCATCTCTTCTCTCAGAGATCAGGCCTCAATTTCAGTTTCCTGAGACTGAGCAAGCAGTTGTTGGGAGGGCCATGAACAAAAGACAATTCATCACTGATGCCCCTGCCAGCAGGGACAGGGAGATAGGACACACCAAGCCTGGGCTACTGAGCCAGCTCCCACAGTCAATATGTGCTGGGCCAGCCAGCCTCCACAGCAGCTCAAGGACAAAGCCTGGGACTAGTCCAGGCCTGCCCAAAAATGGATAACTGTAGCCCTGACAAACTCCCAACTAACCCTAGCCAGTTAAAAGTTACTAAGATGATTGCCACTTGCATAAACCAAACCATAGTCTGTTCCTATGCAGTCTGTAGACCCCAAGACCTCCCCTTGGCAAACCCCTATAAAAACCCTGCCCCATTGCTACTCCAAGTCTCCCCTGCTCTGATGCTGTATCAGATGGATGGAGAGGCCCGAGTTAATTCACAACAATAAAAAGACTCTTCGCTTTTGCATTGGCTTTGGTCCCTGATGGTCTTTGAGGGACTCTGGGTACAACAGTCAGGAATACAGAGGACATAGCTTTTCTGGAGGGGCTTTAGACTATATTTCAAATAGCTTCCCTCTGGCCAGTCAAAGAAATACTTGCATGGGCAACTTTAACACTACAGAAGAAAATATTGGTAGGAAATAATGGACGAGATACACATTTTTTTAAGATTTTTTTTTCAAATTTGTGTGTGTGTGTGTATGTGTGTGTGTGTGTGTGTGTGTGTGTGTGTGTGTGTGTGTGTGTGTGTGTACATATGCACAAAGATGCCTGCAGAGGCCAGAAGAGGGTGTTGGTTCTGTGGAGCTGTCTGGTAAGGGTTCTAGGAACTGAATTCCCATCCCCTGCAGGAGCAGCAAGGGTCCTCACTGCTCAGCCCTCTCTCCAGGGCTTGAAGATGCTTTTCATGAGTTTGATGACGTCAGATTTGCTCAGAATAACACCAAAGCTGAACCTAACAAAAAAAGAAAGACACAAGCAAGAGACGGTGGTACTTGTGTACGGGATCCCATCACTTGGGAAGTGGGAACAGGAGGACCAAGAGTTCAAGGTCAACTCCCCTTACACAGTGAATCTGACACCATACCAGTCAAAAATACTATATTTGGGACTAAGGAGATGGCTCAGCAGGACTAAATACTGGCTGCACAGGCATGGGGTTTAGATCCCCAAAACCCATGCAAAAAGTCAGGCATGCAGGCACATGCATGTAATCCCAGCACTAGGGGATAGAAACAGAGTTCCGGGAACTGCCTGCCCAGCCATTGTGCTATTTAATGAGGTCTGGACTCAGTGAGAGACCCTGTCTCAAAAAGCAAAGTGGAGGAGGCCAGATGGAGGAAGGCACTGAACTCTGAGCTCTGTCTTCTACACATACACCTAGGTGCATGCACCCACACATACACCACACACTCATACTCACACTCAAAATGGAACTTTATGTATTGTTATTTATTATTATTGCACTGGCTGGTTTTGTGTGTCAACTTGACACAAGCTAGAGTCATCAGAGGGGAAGGAGCCTCAGTTGAGGAAATGCCTCCATGAGATCCAGCTGTAAGGCATTTTCCTAATTAGTGATTAGTTAAGGAGGGCCCAACCCATGGTGGGTGGTGCCATCCCTGGGCTGGTGCTCCTGGGTTCCATAAGAAAGCAGGCTAAGCAAGCCATGAGGAGCAAGTCAGTAAGCAGCACCCCTCCGTGGCCTCTGCATCAGCTCCTGCCTCCAGGTTCCTGCCCTGGTTGAGTTTCTGTCCTGACTTCCACTGATGATGCACTGTGAGGTGGAAGTGTAAGCCAAATAAACCCTTTCCTCCCCAACTTGTTTTTTTTTTTTTTTTTTTTTTTTTTTTTTGGTCATGGTATTTTGTAGCAACATAGAAACCCTAAGACAATTTGTTGTTGTTGTTATTTGTGTGTGTGGATGTTTTGCCTACAACTATGTCTGTGTACCACAGACAGGCCTAGAACCCACAGAGGCCAGAAGAATAGTCCGATCCACTGGGACTAGAGTTATATATAGACAGTTGTGAGCTGCCATGTAGGTGCTGGGAACCAAACCCAGATCCTTTGGAAGAGCAACTAGAACTCTTAACAAATGAGACATCTCTCCACACCCTATATTTTGTTGTTGTTGTTATTTAAAAGGGTCTTGATCTTGCTATGTATCTCTGGCTGGCCTGGAACTCCTTGTGTAGACCAGGCTGATCTCAAACATGGAGTAATCCTCCTGTCTTTGCTTTCTGACTGAGTGCTGTCACACTCAGCAACACAGTTTTAAAGATGACGAGGAGAGGAGAAAATCCTTGTTCCCAAGGTCTATCAGGATGGTACCCATACTGTAAAATCTATGCAAGTTTTTCCCTCCATACTCCTGAGTTATAGCCATTCTATGACGGGAGAGGAGAGTGAGGCAATTCATTTGTCAGTTAAGAGAGGGAAAACCTAGGCAGAGTGGCCTATGCCTGTAATCTATCATACAGGAAGTGAGGGCAGGAAGACCAAGTGTTCAAGGCCATCCTCCGCTACATAGCGAGTTGGAAATCATTCTGGGTTCTGTGAGAAACTGTTTCAACAAACCAAACCAAACCAAACAAAACAAAACAAAACAAAAAACAAATGAACAGCCCAGCAGTGGCGATGCATGCCTTTAATCCCAGCACTCAGGAGGCAGAGGCAGGTGGATCTCCGTGAGTCGAGGCCAGTCTAGTTTAGAGAGCCAGTTCCAGGACAGTCCAGGCTGTGAAGAGAAACCTTGTCTTGAAAAAACAAAAACAAAATTAGAAAAGGGCCATATGGACATATCCCCATGTACTTTTAACTTACTAATTTTTCAGTTAGTGATTTGTTTTTGTTTTTGAGGTAAGAATGTGTTGAACCCAGTATCTCCCTTTAAGCTGAGCATTCTACATTTGAAATACATCCCTAGCTCCTTTACAAAGATATATATATATTTGGAAACAGGGTTTCCAAATATGTGTAGCCCTGGCTGTCCTCAAACTCACAAAGATCTGCCTGCCTCTGCCTCCTGGGTGCTGGGATTAAAAGTATGTACTGCCACAACCTGGCTAAGACATAAATATTTATTTTCTGTAAGTATTACTGAGGACATCTTTGGCATGCTATACCATTTAAATTTTTAAATTTTTAATTATTTGTTTTCATTTATGTGTGTGTGCCCGCATGAATGTATGTGCGTCAGGTGTGTGCAGGTGCCCTGGAGATCAGAAAGGGTCTTGGGATGCCCTGGAACTGGAGTCACAGGTGAATGGGAGCTGCCTGACATGGGAGCTGGAAGCCCCACTTAGGTCCTTCTGAAGAGCCGCAAACGCCCTTACAGACTGAGCCGTCTCTCCAGCCCCTCACCCCACCATCTAAAGATACCAAGAATTACTCACTTGTATTCTTCTTTCCCTCTCTTTTGAGACGGGTTTTCTTTCTGTAGCCCAGGCTGGCCTGTATTTCTCAGCAGTTACCGAGCCTCAGTCTGCAGCGTGCTAAGATTATGGGCACAAGCCACCCTGCCCTGTGTAATTCACCTCCTTGAATGATTAATACTTAATTAATTAATACTGAATTAATTAATACTTAATTAATAATACTGAATTAATACTTAATTAATGATTAATAATTAATACTTAATTAATACTTAACTATTGGCTGTTCTCCTTGACAGGGAATCCTCCAGTGCTGGGATTAGAGGCATGTACCGCTACGCTCAATCTTAATTTTCTTTCAGCTCTGTTGCAGGCATAATTGACAACTGGGACTCACGAGCCAGCACCGTGCCTCAGCTGGTAAGGACGTTTCCTGCCAAGGCTGAGGGCCCGAGTTTGGTTCCAGAGACCCACACAGTAGAATGGGAGAACTGACCCCTGCAAAAGATGTTCTCTGACCTCCATGTACACAGTAGACGGGTACACACACACACACACACACACACACGCACACGCACACGCACACGCACACGCACACGCGCACGCACGCACGCACGCACGCACGCACACACACACACACACACACACACAAATAAATAAATAGCCTAAAAATATTTTTAAAACATCCAGACATATTCAAGGTGTTCAGGTGATGATTTAGGATGTATATTTTGTAACGAAAACTGCATCTGTGGCCTCGTGTCTGTATTCCTAACACACCAGAGGTGGAAGTAGAAGGATCAGAAGTTCATCCTCAGCCACATAGTGAGTTGGAGGCCAGCATGGCGTACTTGAGAACTTGTCACCCTCCCCTTACCAAAGAAAGACTAAAACAAAAACAAAATGTCCAATGTTACTACAGCAGTTACCACACCCCGTCACCACACTAGCCACCGTCACCTCTCTCCTAGAGGATCACAGGTGGACAGTGGGGAGGCTTTAGCTTTAGGCCCCGGAGCAGTAGATCACCACAACTTCCTCAATCTTAAGTTATGTTTTTGCCCAATGTCCCCTCCTTTACCTCACAAACCTGGCCCCTGGACACACTGTTCTACCCTGTACTTGTACCACTCCACAAGATAGAGAAGCGTAATGTCCCTCAGCCACGTCCATGCTTACTGAATCTCAATTTTACCTCACTTTGGTTTTTCAAGACAGGGTTTTCTCTGTGTAGTCCTCCTGGTTGTCCTGGAACTCACTCTGTAGACCAGGCTGGCCTTGAACTCACAGATCTGCCTGCCTCTGTGTTGAGTGCTGGGATTAAAGGTGTGGAACACCACCACCTGGCCCAACTTTACCTCAGTTTTAAGAGTTATGTAGCAGTGCTGGAGAGAGAGAGCACAGTGATTAAGAGTACAGGCTGCTCTTCCAGAGGACCCAGGTTCAATTCCCAGGACCCACATGGCAACTCACAACTATCTGTAACTCCTGTTCCAGAGAATACGACACCCTCACATAGACATACATGCAGGCAAAATACCAATCTACATAAAATAAAAGTAAATAAATGAGAGAGAGAGAGAGTGAGTTGTGTAGCCACAGTGCATGAGCAGAGCAGTGCATACCTTTAATCCCAGCACTCAACACAGAAAGCAGAGACAAGTGGACCTTTCTGCATTTGAGGCCAGCCTGATCTACAGACGGAGTTCCAGGTCAGCCAGAGCTAAATAGCGAGACCCTGTCTCATGGAAGGAAAAAATAAAAAAGAGTTATGTAGTCAGTGATGGTTTTCTTACCTGGTGAAATTGCAATAAAACGTACAGGGTTGTAGGGTGACCGTGACATTACATAGGATGTGAAAAGACTTGATTTCCTTGACATGGCAGATCTACCTGGCCTGTATGATCTTAAGTTATCCTGGAGTCAATATATAAAGAGTGGAACCAGGAGACAACAAAGAGCAACACCTTGCGACTCAAGTACAAAAAACAAAGCTCCACCTAAAAATAGCACATCCTTGAGGTTCCCCTCCCACTGGAGAGTGACGTCAGGGGTCACAAACCACAGACTCCAAGAATCCTCTCGAGGTAGGGGAACTGATGAAGGGCCGGAGTGGCTTTCAGAAGACAGGTGTTGGCCTGGGTTCCTGAGAAGTGCGCTCCAGAATCAAAGGTCCTTGCCATCAGATTGGGGGCATTCGGAGTGGTGTGTGTGCAGCTGGAGACGGCAAAGCTCCTTACAGATGGCACGCTGTGGCACCGGAAATACTTGATATGCCGTGTATGTATTTAGGCCACAGCATCATAGTGAAAAAAGAAAACGGGGTCTAAACAGAGAAGTCATGGGGACAGCGTATTTAATCCTATTTACTTGTCCTAAAGTCAAGTTACACTTTCAGGGGGAAGGTGGTTTTCACTCTTCCTCTTTAACGAGAAGGGATATCCAAGGTACTAAGAATAGAGCGCTTCCTCTTTTTTGCTAGACCTTGCCTAATTAAGCTCTGAAGTTACACAAACATTCCAAGGCTTCCCACATGCCACTCTTCTGTTTATAATTTCTCATGACTTTAGCTAGGAATATTAATTTCTTTAAGATTATTTATAAGCTTCTGAGAAAGTATGGTAGTATAGATTGTTTCCTGTTTTCATTAGCAGTATTATTTAATTCAGGAATTGAGGCTTATTCTTGACGGACCTGGTGACACGTGGCTTTAATCCCAGCCCTCCTGAGGAAGAGGTAGGTGGGCCTCTGAGTTACATGCCAGCCCGGCCTACTTAGCAAGTCCCAGGACAGCCAGAACTACATAGAAAAATCCGGCTTCAAAAAACAAACGAACAGCCGGGCGGTGGTGGCGCACGCCTTTAATCCCAGCACTCGGGAGGCAGAGCCAGGCGGATCTCTGTGAGTTCGAGGCCAGCCTGGGCTACCAAGTGAGCTCCAGGAAAGGCGCAAAGCTATGCAGAGAAACCCTGTCTCGAAAAACCAAAAAAAAAAAAAAAAAAAAAAAAAAAAAAAAAAAAAAAAAAAACAAACGAACAAACAAAAAGACTCATTTTCTTACATAGCTGTTTCCATTTGCCTAGTGACTAAGCTGTTATGTAACAGCTTCTTGCTAAATTGAAACATTCTATCCAGGAGGGTAACACTTGAAACAGGAAGATAAATAACTCAAAAAAAAAAAATCTTTAGGAAGTCCCTGAAACTGACCATATTCACTAGGCCCCTCCCTGCAGAGTTAGCTATAAAATCTGGGGGTCCCTCCTACAGGAGTGGAGTAAAGCAACAAAGAAGACTCTAGCCAAGCCAAGCTGTGAAGAAGACTCAGAAAAGCCAAGCCACAAAGAATTCTGACTCAGACCAGGCCAGCTGCCTGGAAGAAGCTGAAACTCGCCAAGTGGCCTGAAGAGGTTTAGACCAGAGTTGTTTAGAAAGGGCACTCTCCAACCTGTTGAGCTGCCTTCAGGCTGTGTAGTGTGCTCCAAGTTCCCAACTTTTTGTGAGCAGTCTTCCATGCGGGGGTCCACCTTGGCAAGGTATCTGCCTTTGAGTCATTTCTGCTTATGTGAATAACCCTTCACTCATATTCCTGTAAGTAAACCTCAGTAAAACTCATTGGTTCAGCCTGGCAGTGATGATGCATGCTTTTAATCCCAGCACTTGGGAAGCAGAGGAAGGTGGATCTCTTGAGTCTGAGGCCAGCCTGGTCTACACAGCAGGTTCTAAGACAGCCAGGACTACACAGTGAAACCCTGTCTGGAAAAACCAACCAACCAAGCAAACAAAAATAGTCATTGGTTCACCAAGTTGGACTTTGGTGGGATCTGTACTTTGGTCTGTTGTGGGCTCCTTATCTGGGGTGAGAAGACCTGTGGGTTACTTCTCCCCAGGAAAAGTTTTGTCAAACGACGTATGCACGCCTGGGTATGTGTGTATGTGTCAGTCTGTCTGTTTATGCGGGTGTACAGAGTGATCTTGGACATTGTGTCCAAATCTCTACACAGAGCTATGACAATGTCCCAGAATCTAATCAGATACCATTTATGACTGAAGTTATATTGTCTTCAAAGTCTCAAGTTTATAAAAAATAAATTCAGGTGACATGGAGAATTTATTTACTTAAAGATCCAAATAAATAAATAAAGTCAAGAGACCCACCAGGTAGGAACTATCGATGCCTGTGGGTGGAGGAGTATAATGTCCTCAGTCACAGTAGACTACAGGAGCCACAGTTTATGAAGTGGTTGTTCTAGGCTACAAATAAAGGACAGATATTTTATTGGGGTGTCTAACTTGAAAAATAGGAGCATTCTAGTCTCTAAACTTACATGATGATATCATGTTTGTGCAGTTTGAAGCAAAGATTGCATTTGTTTCTTTTTCTTTTCTTTTCTTTCTTTCTTTTTTCTTTTTTTTCTTTTTCTTTTTTTTTTTTTTTTCTTTTTCTTTTTTGAGAGAGAGAGTTTCTCTATGTAACAGCCCTGGCTGTCATGGATCACACTCTATAGACCAGGCTGGCCTTGAACTCACAGAGATCCACCTGCTCTGCCTCCTGAATGCTGGGATTAAAGGTGTGCAGCACTACCACTGCCTGGCTGAGAAGAGTTTTCTTAGTCCAGGCTGGCCTACAACTCACTATGAAGCTCAGGAAGGTCTAGAACTCATGATCTTCCCACTGAATGCTAGGCTTTGTACCACAACTAGCTGAGTTTTATGCCTCTAAGGGGAGTAATGTGAGGTTTCCAGTCATATTTACTCTCAGATGATGTCATGGATATTTGATATTACCAATATCTGTAATGAACACAGTTAGCACTTTTTGTTTACCTATTCACTTAATGACCATTAAGTGAAGTCACCTTGTTATGCAATGTTAAGGCACCAGTCAACAGCCCTGTTCCTGTGGTCTAACTAGAAATTTGTGTGAGTTGATTCATGCCTCCTTTTAGTTGTCTCCCCCTTCCTGCAACCGCCTTGGCTTCGGCTAACTAACTATAAACTTCACTTTTTCAGTTCCCATGTATAAGAACATAGGGTACCTGCTTCTCTGGGCCTGGCTTATTTCACTTTACACGATGTCCCCTATATTCATCTGTCTTGTAACAAATGATGAGTTTCCTTTTTATATCTTACTTTTAAGGCTGAATAGTATCCCATTAATGAGTTTCCCTTTTATATCTTACTTTTAAGGCTGAATAGTATCCTATTGTGTGTGTGTGCAGGTATTTCATGTCCTTAAAAATGTTTTACCTCAGGTGGTGGTAGCACTGCACACCTTTAATTGCAGCACTCAAGAGGTAGAGGCAGACAGATCTCTGTGAGTTCAAGGCCAACCTGGTCTACAGAGAAAGTTCCAGGACAGCCGAGACTAAGAAACCCTGTCTCAAAAAGAAAAAAATATTATTACACATTTATTCATTATTTTAAAATAAACTTTAAATAAAATAATATTATTGTTTAATATTTATTTATTATTATTTCACATTTATTGTGCAAGTGTGGTGAGAGCACTACCGCACATGTGTGGAGGTCAGAGGACAACTTCCTGGAGTCTTCACCTTCCACTTGTTGAGGGAAGGTCTCTTGCTGTGCTGTGTTCTCCAGGCTACCTGGCTTGACAACCTCTGGGCAATTCCTCTTTCTCCACCTCTCCTGTCACTACAGACCCGCTGGGATTCCAGATGTGTGTAGCTGCATTAGGCTATTGATTGATTGATTGATTGATTGATTGACTGATTGATTTGTAATGGGGGTTCCAGGAATTGAACTGGGATTGTCAAGCTTGGGCAACTGGCTCCTCTACTTTCGGAGTCATCTCCCCAGCACCTCTTTTCTTTTCTTTCTCCACCCCCCGCCCCCACAGGGTTTCTCTGTGTAGCATTTAGAGCCTGTCCTGGAACTCACTCCATAGACCAGGCTGGTACTGAACTCACAGAGATTCACTTGCCTCTGCCTCCCAAGTGCTGGGATTAAAGGTGTGCACCGCCACCACTTGGCTGGAAATCTGGATTTATATTACTCTATGTGGTTAATATTTAAGAAAATTTAGGGTTAGAGAACTACTCTATATGGTTAGTATTTAAGAAAATTTGGGGTTAGATAGTTGGCTCAGCAGTTAAGAGTGCTTGTTGCTCTTACTGGGGATCCCAGGTGGGTACTCCCAGGTACCTGAGGCCCCTCTTCTGCCCTTCTTGGGCACCAGCTCACACGTGGAACATACATGCATGCAGGCAAAATACCCATACACATAAAATAACAAAATAAATTAATCTAAAAAGAATTTTAAATAGAAGTGAAAGAAGAAAAAACTTAAGCCTATTCAAGGAGTAGAGCTGTATGTGGTCCTGTTGTGCCCAGATCACAACCCCCAGAGAGACCACCGAAGATGAGCTTACCAGAATGCAATAGCAAGGCTTTATTGGGGAGCAACACAAGCCTAGGCAGGGACCCTGTCAAGCACATCCAACACAGTGGAGGCTGGAGGAGGTGCCCGCCCCTCTGCAAGCTCAGTTTTTAAAGGCAAAAACCACCAGGTGACATCAGTTAGGGGCGCTAGTACTGGTACAATTCTGATTGACTCAATTCTAGGGAGTTTCCAGAAACGTTATCTTCATCTTACTTCTAGGTGGGTGGTTGGTTGTCAGCATTTCTCATTGGCTGCCCACGGGTTGGGACATTCCATGGTTAAACAGTCACTACCAGATGGTTAACTTAATACCAGCAGGTTGTGAGAATTTGAAACTCAGGCCTATTTCAAACTGGGGTTAGGAGCTTGCTTAAAATGGAGGTACTTTGGTTCTTCAGTCCTACCTACTGGGGAGGCTGAGACAGGAGCATTCTTTGAGAGCACAAGTTTAAGGATACAACAAGTGTCCATCTCAAAAAAAAAGCAGGGGAGGGGAGGGCACTGGTTACTCGACTCTGGTCTTTAGGAAGAGCAGCTAGTGCTCTTAACCGTTCGGCCATCTTTCCAGACCTAAATCATGCCTAATTTTAATTTGGAGTTACTAGGGCAATTCTTCCAACTCCTTGTGCCCCTTTGCAGACTGTCTAATTCCTCAGACATAAAAGTAAACTAAACAAGCTGGGCAGTGGTGGTGTACTCCTTTAATCCCAGCGCTCGGGAGGCAGAGGCAGACCCAGACAAATCCCAGTGAGTTTGAGGCCAGCCTGGTCTACAGAGTGAGTTCCAGGACAGAAAGAACTGCTACACAGAGAAACCTTGTCTCACAAAACAAATCAAAAACAAAAACAAAACAAAACAAACAAACAAAAAACAACCAGTAAACTAACCAGTGAGTCAGAACAGGAGTTCGAGATCGAGCTAAAAGGCATTTAATTCCCACTGTACGACCAAATGGAATTGTCTAAAATCCCGCTCATTTGAAAGGTGCTTCCACCATATGACCACAGCTCTGGGCTCCCCTTACCCTCCCAGAGTGCTCATCCACAGAAGTATCTCACAGTAAACAGCTTACTAGTTCATTTCTTTACCTTATAACATTCTTAAAACACTTAACACCTGTTGAATGTTTTCACTCGCTGTGGGTTCCATTAGAAACGGAGACAAACGGTGCTTGCTCCTTGCTTTTGTCCATGAAACAGCCAGAAATAATGCTAAGCCAGACCCTGCCTTCTACAAATATACCAAACAAGTCAAAGCATGAAAGGATGAGAAGCTGGGTGTGGTAGTATAGCACTTAAAAAGCAGGGGCTTGAGGCCTCTTAGGCTATAGTGCAAGCTCTTTCTTCCCCAGTAAATAAGTAAACGAATAAATAAACAATTTGGAAGAAAAATTTTCACATCTCAATAGGTGTTGAGTTTTATTTTAACCACTAATCATGGAAATCATTATACATTTTTTTATTAATTTATGACTTTGTAGTATTTTATTATTTTCGTGTGTGTGTGTGTGTGTGTGTGTGTGTGTGTGTGTGTGTGTAGATACATGCATGTGAGTGCAGGTGCCCTCAGAGGTCAGAGATGTCAGCCCTCCTGGACCTGGACAGGTAGGTGTTGGGAACTGTCTGCTGCCGGTGCTGGGAAGTGAACTCAGAACCTCATCAAGAACACTGCTTGTTCTCCTCGGTACGTCTCCAGCCCTGGTTTGTTTATCATTACTGCACGTGTATGTATGCACGAGTTTGTGGTGAGTGGATGTGGGGGTCAGAAGACAGCTTCAGGAAGTCAGTTCCCTCTTTTCACCTTCCCATGGGTTTCAGGCCTGGGTCGTAAGTAAGCACTGCTGAGCCAGTTCGCCAGCCTACACTGTCTTCCTTTCTTTGCTTTTTCTTTTTTTTACTTCATGTGCATTGGTGTTTTGCCTGTACATATGTCTGTGTGAGGGTGTTGGATCCTCTGGGAGCTGAATTGCAGTCGTGAGCTGCCACGTGGTTGCTGGGAATTGAACCTGAGTCCTCTAGAAGAGCAGTCAGTGCCTTAACTGCTCAGCCATCTTTTTCCATTGTCCGTCTTATTTTCATCAAGTACTCTGTACGTAAGTTACCTGACCTTGGCATGTTATAGGCTCAACAATGATTCTCTTAGATGATGTGACTATAGTTTAAAAAAAAAAAAAAAAAAAAAACAAACGAACCAAATATATATATATATATATATATATATATATATAGAGAGAGAGAGAGAGAGAGAGAGAGAGAGAGAGAAGTCAAACAGTGAGTAGCTCTTCCAGACAGAGTTTTTCTGTGTAGTCTTTCTTAGCCTGTAGACCAGGCTGGCGTGGAACTCACAGAGCTAGCTCCCACAGCTCCGGCTCCCCAGTCCTGGGATTAAAGGCATGCACCATTACCAGTAGTTAACTCTTCCTGAGCTTTTGTGCAGAGGGAAGGCAGGCAGGCAGGCGGTGCCACCTGAGCCGGGATCTCCCAGCCACACACAGGTATTTACCTTGCCACTCATTAACAGTAGCAAAATATCATTATGAAGTAGCAACAAAAATAATTTTGCGGTTGCCACAACACGAGGTCACAGCATTAAGAAGGTTGAGAACCACTGCTGTAGAGAACCCTGACTAACTCGGGCAGCCATAAGTTCTATCACCTAGAATCAGATTTTAGCTTTATTCTGGAGGACAAAAATGTATAGGACAAAATGTGCCCAGAAAGGTGGCTGTTTTCTGTGCAGGCTGTACCCTGTGTTTCCTTCCTTAAATAACACTGCAAAAAGGGACTTGTCCCCAAGTCACATGATGTTAACAATTTTTTTTTTTTTTTTTGGAGACAAGATCTCACTATGTAGCTTTGGCTGTCCTAGAACTCCCTATGTAGACCAGGCTGTGCTTGAACTCACAGAGATCCACCTGCCACTGCCTCCTCAGATTAAAGGCATTGTGTAATCATGCCTGGCCTATATAGCAACAAATCTTTTTGTTTGTTTGTTTGTTTGTTTGTTTGTGTTTTTCGAGACAGGGTTTCTCCGTGTAGTTTTGCGCCTTTTCCTGGAACTTACTTAGTAGCCCAGGCTGGCCTCGAACTCACAGAGATCCACCTGGCTCTGCCTCCTGAGTGCTGGGATTAAAGGTGTGCACCACCATTGCCTGGCATAGCAACAAATCTTGCATTTGAATTTCTTCTGCTTTTGGACTACTGAATGTCGTGATCATCATTGTCCTGGAGATTGATTGCTTGGTTGCCTAGAATTTGGGGGTGGGAAGATGTGATCCTATTCCTATGGTGGAACTCAGCATATTTTTGGCTTAGAAGCTTTTATTTTGGGCAAACTCCCTTGGTAGTAATGCTTTAAGGGAGGGAGGATGAGTTTTGAGGCGGAGCTGAGAGACAGCACCAGCTGAAAAAACAGTGACTGAAGTTTTTCCACTGACAGTTTGAGGCCAGCAAGTGCTAAATGCAGGTGCCCAGCAGGATGACAGCATGTCCTTCAGAGTCAGATATCACCCAGGCATCAAAAGCGAGCCATCTCCCAGCCCTGCAGCCAGGAGAGAAATGATAGCCACCGAGAAAAACAAGGGTGGGGACCCTGTGCAGAGACCAACTGTACCCTCACTTTCATCAGTAGCCGGAATCAGCTGGGTCAATGACTGTGTCCTTGGCTAGAGTAGTTCTGGAGGACTCAGATTAGAGGTGTGTGTGTGTGTGTGTGTGTGTGTGTGTGTGTGTGTGTGTGTGTGTGTGTGTAAGCATGGGGTGGAAGGGGGAGCTTCCTGCAGATTTTATAACAGCTCCATCAAAACAGTTAAATGAAAGCCTGTGCACACAGCCATTCTGGAACCCCGAGCACAATTCAATAGTATTTTTGCTGCTGTGAGCAATGTTGTTATTACGTGGAGTGTTTCCTCTCTGTTTGCTCTCTGAGCCAACCTTTGTCCCTGCCGTCCAGACACTCGCTTTCCTGGAAGGACAGACACTTCCAGTTCTAGAGGATAACAACATGAGTAATTGGAGACTTGAGGGGGAGAGGCATACCACCCCATAAGCAAAAAGCCCCAGTGTCTGACTGCCAGGTAGAGCCCTGGACTTGGAAATAGAGCTGGTAACCCTGAGGTTTCTAGAAGCTCATCTGGCTTTGGATGGGACTTCCTGGGGCCCAGCTTACATCTCTGCAATGTGGAAAGTCCCAGGAGCCCCATGATCCTTCTTACTCTAGCAGCTGGAAAATAGTTAAAATAATAATAATAATAACAATAATAACAACTGATTCTTTTGAAGTTGAGTTGAAAGAGGAGAGGAAGGCGTTGAGAAAAGCAGGAACTATTAGACGAGGTGACTCATGGGGGGGGGTGCAGAGGGGGAGTTCAGATTCAGCTTCTGAGTACGTCGTCTCTCTAATCGGTCCCTTGTACCCACCTATCCCTCTACCTGATTGCCTCCGTCAGAGGTGAATGACCAATGGCTTCTAAAAAGATACTGTCTCTGGGAACAGTCATAAGCTATCCACAAATTGGTGTGAATTCATTTAACTCATCATTAAATCGGATGAGAAGACACTGAGGGAGCCAGGTGCTCACTCCGAGCGTTGGTTTCTAGGGGAAGAAGCTGCTCCGAGGACCCCCGCACCCCCAGTTGTGATGTAGAGCAGGCCGAAAGTGATCTCTGTCAGCTGCAGCTCTTGCTCAGCTGTGTGCTCACAGAAACCCAGTTCCCCAAACTGAGGGATGTGGGGCTGAAGGTATAGCACAATGGTGCGCACTCGCCTCGAATGCCAGGGAGGCATGGGGTGGGGGGTGGGGTGGGGATTGATCTACAGATTTTCAGGGCCATAAAACATAAAGCTCAAACGCTTAAGGAAGAGAGCTGCAGCACAAGACACCCAAGCTCTGACAAAAGGTCAAGGTGCTTGGATATTGAACTTTAGAGACCTGAGTTCAAATCCTGGCTTTACGACTTGCCAGCTCTGGCACCTGTGAGCCAGAGCCCTGAGATCTAAGACACCCTGGTGAATGTGGTGCCTTCATCCAATAGTTGTGGAGACTAGAATCAATCACCTTGATGTGTTACTTCCCTTTTTTCAGTTCTAAAATGTCTGTGATTCCCAAACTGACTTTTCCAAAATCTAGTAGGTAGTTAGTTCAACGTTGTTTATCTCTGTGACGTCATGGAAAAATCTTTTTTTTTCTCCCCTCCTCAGAGTAGATGTGGAGTTATTAAGGAAAAGAGGAAGTAAAGTGGGAGGCCCCCAGGGAGGCATACCCCACCTCACCATCTTGCTATACCTCCCACTCATGCATAATGCGCTTATTTCAGTGTTCAGTCATGGGACATCACGGGAAAGCCAGTTAGTTCACCTGCGTCTGCGTTGAGCAGTGCATTTTGCTCTGTCTTTTAATTTCTGGGCTTCAACAGAGAATTAATTTTTTTTCTTCCTTTTTTTTTTTTTTTTTTTTTCTGTCAAGGTCTCACTACGTAGCCTTGTGTGGCCTGGAACTTGCTTTATAGTACACGCTGGAGATCTGCCTGCTTCTATCTGGGCATCGTCGGGTTAAGGGCATTAAGGACATGCCTGACTTCTTTCTTTAAGAAAAAAAAAATTTTTTTTTTTTTTTAATGTGTATGTGTGTTTTGACTTCATGTATGTCTGTGTACCATATGCCGGCAGCTCCCTCAGAGGCCAGAAGACAGAGGCCAGAAGAGGGTGTTGGGCCCCCTTGGAGTCTGAGGTACAGTTGTTAGCTGCCCTGTGGGGGCTATGAGTTGAACCCTAGTTCTCTGGAAGAGCAGTCAGTGCTCTTTCTTTTTAGAATATTATTTTTAGATTTATGTATTTCATATGTATAACTGTATGCCACTTGACTACCTGAGAGTTACATATGGTTGTCAGCCATCACATGGGAGTCCTCCAGAGCAACAAGTACTCTTTTTTTTTTTTTTTTTTTTGCTTGCTTGCTTGGGGCTTAGTTCACTCTTTCTCTTGTAGGGTGGAAGGCTGGGTTACTGACTTGACATCTGGTTTGATGTGGACACTTGCAGCTGTAAGGTTCTGAGGGTTCACAAGTACTCTTTACTGCTGAGTCATCGGAGTTTCTTAAACTGTCCCTCGAGAGATCACATGAAATTAGTACCATTTTCAGATTAGAGAGATCACAGGAAATTAGTACCATTTTCAGATTACTGGAAAAGCTCAATCAAGATTGATTTTATTATTTTTCGGTCGGTCTCATTAGGGTTGCTCCTGCACTTATCCAATCATTTTAATTTATCTGTCTGCTTACCTAGCATCTGTCTACTACTTACTGCCTATCACCTATTTATCAATATTTTATCCTATTTGCTATACTTTATTAATTTTTGCAGGGTTGGATTTAGGATCTCATGCTTGCTGGGTGAACTCTCTTCCCCTGAGCCTTCCTTTTAGTTTGCATTTTGACTCACAATCTCCTTGTGTTGTTCAGGGTGACCTTGAATTCCCTCTGGAGCCCATACAGGACTTGAACCTGTGTATCTCCTGTCTCAACCTCCTGATTATCTTGTATCACAGGCATGGGACACTGTGACCAGCTCTCATATCTATTTTACTTATAAATTGACATATAGCACACAGATATGAATGTGATAAATTCTCCAGTCGTAAACAAGGCAGCCAGATCAAGAAATGAATATTGCTGGGCAGTGGCGGTGAATGCCTTTAGTCCCAGCACTCGGAAAGCAGAGGTAGGCAGATCTCTGAGTTCGAGGCCAGCCTGGTCTACAGAGTGAGTTCTAGGACAGCCAAGGGGCTACACAGAGAAACCTTGTCTAAAAAAAAAAAAAAAGAACAAAAACCAAACAAACAAAATGAATATCAACCCTCCCAGAAGCCCAGCTATGACCTCTGATTCCAAGTTCCTCTAAGAAAGCGTTCCAGTCATGTGTGTTGGTTTTCTAGACTTGGCTTTTTATAAACAAGAGCACACAGTGTGTCCTCTTGTCAGTTTCCTTCTCTCTGCACTGTTTGCCATATTTATTGCAGCTGTCCTCTGTCTGCAGATCATTTATTGCAGCATGTATACGCAGCATATATGCAGTATTTCTATGTGGGAATGGGCTGTGATTTGCTTATCATCTGTATCTGGGATTTAGACAATTTCCAGCTTTGGATTGCTCTGGATGGTGCTACTATGAGCATCTATTTGGTTATCTTGGCAAACAAGGCTACACATTTTTATTTGTTGTATACCTGGGAGAGAAATTTTCCATCTACATGTATTTGAATTTTATACGCATATTCTTCTGACGACTAATGTGAACACGTGTTTGAAAAGGTTTAAAGGTTACAGCAGAGAGTGCAGTAAAACATCACTGCCCCATCTGGCTGTTGACCAGTCACTTGGTTCGCCTTCTAAGAAGCTCACTGTCTGTGGTTTTGTGTGGGGTCGGTTTTTCTTTCTTGGAAGCAGCTGGCGCTGTCAGTTACAATTACAGCTTTCAAACCACACCCAGCAGCCCTGCTCCTGGTGAGGATGCTGAGACACCTCCTGCACGCAGCACGTTTCTGTTTTGGTTTCTGTGTTTTGAGACAGCACCTTTCGTGGTCCACGCTGGCTTCCAAACTGCTATGTAGCTGAGGATGACTTTGAACTCTGGTCTTCCTGCTTCCATTTCCCAAGTGCCAGGACTACAGGTGTGCACCACAGCCTCCTGGCTTCTCACTGGTTACTGTCCCAGACTCAGGAGGGGGCATAGACAGAAAGGTGGTGCCTCACAATGGAGGGTAACTGGATCCAGAAAAGAAAATCCTTTATTTTGGATTTTGATGAGAGTTGGGAGAGAATCTGGTTTTCTGATTCTAAAACTAAGGGATAGTTCTTTCACGAAAGAACTGGGGGACTCTAAGTGGCAATGTGCAGGCAGCTGGCACCTCATCTGGGCTGCTTTGCCGAAGCCTGTGGAAGTCTGAGGACCAGAACCACTTCCTTGGTCTGCAGAGCTCTGCCACACAGGTTTTGGGGGGCCTTGACAGAGCAGGAGAGCTCCAACACTTCCCAACAAAGCTTTGCAACTCCATGTTGATTTTCTGTTCAGTTAGATGGATTTGGGTATTTGGTCTTGCATTTTTCCAGAGAGCTACCACGAAAATAAATAAACATAAAGTTAGGGACTTGCTAGATGACTCAGCAGGTAAAGGCCTCTGTCACCAAGCTTAGTGACCTAAGTTTGACCCACATGGTGGAAGGAACCAATGAACCAACCATGGAAAGTTGTGGTGTTGCAACCCCCCCACCCCCACCCACACATTGGTAATTTAAAAAATTTTTAAAGTTGACCAAGCTTGGTGGCAGTTTCTATCATTCCAGCTCTTAAGGAGATGGAGGCAGAAGGACCCCAAATTCAAGGCCAGCCTGAGCTACACAGTTACCACCGTGCGGCTAACCCACTCCTCTGTGTATTAGCTGGAGGTCTGGAGTTCTCTTTTGGTTTCCTTCCTCTGCCGGTCACCTTTTCCCATGATCCCTTTCTCTTCTTTTGGTTTCCTTCCTCTGTCACGGGTTTCCATTCTCTGAGGAACTCAGCAAAGACACTCCCTGCCTGCAGCCCAGCCTGTCATGTTCCCACAGTGGCTGTCAAGGCTTCTCAGCTGGGCTTTTGTGCTCAGAATCGGGGAGTAGGTGTCTCACTCATCTTTGCATTTACTCTGGGGGGTGTGGGGTTGGGGGTGCTTCCAAACTGGATTGGTCTCACCCTCTGGCTAAACTCACTTTAGCCTGGCCATTGTCCTAGGTGGGTGAGGTCACCGAGTTTGAACCTCCCCAGCAGGAGGGGCACTTGGGAACTTGTTGGCATGGACGAATCCTTTTCAGCATGAAAACGGCCCTGTAAAGAAGGTGTCTCTGGGGCTGGGAATGTAGCTCAGTTGGTAGAGCGCTGGACTAGCATGCAGGAATCCCTGGGTTTGATCCCAGCACCACATAAACTGAGAAGGTGTGGCCTGCTTGTAATTTCAGCCCTTAAGGGGAAGAGAGAGGCAAGAAGATGAGGAATTTAAGCCCCCCCCTCCACCTCCTCAGCTATAAGTTCAAGGCCAGCATGAGATACAGGAGACCCTGTCTCAAAAAAAAGAGAAAATGTTATTATTACTATAATTACTCTCCAAATTAGGAACATGATCACAGGAGTCGAACACGATGCAGAAGTCCACATTACAGAGAAAAGTGAAACTAGAGTACAAACACATTAGATAGATAAGTTCTTTTCTTGGGCTTTTTCATTTGTGTATTTTTATTTTCTTATCTTATTTTATTTGTTTTTTGAGACAGGGTTTCTCCATGTAACAGTCCTTGCTGTCCTGTAGCTAATTTTATAGACCAGACTGGCCTTGAACTCACAGAGATTCCCTCTGTCTCTGCTCTCTGAGTGCTGGGATTAAAGGTGTGTGACACCATGCACATCCTCATTTTTATTGTTTTAAAGCCTCATGGTTCAGAGGCTGGGGGATCTTTGTGAGTTTGAGACCAGCTTGGTCTACACAAGTGAGTGAGTTCCAGGATAGGTAGGGCTTTACAGTGAGATTCTGTCTCAAAAAACAAAAACCAAAACACACAACACACACACACACACACACACACACACACACACACACACACACACACACACACACGAAAAAAGAAAAAAAAGAAAAAAGACAGAGCTTCAAGCTGTCCTGAAACTTGCTATGGCAAGGATGGCCCTGAGCTCTTGATCCTTCCGTTTCCACGTGCTGGGCATTAGGATACAAGCCTGCATCACCATTTTACGCTATATTTATATTGTGCTGGGCTTGGAGCGCATGCACGCAAGGCAAGGACTGTACCTACCTACTGAGGTTGACCCCAGCCTCCGCAAACTTGACTTCAAACGTATGTATATGTTACAATTCTTTGAGACTTGACTGCTTACTTCAGGTGATGGTTTATTTTCAAAGGAATCGCCAAAGCATCTGAGCCAATAAAATAGTGTCACCGAGAGAAGCAGTTTAAAGAGCCCGGAGGAAAGGCATTCTCGGGAGGAGGGAGTCCCTTTCCCATGGGTGTGGCCAGCTTGTTCCGGACAACCAATCGGTGGCGTGCTGTACGGTGAGGCAGAGAGCTTCGGCCAACCAACCTGTCTGGAGGTGGAGTGCAAGAGGGAGCGTGGGACAAGTTTTCTGTGAGGGAAAGAATGCCGGGGAACCTGATGGGGTCTTCCCCGCAGAGAGAAAAGCCAGGGGTTCTCCTGCCTGAGAATGCAGGTATCCCGGTATTTTGAAAAAGAAGGCTAAATCTTTAGTTAGTTTAGTTAGTTAGTTTAGTTTAGTTAGTTTCATTTAGTTAGTTAATTTATGATAGTGGCTCAATTTTAGGAAGGAAGTGCTGGGTTTGAACTCCCTATGTAGCCCAGGCTATCTTCAAACTCAGAATCCTTTCTCTAGCACCCAAATCCTAAAAAAAATACAAGACAATGGTGTCCATGTCATTTAAGACACCAAAGGGCGTGCACACCTGTCGTCTCGGCACTGGGGAGGCAGCGGCAGGCAGAGGGTGACCCACAGCCCATCTGGGAGGGGATTCTCCCTGACAAAACCAAACGGGAAGCTGCAGGGAGGGTTCAGTGGGTAGAGACACTTGCCAACAGGCCCGGCAAGTTCGAGCCCCTGCCCTACATAGAAGGAAATAAATAATGGACTCCCTTCGGTTGCCCTCCGAGTTTCCCGTGGACACTTGTGCCAACACACAGAGAGTAAATAAGGACATGGAATTTTAAAAATTGAACAGCAGCTGGGTGGGCTTAGTGGTGTATGCACTTGGGAGGCAGAAGCAGGCAAACCTTTATGAGTTCAAGGCCGGCCTGGTCTATATGGTGAGTTCCGGGAGAGCCAGAGCTACGTAGTGAGACCTTGTCTTGAAACAAACAAACAAACAAACAAACCCTCAAAACTAAAAACCAACAAACAGAACAAAACAGTAAATGGGCTTCTGGCAATTCATACCACTACTTAGGGGAGGACACAAGAAGGTCAACATCATTCTCAAGTTCCAGGCACCCTGAGATACATGAGGCCCTATTTTAAACAAAGAAAAAGACATCAAGCCAGGAACAGAAGTCAGTTAGTTGATGGATGGTGACTTCACATTTCTCCTCCAAGGGCTGGAAGAGCTGTCCTCGGGTTCCGGAAAAAATAGATCTGAAAGGCCTAATGGCTGTTGGTGTGGACCCATCAACCCTCTCTGAAGTCCCCCTGGGGCTCTCGTGTCACATCTCATAGGGACAACCAAGTAGGAGGCAGAGAGAGATGAGGAGAGAGAAGTCAGCAGGGAAGAGCGGCCAGCCAGGGTCAAGTCAGTCCCTCACATTGGAGAGGGCACATGAAGGGTGAGTCTGTGGCTCCCACCCTGGGGGCCTGCCTTGGCCTCTGTCTGGTATTTGTGTCTGGCTTTCTGCTTCCCCACCCTGTTCAGCTGTCTGCCCGGGTGTCCCCAGCTAGTGTGCAGCGGCTGTCAGAGGGCCTGGATTAAGGGGCTGGCAGAGGGCCTGAACCCGGCCTTTGTTTCCACTTCTGCCCTTCATCTTCTGATCTTCGTTCTTAGTGTTGTTTCACTGATCCAAGCCTTTTAAACTTCCAGGAACCCACATGCCCTCTTAGGATGTGGTTCTAACAGGATGTTTTCACAAGCTATTCCAGTGTGGCGACTGTGAAAAATGTCTACAATTGTTCTAGTACTTTTTTATGTATTGACATTTCATTCTTCTTGAACATTTTGTTATTATTGTGTGCATGTGTGGTCCATGGAGGGCAGCCACATGCCATGGGGAGGTGTGCGTATAGAGGTCAGAGAGCAACTTTGTGGGAATCTTTCTCTCCTTCCATCGTTATGTG
This sequence comes from Peromyscus maniculatus bairdii, assembly GCF_049852395.1. Taxonomy (NCBI): domain Eukaryota; kingdom Metazoa; phylum Chordata; class Mammalia; order Rodentia; family Cricetidae; genus Peromyscus; species Peromyscus maniculatus. Next base: position 57,653,730 of record NC_134870.1, read on the forward strand.
GGTTCTGGGGATTGAATTCAAATCACCAGGCTTCTGTCGTCATCTCGCCGGTCCTAAACCTTCCTCTAATCGCCGCCAACTTGAGGCCATTAGAGGACATCCTGTCAAAGTAGGTATCTCTTTCCATCTTGTGGATCCCAGGGATTGAGTTCTGGTGGTAACACCTTCAGGGCAAGCATCTTTACTTGCTAAGACATCTCAACAGCTCTAAGACTTGCTCTGATGCAGAGTAAGGTAGGGATCAGCTATATTTTTCCTGACTGTATATTTAGTCATCTTTGACTACTTTTGAATAATCCATCTTGCTGATTGAAAGGTCTTTTCAGTGATGTGCTTCATTCCCTATTTTGAGGTCCAAAATTTTTGTTTGTTTGGTTTTGTTTTTTCAAGACAGGGTTTCTCTCTGAAACAGTCCTGGCTGTCATGAAACTCAATTTGTAGACCAGGATGGCCTCCAATTCACAGAGATCGAGGTCTGTAGGTTTAACTCTCCTCTCATTGCTTATTTGTGTTTATAGCATTGTCCTTACATTTGCCTTGTAATATTTAATAAGTGCTACAAGCAGTTTGCCATTGTTTTACACCACTAAAGAACTCCCCATGAGACAGCACATGGAATTGTACTGCATTTATAGATTTACCCAAAAGACCACCCGTTGAAGACTGAATCTTCCGTTATGTATTTTAGTATCAAATCAGGGTGCTTTCAGGGACAAATAACCAAATGAATGGAAGCACAGGATCTATGAACCAAAGGCTGAGGGGCCCCCAACTGGATCAGGCCCCCTGAACGGGTGAGACAGTCATTTGGCTTGATCTGTTTGGGAGGCAGCTGTGCGTTGGTGCTGGGTCCTGGGCTCGTTGCATGAGTTGGCTGTTTGAATCCTAGGACTTATGCAGGGACACTTGGCTCGGTCTGGGAGGGGGGGAATGGACCTGCCTGGACTGAGTCTACCAGGTCGATCCCGGTCCTCGGGGAAGACCTTGATCTGGAGGAGGTGGGAATGGGGGATGGGCTGGGGGGAGGGGGGCGAGAAGGGGAGAACAGGGGAATCTGTGGCTATTAGGTTGAACTGAATGGTGTTGTAAAATAAAACAAAATAAAAAAAAATCAGGGTGCTTCACTTAGGATTTGCATATGCATAAGCCTATATATAATATTTACAATTTTTTGTTGTTACAAGTGAGATTAAAAATGATTATTCATTTTTGCTGGACATGGTGGCATATGCCTTTAATCCCAGCACTCCGGAGGCAAAACCAGACAGATGCTCCGTGAGCTCATGGCTAGCATGATCTGCAAAAACGAGTACCAGGCCAGTCAGGGTTACACGGTAAGATCCTGTCTCAAAATACAATTTGCACACATATATATGGATGAGTGTTTTACCTACATGTGTGTATGTATACAATGTGCATATTTGATGCCTCTGGAGGCAAGAAGAAGGCATTAGGTCCTCCTGGAACTGGAATTGCAGATGGTTCTAAGCCACCATCTAGGTACGGGAATTTGAACTCGGGTCCTCTGGAAGACCAATATCTCCCCAGCCTTGAATTTTATTTTATTTTATTTTTATTTTTGAAATGGGAGTTTCCACTCTGCATCTCAGGCTGTTCTGGAATATATTATTGGGGCCTCTAATACATGGTATATTCCTGCTTTAAGTTTCTAAAATGACCACTGTGAGCCATCGCGCCCAGCTGGGACAGGGCTTTCTGAAATTGTACTTTCTACTGATTATTGCTGGATCAATTATTGTTGAACCATAACTTTATTTTTGCACCATAGCAGTTTATGCAAGGACTGTTCTTGAACACTGTTGTGAAAGTCAAGTGTGATGGTGTATTTTTTTTTTAAGGTTTACTTGTGTTTGCTTGCATGTATCTTTGTGCAAGGGTGCCAGATCCCCTGGCACTGGAGTTACAGACAGCCGTGAGCCGCTCTATGGATGCTGGGAATCGAACCCGGGTCCTCTGGAAGAGCAGCCAGTGTTCTTAACCGCTGAGCCGTCTGTCCAACCCACACTTTTAATCTCAACACTGGAAAGCAGAAGGATGACAAATTGGAGACTCTGTATGAAGATCCTGTCTCAGAAAAGCAAGGGTTGAGGATGTGGCTCTGAGGTAGAAGGCTTTCTGTGTTGTCTAGTCTGTGCCAGGCTACACACACACACACACACACACACACACACACACACTACTACGGAATGCCGCTCGCCGAGGTCTTAGGATTCCTGGTGGCTCTTCCTCACTTTGTGGCTGTGCCCGTGTCCTGGAGCTGCTCTGACACTCAGGCCTCTCCTGTCCCCTCCCAGCTGTCCTCTTCCCAACAGGGACAGCCTAGAGAGGACAGGCAGGGCAGCTCACTTTGTTCTGTTCTCTCTGAGCATTGAATCTCTTTTGTTGTTGTTATTGTTACAGAGTCTCTCTGGGTATTCTTGGCTGGTCTGGAGCTCCTTATTTCCAGCTTCCAGAGATCTCCCTGCCTCTGTCTCTCAAGGGCTGGGGTTAAAGGTGTGCACCACAACACCCAACATGCGCGTTGAAATGTTTAAAGCCAAGCACTTATTGTTAATGGGAAATACTTGTAGAAAGCAAAGGGGCACATTTTAGATGCGTAGTGTATGTCACGACTTTGACCATCCTCTTACTCATTAGTGACTGACAGGCTTAGAGTAAGACTTTGGGGTTACAGTTGCTTCTCTTTGCTTATTAGCTCTGTGAATTTAGGCAAGGGACTTCATCTCTCCCAGCTCTGGCTTTTCTCATTGGAATATGGGGGGAAAAAATCCACTCCATAAACTGCTTTGAAGTAGAAAGCCTTTAGTGGCTTTGTTCACACACACACACACACACACACACACACACACACACACACACACACACACACACACACTTTTTTAACTTGCTATATGTGGAAGATGACTTTGAACTTCTGATCCTGGTCCTCCCGCCTGGACCTTCCAAGGTCTGGACTTACAGGCATGTTACCCCCACACCAGGTTTTATACACTGCTGGACATGGACCCCAGGTCTTGGTGTACGCCAGACAAGCACTCTAGCAATGGAGCCTCATCCCCAGACTAGCTTTGCTTTTATTTACTTACAGAATGTACCATGCACCTAACACAGTCCTTCTAAGCACTGGGAAGAGCAGGACACACAAGGTCTGAGTTCCTGAGGGCTAAATTTCAAAGGGAACGGTGTGGGGAAAGCTTAGTCAGTGAAGTGTTTGCCTTGCAAGTGTGAAGACCCAGAAACCCAAGGGGGGAAAATTGTTTCCAGCTCTATCAAAAAACTAACAGTAGCTGGGTGGGGGTGGCGCACACCTTTAATCCCAGTACTCAGGAGGCAGAGGCAGGCAGATCTCTTGAGTTCGAGGCCAGCTTGGTCTACAGAGTGAGTTCCAGGACAGCCAGGACTATTACATAAAGAAACCCTGTCTCAGAAAAACAAAAAACAAAACAAAAAGTAACAGTAAATAATAAACAAGTTAGACAATTCGATAAAAAGATTGCATGGTGGATGGCAGTCACTGGACTGCAATTTTAGGCAGGCTCGTTAGAGAAGGGCTGTTTCCCCTTCACTGTGCCGGGGGTTCAACCCAGGGATTCCCTTAAGGCACGCAAGTACACTCACACTGACATGTAGCCCCTTGTTCCTTAGTCGTGGTGGAGAGAGTAGTATTTGTTCTGCATCTTGAGTGAGGAATGTACAGACAGGTAAGGATCGGGAGAAGGAACCTTCCAGGCAGAGGTAACAGCAAGGTTCAGAAGAGGGTGTGAGGAAGGTGAGGAAGAGCCTGGGAGGCTGGCAGTGGAGGTGGTGGTCTCCACCACTTTCCTAAGCCCCACAGTGATGTCAGTGATGCTCGGGCCACACTGGCATGCAGTCGGCACTTTAAATAACTACCAATGATGGTTAGCAAGAACGTGGCTTCCAAGCTGGGCAGTGGTGGCCTTAATCCCAGCACTCGGGAGGCAGAGGCAGGTGGATCTCTATGAGTTGGAAGCCAGCCTGGTCTACAGAGCAAGTTCCAGGACAGCCAGGGATGATGTACAAAGATACCTTGTCTCAAAAAAAAAAAAAAAAAAAAAAAAAAGTGGCTCCTTCAGTTTCCAATTCCTCTGCCAGAATCAGAGGGAGTACATCTCCTCCTAAAGGCAGCACCATTAGTCACTGTCCAGATCACACATCCACACGCTAGTGATAACCCTGGAGGCATCGAGACACGCAAAGTCTAACCCCCTTTTCCTGTTACACTATCTCCATCTGTCTGCTTATGTCGGAGTCTTGCAGACCGCCTATCACTTATTTAAACTGTGCCTTTCCCCCCATAGCAAGTGTTAACGAAAGGGTGGCCAAGACCAAGGATTTTCTATGATTGCTGCTAAATCACGCTGCCAATGCCTTCCCCTCCCCCTTCTCTTCTTACGTCTTTCTGAGACACGGTCATGTTATAGAGACTTGACTGGCCTCAAACACTTGGCAATCCTTCTGCCTCAGCCTCCTGAGTGCTAGGTTCCAGGCATACGGGACTTTTTAGTTTTTTAGTTAGTTTTCTATTGCTGTGATAAAACACCGTGACGAAGGAAAGATCGTTTTATAGAAGTCTTTACTCGGGCTTAAAGTCCCAGAGGGTTAGAGTCCATGAAGGTGGAGTGACCGTAGGAGCAGGAAGCTGAGGACTACTCACATTTGGAATCAGAACCTCGAGGCACAGAGGAATTTGAAAGGGGAAGAGTGAACTCAAAACCGTGAGTCATTAAACCGGCAAAGCCCAGCTCTAGTGACGCGCCTGCTCCAGCAGGGCCACACCTCTTTTCTTTTTTGGGAGGTGTGTGGGGGGGGGAGGGGTTGCAAGACAGAGTTTCTCTGTGTAGTCCTGGCTGTCCTGGACTCGCTCTGTAGACCAGGCTGGCCTCGAACTCACGGAGATCTGCCTGCCTCTGCTTCCCGAGGGCTGGGATTAAAGACCTGAGTCACCACCACCTGGAAAGGCCACACCTCTTTAAGCCTCCCCCATACAGTGACACAAACTAGAGACCAAGGATTCCACTGTGGGGGCGGCCCCTCCCCCCCACACCCCCCACCCCTCTCCCCGACCCCAAGGTCAGACACCATTTCCTCCTCTCCCTTCCTATCGGTGTGACCGGGGAAGCTCGAGGCAGAAGGAGTTTGGGGGAGCTCAGGTCTGCATAAGCTCATCGGTTAATGCTGAGGTTGGCACAGACCACACTTTGGTAATCACTGTGTTGTTTTTCTACAAGAACAGGTTGTATAAGTAATAGTCAATAACTATGTAAACATCGTGTTATCAGCATTTGGTGTTCTGGTAAACACAGCGTTGACTAATAGTCTCTCCAAGGAATCTCTTAATTGATTGGACTTGTTGAAAATCAATCATTATACTACCATAAAGACCCAAGCAGTCCTGACCTGTGTCCCGTATTCCCCTGGCAGGTGCTTGTACTTTGTTTCATGAGGATGAACCCTAGCTTACACCACTCAGTTACATGCCGAACCTCTCACTGGCCCTTTTGAAACACACTATTATTTTTTTTTCTGTATTTTTTTTAAACAAATAAATAAATAAAACGAAGCACTAATACATTTGGTGGTCCTATCTGTGATACTCCAGAAAAAAAAAAATAGAAAAACAGGCATCCAAAGAGAACAAAATGAAGACTGCAGCTTTGAGTATGGAAACTCTACAGCCTGGTCCAATGCAGACAGTACAATCAGAGAAGAGTTTCTGGGAGTCAGTTCGGGAGGTGGGTCCTGGGTATCCAACTCAGGTCTTCAGTCTTGGGGTAGGTGTCTTTGCTGACTGAGCCCACTCACCAGGCCTTTGTGTGTTACTAAAGACAGCTGAGTTGATAAAGGGAGGTGTTAAGGGTTTAGTTATACTGGGTCAAAGAAATATTCAAGACTCCCGATAAACATGGATAAACTGTTTCACCAAGCCAGACTTTAGTAGCATGTCCAGGTGATGTGTGATAGTTAATCATGATTGTCAACTTGAAAAAAAAAAAAAAAAGTTTTAGTTATGAACCTTTCTCCTTTGTGTAAGGTCCCAGGCCTTCCAACTAGTGAATATGACTTTGCAAACAGTCTTGGAGATGTAACCACATTCAAATGAGGTCATATTGGTTTGGAGTGAGCCCTAACACAGCGAGAGGTATCTTTACAAGAAGAGATTGGGCGTAGTGGCACGCACACCTGTACTTTCAGTGCTCAGGAGTCTGAGGCAGGAGGATTGCTGAGGCACAGATAAAAGAATCGAGAGTGCTGACTGAGGCAGACCTGGGAGTCCCACATTTACAAGTCGCAGGATGCCAAGGAGCCAGTGCAGACGCTGGGAGGTAGACGCGAGAGGCAAGGTGTTTGCCTGAACATTCAGAGGGAACACACGCGGCCCCTGGTGAGAGCTTGATTTCAGACCTCTGCCTTCTAGAACCACCAGAGAGAACACATTCTATTGTTTCCAACCGCCGGGTCCATGGTCTCTTATCACTGCAGCCCTAGAGAGCTAATAAATATAGCATAGAAATGTCAAGTACATTTAGGCTGAAAAACAAGATACATGCAATTGGAATGCGGTCCTTCCCCGGGCACACACTGCTGGAAATGGGATAAGGGAAGTGGACTGTCACTGTCCTTCTGACACTACCATCTTGTATGAGAATTACCATACATTGTCCCGAGTCGCGCCTGTTTCAGAGCTCCGTCCAACTGACCCCTCCCCCCCCACACTTTGCAGCCTGGGTGACCTTATCAGAATCTGATCGCCTCACCCACCTGCGTGAAACCGGTCTGTGGCTTCCTTATTGCACAGACAAGAATATCCAAGTTCCTCTAGCACATCCTCCCCCACTGCCCCCTCCCTCTTCATCTGGGTCCCACTTTTCCCTTTAGCCTCCTTTTTCACTGCCTGGCTGACTCATGGACATGTCAGGTTTGGATGCAGATTCCCTTCCCTGTGGCTTAGCTGACACCCCGGATAGTCCCACGATCTGCCACAATGTTCCTTGCACAGCATTAATGCGAAATATATTGCACCTGTCAGGTTAGTATCCATGGCCCCCTCTAGTGCCCTCTAGTCTATTACTCAGAACTGTCCACAAACCAAAACCACCAGCATTTGATAAAAGATGCAGAATCTCAGGTCCAACCAGAGCTCTGGAATCAGCTATGTCTTTTCATTTATTTATAAATTATTATTATTATTATTATTATTACTATTTTGGTTTTTTGCGACGAGGTTTCTCTGTGTAGCTCTGGCTAGCCTGGAACTTGCTCTGTAGACCAGGCTGGCCTCGAATTTAAAGAGACCCACCTGCCTCTGCCTCCCTGAGTGCTGGGATTAAAGGCGTGCACCACCACTGCCAGGCTGCTGAATATTTTTAAAAAGATGTCAAAGCAATAACAACATATAGCTATCATTATTGCTATTCTCATTATTCAAAGGTCTTCTTTTGAGACAGGTCTTACTCTGTAGCCCAGGCTGTCCAGGAACTCACTATGAGGCAGTCCTCTTACCTCAAGCTCCTGAATACTAGGATTAGAAATGTGAGCTACCAGGCTTGGCTTCCTTCCTTCCTTCCTTCCTTCCTTCCTTCCTTCCTTCCTTCCTTCCTTCCTTCCTTCCTTCCTTCCTTCCATGGTTTCTCTGTGTGAATTCCTGGCTATTCTGGAGCTCCATCTGTAGCCCAGGCTAGCCTCGAACTCACAGAAATCCACCTACCTCTGCCTTCCGAGTGCTGGGATCAAAGGCGCCACCACCGCCAGGCTCAAGCCATTTTTATTCAAAGGAAACTGAATTATCTCCTGGAGATCCCACGGGGTCAAAGAACACTTTCTAGACAGTTTTGCACAGGGGTCTGTCCTACAGTAGAGATTTAACTGCTTGGGGCATCAGATAAATTTCTTGTTTACAAACACGCTTTCCAGGAAAACCTGAAGTAAACAGATCATACAGATTGCATATTTCATCAAAGGCTTCCTTTAAATATCCCTGCATTCCTTACTCATGTTCAGCTCTTCAGTCTTTGTGTTTGAAATGTATGAATGATTAGTCCATTTCTAACCATAAGCAAGCAGAACTTTTGGGGTAAATTTGGCTCATTGTTGTTACTAATTATCTACTTTCAGCTGTCAAGCGAAAGTAGACAATTTTCAGTAGACAAGCGAAGAGGAACCACAGTGACACAGGGATACACCTGGAAAATACTTTGTTCTCAGCTCCACATTCATGTTTCAAACTGCTGGGTCCCAAGTGCCTGCGCCAGGGCTGCCGGCACATGCGCAGTGTACTAAAGCTACCTGACTTAAACAGCTCAGTTCTTCACCACACAGGTCTAGCAGCCTACGAGCTTGGAACAGGTCGTGAGCTATAACTGAAGAGGAGAAACGTTCACTCTTCTGAACTTCACATAATTTGATTATATCTCTTTAAACCGTTAAACTGGGTGCGGTGTCGAATGCCTTTAATCCCTGCACTTGGGAGGTAGAAGTGGGTGGATCTCTGAGTTTGAGGCCAGCCTGGTCTACAGAGCGAGTTCCAGGACAGCCAGGGCTACACAGAGAAGAAACCCTGTCTTGAGAAACAAAGACACACACTGGCAGTTGGGTGTGGTGGTGCACATCCTTGTAATCTAGTACCGGGGAAGTGGAGGCTGGAGACTCACAGGTGTGGGTCACAGGTGTCTGGCTACATGCTGCTCTTTTTGGAGGACCTGAGTTCAGTTCCCAGCCCCCATGTTGAACAGCTTCCTACTTGCCAGGCACCTGCACTCACATGCATACACACACACACACACACACACACACACACACACACACACACAAAATCTTAAAAACAAGTGCCCTTTATGAGCCCCATGCCTGATTTGTGCGGTGTCAGGGATTGAACCAAGGGCTTCGCACAAGCGCTCTACCAACCAAGTCACATCTGCAGCTGGAACTGTCATCTTGGAGCTTGGTCCTCCTCTGTCATGGCTTTTAAAGCCTTATCAGCGCTTTCTGTGTGCTTGTTTTTGTTTCTCCCCCCCCCCCCCAGATTGTAGGAGATTAGAATACTTAATGACAATTTCACTATTTCATTAGCTCCTCTAGCCCCGTGAGTAGTTTTCTTGCATAGCTGGTGTACAATGACATTTTATGAGGTACACAGAGAAGAGGGACGTTTCACAGTTGGCTTCTAATTCTCCTCATTGAACAGCAGACCAGGAAAAAAACATTCTACGCACTGTTTCAAGGGGGAAGTCTTAAAAATGTCACCCATCAATGGCCTGCTTAGACCTGGTCTGAAGTCTACTATACCTTCCTTTTTGTTTTTTTTTTTTTTTTTAAGTAGAATTTGTAGTTCCAGTAAAGGCTCAGGTTTGTCTAAGATTTATATCCTTGATGGATCAACAATCTTTTATAATGATAATATCAGAGGAAGGATGGCCACAGGAAGCCTTGTGGGTAAACAGTGTTATAATTTGCTTTTCTCACTGTGTGTATTCATTACATTTCAGAGCCCGTGTGGTTTAAGCAAGTTTATTAGTTGATGCCATTAATAAATGGACGGTATTCTAATGAACAAAGGAAGTCAATGTGAGCTTTGAGAGGGGTTTGAGGAACCCAGGTCCCACCCCTCCATCAGTAGGGGCCTGTGAAACTCTGGTCACGTGGCGATAATTTGTTTCATACACGCCCCTCCCTATTTACCTCACTCAGAAACATCCAACAACAGCTTTAAAACAAAGTTGCTAAACCCGAGTGGTTTAGTTCACTAGTTCATTAGTGTGTCCGTGCCTCCTCCGGGCCACGCCATAAATAAATATTTGCTAGCTCGTGCGGATTGAACGATTTAAGGAAAACAAACAGGCTCAGAAGCAATCAGGAGCCGACGAACGTAAACAAGAACGGCCAGCTGCGGGCGTTGGGGTCCCCAGCTCCCTCTAACCCTGGCTCCCACGCTGTGCTTACCTGTTACTTTTTTGGAAAATGAAGTCTGAGTTACTGGAGTTTATTTTCCAATAGACCCCCAAACCCAGGCTTAAACTATTGTGAACAACTCCAAGACTCATTGCAGCTGCCTGCATAGAACCCGGAGGGTCCGCATTAAACAGAGCCGATAATAAAGCACTATTTTCTGAGACCTGTGATTGCTAGGAGGGCCCTCTTGGGTCACAGCACTTGCTTCCAGTGGGCCTGCCTAGATTCACTTCAGAGGGGTGTTGCTGTCTGCATAGGGGAGCTTGGGCAATTTAATCTCTATCAAATTATTTTTGCATCTGAAAAGTGGCCAAATTTCCGAGGGTCAGGTTGAGGACAGGACGAGAAAATGCAAACCCAAATCTTTATCATGAAGGCCTCCAAGCCTGATACCTAGAATTATTCAAGTGCCTGCCAGACAGTGAGCCAAGACGTCCCGGTTCCCAGAGAGCCCATCTTCCTCCACAAAGGATTTAGACTTTTCATAGTTGAAGGTGGTCCCTTTTCTGTGCAGTATCAACACATCCAGAGGAAACGTGCGTAGCTTTTCTACAATTCCAGTCCCGCCCCGGAGGACCAGCCCGATGCCCGGCGCCACACTCGCACGCGCCTGCCCTACGCAGACACTATCTCCTCTGTTTTAACCATTTGCAGTCAGTACGCAGCTTTCCCCAAGTTTAACTTTGTACTCGAACTTGGGACTCTGCTCACGTGACGTCTGCTAGTGAAGACCTCGTCTTATCATTTCTTGGAACGATGCATCCACATTTTAGAACGCTGAGAAAAGAAAAAAAAAAAAGTTTTCCCTTCCCCATTCCTTTCCCGGGTTGTTTACATTTGTCTCTAATAGGCGGAGACTAAGAAAGCCGAGGCGCCTGGTCTCACCCCGCCCCCACCTCGCTTCCTAGTAAGATTTTCTGAGCTACTCCTGGAGGGTGCCACTGCTACCGTGGTGGACCGGACCTCTCAAAGTTGATCCTTCTCTGCCACCTTTTTTTTTCTTTTTTTAAGAAAGCAATTTGGGGGCTTGAGCAGGACTCGCCCTTCTTGCGCCCCCCGCTGAGGGTCGGCGCCGAGGCGGTCTGCGGCTTGTCCCGGCAGGTTGCGCTACGGGGCGTCTCGAGACCTGCTCCACTTCGCTCCCGCGCTGCCGCGGCTCGCAGGGGCGGGGACACGGGCGGGCTGACGTCAAATTACGTCACCAGGGAAGTCCCCCCCTTTAAGACCCGGGAGCAGGCGTGGGGCGCCACAAGAGACAGGATTCCTGCGCTCGTGCAGCCCGCGGCAGCTCGGTGCGTCTGGCCCGAGGCACCCTCGGTCCATCTCGCGCAGCCGGAGCCCGGTGGGAGTCGCAGAGCCCAGGTTGGGGACCTCAGTACCCCCGGTGCGCAGCGGAGATCGCCGCGGCGCTTAGGAGATGCCCCGGAGCCAGGCGCGTCCGAACGCGCCATCGAACGCAGCGTGGGCAGGTACCTCTTAGCAGTTCGGCCAGCGGACACCCAGTTGAGGTCAGGGTCGAGGTCACGGTCGGACGGTTCAGCCCTTCGGGGCTCGGGCCAGAATGTTCGCGCCTGCATGTTCGGGCCAAATCGGCTCCCCGGCTCGCGCCTTCCGAGGCGTCTAGAAAGTTCTTCCAGGGCCTCTGCCAGGACTGCGGGCCTCGGGGGGAGCTCAGGCCATCGTGTCATTGGGATGCAGGTGCATTTTAGGCCAGAAAGGATCTTTTCCATCCGCCCGGTGGTTCTCTACTTGCTCAGGTGGTCAGGAGGAGAAAAGAAAATACATGTGCAGGCTGTGGACTGGAAGATAGTTTTAGCCGCAGGTGGAGGTGGGAGAGGCCTCCGGGCCTAGCGCTTCCTTGACAGGCCCTCTTCCTTTCCAGGCCATTTTTGAGAGCCCCCCCTTCATCCCGATTCCCGTTGCCCCTCGGACTCTCCCAGCTATCACACCCTGGATCCATAGAGGCGTGGGGTTGAGACTGACAGTGAGCAGCTTTTTTAACTGTCCAGATTGGGAACGGCAGGGGAATCCAGGAGAATAGTATTTGGTCCTCGACTCTCATCCATCAATTCTTCCCACTCCAGGCACTCACATGCAACTCCCTGTCACTGTTGAGGGTCGGTTCCCCCATCCCATTTTCTTATTTTTTTTCTTTTTTATAAATCTTAATCCAAGGTAACAGTCACCTACCTGCTAAGGGATTGCAACGCTCTGGTCCGGAAATAACTTTGCAGGGCATACTGGTGTTTACTCAGTTACTGGCCCGGTTTCTCCTATGGTTTTATAAGGTCAAGGGGCAATTCAGAATGATACATTGCAAGTGTGAAGGTAGTTAACAAGACCTAGATGGAGAAGCTTTGCCCTTTTTTTTTTTTTTTTTTTGGTCGTGTCCAAGTGTTCTGACCATGTTTCAGGAAGGTCCAACATGAACATGGCATGTCTGGACAGACTTAACGAGCAGCAGGGAGTCCCGAGGTCAAGTAGTGAATGTGTAACTCCAATAAAAATACGTTGCCGGGTGTCCCTGCCTCTAACTCCAGCGCTCAGGACGCTGAGGCAGGAGAATCCTCGTGGACTGTATAGTTTAAGGCCCGGCACTGTTACAGAGTGAGATCCCGGCTCAAAAACTCAATTCCCCCTCCCAAATCAAGGCAGTAGAACTAGGGTGAAGCGCAGTGGTAGAGCCAATGCCCAGCATGTCTGTGGCCTTGAGATCTTTGAGCTGCTTTTTGCCTCTCCCCCTTTTGACAAAGCACTAATCGCTCCTAGAAATACGGACTTCTCAATTTTTATGCTGAATTTTTAAAACCTGCATGTTAATACATTTTACCTTAAAAGAGTGTTCTATGAATATTTCTGAAAATATTTGACCCTGGAACTCATTAAAACATGGCACACTATGAAATCTCTTAGGGCCTCTGGTTTCACTCAGCGGTTACAGAAATTTATCCAAAAATAGGCTTGAGAGCGTGTTTTACTATGTACTTAAAGTTCGCCTTCACTGTCAATTTAAGCAGCGGGCGTCTTGGTTACAAAGTAGACCAGCTTTTTAATTTATATTCATTAATTTTGGACACAGTCTTGAGGGGTACGAGAACAACCAGAATTGGGTCTTGGAAATATTTTTTTAAAGTAGACTGATTTTATATTAGTTTTACTTGTAACAGTATTTTCTTAATATTCAGTTACTTTAATTATTCTTAGCATTATTCAGCTATTAGAATAGCTAAATTCTAAAAGGTAGTAAGACATGAATTTAACGTTTCTTCTGTTTCTTTTCTATAGATGTGAAATAGTACAAAGTAGGCTTGTAGGGAAACAAGTTTGGTTTTAAATTTTTTCGGGACTGTGGGCTTTTATAGTAAAATTTTATAAGGAAAAAATCAAGTTTTTAAAGGAGGGCATCATTGAGCAATGACACTTTGCCATTTGAAAAGCAGATCTACGGCGCATGTTTTCAGAAACCCAACTTCTGTTCCCTGGTCAATCTTAAGTGAGAGATAAAAGGGAGACCTCACTGTGTTGGCTAATGTGAACGTCTGTATTTGTAACTTTTGTATTGATCTATCAGGGTTGGTGTGTGGGTGCACACAATTCTAAGTCCTTAGGGAAACAAGCATGCCCAAATAGCATCCTAGGATGCTGCCTAGGTGGGTGTGCTAACTTGCGGGTCACGGGTTGGCTTGCTGTCAGTGTTAATTTCCAGGGCTTGCTTCCTTTTTAGAGCTAGCGCCCGAGTTCGCAGCTCAGCTCAGGAGGATCGGAGACAAACTGTATTCTGCGCGGTGTGAACCCGACATCACTGCGGTGCTGGCGGAGATGCCTGGCAGGAAGGCGCGAAAGAGCGCGACCAGGAGCTCAAGCCCAACGCCGGATTCAGAAGGTGCGGGCTCGGGCGCGGCGGGGCTGCGGAGGCCAGGCTTAATCCGTTGGAGCTCGCGCCTGCCTGGCGCGTGCCTTAGGAACCCCATCAGAAAGTTCTCGAAGCTGCAGCAGCTTGCGTGTTAGCCAGGCTTCTGTCCACTGCACGTTGCCCATCTCCACAGCTGGTGGGGGCGGGGAGGGGCCGTGCAGCCGGCCACCCTAGATAGTCACTGGCAAGCCTCCCCGGCGCTGCTGGAGGCAGGGCATCGTCGTCCCTGGGATCCCAGCTCAGAGGACTTGTCACCTGTCACCGTCAATGCCCCCACTCCTGGGACTAACAAAAGCAGTTCTTAAGCTGCTTCTGGACCCGGTTCTCCCATTCTGGGCTGTTTAAGGTTTAAAGACACCCCGTAGGGATGCCTGAGTTCTGGAACCCAGGGGGCCTTCCTCCTTAGTTAACATTTTTACGGTCCCTGTTGGGAAGGTTGGATGAGAGCATGGGGCTTAGCAGGTGGGGAGGAGTTCTTTTTTGCATTCTCTTGTCTCCGATTGCATCACTGTGTTCTCAGCCCACCCCGTCTTTTCGCCCCCCACCTTTTTCTTTCTTGTGAATCTCATCAACACAGGTCTGCAGTCAGCGGCTTAGGGGCCGGAACTCTGTAGGTCGGACTGCTTTTCCTTCAGACACCTGCAGTAGTAGACTTTTCGCTCCTTTATTTCTCAGCCCGGTAGGCGTGCTGAGAAAGTGTTACAGAGCTAGTGTGCTGACGGCTTAATTGGCGTTAGGTCAGCTTTCTCTGGTGCTTCCTTGGATGGAAGACATTCAGTCCACCTTTTGGGATGTCCGGGAGTTCTTTTGTTCACGTTCCCAATTGGGTGCTGGATAGTGGGTTTTTTTTTGGGGGGGGGGGTGTGGCAGGGAACAGGATCTCATTTAGTAGTAGCTGACCTTGAGCTGTCTGGTTCTCCTGTCTATCTCTGGGATTGACAGCTTGTGTGCCACTACGTCCATTTAGGCAGCGCAGTACCACCTGACCCACCACCCTGATGTTTTTATTTATTTATTTTACATATATATATATATATTTTTTAGACAGGGTTTCTCTGTGTAGTTTTGGTGCCCGTCCTGGATCTCGCTCTGTAGGTCAGGCTGGCCTCAAACTCACAGAGATATGCCTTGGCTCTGCCTCCCGAGTGCTGGGATTAAAGGTGTGCGCCACCGCCGCCCAGCAGCCCTAATGTTTTTTAAAAGGGTTTTGTGCTAATATAACCCACTTAACTGAACTGAAAAGAAATGTCTGTTTTCCCCCATGTTTAGCCTTGAAGCCCACAAAGAAAGACACGTACAGGAATTAGGCAAGTGCCATCATATGGGTTAAGGAAGGGGTCACTTGCCTCTTGTTGGCTGAAATGTAGTTTCAAATGTTTTCTTTACTGCATAGTCAGAGCTTACATTTATTTTGTGCCTTCATAAGTTTGCCAAGTCATTTTTGAAAACGCTGTCATTTTTGAATTTGTAGTTTTAAAGTTCATTGCCTTAAAGTGAATCAAAGTGGTCAAAATGATTCCTAAGATCTCTGTCAATTATGAAAGAAAATTGAAATTATGATCAATATTCAATTTATTTAGCAGAAAGCTTACTAGGGGACTCAATTACTTGAAAGCATTTTTCTTAATAACATCCAGCCAATCACTATACTTAAGTTGACAGAAAGCAGTAAATATGGGAATCACTCTTCTCTGCTTAAGACAATGGATTGATACAGACTGGGCTTGTAGAAATAAATTGGCTTAGCCCACAATGTAAATTTGAAAATGATTTTAGAAGGCTAGGCTGCAAGTCCAGCACACAGTACTAGGGAGGATCAGGAGTTCAAGGTCATCAGCTACAAATGCAGGTTAAGGCCAGAGGCTATTTCAAATCAACAAAATAAGTTTGTTTTAAAATGTAAACCCCAACTTTACAGTAAGCTTATATGATTCTTATGGGGGGAAAAGAGTTCCTAAAGACTCTATATTTTTCTGCTGTGAGGGAGGCATGAGTTAGGAGATAATGCCATTTGAAGATCAAGTCTACTTGAAAATAGGACAAGTGCTTGGACTTTGGCTTTTGTTCTTTGCTGGACCTTATGAGAAAAGGATGACATCATGTGAGACCACAAAGGGCTACTGACTAATGGTACTGCTGATAAAAATTTAATGCGTGTAATTTTTATATTTGGAGGAGAACTGACCTTATCTAGGGAGCTTTTAAAAAATCAAAACAAATGTTTATACTCTTACCTGATCTTATGTGTGTTTATATCACCATATTGGGGAAGTCAGGTGCACTAAAGTTGAAGTGGTCTGTGAGAGCCTCAGCTTGTCAGAGCAGTGTGCTAACTCTTGCTGGTTTACAGTTGAACTGTTGTCCAAGTTAATGTTTATGTTTGTTCTTTTTCAGACCTGGAAGATGAGTGTGTTCAACTCCGGAGAATTGGAGACAAACTGAATTTATGGCAGAAACTTCTGAATTTTATTTCCAAGCTCTTTAATTTAGTAACCTGAGTTCTTCAAACCTTTTTGCAAGAAGGGACTCCCAGAAAGGAAGTTCCCAGTTGGTGCAAATGTCTATTATAGGATGGACTGTGATGTGACGGAGAGGGATATAGGAGGTTCCCTGAGCACGGATAATGAATGAGATGGAAATGAATTTCTTCAGGAAAGTTTTCAGAAATCGTCCTTTGAGATGTGATAACGGGAAACCACATTTATTTTAAAAACAAGACTAGAGGAGTCATGGAAATAGGGACGTAACTAGGAATACACCTGTCTTTCAAGAGTTGGTCTGGAGTTTTTGCGAGAGGTTATTGTCAAAAGCCATGGGGAGGGGTGTGGCAAATGATTGCCTCAGGGTGGAGGAGAGTTGTTGAGCATTGCTTTTCCCTACTTGACAGTAACTCCAGAGTACTGTGTACTGTTGAGTTTCATCCACTTAATCTGCTGAGAGGAAACATTTCATTTTTGTTAACATTAAGTGTTATAGTGAATATTGATTTCATAGGTCACCATGAACCTCTTGTGCCTGTCTAGGTGACTTTTAAGTGTGTTACTGTAACCATTAACTGGAAAGTATGGAAAACTACCAAGTCACTGAAAGAAAAAGAAACGTTAGAAGTATATCAAGGTTACTTGGTGCCAGTAAAATTCTTGCAGATTGACTATTATGTGATAAAAAGAGAGTTGAGATTTTATGTAACCTGAGACAATGAAAAACAAGAAACTTTTTTAAGTTGATACAATTAAAACTTAGTAAAAGATTCATAAGAAGTTCTTAAAATTTTACCTGCCACAAGTATTTCTTAGAGGTTTGTTGTTGTTGTTTATTTTTTTGTTTTGTTTTTGTATTTTTTGAGACAGGGTTTCTCTGTAGCTCTGGCTGCCCTGGAAACTCTAGACCAGGCTAGCCTTCACTCAGAGATCCACCCATCTCTGTTTCCCGAGCCCTCACTACCACACCAGCTTTAGAGTTTCATTTTCAATCTGGGCTATAAATGTGAAACTCAAACTAGTCAATAACAAATCAGTCCTGGTTAACAAAGGCAAGAGACTGGAATAGACATTTCCCTGAAAGGCACGCAGATGGCCCAAAGATGAGTGATTCAGAGAAATGTAAACAAAAACCACCGTGAGATGATCTTATACTCTCTGGATTGACTGTTACCAAAAACGAAAGATGACAAGCATGGAAAGGACTGAAGAAGAGAAGGGATTTCTGCATAGCTTCGTTAGTGTTGTAAGGCAGGACGCCTAGTTTGTAAACTAGCATTGAGGTTCCTTTAAAGCTAAGACACCCTAACCCCAGCTGTCCCACTACTGAGTACATACGCAAAGGTGTTGAAATCTGTCTGCTGAAGGGATGTCTTCATTTTTTATTACTTGTATTAGCTAAGACTCGGAAACTGTCAAAGGCTGAGAGGGTTTTAAAAGCGGGAATATAAACAAAATTGAGCCTTAAAAAGCAGGAGATGTTATTTGTCAAACATGGATGTTAGATAACCGAGCTGCCTCTAGAGACAGCACTCTGCTCCTGTCGTTTATATTTTGACAAAAGGCCATGTCAACAAATAGGATTAAGATGGCTGTGGGGGTGGGCTGGGGGATGAGCAAATGGCCACCCCAGTCTTAAGTGCAAAGCTGGATAGTCTTTTATACAGCAAGGTGACGACAGTGAGTGCATACTTGACAAGAACTGAAAAGATGTTGCCTGTTCTGTCCACAAGGAAGTGACACCCGCAGAAGTGATGGGATGGGATATTCTCATAACTCTGTTTGATCTTTCCCCACGGTGTCCGCGTGCGTTGAAACTCAACCCTGTAAACGCATTTAATTTGTCTGTTAACGAAAACTAAAAATTGTCCAAAAAGGGAGATAATCTCACGATTGAGTTTTACCAGGAATAATATTTATTTTACTTATTTATAATTGAAGTATTGCTGTTTCGTTTGAACATGTGTGCCAGTTTCATTTTTGTTATGAGACAAGGGTTTCATAACCATGTGAAGGGTGTCACAGAACTAGTCACTTTGGAAGAACTTACCTCAGTTGTTAACGGGCCTCAGCATTAAGGTTGTTTACTTTGAAGATTTTTTTTTTCTTGGCCTAAAGGCAGACATTTTGCCAAATGGGTATTTATGGTCTGTGACTGTATTTATATGTATGTTTCCGAAAACTGATATTGTAGTCTGAACTATTAAATAGAGTTGGATACTGTAGCAGCTATTGAAAAATACTGCCAGTCTTCCCGTGTGTTTTATGTAAATTTAGAAGTTTATTATTAAGCACACAGACATCTCGTGTGTGTGTTTGAGTGCATGTTTGTGTGGGAAGGTGTGTATCAGAGGTCAATGGTTACTCCACATTTTTAAAAATACTATATATGTGTGGTTATATACATGGTGCTTTAATGAGGCCACAATGCACCTTTTATTTTGGTTTGGTTTTTTCAAGACAGGGTTTCTCTGCGTAGCTTTGGAGCTGTCCCAGAACTCACTCCGTGGACCAGGCTGGCCTGGAACTCACAGAGATCCACCTGTCCATGCCTCCCCCAGAGTGCTGGGACTAAATGTGTGTGCCACCACTGCCTGGCAACTTTTAAAAAGTTACATTTATCTATTGGGGTGCGCGCGTGCGTGCGTGCGTGCGTGCGTGCGTGCGTGTGTGTGTGTGTGTGTGTGTGTGTGTGTGCAGGTCAAAGGACAGTCTGTGAAGCAATCCTTTCCCTCCACTTTGGATCCCGGGATGGAATGTTGTCATGGCTGCAGGTGTCTTTATCTGCTTAGCTGTATTGGCTCATAGAAGACAGCTTTCAGGAGTTGGTACTCTTTCCATCAAGGCGTATGTGACTAGCACATTTACCCACTGAGCACTGGGATTAGAGGGCCATGCTGCTCTGCTCAGCTTTTGATTTTGTTATATTTTTTATTGTTTGAAACAATTTTCAAATCAAATATGTTGATAATATTCTTCTCTCCCAATCCCCTCCCCGTGCCTACCACCCAACTAACTTTTTTTCTCAAAAAACAATACAATAGCAACCACCACCACCACCCCGAAAAAAATAAAACAGGAAAACAAAGCCACATCCAAAAAGAAAAATAAATATCAAACTGTAACCAAATAAAAGCACAAACTGTGGAGCCCAATTACATGTTGATCAACTACTGAATATGAAGCCTGTCCTGGAGTGGTTGATATACTTTCTAGTGTCACTGGGAAGACTGATTTTCCCTCTCCCAGCAGAGGTGACCATTCAGTTGTTAACCTTAACCCTAGTGGTTAGGTTTTCATTTATTCATTTTTTAAAAATACAACAAAACAAACTATGATAAGATTAAAAAGCTACCACATGGAAGTTGGACAAGACAAACCAATAGAAGAAAAAGAGCCTAAGAGAAGACACAAGAATCCAAGAGCCACTCACTTGCACACCCAGGAATCCCATAAAAGAAACACTAAACCGGAAGCCATGTGCACAGGCAGAGGGCTGGAGCATGCCCTGTGCATGCCGCCACAGTCTGAGTTCATAGGAGCTTTGCTGATGTAGAGGGCCTTGTTTTCTTAGTGTCCTCCATGCCCTCTGACTCACACTCTTCCTGACTCCTCTTATGAGGGAGGAAGGGGGCTGGTGGTGTTTTCCTGGGCTCTGAGGGGAGGGATTATGTTTCAAAGTAGTGTCTGGCTCTGGGTCTCCATACGTGTTCCCATCTGCTGCAGGAGGAAGCTTCTCTGATGATGGCTGAGAAAGGCACCAATCTATGAGTGTAGAAGAATATCTTCAGGAGTCATTTTATCATTGCATTTTTTTCCCCTTTAGATCATTATTGTTTAGTTTTACCCTAGGTCCCTGGGCTATCTAGTCTCGGGTTCTTGGTCACCCAAGCAGTGTCAGGTATGGGTTCCATCTTGTGGAGTGGGTATTAAGTCAAGTCAGTAACTGGTTATACCCACAAGCTTTGTGCCACCATTGCCCTAGTATATCTTACAGGCAGTTACATCATTGTAGATAAAGACTTTGTGGCTGGCTTGGTGGTTATGTTTCTCTTTTGAGAACGGGTGCACACCCTCAATCCCAGCGTTGGACAGGCAGAGGCAGGCTAATCTCCGAGTTCAAAGCCAGTCTGGTCTACTTGGAGAGTTCAAGGGCTACAGAGAGAGAGATCCTGTCTTAACAAACAACAAAAAAAACGAGAAAACACTCGGCGTGATGTCAAGGTGCCCTGAGCATAGTGGGCTAAGAAGTGTGGCTGCCCTGCCCCTTGCCTCA
Organism: Peromyscus maniculatus bairdii; assembly: GCF_049852395.1. Lineage (NCBI taxonomy): Eukaryota > Metazoa > Chordata > Mammalia > Rodentia > Cricetidae > Peromyscus > Peromyscus maniculatus. Next base: position 57,674,386 of record NC_134870.1, read on the forward strand.
GCCGAGCTGCTGCATGGGTCCCATCGCACTGAGCTGCTCTGTGGTTCCAGTTGCGCTGACCTCATGCCTCTCCCTCTGCCTCCAGCGCTCGGCCTGCAAGGATTGCTTCATCCTAAACCAGTCATGTGCAGAAGTAGGCATAATGCGGTGACCTTCCTCTTTGAATGTGAGAACTAGGAAACAGACTTCTGAAGCCTTATCTTTACCTCTATCCTCACAGCGTCTCATGACCTGAGGGGAGGGAGTGTAAACTGCCTCCTTTAACAGGAAGTGAGGGATAAAGAGTTTTTTTTGGGGGGGAGACCCCGCCGAAGTGGGGAAGCAGCTCCCTGAAGGTTGGGAGTTCTTTGCAGGAAGAGGCTCGCACAGAGATTGCTGTGTAAGACTGTGCAAGAGAAATTCCCGGCTTCAAAGCTTTCAGAGCTAGAATTGTGTGTCCGGAAGAACAAGTGGAGACTTTAATATAGAGTTCACAAACTTGACATATGTGAATTTGT